>NW_023494791.1:27040480-27658822 GCF_904425465.1 Colossoma macropomum | reverse complement strand
TGAAAAGCCATTTTACTGTGGTCTGAGAGCGGCATGCGTTCCCAGCACAGACAGAGTGAAGTGTAGGTATGGCTTTCTCCTCAAGAGACCTACCATATCAGCTTACTACAAACATATAACTTACTGTCTTGTGCCTATCAGTTACTTGCCCATACATATACTATATCCAAAATTGGAAAAATATACAATTTACACAATTTTCCACATACCTGAATTGTAGGCAATCAACCAAGACATTTGGAGTCTAAATGTTGTTTAGAACTGGAGCAGTGAGGCTAACAGTGTAAACCAACACTAGAACTCAAGGATCATTCAAATAGTTCTGTAAAAATACATCATCAGAATGTCTTCCTTGTCAAACTTTATCCAGTTCTTCATTAAAGGGCCCATATCCTACAATTTTCTTGTGTTTTTTTTCCTTCGGGTCCACTTATAACATCTTGTATTGTGCCTCATTCAAAAAGCACTCAAAGCTGAAACACTGCTTAGTGATATGTAAACTAGTTGGTTCTTGTGATATCACAGAAACAATGAATTCAAAACTGGCTGTTTATATATTGTCCATATGTGGACCATATAGACTGAGTAGTGAGCAGTTTATTTTGAAACCATTACGTTGTTTACATACTACAACAAACTCTTTTTTTAATAAAAAAAGCGAGGGAAATTTGTTTTTTCATTTTATGGATAGACTTGTCAATGTGGGTTAGGACACAGTATGACGTACTGTGAACTATAAAAATGATCAAACTTGTGGGCAGCAAGTTCTGTATTCACAAACAACCTCAGAAGTAGGAGTGCTAATATAGAATTTGTATTTCTGACAATGACCGTCAAATACAGAGGAATCTTATCCAAGACCAGTCCTGCTTTGTGAACATCAGCTCTGGTGTTCTCTGAAATAGCTGCCCATGGAAGTTTTGTTCATTTTTATAGCTCACACTAATTCATACTGTGTTGTAAACCATATCAGTAAGTCTAAGTCTATGCAACCTTAATTAAGACTTGGATACAGTTTGAAGTGGTTGAGAGAAGTTTCAGGGATACATGTTTGCAGAGATAATCTGGGCCATTTGGGTGATTATTGAGTTCTAGTGTTTGTCAGCAACATTATCTGCTGAATCTAGAGTGAGTGGAAAATTGGATAAATTTGATATTCCCAGTGGAACCCAGTTCTCTGGAGTGATGGAGGACCAGTTAAATCATTTGCTGGAGTGCTGTTTGTGTCCAGAACCAGTACCCGACTTCACTAATGCTGTTGTGGCTGTACGCAATCAAATCCTAACAGCAATGTTCAAACATCTGGTGTAAAGCCTTCACAGAAGAATAGAGGCTGTTACTGCAGCAGAAGAGGAGACCTTACCTCAGTAAAATTTTGTTGAGCTGTAGACAGAGAATTAGAAGTTTCTTGACTAAGGGTAGCTGTTGTTGGCATATTGACTGACTGGCCATTGGGTGCTGTGGAAATCAACTGAGATTTTGGTACAGGTGGTGGTTCCTTGACAGGTTTTGTAGAACATTTTACTTGACCAAGTTGTGTGTCTCCTCCAGCAGCTGTGATAGGAGAGGCTGGAGGATTGGGCAAAGTTGAAAAGTTTTCTGGTGGTGTTGATTGGTTGAAACAAGGGGATGTTGAGTCTTCATCATTCAGAGATGTAGTGGGGGCCTCTACAAGTATAGTGACATTGGGCGGTGAAGCTCTTTTGTGCATTCTAAGGAAAGAAATGTCTAAATCAGTGCTAATGTCTGGTATATGTATTGTGTAACTTCTTGAATTACCCACATGTTCAAACCAAAAATAAGAAGCAGTTTTTGATCTTTACGATATTTTCTATTGTTTTTGTAAAAATCAGTCTCTTTATATAATCAAAGACTAAACATAATTCAGATTTATATTTAAGCAAGCCCAAAGAACATATAGACCAAATAAAACATATCAGATATAGACACTAATGGCTTAAATTACAGCATGAAGTATGCCACTAGGTGTAATTTTGTACACAAACATTTTGAATAAAACAAGGTGTTAAAATAAATAAAATGTTCCATGACTATTACAGGGGCAGAAGGTGGGTGCATGTAGGATTAGGGGTATTTACAATTTGTATATCCATAGAAGGGGGGATTGCTTTATGAAAGTAAAACATATAGACCGTATTATAATACAGAAATGGAACTCTTTTAAGACTCACTGTGATTCAAAATACTGCTCTCCATCAGAATCAGAAGATGTGACACCTACAGAAATATGTTAACAATGTCAAATTAGAAGTAATATCTCTTTGTAATAGTGATATTGTCGCTGTCCAAACAAAAAGGCAATTTTAGAGGAGTAGGCAAAAATGTTATTTACTTTTAATGTAAGATTTTATACCATGCAATTTAGAAGTATTTCTGTTGGTCCACTCAAAATTTTGCACACAATGTAAATGGCACACAATTATGGCAAACAATGTAAAAGGGCAGCTGCTATGCTTAAATGATGTAGAAAAATAAAAATCTACAAAAATGGAGATGGTAACATTACTTACCCTCAATATAAATTTCTGCTGATGTGGAATCCGTGCCACAAAAGTTAGAGGCAAAGCAGGAGTAGCGTCCTGTGTCTTCTTCAAAAGCCTCAGTAATAATCAGTGAGTGCAGCTCACCATTATTGATAATCTGAATATCAGGGCTGTTTTCCAATTCTTTACCTTCACAAAACCATCTGAAAAACACAGTCATGGACATAATTAGATGTAAAAGTACACAACTTATGCAGAGTTGTGTATGTATCCAATGTTGACATACACTCTCCGCTGTCAGCATCCCTTGACTTTAAAGGAGACAAAGAAAAAAACTTGATTTTAGATCAACATGATAAGAGGAAAAGATGAAAGTGATTTATAATGTTCATTTTTATTATTATTATTTTTGGGGCATCAGTAGCAGGGGCTTCAGGCACAAATACTGCTCAGCTGGCTAGTGTTTCAATTGGAACTATGACAAAAGTCACTTCTGCATTTAAATCTGTAGGAAAAACATAAGTAAATATAGCTGCAGCCATCATAGAGGTCCAAGTAACTCACAGCCTTCATAGGACACACAGCTATCACAGCCCATACCGCCCACATTTACATTTACAGAAGCTTTAACTGTTTAAAAACATTTTTAAAAAGCAACATTTATCTCTTGTGACTTTCCAACACAGAGCCTAGCTAAGAGTCAAACACCCAACCCTCAGATTTGAAGACAGGCATTTTACCAGAAAGGTTTGTACTGGTGCAGAAACTTTGAGACAACATAAATGTTTGTGACAAAAGTTAGATACATTTGATATTCTTCAGTGGCAATTGAGTTGGGCTTCAAACCATACACCTCAGGGTTGGAAGGGCAACAGCATATATGGTAAGCCACACATGGCTCAAACTAATTTGGCACCTTTTGAGACCATTTAAATGTAGAGAGCAAATCGGGGTCAAGCACCATTTTAACATTTTAATCCCATCTTTCAGTGATTTTATTACTGGGAAATATTATTAGAAATTAAATTAATAAATTAGTAAAGTGTTTTCAGTTTATCTTTTTCTACATTTTTCCCAAGTTTTATCACAAAAGGGTAAATCAACATTTTTTTGGTAATAATTTGATTTCAGACAGTCATTTTTGAGACAATATTATGAAAGATTGAGAGATTAGTTTGTAATCAGTTTGATCAAACTTTGTATAATTGCAGAAAAATAAAAAAGTTTTTTTTTTTGTCAGTCTCCATGCACTGCATGACATAAATCGAATTTTATTTCTTCAAATCAAAAGTAACTGGACATAAGCTTGTTTTTTTAAGAACAGCACCCCCTAACAGCCAATTAATATGAAATTTTATGGGCTGTTAAAGAATGCCAACATGTACATACCCTTCAAATTTAATGAAGATTGGCCAATGTTAAGCCAGTCAAAACCCCGCTTAAAACAGATTGGCTGATTGCAATCAAATTCAGTTGTCCTTAAGAAGTCCTTTATAGAGTACCTCACAGATATAGCTTGCAAAGCTTCAGCTCAGTCAGACATGCAGCAGCTGAGAAACTATTATGATAATTCTTAACCTATAGACTCTTGTGAAATTTATGACACTTAAACTGTGGGGGTATCATGAAAAATCTCATACTAGGTCATTATTATGCAAAATTTAGGGATGGAGCTATATATTTGCAGTAAGGCGTTTTTTGTGGAATTATACAAGGATTCATTTGAAGCAAGAATTTTTGACTGTATGTCTCATGTCCCAGGAGATATGGACCAAGGAGTAAAATGTTGCTCCATAGTGTCACCATCAGGCTAATCTGTGTAATTTTTCTTGCCTGGGTAGATGCAAGTTTGATGTCTGAATGGGTTATCTATGTCTTCTCCACAACATGTTTTTCAGGAGAAGCAGAAGAATAAATATAGCAGCAAGTAGCAATCTGTGGGTTCACACATGAATTGGAACAATGTGGCATTCTGTCACATTGACCAACCAGTGAGGCCTAACAAGGCCTAATGCCGTTTTATCCTTACTTACTGAGAGAGGATGAAAAATCTAAGGAAATCAGAGTTTATCAATAGGTCTTTATTTGCCCAAATTGTTGACAGTGGCCTTTAAACATGAAACATGCTTAACTTCATATGTACTGATCCACTGAACTTTGTAGAACACTCTAAAATTGGTCAAAGTATGTCGAAAATACAGGACTAATGGTAAACTTTCTGATATAGCTCTATTTGCAAAGTTGTTTGGAATACTGTACTGCATTATCTGAACCCAGTTTTGTGACCCTAGGTAAAAATATATACATGTAATACATTGTGTATAACATGTGTAATATGCATGTATACCTGATTGTAATGAATAGCGCTCCTCAGTGGCCAAATCTTTTGAAACTTTACTGTTTGTTAGAAAGTATCTACATAGACAAACCGTTTAAGTTGATGATTGATCAATGTTAAGCCTTTCAAATGCCTGGTGAAAGCTGATTGCCTGATGGCGGCCATATATTTCGATGTATCAAGTTGTCCTTAAAAATTCACATCATAATCTCTCTAGTATATGGTGCTTGCGAAATTTCTGCTTGATTGGATGTATGGATGCTGAGAAACAGTTGTTCAGCAGTTACAGTGACCCCTAATGTTCTACACACACCAAAAGTAAGAGGCTATCTTAGAATTGAAGATAGCAAAACAGAACCAGGGTGAAATCACAGGAAAAACTGAGAACTGTAAGCACAAAGGTTTGGAAGTATGTAAATACCACGACTTTGCAAAGCACAAAGACAAACAATGTGGTATAAATAGCATATTTGTGTAAGTTATTAAATTTACATGCACCCTACATGTTCGATATTAGTCTAACTAATATCACACTATACTGTCCGACTAGTCAAACTAAACTTAATGTAATTAAAACTATATGGTCCAGGATATAGGCTAGACTATATACAATAGACTTGGAAATATAAATGCTTTAAATCACTCCACGGACTCTCACTTTTTGCCATTTTGTTGCACTCTCTGTAGTATCAGACGTGATGACAGCAAAATAACAGGAAAACAATAAAAAGTAGCAAAAGATGAAAGGGGTTTGAATGTTTCGAGCAAGGAATTGATGTCTCTTGTGTTAAATGTTTAAATGGACATCATTGTATACTTAAATAGAAAGAAAAACTGAACGCTGATATATTTAAAATGCCAAAACTCAAACATGGATAAACTTTGCGTCATGAAGGAGATCAGACTCTGCTGGTATGCATGTAAATATGACTATAAAAGGATTTTTTTGTATACATTTTTTTATTTTTGTAAATGTCTTGGTTCATCCAGTTTCTTAGACTACGAATGTTGTTGGGCTACTGTGTACATGTAATGTAGTTAATGAGTCCTGAAACTAACTAGGATGGGGCCAGCATAGACCTAAAGCTGGTATCAGTAAATTGCATGAGGGAGAACCTAAGTGTAGTCTCCCCAGAGTAGGAGACTCCATGACAGGGGCACACTATTGGCCTGTCTCGAATGTCCTGAAGTACAGTGTGCAAGACCAAGCAAAATGTACACTAAATATAACATTTCCCCAATACATCAAGGGGTTTTTAGACTAAGGGCACTTTTCCAACAGACAGTGTAGTACAGCACAGCTATAAATCTGTGATCATGCATTTTATCATCATTTGCAAAGTGACCCGTAATGTAACCAGAGTACCCATGCTGGATTTTTTTTTCTTTACCTTTTCGTCCAGTAATTTTGTTATGGCCTCTTACACTGAGGCAGATGCGGGAGCGGGGCTGCTGACAGTGTTGAAGCTAAATCTTTGTCAAATAAATAGAAGAACAGAGTTCAGTAAAATGTTGTAATATTTTGTGATCCTTAATTTGGCCAAAAACATATTTAAAAACTTAAACTTAATTCAATTAATCTAGCAAGAAAGTGTAGAAATGCGAATGTTATATGAACTTTGCACTCATGTGTGAAACCTGACATTGTGGTCTGAGGACATCCTAAAATGTATGTCTTAATATAGGCAGATTTTTGTACAGGCATAATATCGGTTTGTGGTTTCAATGATGTGGACAAAGAAATAAAGTCAAAGATAATTCAGAGCGATAATTCCTCATAACACCATTACCCTCACACAGCTGCTTGATGCTATGTCCAAATGGAAAGCAAAGAGTCCTGAAAATGCACACAATCAAACAGAAGGGACTTGCCAGTGCATGCAGTATAATCAGCCCTTTAGCAAATCATCTCATAAGCACACTGCACCAACTATCTAATATACAAAATACATAAACAGAAAACTTGCAATAAATGTGGTGAGCAGTTTCACCCACTATATTGTCCTGCAAAAGAACACAGAGCATGTGGAAAACTGAATAATTTTCAGAAAGTTTGAAAATCACAGAGCAAGTATACAGTGCAGCCAACCGCAATGAAGGAGTAATTCATCACCCAGTGACCCTGCTGGAAAGAATGACACCTCATCAGATAATGATTGTGTGTACACTGTTTGCATGTTACAAAAGCCTACACAACCACACATTCAGGTTGACATCTTCAACACACCAGTGTTAACCTAGCGGATAAAACCATCTATGAAAACATCAAGGTCAAACTGGCAAACTGCACCACTCAAAGGCTAAAATAGTTGTGTCTGGGTCCACAGAGGCATTACCATTGAGAAGCATATACACAGCCATGGTAAGCTCCAAGTGTTCACAGTGTTACAGTGTTCCTACAACATTATATGTCACTAATGGCAACTTCTCAACTACCAGACAGCTACAGAGTTTAGGATTGCTCAAAATAAGAAACTCACTGTCCACTGCTTCAAGCCTGCAAACTCAGCCCTCGTCAGCCAACTCCTTGATGACTACAAAAAGCTGGAGAAACAAAGGGTGATAGGAAAAGTCACTGGACAAACACCATGGGTTTCACTTATAGTGGTGAATCCTAAGCCAAAGAATTCAGAGAAGGTTTGAATTTGTGTTGAGATACACCTGCCTAAGTCTGCAATAAAGTGTGAGTGGTACATCACACTAACAACTGATGACCTTATTCATGACCTGAATTGTGCTGTTGTCTTTCATAAATTAGACCTCAGTGGTAGTTACCATCAGCTAGACTGCCTTCACAATGCAGGATTGTGGAGATGCGATACACTTTTTAATCTCATGTTTATCTTTATTTTAGACTGGGCATCAATTCAGCTGCTGAAGTGTTTCAAAACACTACACAGAGTGTGTTGAAGGTATCTCTCATGTCAGTAACATCAGCAATATTATTTATGTGCATGTAAAACCACAAGACAAGCACAACAAGCTGTCTTCCAGAGGCTCAGAGAGAAGAACCTCATGTTGAATTAAGAAATGTGTAAGTACAGCAAACCGTAGATTGAAATTTTTATATTTTCTCAAAGAATTGAACAAATGTTGACCCGAAAAAATGGATGCCATCAGGAACCTCACCCCATCACACCCCCCCACCCCAGCCCAGCTGGTACTTAAACATATAGTAAAATATATGCAGTAAATCACAACATTAAATAATATGTAGGATAAAACATTATTAAAGTGTTTTCTTGTCATTTGTGGGATGCTATAAGAGTACTATGCATGAAAAAGATTCACTAAAAGATCTTGCACAAACATCTCCATGAACAATGAAATGAATTTATATGCATTGCTCTGGGAATTTGTGGAGCACCTGTAACATTTGCGAGAGTTACAGAAAAGATTCTTGAGGACATAAACTTTCTGGTGGTTATCTTTATGACTTCATTATTTATGGCTGAAACATTGTAGGGTTAATCAGGAGTGGCTGCTTAAAGTTCTTGATTAGTTTAGAGAAAAAGGCCTGAAGCTATCGCTGGATAAATGTTACTTTGGCATGACATCAGTCACATATGTTGGACATACAATTTTGGGAGATGGAACAGCAACAAATCCATCAACGATATAGGCTGGTGTTTTCTGGCCCACACCCCCAAACAGTGACAGAGCTTAGGTGCTTTTTGGGATTCTGCAGCTATAATCATCACTTTAAGGGTTTTTTTGTGCTGCTCTTTTAATAAACCACTTAGAGGGTATCCATCTCACCCCCATTCAAAGAGTGCAAAAACTGGAAATTCATTTTGGTAGTCAAGACCGCCAGATTTAAGTCAAGTCAAGACTGAGACTGGCACACATCGAGTCTGAGCCAGGAACAAGACTTTTAGTCTGACTCAAAACCGAGACCAGATTGGTTGAGGCCAAGACAAGACCAAGACCAGATATATATAACCCTGAAATTTGCTTGCAGTTTATTTTACATTCATTATCATTAATTATACATGTAGTAAAATATATATAGTAAATCACAACATTAAATAATATGTAGGCTAAAACATAAATTCTTATTATCTTACAGTCATCATCAAACTTTGCATTGTAAGTGTAATGGCAAGATTATTCTCTGTTCCTTTCTTTTAAAAAAACTTATTCACAAACACTTACTTAAAGTCATCTGAATATAAACTACATCCATTTTTATTAACATAGTGATAAAAACATTCCGATCTGCTCTCAGGGAATGTTTCAGTTTTGGAACCAGTGAAGATCAACAAACAAGTAATAGTTAATCCTGGAAAGGTTCAGTTAGACCAACCAACCAACAGATTTTTTCTAAACATATACAACTGTGAGAACTGAAAACAAGTAACTATAGCTCTGTGCTATTTGCTCAGGAGTCTTTGAAAATAAAGCTTTGAAATCCAACAATTAACACAATCACTTGGAGACTAAACATAGTAAACATGTCTCTAAACGTGTTGATTTGAGACAAACTCCGTTTGCCTCTTTCCTCTTTCAGCCTAACGTTGAGCATTCAGAGGCTGCCCAATCAGCCTTCTTATCAGGTGAGTCAGAAAAGAACATCGGTTAAATCCGCAGAAGCTTTTGTGGTCATTTCTGTGGACCACAAGTTCCAAAAAATTGGGAACTTTTGATGCAGAGAAAGGACTGTTTTATTTTGGTTTTTTTTTCAACAATTTTCAGTTCACCTTAGCCTGAGACTAAGACAAGACCAAATGATGTCCCAACGAAGTCCAAATGAGGTTGAGACCGAGGTTAGACTGAGACTGCTAGTTTACGGTTAGCCTGTGGTAGCCTTTGTAGACTCACAGAAATGCTATATATTGCTTGTGAATGCTAGCTTAGATGGCTTAGGGCTGTGTTATACCAAGACAATGTCAAAGGACTGTGTTGTTCTGCATTTTTAGTCTTTAAACTTGAAATAGGCCATTTTAAGTAACAGATGATACTATTGTGATTGATTATAAAAGGAGCATTTACAAAAGGCTCAGTTGCCACTTTACGAAAAACAGTGAGCAAATATTCCAACAGTTCAAGAACAACATTTGCACAGAAATTTAGGGATTTCACCGCTCATAACATTATTAAAAGATTCAGAGAATCTGAAGAAATATCTTAGCATAATGGGCAAGGCCAAATATGAATTTTGAATGCCTGCGACCTTAGAGAGTTGACTTGGTCAAGGACGTCACTCACCCTTGTCGGAAAGCTCACATGCTGAAGGTACTTGGGGAGGACAGTCCTTAAGTTGCAGTGGTTGAAATTGACAGCTACAATGAACGTGGTGTCTGGGTTTGCTTTGGGAACCAGAGTCTAAAATTGATGCACTTGCTGTGAGTATACAGTTTCTATTGAGAGGCAACATACTGGCCCCCAGCATAGTCACAATCGCTCGTTACAACTACTAGCTCTACTAAAGTGCTAACTGAGGCTAAAACTAGCATATCAAACTATTTTATTTGTACTCTTTCTGGTGATATACTATGAATGTTTTCCTTGCACTTTTTTAGGGGGTGTTGTGTTTCTTCCCCTGTTATCTCGTGTCCTACTCTCCCTCTTTAATAGCCAGGAGGTTGACTACTTTCTGGTAGAAATTGGCTATTAGTTGTGTGATGAACATATTATCATATGCTGCAGCTTTATTAGGTATTATTCACACTAATTGGTTTAGCAATATCCCATCCCATTCTGGATTTTTTGCTGTTCATGCCAAACTTATGCATTTCCCAGCTTACATGTCTATGTGAGACCCATGTGGGTTTTACATGGACATGGGCTTGTAGTGGGCTTTTTGATTTTGTATGTGAGCCTCATTTGGGTTAAAGCCTTTGGGTCCCAGTTAGGCCACAGTCAAGGGGCCCCAGTTGGGTAACAGTTGTGGGCCCCAGATATCAGTATCAAAATGAAAATGTAATATGTAAAATGGCAATGTACTTGTATGTTTGCATTTAAATTTCCTACTCATATATATGCAATGTTGAGCTCAGAATGAAAATTCAAATTCAGACCTGCTATTTTAGTTCGTCCGTTGGTATACTAGTATTGACATTTCATTTACACAAAGATTTAGATGCTTTATGAGTAGCTTTATTTAAATTAAATTTCCAGAACTGCATATTTATGCGCAATGTGATTATGAAATAATTGTATCAAAGTGATAATTAAAATGTAATTTATCTTTTATGCATTTTCACTCTCTAATGATGCATTAAATTGCATTTTCAAAGAGAACACCAAGCCAGAAAGATGGCAAAATTTAAATGTAAATGGGAAACAGCACCTCTTCTCTTTACATCGGGTAACAGACATTGGGTCCATAGGGAGGCAATGGACAAATCTTTGTGGGCCTCAACTGGTCTGCCCAGAGGGGGCCAAATTGGCAGCCCATTGTTAACCCATTTGGGGTCCACATGGATATTTGGCTGGGTTATCCTGAGTGGGGCCCACAAATGCATATGTGGAATCTAAGTTGGGTACCTTCCTTGTTCAATACTATTGTGGGCCTTCTTTTTAAGGGGTTACATCTCACATCATTGTTGTTTGTTTATTATCTTTCCTTTTTCCTTTATGAGGCAGGCACCATGCAAATAAATTTATTTAATTGTTTAGACAAAGGTAAATTGTAGATCCAGACAGTTTATCAATGACTGCTAGGAGTTTAGAATACTTTTACACTTAGTTAATTAGGAATCACTAAGTAAGAGCTATACCTGTTAAGCTCTGGAAGCTTAAAAAACAAAGTATGAATATTCAGCTGATGTTTCTTACACCACTGAAGACTCTCTTTCTTGTAATGGATGAATTAACAGTAAATTCAGAAGGCGATGTGCTATTACAGGGACCAGGCTAGTTCTCCCAAACTCACTGCAGGGGAAAGCTGTTTGTCTTGGCCACACAGGACATATAGGCATTAAAAAGGGGAAAAATATGGTTTCCAGGAACAGACAATGGAAAAAGCTATCAAGAACTGCCTTCCCTGCCATACTGTCGCAGGTTCCCCAAAGGCCATTGGCTAGAAATGCCAACACATTTCAAAGTTACATGTGCATCTGAGGAATATTTACTCCAGATATCCGGAGGTTTTTTTTTTGATTCACTTCTGCCACCACAGTCATCCCAAAGCTAAACAGAATCTTTTTGTCCTGAAAAGATTCCTGAAACTGTAAAGATTGATAATTGGCCTCCTTTCAGTGGCCAAGATTTTGCATACTCCAGTCGATATCTGGGATTCAGATATTGAAAAATAACATATTACTAGCCAGCAACTAATGCAGGAGCAGAGTGCTTCATTAAAACTTTAAACATAACCATCACAGCTACACATAGAGGAGGAATCATAGAAACAGTCACTATGTAGTTTCCTCTGAAACTTGAAAAAAACAATTACGAAACCATATCCATCCATGGTGACAGTGGTTCAACTGGGGAAGTCCATTACGTGGAATTCTTTACTGTCTAAACTAATTCCCAAATAAGGTGAACAATATTATGCGTTCAAGTGTGTGGTTTAGTATAACAAAGTGAATATTAGTTTTGTGATTAAAGGAAACTCTATGTTCCATTCTGGTACGTGTACATTTGGTTATTCAGTTTTGATTTTAAAAATGAGAAAATGGGTTGATTCACTAAGTAATCCTAAAATCAAATAAAAAACAATGGAATGTGGAATAAGGGAATTGTCTGAATTTCAACTTTCCTGTTACATGAACCGGAAATAAATGTGCAGAGCCAAACAATGTCCATGATTACATAGTTTGAGTCTGTGGAGGAACCAGTAGGAGGGTCAGTGGCATGTAGGTTAGGCTTTCTGCACAACACTGGACAGCATGAAGCCTCATGGTGTCCATGAAGCAACAGCATCAGACTGCACAGGATGGGCAGTTGTTCAGCTCAGCAAAGAAACACACAGCCAGATAGTTCTGTTTGGGGTAACTGAGAACATTATAGTGTTAAAAGAGTGCAAGCAATGACTCTAGCAGGCCTTGCTATTACAGCCTAACTAAAAGGGGAGAGCCAAAAGGTGGCAATGACATGAGATGCTCCCTGAAATGTAAGCGCCCCACCGTCAACAAAGTTTTATATTTACATTTACATTTACATTTACATCATTTAGCAGACGTTCTTATCCAGAGCGACTTACAAAAAGTGCTTTGTCTATCCAGAGAAAATATCTTTGCTAGTTACCAATAGGTTAGAGAGAAAGCCAGTCCTAAGCTCAGATACTGCTAGAATCAGAAAGTCATTGACACCTAGTGAAAAAGGAACAGATTTAAACACAGAACAGTGCAATACAATACAATACGTAAGTGCTGTACAATACATTACAATCAATACTTAATTCAGTGCTCATTTAAGTGCTGTATAAACAAATGTGTCTTTAGTCTGCGTTTGAAGACAGCGAGAGACTCTGCTGTACGGACAGCCAGTGGGAGTTCGTTCCACCACCTGGGTGCCAGCACAGAGAACAGTCTTGATGCTTGCCTTCCGCGCGCCTTGAGGGATGGCGGGTCAAGCCGAGCTGTATTCAAAGCTCGAAGGGCTCGAAGTACAGTTCGAGATTTGACCATTGCCACCAAGTAGGGAGGGGCTGGTCCATTTTTGGCTTTGTAGGCAAGCATAAGGGTTTTAAATCTGATACAGGAAGCCAGTGAAGGGAACGCAGCAGTGGGGTGACGTGGCTGAACTTTGGGAGATTGAAGATGAGTCTTGCTGCTGCATTCTGGATGAGTTGCAGAGGCCTGATGGCCTGCATTGGAAGACCAGCCAAGAGTGAGTTGCAGTAGTCAAGCCTTGAGATGACAAGAGACTGCACTAGCACCTGGGTGGCCTCTCGAGAGAGAAAGGGTCGGATCCTCCGGATGTTGAACCGGAGAAATCTGCATGACCGAGTTAGGTTCGCAGTGTGAGTCGAGAACGATAACTGGCCATCCAGAACCACACCAAGACTTCTTGCCTCTACAGACGGGACAATCAGAGAGTTCTTGAATGAGATGGCATGTGAGAGCAGCGGGATGACAGCACCAGCATTCTCAGTTTACCGTAATACTGTCCATGAACCCCCAGAACTGCACTTTTTATCTAACATGAAAATCTAATTACCAAAGGTTCAATTAAACCAGTAGGTTTTTACCCTAGACTTAAAGACTGAGGCTGTGTCTGAGTCCTGAATGCTGACAGGAAGCTTATTCCAAAGCTAGGGGGGCGGAGGGGTGGGGGAGTTGTATGAAAAGGCTCCACCCTGTAACTTTATTAATTAGAGATAAGTTCACTCAGGTACTGAGGGGTGAGGCCATAGCAGAATTTTGTACTTAATGCAGAATTTAACTGGCATGTCAATGTAGTGTTGACAAAATGGGCTGATATTGTCAAACTTCATAGTTCTTGTAAGGACTCTGGCTGCAGCATTATGGACTAACTGAAGCTTGTTAAGGCTTTTGCTGGAACAGCCAAACAGCAGGCCATAAAAGTAATCCACCCTCAAGGTAATAAAGGTGAGAACTAGCTTTTTTGCATCCTGTAGGGACATTTGTTAGCTTGCCAATATTTTGAAGATGAAGCAAAGCTATTTTAGTTGAACTTCTTGTATGTGCATTGAAGGACAGTTTGGGATTGATCATGCCATGTCATAATTTTTCACAGACATACCTGATGCAACTGAGAATCCATTAAGATTTTTCATCAAAGTTTCTAGCAGCTGTTGGACTGAGAAGAACCTCTGTTTTCAATAAGTAGGAAGAAGTTGCTTGACATCCAGTCTTTTATGTCTTTTACACAGCCCTCAATCTTACTTACTTGAAACGTACCATCTGGTTTTGCTGATATATACAATTGTTTGTCATCAGTGTAGCTTTGGAAATTAACCCCATGTTTACTGTTAACAGTACCCAGTGGTAGCATACATAATGTGAATAACAGAGGTCCTAATACAGAGCCTTGTGGAACACTTTTCTTTTGTATGAACAGATGAGACACCATTTACATTCAGAACCAAGGTAAGATTTAAAATCCTACAAGCTTTTCTAACCTGTCTACTAGGATAGCGAGGTCTATCATATCAAATGCAGCACCAAGATCAAGCAGAACCACCAGAGATACATTTCGTTAATAAGAGAATGTTTAAAATTTTCATTAGTGCTGTCTCTGTACAATGACAAGGCCTAATTCCAAACTAATTATTTTCATGCACCAAAGCTTTTCCAAAATCTTTGGTGTAGATTTGAGGTAGGTCCATAGTTTGATAGCTTGCAAGAATCAAGATTACATTTCTCAATCAGAGATTTAACTGTTGCTAAGAGTTGTTCGTATATAGCCAAAACTAAGAGTTTATTAATAACTTTGTTATTTCTGGTAAAATTTCTTTAAGTAAACTCATAGGAACTTGATGTAGTATGCAAGTAGAAGGTTTTGAGGGGGGAATTATTTTAACCAGCTCTATTTGTTAAAGTAAGGAAAATGATTCCAGTCTCTCTTGGATAGTTGCACTGCACTTACGATCTGGATTCGCTGTGTAGGGAAGCAGGTTTGTAATGGTTAACTGTGGGTTTTAATTTTTTATGCTTTTTTTTCATTTCAATTTTACTGTAGAAAAAAAATCATAAAATCATTGCTGCTGTAGGATGATGGTATCTGGTGTTCAGTAGCTGTTTTTAGTTACTTTAGAGGTAACACTTTACAGTACTGTTTTGTAGTTAACAAGTAACTACTATTAACTACCAAGGATTAGTAGTTAATTATTCAGTAGGTAATAGTGAACTAATCTTTAGGGTAGTTCACTATTAACTAAATAATAGCCACTGAGAATTATCTGATAGCTATGGTTCCTCAGAATAGCTACTCATAAATTAATCAATTTAACATTAATTGCTCAATAGCTGGGTCTTACCTGGTTCATGGTGAACTGATGTAGTGTACTCCAACACTTCTAGAAGTATTGAAATATACTACATAGTGTCTCATTATTATTTACAAAAACAGGTATCCTCAGAGAAGGTGAAAGGCACCATACCACTGTATAACAGTATTATAAAGTGAAACACATGGTAACTCATCATTGATAAACTAGGAGTTAATGATGATCTGGAAACACAATGTATTTTATTTTATAACACTGTTCCAGATCATCAGTAACTAATAGTTTATTAACAATGAATTGCCATGTGTTTTACTTTATAATGCTTTTCCAGATCATCATTAACTCCTAGTTCATTAATGATGAGTTACCATGTGTTTCACTTTATAATATTGTTCTAGATCATTAATTGTGCTAAATAATAATCTATGATTATTCTTATTATTTTCAATCAGAGAGGAAAGAAATGTTGAGCGTGCCACGGTAAGTGCATTTCTGCAGTTTATCCTGTAAAGCTATCCTTCCAGGCAGATTGTAATGTTTTTGGTCAGGTGCCATTTATGCTCTTGTCTAACAATCTGTTTAAAATTTACCATACCATGATGTAAGCTTTTCTGCCTTATTCTTTTACTTTTTAGTGGACCTACCTTATCTAAAGTAAAACAAAAAGTATTCCCTAAGCCAGAGGTCAGCAACCCCAGTGTTAAGAAGAGTCCCTTTGTCTTGTTTCAACAAAAATCAAACCACATTGAGAGCTGCAACATTTTATGTCCATTTTACGGGTGTAACGTTTTGACGTTTTGGTTGTAAATATATCTCATTACATGCTAATGCCCTAAATATATAATATAAACAAAACGCAAACTTACTTTGCTCTGCTTTAAGCTTTAGGTCAACTTATTTACTTTTTCTTGCATCTTCGGCCGGATGCTTTTCCACAAAAGTAGAAAGCTTTCTTGTAAAATATGTCTCGACATTCGACTTTTTGGTGGTTGACAATTTCTTGTTACAGAATAAACATATCGGGAAACCAGCTGGAGTGCACATAAATGCACATGAGTCTGTCCATTTGTCTCTAAATTCTCAATGTTTATCTTAAATACTTTCTCCTCTTTGCCATTCAATTAGCTAGCTACTCTAAGCAAAATTGTTGTCTGTTTTGCATGTCATTCTTCAGGTTTAAGGGTTGGTGAATTAGCAGTTATACATTAATTCTGGCCTTTAAGACCATTTATTGTTAAAACTGCTAGAACTGTGTGTAAGAAAGCTTAGCAAAGCTTTATTTTACTGCATAGTTTTACCCATTTGGATATCTATTTTTGTGTATTGTGTCCAGAAGAGGGCAAATCCATACAACAAGAGTGTTGCATCAGATTCAGTTCAACCTCAAATTCATGTTCCCCTTCATAAATTAAGTCCCCAGGATTGTGCATATTTAAGGAGAGGAAATCATCTCCCAACAACATTGCAAATACAGCATGCAAAAAAAGGTGTAAATCTTGGAATTGCTACCAATTGGTTTAAACTCCATTAATAACCTTGTGTCTGTGTATCTAACCCACCACTTTCATCAAGAAAAAATATGAATAGCAATATACTTCACACTTTATTCCTCTGAATAAAGCAATCAAAATGAGAGCTAACTGATCCAAATTGTGTTCATGTACTTGCTTGGAAATTATTGCCATGCAATAAAAGGCTTTTATATAGCGGTAGCACAATCAATCATAGAAAGCTCCAATTTTTATAAGTTCCACATTTTAATGCGTTAAAGAGGACAAAGACAACATCTCTGAATGTTTGAGCAACAAGACCTTGCATTTCTTGTTACATCTGCAACAACAGTGTTTTGACTGTATTTGAGTCAGATGCCTTTTTTCACAGTTTAACTGCTGTCTATAAAACCTATAGACATATGCAGTCTATGTCTATACTGTTTTATGTCTATAAAACATCAGTGTGCTTCTAAAAGGTTTCAAGTCTATTTTGCTCCAAGCAACATGCCACTAAAGTATGCACAAAATACTCTTTTCTCACTCATGAGTTGCGACTGTTGTAAACACAAAAACATGTAAAATATTCTGCTATACTAGCACAACCACTCCTGGTTTAAAACTAGCAGTAATAGTGCATTCAAATCCAGGAGAATGGAGCAGGCTACTCTGCATATATAAGGCCAATTTGAAGAACTGGTGCATTTATGGCTTTATAAAATGGTTATTTCACATAAGTATCCCAAAAATACATACAATATATCAGTTTTAAATCCATCATACCATGAGGGACACTAAAAAATTGATTTCATTGCAGATATTTAAAGTAACATAGGCAAATAATCTGACTCTTCAGAGTGCCACATTATGCACATACTATTTTACTGTAGCATTAATTGGCAGCCTATCTTGCCAAAACAGAATTGGTTTTACTAACTGTGTCATGACCTGTGCACTGTCCAACTGAATTATCTATGAAAATACAAATATCGGCTCTGTATTATTAGATTCTTAATTTTATTGAATTGGCTCGTCTCTTTCTAAAACACTCATCAGCTAATTATTAAGCCCTTCATGATAAGCGTTAGATGTTTATAAAAAATGTGCACAACATGGGTCTAGGACTTTATTTGAGTCATTTGTCTCATTGCTTACTCTTGGACTATTTGATGTTAAAGAACTTGGAGATCCTGAGCATATTATGTCCAGTACTTTTACTGCTTGAAATACATATTTGGCATGTTGCGTTGATAATTTTATAATGGAGCACTGGATTTACATATTACACATTTGTACTGACTGTTAGTATTGTTGTATGGTATATGTACAATATCGTTGATTCAGTACACAGCATCTAGGACAAAAGTAAATGTTTTAGATTACTCAGTTTTCTCAGACTAATCCCAAAATACAGGGAAATTTGAGTTTGTGGTGATAAAAGATTTTGGCTATCAGGAGTCAAGAAAAATTGAGAAAGACAATTTTTTTCATCTGATTAGTTCCTCCAATACAAAAAAGATTCCATAGAAGAATTTTGGCAGCATTTT
The DNA here is from genome assembly GCF_904425465.1 of Colossoma macropomum. Lineage (NCBI taxonomy): Eukaryota > Metazoa > Chordata > Actinopteri > Characiformes > Serrasalmidae > Colossoma > Colossoma macropomum. The sequence continues at coordinate 27,640,079 of NW_023494791.1, read as the reverse complement.
GGATCCCTGGATCCATCTAGCATTCTGTATAATCTTTTTGGAGTAAGGTTCTAATTTGAAAGACTGACTGTGAGTATCTGTCCACACCCAAGCTGCACCTGTTGAGTCCATGTTCCCATTAGATTTAGCCCATACAACCAGAACCCCCACTCAAGCCAAGCAAGGCTTGCAGGAAGTGTACTTGCCAAACACACACACACACACACACACACACACACACACACACACACACACACACAGCTAAATATAGCATAGCAGCTCTCACAATAACATTTACCAGTAGAACAAACTCAGATACCCATGAACCTCCCAGTTCAATAAAGAAATACCCTAAGCTGAGGCTATGCACCAGACATGTCTTAGATCAGTGTCTCACGGGCCAGTAAATTAGAAATGTTTAGGTTATGGTTTAAGCTAGCAAATTGGATGTAAAAGAAACCCTGCTCAGCCTTGGTATTCTTGGTTTCAAACATTTTTTCTAAAAATCTTAATATCACACAGAACCTGGTGAACATGTCTGATATCTGAATAACATTATGGTATTTTAACGAACCACAATTACAAACAGAATGGATGTGCCCACATTTTGCAAATCTACCATGAATGTAAAAACAGATGTATATAAAGTAATGCAATCATTTTAAATGAACTACTAAACTGAAAGTAATTAATTATGTACATATATCACTAGTAATATAAATGTTTTAGAGGCAGACCCTTCCAGCACCTCTAAATGCTCCAGTATATTTGAATTTAAAATGTATAACCAATTTTCCTGAGATCACACAACCTCCAATAGCTGACTCTGTGAAACACATGCCCTGTGGCAGCTGTCTGCTCATGTTACTTGTCACATACACAGACTCACATAAGGCTCAACCAAGAGCTGTTTTTTGATGACCTGTAAGGTTAGGAAGAAACAGTTGTCATTGTAGAATCATTGTAGAAAGTGTAATAACTTCCCAATAATGTAATAACTTTCAGGAATGTAATAACATTTTACACTAAACTTAGCCAACAAATTTAATAAAACCCAATGATATAATAACTTTCCCAATAATGTAATACAATGTCGTACTCATGATGTAATAACATGTATACCAATGATGTAATACCATATTACGTTACTGGGAATGTATGTATGTAATACATTATTACAATATACAGAATTTATTGTATTTACAAAGTGATTATGTTCTCATCTGGCCAGGCTTTCTCTTCTCAGACCTCTGAGATATTGCTGGGACTCAAACTCATTATGTCTTGTATCCTGAAGGCGGGCTGTTAGACAGTCATGTCACAGGTAACTGTTCTTTGTCTAAGCACAGACAGTGCTATCTATCTGAGCACGATGAACTGTCCAAGCTCAGGACCCACTGTACTGAGTTAATCTTTTCATGAGACTGTAATTTAAGCAACTGTGGCTCCAACCACAAAGTCATCATCAAGAGATCATAAGTTTGAATTGCGGTCATGCCTCAGCCATCCGTGGCCAGACTGAAAAGTCCTCACACCCCAGCCTATATGATAGGAGTGTAATAGCCTGCGGGTGAGAATGACTAAATCAGGAGGAAATGGGTAAAAACTCATTCACCCAATTTCAGTCTATAAAGAGGAAGCAACATTTACTTTTTTGTGAATAAGCTCAACTTTAACCATTTTGTTGACTTAACATAAGATGATGTTTTTTTCCTCCTTCAAAAAAAAGCTGCAAAAAAGATGTAGAAAGTTGACTTAAAATTTCAAGTTGCCTTGCCTTTGAACTGATAGTGCATAAGTCTATTCCTCAGAAACAAGAGAATGTCATCTTTTTTTAATATTGGAGTTTTAAGTGCATACACAGAGTTGCACTGCACTTTTGCTTTCTCTTGATCTCCCTTTGATCCCTTACATTTAACTCTTAAGCACTGACTCTACACTCAAAAAAGTGATGCAAGAATAAAATATATCAATACACACACACACACACACATTTTCTAAGCCGCTTATCCTTCTGGGTCATGGGTATATCAGTACCGTTACAGTCAAAAGCAATTAAACTGAAAAACAAATTTGTATTTACACGGAAATGTGTGCTTTTGAATCAAGTAAATTCAATGCATCACTTTTTTCAGTCTACTGATCTGCTGAGCTTTCACCGAATGAACACTGAGATAGGTTTCAGCACCCCCTGCCACCCAGAGGAATAAGTGGCTTAGAAGATGAATGAATGAATGAAAGAATGAATGAATGATCTGCTGTTCTTGACCTTACACATTTTAAAACAGCATTATATAGGATATTTTTAATATTATTGAAAAATAAAATCATACTAAAATATGGTGTCCATGCACTTCTATATTGACCCTGTGAAGCCTGAAATATTAAATTAAAACTCAGAGGCATCCAGTCAGATCTCAAAGGAGTTTTTCAAGCAACGTCAAATGTCTTTATAAATTAACGTCACACACAAGCTTGAAAAGAAGGTCCAACTTGATTTTTAGGCCTCGAATGCAGAACAGTATTATACTGATAAAGATATGAACTGTGTAGCTATGCGTCCGTACTATCTCCCACACGAGTTTTCTCACACCATCCTCTGCGCTGTGTACGTTCCACCTTCTGCTAACGTGGACGCAGCGTGTGACATCACCCACTCGACCATCGCGAGAGTGCAAAACCAGAGCCCTAGTGCATTCATTGCAGTGTCTGGAGACTTCAACCATGTTTCCCTCCCATCATGGCTGCCCACTTTCAGCCAGTTTGTGGACCACAAGATGAGAGAGAACAAGATTTTGGACCTGCTGTATGCCAATGTTAAAGAAGCATATAAATCCACAGCTCTCCCCCCCACTGGGTCGTTCAGACCATAACCTGGTTCACCTCAACTCGTGGAATAAACCCCTGGTTCAGAGACAGGCAATGACCACAAGGACTGTGAAGAAGTGGTCACCTGAGGCTACAGAATCACTGAGGGGCTGTCTGGAGGCTACACTCAATCAACCTTTATTTAATCTCGGAGAACATTGAGGGTGCCCCTCATTTACAATGTTGCCGAGTTATGGGATGTCCTGTGTGAACCACATGGTGAGGACATTGATGGTGAGGACACCATGTGTGAGGACATTGATGCAATAACATCATGCATCACTGACTACATCAACTTCTGTGTGGACTCTGTGTTGTACCCTGCAGGACTGTCCGATGTTTTCCGAACAACAAACCCTGGGTCACCAGTGACTTAAAGTCTCTGCTGAACCAGAAGAAAAGAGCATTTATGGCAGGAGACAGGGAGGAACTGAGGAGGGTACAAAAAGAGCATAAAACCTAAATTAAGAAGGTCAAAGAGGGGTACAAGTCCAAGCTGGAAAACAAACTAGAGCTGAATAACATTTGTGATGTTGAGGAGAAGCCTAAAAGACATCACTGGCTTCAACCAATGCAGCCCTATTCCAGCAGAGGGTAAACGTGAATGGGCGAATGAGTTAAACCAGTTCTATGTGCGGTTTGACAATGGCTCCTCTCCTGCTCCATTGTGTCTCCTACACAGATTAACACACCTACACAACTGCGCCATGGGCCATCCACGGCCTCACCCTCCTCCACCACAGCCATTCATGCCTGTGACCATCAGCATCCACTGTCTGCAATGGATGCTTCTCACCCACAATTGGAATGTCCAGTGATAATACATTCACTGCTAATCAGGAGAAGAAGGAACTGAAAAAACTCAAGCAGAGCAAAGCAGCAGGACCTGATGGCATTGAACCCTGGGTGCTGAAACTCTGTGTGGAGCAGCTGTGTGGAATTCTTCAGCACATCTTTAATCTGAGCTTCAGCTTTAAGAGAGTCCCAGTCATGTGGGAAATATCTTGTGTGGTTCCTGTCCCCAAGAAAATGCAACCTTGAATGATTATCAACCCATTGCACTGACACCCCACTTAATGAAGACACTTGAAAGGCTGATGTTAGCTTGTCTGAGACTTCTGGTCAGAACAGCTCCCGACCCGCTGCAGTTTGCATACCAGGATGACATTGGAGTGGATGATGCAGTTATCTACCTGCTGGACAGAACGTACTCTCACCTGGACACATCAGGCTGCAGTGTGAAGTTCATGTTCTTCGATTTCTCCAGTGCATTTAACACCATACAGCCTGTGCTGTTAGGGAAGAAGCTACGGCTGATGCAGGTGGATGAATCTATCATCTCATGGATAATGGACTACCTGACTGGATGACCCCAGTATGTGCAACTGCAAGGCTATGTCTCAGACAAGGCTGTGTGCAGTGTTGGGGCACCCCAGGGGATTGTGTTAGCTCCATTCCTGTTCAACCTGTACACCTCTGACTTCAGGTAAAACACAAAGTTGTATCACCTCTCCTGTTAATACTCACTGTGCAATATATCAAAACCTGCTGCTGTAATGACACTTTCACTATACACTTTACATTGTAATATTGCTGCAACTCCTAGTTATATCTATACTCATTGTGCTTTTAGACTACCTCATACCACTCAGTACCTGCTATCATGTAAATACAACAAATCTGTCTCATATGCTGTGTTAATATGCAAATAGATATACTTTATTTCTACTCTTGTACTTAACTTATGTCTATTTTTATTTCTATTTTTTATTTTCTGCATAGTACATGTACGTTTATGTGGAATTATATGTCTTGGTACTGAAACACTGCAATTTTCCTTTGGGATCAATAAAGTTCTATCTATCTGTCTGTGTGTCTGTTTGTCTGTCTGTCTGTCTATCTATCTATCTATCTATCTATCTATATGATGACAATCAGATTCATCCACTTATTGGAAACGGAAAAGTTCTATGACAAGCACAGTGTAGGGCTGTGGCGTCTAACTAATCTATCTTTACTATCTACTACCTTATTAACTCTGAATCACCTAAAAACTCCAACCCAACTAAAAAACCAAATTCCAAAACAGTTGGGACAGCAGGGAAATTGCAAATAAAAACAGAAAGAGGTGATGTGGGATGATAGGGCCTAGCTCACTAGCTCTGTTCTAGTTCATCCTAAAGGTGTTGGGCGGGGTTGCGGTCCACACCAAACTCACCCAGCCTTATGGGCCTTGCTTTGCGCACTGGGGCACAGTCATGCTGGAACAGAAAAGGGCCTTCCTCAAGCTGCTCCCATAAAGTTGGAAGCATACAATTGTTCAAAATGTCTTTGTTTGCTGAAGCATTAAAATTTCCCATCACTGAGACGAAGGCGTCTAGGCCAATTCCTGAAAAACAGTCCCATAGCATTATCCCTCCTCCCCCAAACTTTACAGTTGGCACAATGCAGACAGTCACATAACATCCTCCTGGCATTCACCAAACCCAGACTCATCCATCAGACTGCCAGATAGAGAAGCGTGATTCATCACACCACGGAATATGTTTCCACATGTCTCGAGAATTCAGTGGCAGCATGCTTTACACCACTCCCCCCTCCATTTGGCAATTTACATTTTGATCTTAGGCTTGTGTGTAGCTGCTCGGTCATGGAAACCCATTTCATGAAGCTCCTGATGCACAGTTCTTTTGCTTCCAGAGGCAATTTGGAACTTGTTAGTGCGTGATCCAACAGGGGATAGGCACTGTGTGCTTGAGCACTCGCAGGCCTCACTCTGTGAGTTTGTGTGGTCTACCACTTTGTGGCTAAGCTGTTGTTGCTCCTAGGTGCTTCCATTTCACAATAATAGCACTTTACAGTTAACATGTTTCAAAAAAGTTGGGAGGGGGGCATGTTCACAATTGTGCTGCATCACCCTTTCTTTTAGCAACACTCTGTAAGCATTTGGGAACTGGGGAGACTAATTGCTGTAGTTTTGAAAGTGAAATGTTTTCTCATTCTTGCTTGCTATAGGATTTCAACTGAACTAATTATTAACGATTAATTATTAATGGTACCTTCCAAGATGTGCAAGTCATGCCAAGTTTACTAAAACACCCCTATACCATCATGAATGCTGGCTTTTAAACTGCAAAGCTGGATGGTCCCTCTCCTCTTTAGCCTAGAGGACACTTTGTCTATAATTTCAAAAAAGAATTCTAAATTCTGCTTTGCCAGACCACAGGACACTTTTACACTTTGCCTCAATCCATCTTAAATGAGCTTGGGCCCAGAGAAGTCGGTGGCATTTCTATATCCTGTTAATATATGATATTCTTTGCATGATACTGTATTAACTTGCATTTGTAGATCGAGTAATGAACAGTGTTCACAGACAATGGTTTGGAAGTGTTCCTGAGCCCATGCTATGATTTCCACAGAATCTACAAGTCTTTTTTTTTAATGCAGTGCCGTCTGAGGGCCCGAAGATCACGGCCAGCCAATTGCCAAGTGCTTCGCTACTAGAAATGTTATTCTTGAACTGTTGATCTATTTGCCCGCACAGTCTTTCACAGAGTGGGTAACCCCTCCCCATCTTTACTTCTGAAAGACTCAGCTTTTCTGGGATGCTCTTTTTATACCCAGTCAAGTTACTAATTGGTCACCAATGAACCTAATTAGCGGTGAGATGTTCCACCAGTTGTCATTTTAGCATTACACAACTTTACCAGTCTTTTGTTGCCCTTGTCCAAACTTTTATGAAACGCATTGCTGGCATCAATTTCAAAATGGGCATATCTTAAAAAAAAAAAACAGTAAAAGTTCTCAATTTCAACATTTGAGATGTTGTTTTTGTTCTATTTTCAATTAAATAAAGGGATTAAAGTGTCCCAACTGTTTTTGGAAACTTGGTTGTAAAGTGATGAGTAGAGATTACTTTCTCCAGGAAGTAGTAAGTGACACAATTCCATTGCATTATGAGAAAATAGGTTAGTTTTTGAGGTATTACCCCAACACTGGAGTTATCTAGACTAAATTTATTATACACTAATGTTATGTACAGTCTGCAGCACTCTATTTTGACTGAAAAACCAAGTTAGCTTTGAAAGTGTAACGACAAACTTTTTGCTTACCTTCACTTTTTTTTTGCTGCTCTTGCAAAACTTCATTTGATTTTCCCTCTCTCAACACCCAGAAAATCACACTGAAAAACCTTCTCTCCAAATGAAGATTATCGCTTTAGTACCTTTCCAATATCAGTCTGTCTTCAAGCAGTTGTGTCATTACATAACATCAAAGAATATCCCTTTATACCCATGATGGGAGGCTGCATTCAAATTACTGAAAATAATTGCTACAAATGCAAATAACAGCTACTTTTAAAATGTATATAAATATTTCAGAATATGTAATTTAAGATCACCATGTACAGTATATTTAATTTGTACTTTCATGGGGCTCTTGGCTCATGTGGGCCCTAGGCAGCTGCCCACCTTTACCTAGTGCAAAGACTGCCCCTGACAGCACTTTTGGTTACTGTGTAACCATTGTCCATGGTTACATAGGCTCCATTGAGTTCCATTAAGTATTTCTTAGTGTAATGGCGAACTCTCGCCACAGAGGGCAACCTTGAGACATGACTCAATGGTATTTTTAAGTGAAGAAGTGGGGCATCGCCAGGGTAACCTTGTGTTACAAACAGTGGGGTTTTTGCTGCTGCTGCTGCTGCTGCTGCTGCTCTTTGTTTGTTTGTTTGTTTCATGTGTAGTCCTTATATTGGGAAACCAAAGGTTTATGCTCAATGTAAGTACAAGAGGACTTTTAACGAAAATGTGTTTATTGAAATAAGTTTGATATTTTCATAAGATTTGGGGAAGTTTGATAAGAACATGGATGGTGTTTTGTTGTGTTGTAGAAGGACTTTATCTTACTTACTTACTTTTAGAGCTGTTATGGGATGGATTACGGACAATGGAATGGAGGGTCGCTCACCAAATGCTCTATCTCCTTTGATGTTGGACTTCTACATGGGCCTTAAAGACTAGGATCATGTAACCACTTTACACCGACTTCAATTGATCATCTGAAGCTGTAGCCTGGGAAACAACACCTTTTGGACTTAAGCTGCTCACTTGGTGAGATCAGTCCTTTGTTTCCTTCAAGCAGAGACTTAAACCTTGATTCAGACTCACAGACAGTTCTTACTCAAAAGACTACACAAATATAACCCTGGATGATACCTGTTTGTGTGTTTTGTAAATATTATGGGTGTAAATACATACTTTGTGCACACAGTATAAGGCTGTGGTTCCATTCTGTGCAAAGTTACAAGCTGCTGGATAAGAGTCCTCTTCAGATAAAGTAATCAGACCCTTTTTCAAAGAGGTTTTTTACAGAGTGGTGCCCGAACAGGGACCTAGCTAACATCTTGTGTGTATTTACACCCAATTATAGTAATAATATACAGCTTGGTTGTCATATTGGTAATTTGGGATTGATTTTTATACAATCATGGCAGAGTATCAGCAAGGCATAATGGGTGATCCTGAACCACATCTAGATTTTACTGCAGGACCATTTGTTACATGCAGAGAACCCACAGAGCACCTTAGTGAACTAATGCAGACTTTCAGTCAAATGTATTTAGACGAACAGTCTTTTCAGGAGGCAGAAGAATAAGATGTAGGCATAGTAGAAGGTATAGAAGAGGAAGAGAATTTACCACCAGTAAACAAATCAGCTACTGATATCCCTGAAAGAATACAAGCATTAGAAGCTAATGTAACAACTTTAGAAACCAAACTAACTCAAATGGAGGTTAAAGTAATTGAATGGTGTTCAGAATTAGAAGGTTGGGTCAAAGCAGCACAGGAGAACGGCAGTATCTCCTGGAAAGGGAATGTAATAAAGTAAAGAGCTTGCTAGAGTTAAATATAAAAGATCTGGGACAGGCAATGGTCGACTGTTTGAAGCGTAGAGATAGACAGATTGAGTCCATGCTTCAAGTCCATGCCACTGCTACTTCTACACCAAAAGCAGGAAACTGGCCACAGCTAGTTAGCCGTTGTGAGAATGTGTCTGTACTCCCAAGTAAACCACCTATTCGCATAGTTTCCACGTTTTCGCGGACAAGGAAAAGAGCAATATCCAGTATCCTACATCGAAAAATATGAGGAATTCTTAGCTCTACGTCCATTGTCTGATTCTGAAATTCTTGCAACTCTAACATCAGTGTTAACTGGAACTGCAAAGGATTGGTGGTTGGCTGAAAGGAAAGCAGTAAAAACCTGGGCACAATTCAAAACATCTCTTTTGTGCTCTCTTCTTTCAGAAGACTACGAAGCTGAAGCAGAAAGAAGGATTTTAGAAAGAAAGCAAGGAATACATGAAAGCATTCGGGACTTTGCCTACCAGTACAGAGTGTTATGTATTCGCTGGAAGAAAGGAACGACGGAAAGGGAAATACTGCAAGGTATGCTTAGGAACTATGGAGTTTTGCGCTTCTGTGTAGATTATCATGATCTTAACACTAAAACCCATCTTGATGCTTATCCCATGCTTCAGATTCATGAAATCCTTGAGTCATTACATGGTGCCACCATCTTCAGTACCCTTGACTTGCAAAGTGGATATTGGCAAGTAAGTGTTGATTCTCAGAGCATCCCTAAGACTGCATTCATCACAAGCAATGGGTTATATGAATTTTTGCATTTGCCTTTTGGATTAAAAAATTCTGTGGCTACATTCCAGCGGCTGATGGAAGTGGTACTTTGAGAGGTAATGGACAGAAACTGTTTTGTGTATATTGATGTCGTAATATACTCACCCACCAAAGAACAGCATCTGAAAGATCTCGCTGAAGTGTTTGCTTGCCTAGAAAGAGCTGATATAACTTTGAACCTACAGAAGTGTAACATCATGCAGAGAACTTCAAACTTCCTGGGACATGTCATTTCCAGTGATGGGATTGCAACAGATCCAGACAAAGTAAGAGCAGTCTGAATTTCCAGTTCCAAAAAACATAAAAGAAGTTCAAAGATTTCTTGGCTTTGCTGGATGGTACCACCGATACATACCCCACCTATCCTTGATAGCAGCTCCACTTCATGCTTTAAAACACAAAGGGGTAAGATGGCATTGGAGTAATGAATGTCAAGAAGCATTTGAGAAAATCAAAGCAGCTTTGGCGTCAGCACCAGTTCTCACATCTACAGACTTCACCCAACAGCTCAACGTTCGAACAGACGCGGGTGAAAACGGCATTGGAGCTGTTCTGGTCCAGGAAAAGGATGTTGAAGAGAGAGCAATAGCCTATGCTTCTAGGTTGTTCGTGGGAGCAGAAAAATCCTACTCTGTTTCAGAGAAAGAGTGTGTGGCGGTGGTATGGGCAGTCAAAAAATGGAGACCATATCTGGAAGGCACACGCTTCAAAGTAGTCACAGATCATTCTGCCTTGACTTGGGTGTTTAACCACACGAATCCGACGTCTAGACTCACAAGGTGGGCTATTCAATTGCAGTTTTGATCAGGTAGCCCCTGATGCTTTGTCACGCAGCTACGGTGAAGAGAACAGTGTTGGCCAAACTGATCTTGAAGTAAAGGAGTTAATGAAAGAAGCAGAATCTCAAGCTGTGGACAAAGATCGTATCCACTATTCTGTGCAAAATGGGTACCTGTTTCGGTATGTACCTAGGAAGAACGGAGGTCATACCCTGCAACTAGTTATTCCCATCAAACTGAGGAAGGCATATGCACATGACAATCCATTGTGTGAACGTTTAGGGAGACTTAAGACAGTTTTAAGACTTCTTGAAATAGCGTATTGGCCCACAATATGCAAAGATGTCTGGAACCACTGTAAAGAGTGCCTTACTTGTCAAAAGTTCAAGCCCAGAGTGACAAAATTACCTGGTCATCTTCAGTCTACTCCTGTGCTAGAACCCTGTTACATGCTTGGTGTTGATGTTATGGGTCCTTTCCCAAAAAGCCCTAAACAAAATGAGTATTTGTTGGTAATCGTTGACTACTGCAGTGAATGGATCGAAATATTCCCTTTAAAAACCTCCCTTTTGAAGTCTGTAAGCAATGGGGTGTTATCCAGAAGCCTACCATCCTCAGACCAATCTGACAGAACATGTAAACAGAATCTTGAAGCTCATGATATCCTCCTATGTACAAGACCACCATAAAGACTAGGATAAATGGATTGCTGAATTCAGATTTGCTGTCGATACTGCTTGGCAAGAAAGTACAGGGTTCCTGCCGGCCCGAGGTAGCTTTGGGCAGAAAATTGAAAGGGCCAGCAGAGCGATTAGTTCATCAGGCAGTCAGCCCAGAACATGATGCCTATGCTACCTTGGCTAGACATGAGAATTTTATCCAACAAGCACATAAAAATGTAGAGAAGGCACAGTATAAACAAGCCCGCTACTATAATATCAGGCGAAGACAGGACAGTTTTAAAGAGAGTGATCTGGATCAGGGTTCATCCATTGTCAAAAGCTGAAGAAAACTTTTGTGCCAAATTAGCACCGAAATGGAAGGGACCTGCAAGAATCATAAAGTGCCTTGTTGAGGTGAATTACAAAGTTGCCGTGGTTAATGATCCAGATCACTCTGATAATTTCCATGTTGTGAACTTGAAAAATTCTATGTGGACACTCTTCTTTCTGAAGGGGGGAGTGTGTAACCATTGTCCATGGTTACATAGGCTCCATTGAGTTCCATTAAGCATTTCTTAGTGTAATGGTGAACTCTCGCCACAGAGGGCAACCTTGAGACATGACTCAATGGTATTTTTAAGTGAAGAAGTGGAGCATTGTGAGGGTAACCGTGTGTTACAAACAGTGGGGTTGCTGCTGCAGCTGCAATTTGTTTGTTTGTTTCATGTGTAGTCCTTATATTGGGAAACCAAAGGTTTATGCTCAATGTAAGTACAAGAGGACTTTTATACAAACGAAAATGTGTTTATTGAAATAAGTTTGATATTTTCATAAGATTTGGGAAGTTTGATAAGAACATGGATGGTGTTTTGTTGTGTTGTAGAAGGACTTTATCTTACTACCTTTTAGAGCTGTTATGGGATGGATTACGGACAATGGAATGGAGGGTCGCTCACCAAATGCTCTATCTCCTTTGATGTTGGACTTCTACATGGGCCTTAAAGACTAGGATCATCTAACCATTTTACACCAACTTCAATTGATCATCTGAAGCTGTAGCCTGGGAACCAACACCTTTTGGACTCAAGCTGCTCACTTGGTGAGATCAGTCCTTTGTTTCCTTCAAGCAGAGACTTAAATCTTGATTCAGTAGACAGTTCTTACTCAAAAGACTACAATACATACTTTGTGCATGCAGTATAAGGCTGAGGTTCCATTCTGTGCAAAGCTACAAGCTGCTAGATAAGAGTCCCCTTCAACAAAATGCAACATTTCAATCCACAGCTGAGAACAATAAAGTTTGAACAACAAAGTAGAAGTATCACTAAATATAATGAAACACTTAGAGTATTGGGGCATGTTTCTTTCTGAAAAGACCCAGTCCAAGCTCTGAAAGCAAGAGCCAACAGATTAACAAAAAATAAAGATTAATTCTGTTTTTATATTAACAAAAAACAGCTTCATCTATTTAAAATATTAACAGTCAAAATAATAATCATAATACAATCAAAATATCTTTATTGCAGGCAAGGAATCCTACAAATACACAAACTCACCGGATTTCTGGTGCTGGGAGTCCTCTGACAATGCAATCCAGTTGAACCTTGCTGCCCTCAGGCACCTCTCTGCTTTTGAGTTTCTGGACAAAATGTGGGGGTTTACACACTGGCTCTGAACTTTCAGGCCCTGTCAGGACTGGAGCTTCACACTTTATCTCACATATGGGTTCCTGCTTCTCTGTCTCTGTGTTATTTGGCTCCTCTGTGTCCTTGTCATTATGTGAATGGAATTCTAGTGGTTCATTGTGGAGAATTGGTCTTTCTCTATCCTCTGTGTCATGGATGAACGAAGCAGCATCAAATTGATGTTTACTCTGATATCGGCTTCGATGTCCTTTGCAAGCCCTAGGCCGAATTCGTTTCGAACTGTTGGCCTTGAAGAGCGAGGAAAGCTCTTCTATGAAATCCGCTGCCTTATTCAGGAATTCTTTCTTGGACTGGATCTCTAGGCCATATTCAGAGTTCCTTGTAGGTTTTTTTAAGTCTGGAATAGGCTCCCTGGGAGTCCTGATATTCATTAACTTGCTTTCCTGGGTGGGGGACTGGAGCACTTGTCTGTCAGGCATGTTCTCCATCTTTTCGTGACTGGCTTTGATGGTCGGGGCAACGTAGGACACAATTTGCGGACAAACATCTGAACTGTCCTCTTGCTCTTGTGACTCATGGCCAAAGGACTTGCAGGCAAGGTCAACACTCTTATTCAGTTCCTCCTGGCTCAAAAACACAGACAGATCAGGGAACTGAGACTCCACCTGAGAATCCACAGCTTTCCCTTTCAGATTGCCATAGACTACATGATGAGGACAGTCAGAGCAGCCCAATTCAGTGTGTCTATGATGTATACGATGGGTCTCAGCCAAGTAGCTCTCTTGCAAGAACTGTGATACTGATGTTGGCCGGTCCTTTTCATTTTCTTGCATGATGCTAAAGACAAAAAGGTGATTGGGTATGAGTGCATGAATAGCACAGAAAGGATATTTGCACATATTCCATTTTCAAAATGATTTAAATTAACTACAATGTGCAGCTGCACATATACACACATGGTTGATGTCACTGATTCATTTAACAGGAAAAAAGAAAAAACATAAAAAAGCAATCAAAAAAAGAAAAAATAATTCAATAATATATGAAAACAAAATTGCAATAATAAAATAAATTGTGTACTGCAAAACTGAATAAATTCAGTTTTTTGTTGAAAGTAGTTGACTATCATTACAATATATCACTTCACTATAAATGCAAAATACAAAAGTTTACAGAGCTCAAAAAAGTAAGGCAAATAATTGCCTTAATATTTAAACTTATTAAATTAAGTCAGAAGACTATGGCAAGATGATGAGCCCAAAGTGCCACCAGAGATAGGAGTCATAACTTGTTTTTTACTAGTAAATTTGTAATTTTGACTAGGCAAGGCAAGGTAGGGATTAAAGATAGAAGTGCGTAAGTAGTAGGAAAAGTAACTGTATCAATCCCTGGTATACCCGTGTTAGAAAACTTTTAAAAACCTCCAAACAGGTGATAAAGCTGAGGAGAACATTTTAAATGTCATTTCAATCAATAAAATTTAGGAGTTAAGATAAAAGAGAAAAATAAAAAAATAAGTGCTAAGATTAAGTACTGTGAAAATAGGAGTTTATCAAATTATGACATCTAGCTCCTCAGAAAGGCTTTTGCAAAGATAGGAATAAAACATAATTAAAAGAAACAAAACACGCATCTCAAAATAAATGACAACAAAATAACAAGTAAAATGAGGAATTAAAGCAAAGTAAATCGTGCTAAAATAAGTTGCAGTGCTAAACAAGAAAAATTTTAATGGTTGCATTTGGAGCATATCTGACCTCATCTAGGAGTTTGTTCCAGTAAGTGGCAGCATAATGACTGAATGCTGCCTCACCTTGTTTGGTCAAAATATAATTCTGACTAGTGAAAGTAAGAACTATAGATATATGTAATTTATTTGTACTTCTCACAATTGAATTCCAGATATCTTAAGAGTAATTAGACTAGTGTTAAAAGACTAGTGAAAATAAATACTACAAATTTCCATTATGAAACTGTAACTGGCTGATGCTATTTTGTAGGAGTCAATTCACACCACAATCTTATGCTTTCTACTGAAGTCGAGTGGTCTTTATTGTCATTCTTTAATATAACTTGTGTACATTGGAACGAAATGTTCTTCAGACCCTATGGTGCAACACACAACAGCAGCACATTACACAGGACTACACAGAGTGCACATACATGAGTGTGAAATGAGTGCAAAATATAAAATAAATACATCAGACAATAAATATGCAAGACAATAAATAAAGTTGATTTTTGGTTACACAAAACGATAAAAAATTATATAAAAATGGCATTGTATATGCACCAGTCATCCATAACATTTAAACCACCTCCTTATAGCGACTTTCAATGTTTATTTTATTTTTGAATAATATCCACTTACCAGACTGAAGTCCGTCTGTGTCTCTGCATAATTTGTTAGTCCCCCTTTTACCGTATTCCTCAATGGATTGGCATCAAAGCAGAATGAGTATGATGAAGAAACTAATGCAAACATTGTTAACTGTAAACTATACAGAAAACAAAGTTCTCATGAGTCTAATGCATAAAAACTGCTTTCAAAATGGCTGAAGAGTGGAAGGGCTGTTATCACCTGTGTGCTGTATTTTAGTTTATGTTAGGTGTGTGCTTGTGTTTGTGTATTTTACCAGTGTTCCCTTTAACTTGGTTTACTTGAGCTTGTCTTGTGTTGGGGAGTACTTTGGTTTGGTATTTTACCTACACGCTTAACTTTGTTTTACAAGAGATTGATTGATTTGTGCCATCTGGAGTAGGGCTGGTTCATTGATATGGGGAAGGGGAGTAGGACTCGTTCATTGGTAGGGGTATGGGGATGGGGAGACAGGGCTTGTTCATTGGTAGGGGGATGGGGATGGGGAGACCGGGCTTGTTCATTGGTTGGAGTTTGGGAATGAACAGACAGGGCTGATTCATTGGTAGGCAGATGGGGTTGGGGAATAAGGCTCGTTCATTGATAGGGGTATGGGGAAGGGGAGTAGGACTCGTTCATTGATATGGGGAAGGGGGAGACCGGGCTTGTTCATTGGTAGGGGGTTGGAAATGAGGAGACGGGGCTGATTTATTGGTTGGGATATAGGAATGGGGGAGTAGGGCTGGTTTATTGGTAGAAAGATGGGGAGGCAGGGCTCGTTCATTGGTAGGGGGTTGAGGATGGGGAGTAGGGCTGGTTTATTGGTAGGGGTATGGGGATGGGGAGACAGGGCTGATTCATTGGTAGGGGATGGGGAGACCGGGCTGATTCATTGGTAGGGAGATGGGGAATAAGGCTCGTTCATTGGTATGGGGTTTGGGAATGAAGAGACAGGGCTGATTCATTGGTAGGGAAATGGGGACAGGGCTTGTTCGTTGGTAGGGGTTTGGGGATGGGGAGACCGGGCTTGTTCATTGGTTGGGGTTTGGGAATGAAGAGACAGGGCTGATTCATTGGTAGGGAAATGGGGACAGGGCTTGTTCATTGGTAGGGGTTTGGGGATGGGGAGACCGGGCTTGTTCATTGGTTGGGGTTTGGGAATGAAGAGACAGGGCTGATTCACTGGTAGGGAAATGGGGATGGGGAGTAAGGCTTGTTCATTGGTAGGGGTTTGGGTATGGGCCAACAGGGCTTGTTCATTGGTAGGGGTTTGGAAATGAAGAGACAGGGCTGATTTATTGGTTGGGGATGGGGAGTAGGGCTGGTTTATTGGTAGGGGGATGGAAATGAGGAGACAGGGCTGATTCATTGGCAGGGATAGGGATATGGGGATGGGGAGACATGGCTGGTTCATTAGTGGGGGATGGTGATATAGGGCTGGTTCATTAGTGGGGGATGGTGATATAGGGCTGGTTCATTAGTGGGGGATGGTGATATAGGGCTGGTTCATTAGTGGGGGATGGTGATATAGGGCTGGTTCATTGGTGGGGGATAGGAAGACAGGGCGGGTTCATTGGTAGGGGTTTGTGGATGAGAAGACAGGGCTGATTCATTGGTATGGGGATGAGGATACTAAAATAGGAGAGAAATGTAAATGCTCAGAACTTTCTTGAAGATATTAAGTAACAAACGTTATGGGAGCAGAAATAGCCCATTTCACTATGGACTAAGCTAACAGGTTCATTTTCATCACTCATGGACTACACCCACCTTTCTTTGTGTAAACATTTGGTTGACGTGATGTTGCCCTTTCTTTTTTCTCTTTTGTCTGTCTTTTTTGTTTTCGGAAGCCAGATTTCTCTTTAGGAAGCTGACACTTGATGGTTCAACTGGCACTCCTCACTCAGAAGCAGTACTGGACAGTAATGAAGTAAATATAATTTGTTACTGTACTTAAGTATTTTCGTGTATCTGTACTTTACTATTTCCATTTTGGGCGACTTTTTACTTTCACTCCACTACATTTCAAAGTCGAATATCTTACTTTTTACTTCACTACATTATGTGAAATCTATCGTTCCTTTTGGGTTATGTGTTTATAAAAACGTAACATTTTTCAAAGTCAAAACGAAAGAAGTGTGAAGCGAGCACACCAATCACAGTACAGCGCACACTTCATTTTGAGCTTGTTTTGACCTGTTGGACGTACCTACCCAGTGCAAGCTGGTTCAACATTTTAGGGCCACTGTTTATAAAAAATAAAAATAGTAGACTTCAAGAATAAAGCCATAATATTTAGGGAAAAAAGTTATAACATTTCAAGAATAAAGTTGTAATATTTGGAGGATAAAGTGGACTAACTGTAGGGGGCTGCCATAACGCGTTGGGGTCTCAGTACAGGTGACGGTGAAGACGCAGAGCGCGGCGGAGTTCCACACACTCCTGTCTCCTTGTGGATCGATCATTTTGGTCATTATTCTCACTGTCTGTGAAACGTCATGCTCTCTTTGAATGGCACGGAGATGTAGCCCCGATAGCCGTGTACACGACCCTGCCTGCGATTCTGCTTCAACAAAACAGACAGTTTCTTCCGAGTCCGTCTGGTTGTTTATTCTAAATAAACACAGCTTCCTGCACAGCCGTTTAACTCCACCAACTCCTCAACGCCCCTCATTTAACACGAGGATATTGTGTAATATTGCGACCTTTCCTGGTATTAATGCCACTTTAATGTTGTAATTCTACGACACTTTTTCTCAAAATATTTATATATAATATTTGAAGCAAGTATAACTTCAGGCCATTTACTGTAATAATTAGTGTGATCGCATAAAGCCAACTAATATTCATGCCATTTGTTGTTAACAGGGTGGTGAGTGCTTGGTGGTCAGTTCTAAGAGTAAACCTACAACCCTAAAGGCAGGATCTCCAACATTCTACACCCCAAACACAAGCTAGCACATCTTTCTCCACAGTGATGTATTTTCTTTCTGTAGGTGAAAGTGTATGGGATGAGAACACAACAGGATGTTCATTCTTGTCCAGATTAATTTGAGTGAGCACATCTCCTATCCTGTATTGAGACGCATCAGTAGTAAGATACATAGGGAGATATGAGTCTCATAGTGCAAGCACTACACTATTAGACAAGAGTGACTTCACATAAATAAAGCCTTCTTCAGTGGCAGCAGTCCACTGAATTCAGAATTAGAACCTGACCTTAGTACATCATGTAGTGGTTTGATAACAGTTGCATAGCCAACAATGGATTTGCTAAACCAGGATGTTAGATCTAAGAAAGATGGTAGGGCTGGCATATCTTTAGGGAAAGGCGCATTTGCAATTGCTGAAACCGAATCCATATTCGGATGGACTCCAACTTTGAAAATTTCATGTCCTAAGAAAAAACACTGCTCTGATTTGCTGAAGTTGCTCTTCTCCATGTTTATCTTCAGGCCTACATCTGTCAGATGAGTAAGCACAGCACACAAACTAGCAGCGTGTGCAACCTTGTGACACCCATAGATGCTAAGATCATCTAAGTAGTTTTGTATACCTGGTATACCCTATAGTTTAGTATAGTTAGTACCGTTTTCCTCATCTTTTGCCATGTATATGGCACTGACACCAATCCAAGCAGGACTCAGAAGTCAAACAGTTAAATGATGCTGCAGCCTGAACTGTTACAGCATTAATTTACATGGTTATTGTAATATCACTTAGCTATTCCTTTTTACTTAAATGTGTGTTTTTTCCTGTGGTGGTAATTTAGTTCTTGGTCAACAGTACCTTAGTTTGTCAGAACATTGCCAAACATTGTATTGTTACAGCTCTTCACATTTACAGACCCTGTTAAAGCTGACTGATCGAATATTAGTTGAATAGTTCAAATGAATAATCTAAAATCAAAATATTGATTTCTTGCAGCAATAAAACTGCAGATAGCATTAGTAAAATGAAAGTGTAGACATGAAAGAATGAGATTCCATGTAAATCAGTGCTATTATCTCACTAGCTAAATGGTCTATTTCCATGGATTCATCTTCTTTTTTCAAATGGCAGCTAGAATGCAACTGAGGCATAATCATATCCTGATAAAACTAAAACAGGCTATATCTGGCTAGAATTTAAGTTTATACAGTGATAGGGGTGTTGCAGGTTAGTAGTTTGACAGTGATCTAAATGGAATAGCTTACACATAATTTTAATAGAACAAGTTAAATCAGGTTAAATACAACTAAATAAGTCAGCAGTTTATCTAGTAGTATAATGATGGCCAATGGACTCCTTTCACTAACACTTCTGCATTCTTCCTAGGCCAGAAACATACTCAATGCAAGTGCATGAACGGAAATGACAGCGCTCAGCCAACGCATTTCCGATGCTTGGTGCTTCTGTACAAGCTCACCATGTGTTCTTTTGTTACTGTGGCAATTAAAGGGGGCAATAGAGGACAAATCAGAGAGGGATCTACTGTTATTCCAACAGCCTAAACATGGACAAGTAGAGGAGAGTGAGCTGCTTTACCTCTTCTTTTGAATAGAAAAGTGATAATGTATCATATTTTTGGGTTTATGTAAGCCATCTTTGCCTGAGACTCAACTGCTAATATGCTATGCCAGTTGAGAAAGCACGGTACAAGACCGTTTGGACAGGCTTGGCTGTCGTTTTAGCACCCCCTTGCTGAAATGCTCAAAATGCAGCTTGTGCTGGTGTTGAGTTATGAAATGCAGCTTGACATATTTTTGAACCCATCAAGTCCCATCTGCGTAACTCTGCATTCAGGTTCTTGCAAGAAATATGTTAGGCCTAATGCTCACTTCAGCTCCACTAATAATAATAAGAAGTAGAATTAGAATAATAATAAGAAGAACCGAGCTGCAGCATCCATATTTTAGTGTCCATGCACTGTCACAACAAATAGTGACAATAACAAGTGGGTGGAAGCACTGATTTAACTTAAACAGAGCTAAAGTGCTCTATTGGTGGTGTGACCCTGTTTATTGCTGCAGCTGCTCGCATGAAGCAGTCTGTGTCTTTATACAACATGCCAGAGATTTTTGAAATATCTGTATTACAAAATGAGTGCAGAACTTGTAGATGTAATGTGAATTTTGATAGACTTTGTTTATATTTAGCTAACTGTTTATTCCCAAACAGGGGAGCTTTCATTAGCTTCTGGCAAAAGTTGGCTAACATGGAGCAGTCTGTGACACAATTACAGCATGTCAGTGATTTCTGTAACATTACAAAAGAAAAGCAAAACCTCATATGAAGTCTATTTGACAGACTTCATTTAAGCTGTCTTGTAGCTAATGGTAAGTTAGCAGGTTACAGGTGCCAGTTAGCTAGTCTACCATTAGCAGTTCAAGGAAAACCAACATCATACCAGTGGCAAACTTTAGCTAGCTGGCTAGCTGTGTTAGCAATCGGCCACACGGCATCATTCTTTTAGTTTCATTACAATTTTTGAAGTAGTACTTCAAATAACATCCATGTTTCACTGCTCACTCAAAAACTCCTGGCTTGTATCTTAGCATCGTGGATATGCTGTGACCTTTTGATTTCCCTTTTACACACTTGTTAGTGGTGAGGGAGAGTCTTGCTGTGTCTCTGACATAATGTGCCAGCTAACGTTAGCTGTTCATATTAAGCTGATGTATGAGAAATTACATTGTTAATGGTGCTTTGCCTGTAGCATTAGCTAGCTTTTTAAAGACATGAGTCCAAAAATCACAGCTGAATGTGACACAGAAAGCTGCTTTAAGTTTGCCGTGTAAGAGTTTGGGATAATAGCCACTGTTAGCAATGGCTTCTAGCTAGCGTAGTGCAAGGAATTCATTAGCAAGCAAACATAACTGGGTGAATACTGTCTGGCAAAAAGCAGCTAGCTAACACAAATCTCACACAAATATACACAACTACAAATATGCCTTTTTTCAATATTAATGGTAGCTCAGACTTGTTATTTATTACCAATGAGCCTTCATTTAGTTTCATGTATTTAGTTACTGTAGGTTTTATCTAATGTCTATAATTTGTATTTAACCGAGGCTTTCTCACTTGCACTTATACTGAAAAGGCTTGCTTCATCCTTCTTCCCATCACTGCAATCAGTGCAATTAGGTCAATGTTTTCTTTAAAGTCATTACAACTTAAATATTAAAACTCAAAATTAAATAGGTGACTGCTTAACTATTTTGCTATAAACTGAATACCACTAAGGCATAGTGGACACTACATTGTTCAAAATCAGAAAATATACTACTAATACTACACAACATTTGTCATTTGCAACCTGTTGATTTTATAAAGGCATGCATGCTCCAGTCTTTCACCTAGAAAGTTTCACAGAAATACTAACAAACTGGATTACATGCTGCTTTAAGAATGTGAGAGCAAAATAATATTGCTAATAGAGAAGACAGATTTGTCTCCAACCTCAATATACATTAAATTTAGGGAGAAAAGATGCAAAACCACCATCTTAGTTTAAAAATATGGACTTCACATCTACTGACATGAGATGTAATACTGTTCAAAACTCATTCATGTGTAAATAAATCTATCACAGACAGCTCATTTTACTTGCAACTGCAAATAGGACACAATCGAAAGTTACCAGGTTCTTGAACTAAAAAAAGAAGTAAATTGTTGAACAAATGTAATTTTTAAAGGCTTTTTTATGCACAGAACCATCTATATGGAAGCATGTAGCACATCATGTGCTACCCCAGCTCAAGGAGGACACAGGAGGCAGGAGAAACGTTTGCAGCAGCCATGTTTATTCACACACCAAATAAACACAAACAAAACCAAAAAACCAAAGCTATGCTGGCCACTTTTCAGGGGCTTAAACTAGACTTTTCAGTCCTTTTTAGAGTAAGCTTTTTAGCTCTGTCCTCAGTCTTTTGTTGTGCTGCTGCTGCTGCTTGTCCCTCTCTCTCTCTGTTCCCTCTCAGCTCTTTTTAAAAAGAGAAGGAACGAGAGCTCGCTGCTCCGCCTCCTCGTCAGAGACCCGGTGCAGGGCGGGAGGGTGGGAGAACAAAGCCGCTGCTTGGGTAGGTACTTCATCAGCGGCCAGTCACGATTCTTGGAGGCTGGCATGTCAGGGAAGGCTGTGTTGGCCGCAGACACAGCCAGGTTTGCACTGACTTCTTCGGCAGCAGGCGGGGCCTCCGCGACTTCTTTGGCGGTAGTGAAGGGAGGGGAAAGGACGCAAGTTCCGAGCCTTCTCGGAGCGGGGATGGGAGGATAGAGAAGGGGCGCTCCGAACCTCATCTGAGTGGGGATGGGAGGGGAAAGGAGGTGGGCTCTGAGCGCTCTCAGAGACGGGATGAGAGGCGAGAGAAGGTGAGCTCCGAGCAGGAAGGAGAGGGGGAAGAAGGGCTTCAGTCTTCCTTGGAGCTGGGTCTGGAGGCTTGAGGGGTGGTGGGAGGGGGGCTCCCGCCCCCACGTACACCGAGGGTTGCCACTCAGCCAGCACGCTCCCGACCATCTGAAGGGTTGCCACCTGCTGCTCCTCAAGCTGCTTCCAGTGCTTTTCAGCATCCAGGAAGATAGCCTGCAGCTCCCGCCAGCCGGCCAGGTGCAGATGGACCACGGTCTTGATGGCCTCTTCTTCTGCCGTGGATACTCCCTCGGTGTGTTGGTGTCCTCCTCCCGGGTTTCGGGACCAATGTAGCACGTCATGTGCTACCTTGGGCTCAAAGAGGATTCAGGAGGCAGGAGAAATGTTTGCAGCAGCCATTTTTATTCACACACCAAATAAACTCAAAGCAAACAAAACCAAATAACCAAAGCTATGCTTTTCAGTGCCTTAAACTAGACTTTTCAGCTCTGTCCTTAGTCTTGTTGTTGTTGTTGTTGTTGTTGTTGTTGTTGTTGTTGTTCTGCTTGTCCCTCTCTCCCTCTGTTCCCTCTCAACTCTTTTTAAAAAGGTCCTCCTCCTCCTCCCGCCATCACTCGTGTCCCTCGGAGCTCGGGCTTTGCGCTACGTCCCCCTTCCACTTGCAGCTCTCTTCCCGCTGTCCTCGCCAGGGTTCGTTGCCGCTCGATGTTTGGGCCCCGCCTTCCGGCAGGCTCTCGCAATCACCTGTGACTGGGACATACCTAATAGCATGTTATTCCTCCACAACCACAAGTAACAGCTGCGATTCAATTTGGCATGGACAGGACAAGTTTCTGGATGTAGGCAACATCAATTTTCAGCCACAATTTCAAAGATTTGCTCAGTTTAACCAGATTTTGTGGATGCCTTCCTTGGCATCTTTTTCAGATTACAACAGGATTCAAACCTAGGGATTTTGCGGGGCCAGTCCAGATGTGTGAATGCTTCTGAACGTTCATGATGCGAATCAGTCACATTTGCACCCCTGTGAACACGAGAATTGTCATCTTGGAATACAGGGATAGGAATGTTATGTTCCTCGGTAAGATGAGCAAAAGGCACTGCTCAATGTAGGCACTGTGGTTCAAATTTATGGTCACCTCAACCAAAGGATCCATTTCCATGTAATTAAAATACCCCAGAACATGACGGAGCCTCCTGCAGCTTGAATCACACCTTGCACGCAGTCCTCACTGAAGGCTTCCTGAGGTCTATGATGAACAGTACGCCTAGCATTATTCACATAGAGGCAGAAACGAGATTCATCTGACCAGATAACACGTTTCCAGTCATAAACAGTCCAATTTTTGTGTCTCTTTGCCCACTGTAACTGGGCGACTTTGTGAGCAGTAGTGAGCAAAGGCCTCTTGCGTGCCACTCTGCTCCATATGTTCATGGTATGCAGTTCCCTGCGGAGTGTTTTTTTTAGGAATTGGTTGTGAAGGACCTGTGTTGACTTCTAGAAGCAATTCTTGTAGCAAATCGATTTTTACTCGATTTTTACTTTACGTGAAACATGCCGGCGGTCCCTGTCCATCAGTTTTGTCTTTCGGCCACAATTCTGACAAGAATTTCCTGTAGACTGGGATTTTTGACCCTGCAGGTAGACCTGTATGACTGTACGCTTCGATAAACGTGCAAATTCAGCTACTTCCTTCAATCCTTTTTGCCAATAATTAACATCTGCTTTGCGACCCATTTTCCACACATCGAACAAGATATTCACTGCACTGTACCACCTCTTCTCAATCTATGAATCCAGTTGTAAACCCCGAAGGTATTTATAGCCCGATCATCCTCCTGCAAACTCTGAAGTTACTACCTTAAACACACAAGGTGACTAATTTTTTGGCCGGGGAGCTTAATTTAATTACAATGTCACATTTTGGCATTATCGATGGTAACATTCCTGTCTCACCAAAAAATCAGTATTAACAGATATGTATTCTACATTAATCTCTTTACCTTCCCCAAATGTTTTTTGCCAACAAAGTAGGCTTTCTCTCCTCCTTTCCTTGCCTGCTCCACTAATGGCCACAGATGATTTCTTTTAGACATTTCTTTATCTTCAGCTGTGAGATCTTCCTTCAACTTGAAGGTAAATCTAATGATGAGCAGCTGTGGTGTACTTAAATTTAGATTACCTTTTTGCACTTTGTTTGGTTGCATGGTGTGCTTGAGTTTGAGATGCATACATCATCTTTGCTGTTGAATGCTTTGCAGATATAGAAGCGTGTTTCTTTTATCAGTCTCTTCTTTTTCCAGGGTAGCAATAACTTCCATCTCCCCCAAAATCAATCAGCACAGCAAGTTCAGGTTTTTCCATTTTTAGCTGTCGTGTAGACCAACTGACTTACTGCAACAACCTTAACAGACCTTGATAACCTTAACCACTAAACAGACTACAATAATTGTGTGACAGCTATTCCTCTTGTACAACTCTCACACCTGTTTAGCTACATCAGTTTGTACCTGAGGCAGGGAAAGTGATACAAATCAATGATATAGCATGTTTTCCCTCACCCTCCCACCCTCCTCACATCATCAACCTATTTCTTTGCAAGCACTCCTTTCTACTCTGTCATTCTCGTCACGTGATTTACTCTCTCACTTTCACTTTTGGTTTTTGGACCGGTCGTATAACAATCACTTATCAGTTATTTCAGTTTATTGCATTGGCAACCACTGTTTATGTTAACGCAAGTGAGTTGTTCAAATATCTAGCAGCATAGGCCCTTTTCACATGTCCACATTCGTACTTAAGTCGGCTTCTGTTAGCAGGTAATTTCGTTTTCAGTTGAACCAAAATAAATGGCACAGTCCAGCTTGAAGGCATTTTACTGTGTTCTTCAGTGCCACAACTCCAAACAAAAACAGTCATACCTGGGATTTCATACATTTCTGACCAAGCACAAGTTCAAGTTGATTCAGTCAATTTGAAGGGTAGAGGGCCACCATTAAAGGTGGAACTGCAGCACCATTAAAGGTGGAACAGAATATTTGAATAAGAAGCAGCTTTCAGCTTCGTCAGAAGTTCAAAGTCTAACAGTTTACTGATATTGCAAAAGCTTGGCCTAACAAAGCACTGTAGCCACAGAATTAAACTCATTTGTTGGTTAGTGCTAGTAGCTGAAGTCTTTGATAAGCCAACTCTGTACAATAACGCTGCAGCCGCAGCTATCTCTTCGTTCCTAGCCATAACTGTGTCAAACCTGTACTTTGTCAGTGTTGTTGTTTGGTCTATATGATCTGGTCCCCACTATCATCTCATCATTCACAACATTTGAAACTACATGTACACATAAACAGTAATATATTAAATATACATATCTTAAAACAAGCCAACAATTATTGGTCAGAATAGCTAAGTTAGCTGGCTATGTTAAATTAACTTTCTTTGAAAGTCAAAAATGTAATTTTCGAAGAACAGCATGTATCCTTAATTCTTGGGATGTGTGTATTCTTTTATAAATTGATCTACATCACTGTCTGACATATGAGGAAAGTCCTCAAGAGAATTTGTGAAGTGTCTGACTTCAATGTTTTGAAATGAATGAGCTAACCAGATGTTTTTTGTCTTTGTCGCTATTTCCTCATAATGGCAATTGTAGTGTGAAAATGTCCTTTTTGAGCTGTGTTCTAAAGTTTTCTTTAATGCTGCAAGGCACAGTGGATGACATTCAGAATTCTGTTGGCTATAACTCTGTATATAGTAACATAAACCTGCAAACAATGGTGCTTTTTGTTAGTCCTAATTGATGAATGCAGATGATGTCATTAATATACTAATATGACACTTCAGAGATTATTTTTTTAAAGCTTTTAAAGCTAAAGATTTGATAAAATTTTACAAATGGAGCTTAGTATAGTTGATTGAGACAGCTCTATCTTGCTAGAACATGACTCTTCACTGCATTAAACTTCAACATAACTGAAAAAGCTGACTAAAAACAACCAGGCACACAGTCCTGTTTTTATCTGTAAGTCGTTCATGGGTCTTTGTCTTTGCATCATAAAGAAATATACTGATCTGGTCTTAAAATCTGACTTTGCAGTTTCATTACATGTTTTACACTGCAATACCACCATTACGCTTCCCAGAAGTGGTCATCCAACAAAAATGGCTCAAAAACTAAGGTGTATAACATTCTGGGATATCACACCCCAGGGTAATATCTAGGGATCTGTAGGCCTCTTTTACACTGGCTGATGTCAGTGTTATTAGAGTCCAGCAGCAGGCAAACACTGAACAAGAAAAGTATGTATGTAATGATAACATGGAGAAAGCCACAACTTCCCATGAAGAACATTGCTGCCTGTTTAAAGTTCCCTAAAAACCACCTGTAGGAGCCAGAGTGTTACTGAAATAATGTGGACAGAGAAGGTCAAATAGAACTTTATGGCTTAAATGAGAAATGTTATGTTTGGCAAAAACTGAACATTGCATTCCAGCATGAGAACTTCATCCCAACTGTGAAACACGGTGGTGGCAGTATCACGGTTTGGGGCTGTTTTGCTGCTGTTGGATAAGGACACCTTGCCATTTCGTGGAGCTATGATATCTGGATTTTATCAAGACATTTTACAGGAGAATGTCAGGGCATCCATCTGAACCTCAACACAAGGTGGGTCCTGCAGAAGACAGTGACCCTAACAACACGTTTGTCTACAAAGAATGGCTGAAGCAGAAGAAATTTTGAAATGGCTGGCTCAAAGTCCAGACCTTAATCAAACAGAAATGTTGTGGCAGTAGCTAAAATGTGGTGTCCATCCAACAACGTAACAGTTAAAGCTTTTCTGTTAAAAGGAGTTGGCCAAGTCAGCGTGCAGGGCTGATCAACAGTTACAGGTTAAAGTCACTGCTGCTCAAGGGGCTCACACCAGTTACTGAAAGCAGAGGTTCACATACTTTTGCCAACAAAGACGCTGAAATGTTAAAATGAATGTTCACTTTGTTCAATAAATGAATGAAAACCTATATACTTGTTTGTGTTACTTGTCTTGCTGGGCTTTCTTTATTTATTGCTATAATTTAAATGAAGATCTGATAACATTATAGGCCACATTTGTGTAGTAATTCACATAATGCTAAATTCACAAACTTTCAAGCAGCACTGTACATACTATGTACCTGTTTTATCTTTCTATTTTATCATGCAGAATTCCCAATACCTGGAAATTGGTGCATATTGTTCCCCTATACAAAGGAGGAGAGGCATCAAAGACTAAAAAAAACTGTGATGCTTAGCTAATATTTTAGAATCTTTAGTGAACACTCATCTTTGTGGTAATATCACAAATCTGATAATGACTACATTTGCATGATTACTTAAGCAGGAAAGGTCAAACTAACTCAAAAATGAATTGTTGAGATGGTAACTCAATCATTTTGAATAAGAATTTTTAGCATATTTTGAGTTAATGTAACTATATATTTTAAGTTGGCATCACAGGCAAATACAAAGTGGGCAGTAATGGGTTGTTTTTGAAGACTATTCAAGATTTAGTGTGGCTGGATTGTTTTTTCCATCTTTATAACTATATATGCACACTTGTGATCTACCGAAAAAAAAATACTTCATGTGATAACAAGTAAATTAACTAGTTTTATTCAACCTAAATAAATACTTTGAATGAATGATTCTTTAGGTAGATCACACAACCTCTCCAGATCATTCAGATGTGGACATTCTTCAGGCTTTCTATTGGTTTTGGGTCAATCGACTGGGTTGGCCATGGCAAAACCTTGATTCTTTGGTCAGTGAACCATTTTGTCAGTGTTAATTTTAACAACATTTGCATCATTAACATTTTGGATCATTGTCCTGCCAAAAGAATCCAACCGCTATCCCATCTACACTTCCTTTCTGAGGCAGTCAGATTTTTATCTGCTAGTACTGCTAATACTCTATTGGTTGGTGTCAAGACACCATGTATCCGAACAAGTTGTCCAGAGCCTTTGGAACAAAAAGAGCCCCAAAACATCAGATCCACCTTGTTCACAGTGAGGATGAGGTTCTTTTTTGCATGGCTATCTTTGCGTCTACACCAAACCCACCTCTGGTGTTTGCTGCCAAAAAGCTCTATTTTGGTCCCACAGAAAGTTCCAGTGACATTTGGCAAAGTGCAGGTGCTTAAGTTTGTTGGTCTTTGACAGCAGAGGCAGAATTTCTTTTAGCCAACCCTCCCAAACAACTTGTGGTTATATAGGTGCCATTTGATTGTAGTTTGAGAGATGTGCTGACCTCAAGACTTGCAGTTCCCCAGCTGTGATTGTTGAAGGTTCTTTGGCCACTCAAACCATCCTCCTCACTAAGGGTGCAATGAATATAGACATTAGTACTCTTCCTTCCAGAGTGTTAACGTCTCCAGTTCCTTTAAGCTTCTTAAATATTGCACTTGATAGCCAAAATGGGCATTTTTAACCATTTTTAACCATATCAGTGCTGATTCTCTTGTCTTTCTCATAGTGATGGAAAACTAAGGAAATTGACCCAGTAAAACAGGAAGCCACTTCTGACCATTTAGTGTTCCTAATTGCTTATGTGAACTTTAAAACATAAAATATTAATAGAAATATGTTCAGTTAGATTTCACTCATAAGAACTTCTAGGTGTGCGAACAATTATGACACTCATAGATTTGAGAATATATTTGTTTTATGATATTTCGTTTTTTTTCTTTGTACGCTGTACTTTGAATGTCTAGTAAACGTTAGATTTTTAAATTTTAAATGAAAGATCAAAAGGATAACCAATAAAGAATGTTTTATAGCCTGTTTTTCTCATGTTTACTGGGGTGCCAATATTTAGGGAGGGCAAATTTTCACAAATCAAGCTCTGCAAAATTAAACAAACAATTTTTCAGAGATTTTTCTGATCACCCTCTTGGTGCCTGTAATATAGCACCATTTTGAAGTATAAAACAAACAGAGAGCT
Source organism: Colossoma macropomum (assembly GCF_904425465.1). Taxonomy (NCBI): domain Eukaryota; kingdom Metazoa; phylum Chordata; class Actinopteri; order Characiformes; family Serrasalmidae; genus Colossoma; species Colossoma macropomum. The sequence goes on along the minus strand of NW_023494791.1, from coordinate 27,610,755 downwards.
AGCCTGTCTGAAGTACAGGTCAGACTGAACATAAGTTTTGGCACAATATAGTGAAAGCAAATTAACTGCCTACAGGAACTATAATAAACATTCAACCCACTAAACATTGCATTATCATTTTTATTTGAGAAAACACATCCACCAAGCACACAGGCCATGTTTTATGTTTTGTTTATATATTTGTTTTTTACTAACTTGTTAAACTCAGCAAATAAACAGTAACTTGTAGAAGTGTCTTCTATGTACTTATTTTTACTATTTTAACTTTAACAAATGACCACATGTGTATATGTGTAACCTATATCTACAAAATCTTATATCTTATATTTATAAAACGGATAGTTCCAGTCCTAAAATCTGAAGGCGTTGTAAAATCCACATTATATTCACATCTATGACCGCCTCACACCTGGATTGTAAATTACTAAGCCACTGCATGAAAAAAAAACCTTGTGCTGTTAATGGAATAATCTTTGACTCTCATGCTGCTCGCATGGACCTCCGAGTATATTGATGAAGTAAGAACCTGTTTTTTGTTTAAACTGAGGGGCTGGCAACTTACGTTCTTGACTAGAACTAGGCTGGTCAGCTAGCTAACAGGCTAAAAGATACAGCCTAACAGCCTAAACAACTCCACCATTAATATCATGGGCTTGAAATGAAGAACTTACGGTATGATTAACTGTAAAACAGCAGTATAAAAGTCTAAAAAAATGTCACTTGTATGAATTACACGCTTTAAATGCTCGTGTTTCAGTCAGAAGTAGTGTCAAATCCAGGCTGAATCCCAAATGGCTCCATACTCTCTAAATAGTGTGCTAGCTATTTAAGTTTAGAAATTCTAACATTAGCCTCTATAGCCAAATAGTGCATCATTTATAGAAGATGGAATGTGGCTGAGTCCAAAATGATTACTTCTTAACTATATTTTGCACCGTTTGGGTGCAGAATCCAGTATTTATTTCTTACGTAGTGCACTATGTAGGGAGCAGGGAGCCATTTGAGATTCAGTCCCAGTACGAGAAGAGGGGTGTCACTGGATTGGTGCTAAAAAAGACTCGGGGTGGTAATTTGGTGACCAAAAAGTACTTATAAAGCAAACGTTTTTGCATTAAACAGTGCTGTTATCATATGTTCATTGTTATATGACAAAAAGTTTAAAATTTCATGAAATGACTGCACGTTCTCCTCGTTCAGCGGTCCATGGTTGGAACTACATACAGACTGTTGATTTGGCCCTGGCCAGTGCCTGTGTCATATTTCTGACTGACTGGCTTTTTTCTGCAAGGGTCTTATTTGCTGCTTGAATTAACACTGATTGAATTAATACAGATATGGCCCTGTTGTTTGCACTCAGCCAATGTAACTGGAAGCCCTTATACCAGTAAATATCACCGTTCACACTATATTTGCCCAGTACTTCTGGACACAAAACTGCAGTGAGACCTGCAAACACTTAAAACATTAAAACATTAAAACATATGTATCTAGGCCTTTTATCTAAAATAATCTTTTTCATCTTAAGAGCTTTACTATTCATACTGTGCTACAAGTGTGTGTGTATGTATGTAAAACATCTCTGCTGAGAACATATCAAGCAATTTTGCACAGCGCACAGATTGTGAAGAGCTTTCACCAGTGCTACACTGTTGTTACTGAATCCAGAAATGGGATAGGGGTGCAGATGGCACTGACACTCAAATAAGTGCAATTAACTGAGGGAGTAATGCCCTTTCACAGACCTGTGCAGGCAGCTGCTGTGTACACAAATCCTTTCCAAACTGTTTCCCAGTCCTCAGGTCATAGTTAATTATGGTAAAGTGTTATTTTTCCTCTTAAAAGCATGGAAAATAAAACATATCATCATAAACAGGCAGTAAATAGTTTGGTAATAAAAATTAAACTATTCCATAGGGTTTCTAACACATCTATTGGACTCAGGGCGCATATCAACACCACTTTGAAATAACCCATAGACCAATTTAACACTTAAATATACTTCCCACATGATTTCTTACTGAAAGTGATAATAGAAGAACACAAGCAAACTAATTTACCAAAGTACACTGATGCATGCAAGACAGTGAACAATAAAATGGAGCTAAACTTGGTTTACCTTCAATTTCACATCAAAGTTGCTGTCTGACTCTGGAAATATGTTGCTCTGCTCTTGCCAAGTTTCACAACAGCTGAACTCCCAGTTCTCCAAAAATTACCTCAGTTCACACGCTGTCCAAATACAATTGTGTGAGCGTGCTCTCTTCCTAGTTCAGAGTTAACCTTGGATCTTATGACAGGAATATGGAAGCAAGGAGCAAGGACATACAACCTGTCAGTAAAAGTAGAAACATTTGTCAGTGCACTAGTGTCGAGTTATTTTTGGGGGAGGTGGGGGTGGGGGGAGATAAGGGGCTAGAACCGTATGCCAGGGAAAAGATGTACTATTGGCCGAGTTAAATACTATGCAAATGAACAAAAATCCTACTGAAGCGGCTTCACTGCAGTAAGCAGTCATAAATTGGTGCATAGCTTAATTTTGTTACCAGTGGATTATGGTGAAGATTTAATAAAAATAGCAATAAAAATAAGTAGGGTGAGTACAGCACCTTTTAAAATAGAAACAGAATGTAATGATAGCAAATCATTTAAACTAGGTCTGTATGATAAATCATATTTTTATCGTTATGAGTTTTCATGATAAACACATCATTAGAGACGCGATGACCGAGCAGATCTAATGACCTCATACACGCTGTGCCAGAGAGACATCATTACGTTAACAGCACAAACAATTACAAGCCTGCTTCTCTGCACTGGGACTGTATACTGCTTTCCCACATGGGAGACAAGTAACTTAACCATTGGCCAAACAGCCAACTACAAAACATACACTCAGAGATCTTAAAATATCGACCCATAACTGAGCTTTAATGGAAATTCAGCTCAAAACAGCATGCAGCAACGGGGAAAACACGCAGCACACAGGCTAGCTCAGCTTCTACTGTTTTCTGCTTGCCAACTGGGCTAAGGAAGTTTGAGTCCCAGACCAATGTAGAACATGGTGTCTAACGACACTCAACAAAAAGCATGAACAACGTTATTTTAAACTAAATACAACCCAGTGTTTCCGATGCCACAATATTTAATAAATACGCAAAAATAAATAAATAAAATGAAACAAGAATATGTATTTGTTCTTGTGTGTCTATTTAATAAATATATTTGGTTCTGTGGCCTTTATAGAAAAAGCTGTTGAGGTAGTGCTGGCTGTTTCTCCACCCTTCAGTGCGCAAAGGATTGCAGTGCTTGCAGTTTTGATATAAGTAGTTATTAGCATTTCATTTCTTTTTCTTTTACAGCATAGTAAATGATGCTTTTGTAATTTTGTATTAAGAGGGGTTTAAAGAGAGGTTATTTAGATTTCTGTTTACACATCCTACAAAAATGTCTGCACTTGCGTGACATCCAGTCAGAGACACATTACTTTAATAGTTTGTTTCTCGTATCATCATTGTGATATCCGACAACTTAATCGAACATCACATTTTATGTTCATCTCGTGCAGCCCTAATTTAAACTCTATATTTAATTGAAAATAGTACAAATACAACATATCAAATGTTGAAACTGAGAAATGTTATTGGTTTTTGAAAAATGCATGCCCATTTTGAATTTGAAGTCAGCAACGTTTCAAAAAAGTTAGGACAGGGGCATGTTCACCACTGTGTTGCATCACCTCTTCTTTTAACAACACTTGTTTTTATATCTTGTTTGATATAGGATTTCAGATACTCAACAGTTCTGGGTCTCCTTTGTCATATTTTTCATTTCATAATGCGCCAGGTGTTTTCAGTGGGTGACAGGTCTAGACTGCAGGCAGGCCAGTTTAGCCCCCTACTCTTTTACTACAGAGCCATGCTGTTGTAATACATGCACAGTTTGGTTTGGCATTATCTTGGAAAAAAATAAGCAAGGCATTTCCTGAAAAAGACGTTGTCTAGATGGCAGCATATGTTGCTCCAAGACCTATATATATTATTCAGCATTGATGGTTCTTTCACAGGACTTAGTGTTTCTAAAAAGATTTCCAAAATGAATTTCAAATTTTAATTCGTCGGACCACAGAACACTTTTTCACTGTAAAAGTTATTGATTCAGCAACCATTCAATTCTGCAGTAAAATTTATTTTACATATATTCATCCTGAATTGATATTTTCAGCTTTTGTTTCTCACCAGAATGTTTTACAATTGTAATGGAACATAATGGCAGTGTTGTAACTGATGTCTTTATTTACTTCATTAGCATTAGCTTTTATGTTTATGCCTCAGCCAATGAAACTTGGGTAACATATGCACTTCATTGTCATAAAGCCTTGTAATTTAATACAATATACTTTTAAACCAACATGCCCTGGTTACCAGATGCAAGTACAGACCCAAATCCAAAAAAGTTGGGAAAATGTGTGAAATGATAATAGAAACAGCAATGTGAATGTGAAAATGATACAAGAACACAATATTTGTTTTAATAGTTGTCATGTTGAAATATGTGTGCCCCTGGAAAAAAGGCATCTAGGAGGCAGCATTATGTCCCCAAAACATGTTCAGCATTAATATGGCATTCACAGATGCAGGTTACTAATAACCTCCTTTAATTTCCCTTAAAAATAAAAGTCCTCCATTTACCCCTGGGCTATTTTAAAGAAAAACAGTCTAGGAGCTACCATGTGCAGGCCATCTCGAGAGATGAGAGGAGGCCAACTGACATAATGACATTCTAGATTTAATGTTATGACCCAGTCAGGCAAGAACAGGCGTTCTAATCTTGCCTCCCATCAGAAGTTCAGTGGCCAGTGGAGCAGCGCAGCAGGGATTGGTCGACCTTTTTACAAGATTTTGATTGTTTTTACCACTCTCTCTGCCTCCCTGCTGCTGTGCAGGAACTAAGGAATGGACATCATGTGGCTAAATCCCCAGTCTTGTGCAAAGTTTTGGAAGCAATCCAATGAAAAATGTCCAAACACACAACCTCTGGAATTCCATGATGAGCTAAGACTCATTTGAAGTGCTGGATCATTGCTTCTGAAAAATAGTCAATGCCCTGATTTATTTGGATCTCTCTGAGCCTATGCTCTGTAGCTGGCAGACTTGCTATGACAGTGTCGACATAGAGGTTTATTTCTTCCTCTTGTTGTCCATCCACTGTGCAGCTTACAGGCACTCCAAAAAGCATGTCTGCTGTTGCAATATTCTTTCCAGACACATGCAAAATCATGTATGAGAACCTAATCATTCTCATCCTGAGACACGGTATTCGCGGTGGGAGTGCATCTACTGTTTTTGAGCCCAACAGGGGGACCAATGGTTTGTGGTCTGTCCTAATTTTTCCCTATAAGAATCTCTGCAAATTTCTTAGGTTCATGTGGAGGCCAGCGCCTCCTTCTCAATTTGGGCATAGCTCTACATATGCACAGCATATGCTACTGGTTTCCATGCTTGATCTGGTCTCTTTTTTTGGAGAATGGTGCCCGACCCATATGACGAAGCATCAGTAGAGACCAGTGTTTCAGTATTCGAATCGTATAGTGCCAGCCTAGATGGTGTTGTTAGTTCCCTTTTGATTTTATCAAAGGCCTCCTGCTGTTGGGACCCCAAAGCCCACATATTTGACTTTAACAGGTCTCCGCCAGATTTGGTAGAAATTTACCCAGATGATTTATCATTCCCAGCAGTCCTCTCACTTCATTGATGATACTGGGTTCTCACATGGCCTTCACTGCTTTCACTTTTTCATTGAGCATGACCTGGGCCTCCTGGAGTCCCGACAACGCTGTGCATAGCCTCTCATCATACTGCTGTTGCGTGGCTCCCCAGATGATCACATTATCCATCTGACACAAAAGGCCCTCCAGGATTTGTTATGCACTGGTAGTGCTCTGAAGCAGAGGAGATTCCAAAGCACAAGCGGCACTGTTCAAATGGTGTTATGAAAGCTGTTAAGTAGTGAACACTTTTTGGAAACTGGAATCTGCCAGAACCTTTGCCTCAACGCTGGCTCCTGCCAGCTGTCCCAGTGTGTGCTCTACCAAGAGAAGTGGATGCCTCTCCCTCATGACCGATTTGTTTGTTTCTGTGAAGTCAGTGCATATTCTCACCTTGCCTGTTAACCTGCATACCACCTCCATAGGCGCACGCCATTACTCCTTGCAGTTTAATTCTCTTTTAACCCTTGGATTGGAGAGGGAGGGAAAGGCTGTTAGGGGTGGAGAGAAAAATGGGTTTGGCACCTGGTTTCAGAACAATGCTATACTCTCTCTGCATCTTCCCTAGGCTGTTGAATAGCTTTGAGAATTCTATTTTTACTGCTTCTTCTGAGTCTAGATTGACAGTGTCCAGCCTAGTTACCAACTGCAATACTATGGCAGCTGAATAGCCTAATAATGGTGTGGCTGGCTTCCCCACAACATATACTTCCTGTGATGTACTTTTTGTGCTTACTTTACTGTGGCTGTGAATTTACCATTAACCTTTAGTGGCCTTCCTCCTGGACCCTTTAAGGCCTTCATGAGCTGGTCGTACCTGCCATTATTTCTGCCCCATGTCTATTTTACACACAATGTTGCAGTGATCCATTTTTATTTCTGTCATCCAAGGACCTTCAGAGTTAATTCAGAGTCCATTTGTACCTATTCTGGCAGTTTTGTGTATCTTAGCCCAACTAGTCTGTCGCTCACCATTTCATCATACAGCGCTCCATATCCTCAATGTTCCGGCAGGCAATGAAGTGTGGTACTAAAACAGTCAACTGACTCACCTAACTCCTGCACAATGCTATGGTTTCATTAAACTTTAAACATTAAGGGAACACTTAATCACACATCGAATCGTATGGCCCCCAGGTGCCTGTATGCACACACAACAACATCTGGGCTTGCTCCTGATGAGATGGCGGATGGTGTCCTAGAATCTCCTCCCAGACCTGGATCAGGGCATCAGTGAGCTCCTGGACAATCTGTGGCGCTATTTGGTGGCATTCGGTGCACTCATAACATCCCACAGGTTCTCAGTTGGATTCAGGTCTGGAGAATGTAAGGGTCAGTCAAAGGCATCAATGCATTCGTCATCCAGTAACTGCCTACACACACTGGCCACATGAGGCTGGGCACTGTCCCACACCAGGATGAACCCAGGGCCCACTGCACCAGCATAAAGTCTGACAATGGCTGAGTACCTAACAGCAGTTAGGGTATGACTAGCTACCACATCACTGACCCACCGCTAAACTGTTCATGGTGGATGATGTTGCAGGTGGCATAACATTCACCACAGCTTCTCCAGACTCTTTCATGTCCGTCACATACTCCGTGTGAACCTGCTCTCATATTTGAAGATAATTGGGTGCCAATGGCAGACCTGTTCTAGTGTTCTCTGGCGAATGCCAATCAAGCTGCATGGTGCTAGAGGACATCCGGCCCTCAGGCCACCTGTATGGAGTCTGACAGTTTGGGAGGTTGAACAGCTGGTGTTCTGGTGCAGTCAGAATAACTTGGATCTGAACATGCTCAAGACTGTGGAGATGACTGTGGACTTTACAGTTTACACAGGGCTGTTAGATATTATGAGTGGGAGCAGTGCTGATGGGTATCTCTTAGAGACCCTCAAGTATCTAAGTGGCCTGGCTCGCAATCTCTGTTCTAGTTTTTCCCAAATGTAGCGGGACAAGGCCTCAAAAGCACCTAATTTCCCACTTACCGTAAGACACAGGTATTTTAATTAAATTCAAGTGAGGGCTTGACCGTGGTCCAGGGAACAGAACCGAATTGAAGTTTTTCATATGCACACCGTGACAGAGATGACTGTAATAAAGGGTTATTTATTGATAGAGGTATATAAACACAAAGCAATCGATTACAAAGGTATATAGGCACTAAATATTGGATTTCTAGTTATGAAAAGAAACCAAAGATATTGAATATACTGAACAAAAGTACTAAGATTAGCTGATTTTCCAAATTATGTGGCTTTTGAGCAGCAAGCAGAACAACTCTAACACTAGTGTAAAGCTGGCCTAAGTGTCAATAAAGAAAAGCAAAATCACAGTGAGACTGAGACCACAAAAGGGCAGTGCGAGTGAATCTATGACCTGGATGCCTCAGAGCTGCGGTGATGCATGTGTTGCATTGAGGGGAAGAGGGGCCGCTGCTGGCATGGGCTGGAGCAGGGTCCGCAGGTCAAAGGTCAAAGCTGCTGGACGCTCAGGTTCTAAGCGGCCTATCGTTGGCAGTTAGACTTTCAAAATGGATTAACGAAACTTGAAAAGCAAACGCAGCTAGATGCAGCTCTTCAATAGTCTAACCTTACAGTTACAACACTTTAAGATGAGTAACTGAGTAAATGAAACAAAACGGATTAAGACACAAGACAAACAACTAACATTTAAGATCTGCAGAACTTAGCTAAAGTGCAAAACGAGGAGAATAGGCTTCTCTACTTGGAGTTTCGTTAAGGTTACATGTTGGCTGTCTCGCTCCCTTCAGGGCCAACTTTCCCTGTCTTTCTGTTTCTTCTTCTCGTTCTCCTGACTGTTCCTCTTTCTTGCTGGCTTTAAAGAAAGAACTTTGAGGGCGGAGCTAAGGCAGAGCTAAGGCGGGGAAAAGGTTTTGGTTGGTTTGTTAGGTTACATATAATGAATATGCAAGTTCTTTGAATGTTGCTCAAGTGTCACATAATCCTTTGGATATTCTGGGTGTGGTTACACTTAAGTAAAAGAAACTTAGAAGCATGCAATTTCACATATAAAACATTATTGTTTCCATAGTGACTATTACAAATGAATATGGAGCTTACAGATTATTATCCCTTAACGTAGACCATAATATGGTTACATACAATTAGTTGAATCCTTAACCATTCTAGTCATATAAGAAGTAGGAACTACTTAGACAAAAGAATTAAATTGTTAAGACAATTTCAAGGTTATACATCACAGTACTATTTCTAAACAATGCTTACACGAACGGTTACATAATAACTCAGAGTAAAATAAGTGAGTACATAATCATCAATAATTCTGTAGATATGTTGGCAGAAACTCTATGATTATAGTATACATAGTCACACAAGCTACAAACTTTAGAATCCTACCTCGAATAACACTACAAGAAGATGTGGTACTTTTAGCGTGTGGTCATAGCGCCCAAGGGGAGGTGCTAGGGAAGCCAGGACACTAGGAGTTCCAGTTTAACGGCCACGCCTTTTATTAGCTCTCTGAACCCAATAACTACGTGCACTATTTACAAGTGATGAGAGTAAAACGAAAGAGAAAAAAAAAAGCAAACAAAAACTGAAATATATTTACACAATAAATGAGGCTCAATGCAGCCTTAATACAAGTTATTTATCCCCACGACTTAGGGCTTGACGGCAATAACTTCTGGCTTTAGTCTATAGATTTTGTCCTCTCACAACAGCTGCCGTTGTTTGTCTGCAGGACACTTAAGGAAGACTTGGTCCGCTCAGTCCAACTCTTTTCAGCTTCGAGCAAGCCCTCTCCTTCTAAGTTAAGCTCTGTCGCTTTTATGCACTCTTCTTCCCGCCAAACGTGATCGGACTGTACCACCCAGCGGTGATAATCTCCTTGCTCGTTTGCCAGTTCGTATTGAGAGATGCGGAAAACCAAACCGCTCCCCCCTGGCGGAAAACGGGTGGTTTCTACTCCCCCCACATAGGACGGTGCTCAGCGCGCGCGTGTCCTTTTGAATTTCTTCCCCCGGGGTCTGAAGGTAAGTATACGTTTTTTTTGGTTTTTTTTTATCGTCCTCTTTTGTGTTTTCCTTCATAGGTTTCTTTATGTACCAAGTTAGATGTTTGAATTTTGTCATTTCACGTGTTTTAAAAGTGAAAGTTTATGCCGCCCGCTCCGATATGTACACTCTCTTCACGGAGACATTTAAACGAATAATCACGTCCCTATACTTCGTCATCTCAAGTCCGTTGTCAGTTCTCTTTTCCTATGAGGAGGTGTGGCCTTGCAGAACTTGTCTGGTGATGGTGACTCGGTCGTAGTCATCATCACACACCCCTCCCCTTCAGCTTGTCACTCCTCATCGTGACGAGACAAGAAGTCCGCCACAGGATTTTGCGCTCCTGCTCTGTACCTCACCTCAAATCTGAAGGATTGTAGAGACAGGTACCACGGTGTAATCCTCACATTGCTTTCTCTCATGCGATGCAGCCATTGCAAAGCTCTGTGGTCCATTTCCAGAATGAACGTATTGCCAATTAGGTAGTACTTGAGAGTGTCTAGAGCCCACTTAATGGCCAGTGCCTCTTTCTCCACAGTGGAATACCTGACCTCCCTGGGGAACAGCTTGCGACTGATGTACTGTACCGGGTGTCTGTCGTCTCCCACTCCCTGCAGCAGTACTGCTCCCAGCCCTACCCCTGAAGCGTCAGTCTGCACTGTGAAAGGTAAGTCGAAATTGGGACTCTGCAATTACACAATTACCCATTACACAAAAAAGCCTTCAAGTCTTGGAAGGCGTCTTCACAGGCTTGGGTCCATTTCAGTCTCTGTGGACTATCCTTTCTTGTGAGGTCCGTAAGAATAGCGGCTCGGCCAGAGAAGTTCGGGATGAACCTCCTGTACCACCCGACGAGTCCCAGAAATGACCTCAGTCTCTTATTCGTTGTTGGAGCTGGACAGGTCTTGATGGTTTCCACCTTGTCACACTGCGGCCGAATGTTCCCTCCTCCAAGAACATATCCTAGGTAGGACACCTCAGACTTCGCCAGGTGACACTTTTTGGCATTCACCACCAGTCCAGCTTTACGGATCCTATGGCATACCTCTCTCAGGTGTTCCATATGCTCCTCCCATGTATTGCTGTATATGACTACATCATCAATATAGGCAGCTGCGTAGCCCTCCGTACCGCGTAGTACTTGATCCATCAGCCGTTGAAACGTCGCCGCGGCCCCCGCAGTCCAAACGGCATCACAGTAAAATGATATAGCCCTGAGGGGACTCTGAACGCTGTCAGGTGTTTACAAGAGTCTGCTAGTGGTACCTGCCAGTACCCTTTGCAAAGGTCTAATGTGCTGAGGTATGCTGGTTTGCCCAGTCTCTCTATTAGCTCATCTACCCTTGGCATGGGATATGGGTCAAAGGCAGAGACTGTGTTGAGCTTAGAGAAATCCACGCAGAACCTTAAGCCTCCATCCTTTTTTGGTACCAGGACCACTGGACTACACCATTCGCTCATTGATGGTTCTATGATGCCTGACTCCAGCATAATCTCCACTTCATTTCTGAGCTCAGGGATGAGACATGCCAGGATCCTGCAAAACATCTGCCTGATGGGCACAGGTGACTGTAGTCGGATGTCATGTTTGATGATGTCTGTTCTACCTGGTTTTTCACTGCAAAGTCCTTTGGGCATTTGTTCCAAAAGTTCTTGTTGCTGTGCTCTTGATAAGTGTTGCAGGTCAGGCGTAACGGCTTCGTCCTGTGACACTGGAAAATACTGTTCCACCAGCTCCTCCTCATCCTCAACTGTGCGCGCCCAGAGCTGGTCACTTGCTGTCCCTTGTCTCTATTGCCAAGGTCTCAATAGGTTGATGTGGAAGACCTGTGTTTTCTTCTTTCTGTCTGGTAAGTGAAGCTCATAAGTGACTGGTCCTGCCTTCTTCACTACTTCATATGGTCCTTGCCACTTGGCCAATAGCCCACTTACAGATGTTGGCAGTAGGATGAGAACCTTTTGTCCTGGGCTAAGGTTTCTTTTCCGAGAAGACTTGCCGTACCACATTTTCTGGTTCCTTTGGGCCTTCTCCATGTTCACCTTAACCAGGTTCGTCAGTGAGTCCATTTTCTCTCTCATTTTTATGACGTATGAGAGGATGTTCATGTGTTCTTCAGGTCTCTCACCCTCCCAGGCTTCCTTCAGTACATCAAGTGGTCCTCGAACTTGACGACCGTACAAAAGTTCAAAGGGTGAGTACCATGTAGAAGCTTGTGGCACCTCACGGTAGGCGAAAAGCAAGTAGGGAAGCCATTGGTCCCAGTCGGAGCCTGTATCTGACACAAATTTCCTGAGCATGGCTTTCAATGTCTGATTGAATGGCTCTACCATACCATCTGTCTGTGGGTGGTATGGAGTGGTCCGTATGCCCCGTATCCCTAGAAGACTAAAAACTTCTTTGATCTGCCTAGATGTGAAATTTGTCCCTTGGTCTGTCAAGACCTCCCTGGGTATTCCTACCCTCGAGAATAGCTGTATGAGTGCGTTCACTATCTGCCTTGTTTTGATTTTTCGTAAAGGGAATGCCTCAGGATGCCTAGTAGCATAATCGCTGATGACTAGGATGTAACGATTGCCTGTTCTGCTCCTTTCTAATGGACCTACTATGTCCATAGCTATCCTTGTAAAAGGTACTTCTATGATGGGAAGGCTAACCAAAGGTGCTCTGTCTCCTTTCTTTACCGGTGCTGTCATTTGGCATTCTGGACACGACTTACAGTATTCGATTATATCGAGATACTGCCTCGGCCAGTAAAATCTGCTGGCTACCCTTGCAATAGTTTTCTGCTGACCTGCATGCCCTGCCCATGGGGTGGTGTGTCCCAATTGTTGTACTGTAGGTCTTAAAGTTTTTGGTACTACTAGCTGTTCACAGTTATTAGAGCATCTATACAGTTTACCATCTCTTACAAAGAAATATTCTTTGTCAATAGCTTTACATGTTTTAGGATCTTTGTGGGCTTTTTCAAAAAGTGGCTGAAGTGTCTTATCATGTCTTTGTAATTCTGCTATGTTGCTGGGAATTGGGTCTGGAAAAGTGCTGTCTGGTTTTTTAAGCTGTTCTTTAATTACAGTGCCCTTCACTTTTTCCTGTCTCCTTAACCTTCTGGATTTCTTCTCTTTTGGGGCTTGAGCAAAAGGAAGTGTGTCTAGTGGGTTATCTGACTGTTCCTGTCTCTTAGCTTGCAACCTAGTTGTAGCCATAACACTCCTGATTTCTCCCTGTCTTTGAAGCAAATCTACTAGCACAGGTACATATCTGCCTAAAATAACAGGGTATGGGGCTTCAGGCATTACTCCTACAGCTAGAAGATAAGGCTGACCTTCAATCTCAATTTGCAAGTCTACTGTAGGGTATTCTTGCTCATCTCCATGTATACACCTTAGCCGTGTACTCTCTGTTCTTGGCAAACTTGCTTCATCAATACAATCTGCTGCTACTAGTGTTTGACTTGAGCCTGAATCAACTAGTGCTTTGCACACTTTGCTTTCTATTTTGACCGGGATTACTGTATCGGTGTTTAAGCTGTGTTCAATGGATTTGATGGGTGGCCTAGGCATATAGCACAGACGGGTATTTTTAACTCCCTGCACTGTACATTCACTCACTTTATGTCCTTCCTGACCACACCCAAAACATCTTATTACTGGTTTACTTTTGGACTGACTCATGCTACTGCGTTGTTTTGTGTTATCCTGTAGCTGAGGCTCACCAGGGCTAATGTTCATAATACTGGGGCTCGGGCCACGACCATACCCCCCCCCAGACTTACCGGATGCGCTGTAAGTTCTGGTGCTCTGTCCCAGCTGGTAGCCTCTGTATGTTCGCCTGGCGGCGATGAAAGCGTCCGCTAGCTCAGCAGCTTGGATTGACGAGGCGGGGTTGTGTTCTTGGATCCAGGTGCGAAGTTCTGGGTTGAGGACGTCAAGCAACTGCTCCAGGACCACGGTGTCACCAATTTCCTCTTTGGTCTTCTGTTTTGGCATCATCCATTTCTTGTACAAGTCTTTGAGTCTTGCTTGCAATTCTTTTGGAGTTTCACCTTTAAGAACAGTGCTGGCTCGAAATCTCAGTCTATAAGTCTCTTTATTGATTTCGTACTTACGAAGAATTGCTTCCTTGACTTTTTTGTAGTCACTGGTGTGTTCGAAGTCCATTGCCACATAGGCTGCACGGGCTTTTCCACTCAGGAGAGGGATCAAATGCAAAGCCCAGTTCTCAGTTGGCCATCTGCATGCATGTGCAAGTCTTTCAAAAGTCGTCAAATAATGTTCGATGTCATCTTCCTCTTGAAGTGGTGCCATCTTGGGTCCTTTCCAACCTGTATACATTGGCTGTGATGACTGGGCTGTAGTGGGGGTTGACTCAGCCTCGCTTACACGTGGCTGTGTATCTTCTGCTGCCCTTATCCGATGGAGGATGTGTGCTCCTGTCGCCGTGGCTGGGGCTGTTTCAGTTGCATCTCCCAGCAACTGCCTCTCTCGCCGCTCCTGCTGAACTTCCTGCTGTATTTGCCCGAACTGGTGCTGGAGCGTGCGCCATCGGTGCTCTTGCCGCTGAAATTCACGCTCGAACCGCTCCTGGCTAGCTTGTTGTGCTGCTATGAAGTTCTGTAGCAGGTTGGTGATGTGAGCTGTATTCTCCATCGCATCTGTTGTTGGTGGTGTTGTAATGTCAATTGGGTTCTCTTCTTGCTGTTCCTCACTTTGTCTTTCTGTTGTCGTTGGAACTTGCTTTCTTGGAGGCATTGTGGTGTCTGGTTGGTTGTAAATCCTTTGTCTTTAAGGCTCCCTACTGGACTGGATGTAAGTACCGCTGCCACCATTTGTGGTACTTTTAGCGTGTGGTCATAGCGCCCAAGGGGAGGTGCTAGGGAAGCCAGGACACTAGGAGTTCCAGTTTAACGGCCACGCCTTTTATTAGTTCTCTGAACCCAATAACTATGTGCACTATTTACAAGTGATGAGAGTAAAACGAAAGAGATAAAAAAAAAAGCAAACAAAAACTGAAATATATTTGCACAATAAATGAGGCTCAATGCAGCCTTAATACAAGTTATTTATCCCCACGACTTAGGGCTTGACGGCAATAACTTCTGGCTTTGGTCTATAGATTTTGTCCTCTCACAACAGTTGCCGTTGTTTGTCTGCAGGACACTTAAGGAAGACTTGGTCCGCTCAGTCCACCTCTTTTCAGCTTCGAGCAAGCCCTCTCCTTCTAAGTTAAGCTCTGTCGCTTTTATGCACTCTTCTTCCCGCCAAACGTGATCGGACTGTACCACTCAGCGGTGATAATCTCCTTGCTCGTATCGTCCTCTTTTGTGTTTTCCTTCTTAGGTTTCTTTGTGTACCAAGTTAGATGTTTGAATTTTGTCATTTCACGTGTTTTAAAAGTGAAAGTTTATGCTGCCCGCTCCGATATGTACACTCTCTTCACGGAGACATTTAAACGAATAATCACGTCCTTATACTTCGTCATCTCAAGTCCGTTGTCAGTTCTCTTTTCCTATGAGGAGGTGTGGCCTTGCAGAACTCAGTCTGGTGATGGTGACTCGGTCGTAGTCATCATCACAGAAGACTTGCAAGAAAAGCAGATATACAAGATTAACCGTGATCACGAAACATATGGGTTGTTTCTCAAACAAAAGAAAAAGAAAAATTATATAATGGGTGAAATGAACATAGTTGTGAATGATCAAAGATCAATACAATAACCTAGATCACTGAAGAAGGGTTACAATTCAAGAATCAAAATAACTACTAGAATATAAAAGATTATAGTGTAGAAAGTTTGGTATTAATTCCCTTTGGCGGGGATTTATCAATTCACGTCTGACAATGCAACATGTTAACAGTAACAGAGGTGTTCTTCACAGTTTGATAAAGGAAAGGCATTTGATTGATACTTGATTAAAGATCACATTGTGAATAATTTGCCAGAAAGCAGGGCTAGCCTCTGCACAGACCCCAAATTTATGATACTGAAGGAATGCACTTAAGAGTATCTGGCCACACCGAGGGGTGGGGGGGGGGGCAAATGGGAGTTGTGAGACGTGTCTTTAGCAGTCAGCCATAAATTTACTATTTGTCCTTCTAAACATCCTGCCGCATGCAGATGCAGATCTCACTTTGCTCAAAAAGTTCTGATCAGTTTATGAATTAAAACCAGCAAAGCACGCTACACAAAGGTGTTTGATGGGGTTGAGGTCAGGGCTCTGTGTGGGCCAATCAGGTTCTTCCACATCGAGCTCACCCAACCATGCCTTTATGGACCTTGCTTTGTGCACTGGGGCACAGTCATGCTGGAACAGAAAAGGGTCTTCCCCAAACTTTTCCCACAAAGTTAGAAGTGTACAGTTGTCCAAAATGTTTTGGTATGCTGAAGCATTAAGATTTCTCTTCACTGAAACTAAGGGGTCTAGGCCGACCTCTGAAAAACAACCCCATAGCATTATCCCTCCTTCACCAAACTTTACAGTTGGCACAATGCAGTCAGGCAGGTAACATTCTCCTGGCATTTGCCAAACCCAGACTTGTCCATCAGAATGTGAGATAGAGAAAAATGATTCGTCACTGCACAAAATAGTCCAGAGGCAGTGTGCTTTATTAAACCACTCCTCCCAATGCTTGGCATTGTACATTTTAATCTTAGGCTTGTGTGTAGCTGCTCAGCCATGGAAACCCATGTCGTGAAGCTCCTAACATGCAGTTCTTTTGCTGATGTTGCTTCCAGAGGCAATTTGGAACTATTTAGTGAGTGATTCAACAGAGAATAGGTACTGTGTGCTTCAGCACTCG
This sequence comes from Colossoma macropomum, assembly GCF_904425465.1. Lineage (NCBI taxonomy): Eukaryota > Metazoa > Chordata > Actinopteri > Characiformes > Serrasalmidae > Colossoma > Colossoma macropomum. The sequence continues at coordinate 27,594,152 of NW_023494791.1, read as the reverse complement.
ACAGCCCCACTCTGTTAGTTTGCATGGTCCACCGCTTCATGGCTAAGGTGTTGCTCCTAGATGCTTTCATTTCACAATAGTAGCACTTACAGTTGACAGGGGCAGATCTAGCAGGATAGAAATTTAACAAACTGACTTGTGGGAGAGGTGGCCATGTTTAATGTCATCAGTGCGACCTATTATACTGCCAGTGTTTGTCTGTCAAGACAGCAAGGCTATGTGCTTAATTTGACACATCTGTTAGCAGCTGAAACATCTGAACATAAATCACTTTTGTCCACATAGTGTAGTTATTAGTTATTACACCCTGACTCTCCCTGGTTCAGGCTCATACCATCATGCCATTGTCCACCACAATTACATTCTCATACATCATGTAGATTACTTTTGTTTGCACTACCACACACACTTATATAAATTGCTTGCCCCTACATAATCTGTATGTTGCCTGTATATTGTGCATTGTCTATAAATAATATATTTATTTTTATTTATAATATAGTGTACATTGTCTGTATATTATTTGTCCATATATAGCCTGTATATTGCTTTGATACTGTGTTTACTGTGTATATTGTGTATTATTTGTCAATTATTTGTACATTGTTTGTATATTGCATTTAATACTAGTGAGACACCAATGGCTGGAACCAAATTTCTTGTGTGTGTCAACATACTTGGCCAATAAATCTGATTCTGATTCTGAAGATGCCACACAGTTCATTAAGTGAAATTCAGGCACCATTTGTAGTCCATTGAGATTTTATGGGGCTATTTTTTCTCCACACATTTATTAATATAGCCAGTACAAGGTCACAATGGGTTTGAAATCATGACTGATTTTCATTTAATGAACTGTGTGGCATCTTGTACTGTCTTGTTGGGATATCTGTAATTTTTTGTGGCTTTCCTCCTTTCCAATGACTGAGCAGCCACTGAAGTTGTGAGAGCTGTCCCTTTGCTTTGCCATACCTTTCACTGGCCTCTTATATGGTGTCATAAGTGCCAGAGGTTTCTCAAGGCATGGGTAGCCCCCATCAGCATGAGCTTGCAGTTTTGTAGCAGTGACCATTAAGACCAGCTAGAGCTTTTCTCCTCACATGGCACCCATCTGTGACCTCAGCTGCATTTGTAAAAGCACAGTGCCATGCCAGCCTAGCAAACCCATTTCCCAAAGCCTGGAGATATCCTCAGTCACAGGGAGGCCCCACAAGCAGGACCACCAACAACTCATCTGCAACACAATGGATGAACTGTTGCAAGTGGCATACTGAATGCCCTGGAGAACACTCTGTAAGAGGAGCCACGCGCAAGCCAGAACAAGAACACCAGGATCTTCAGCTTTAGAGATCTATGTTGCTGGTCATTTTTTTTTAAAAACTGGAGGGTGACCAAGCCTACAATCAGGCTTAGTGTCTTCTCCATTGAAAAAAAAATGTCAAGACTGGCACAGTCATATTCAGCTGGCAGTAATGGCATATCTGTATGGGGAGAAAAAAAGTATGTATTCACTGGACATGAGTAACAGATCATAGGTGAGGACAGTTTGTCCAGAAAGCATTTACTTTAACAGGAGCAAATGTTACACAAATTTAATTTATATTATTCTTAAATGCTTAATAACAAAATAATGTTTCACCAATATTTGAGTGTTATGTTTAACAAAACAGCTATCTGTTGTAACATTTGAAACATTTATATAGGATTAGTTTAAGAATCTTATAACAAATTTAGGTAAATTCCATAGTATACTATTACAGGATACTTCACAAATACTATAGATTACTAAAAGAAAGTACTAAAGAAATATTCAAAGCAAAATTATAGAAGTTACAATAATTTCAGATTGTGCAACTGTTCAAGAGAAATGAAGAGTAACAGTAAAGTGAAGTTATTTGCGCATAATTCATGGCTAGTTGCTTAGCTTGTATGTGAAGTGGGTTAGCTTAGCCTACAAGTGTGCCTTTGTCAGTGGGCCATGGGATGACAATGCTCCCTCTGGAGCATCTCCTCATGAAGAAATGAAAAAGCAAGAGACACAATGCAACAGGCTCCACTTTCGCTCACTAAGTCCCTCACAAGTTTTGCGCCACAAGTGCAAGAGGCAGGACCTTTCTGGTGACGTCACTATGCAGCCTCGTTAGGACTGTTCCATTGTGTAGCCTCCCAGATAGCCGTCAGTCTAGGACAGTCAGTCGCTGTCAAATCAGAGCCGAGACCCAGGAGCAGACAGACAGGGTCTAGCTGCCTTAAGATGCCACATAGGTTCCACCTAATTGAGTCTGTGGCTGTTCCTCATAATAAACAAAATTTCAGAAAGCCTCATAAAATGTGTTCTACTTATTTAAACAATAGTACCTGAACCAACAAACCTCCCTTACAGTATTGCAGTAAAAACTCCTTCTGCAGCGTAAGGCTTGTTTGCACTGCTGTACAAGTACATTTTTACGAATGCCTGTATCACTCTGTAATATTCTGTATTAGATTAGTTTTTGTAATGTATTTTGTAGTACATCTACTCAACCTGCATACATACAGACATTCATATCTACATATGTACAGATATCCACACATCTCATATGTATATCTCCTGAGCTTCTTTCACACTGGCTGTTTTTTTGTCATTATTCTTTATTCTAAATTCTATTTATTGTAATTTAATTTACTTTTACCTTAGTTTAATACTTGTTAATAGTCTGCTCTGTTTAGTATGCTGCATGTCATTCTTGCGTGCACTCACCAAGACAAATTCCTTGTAGGTGTAACATACTTGGAAAAATAAAGTGATTCTAATTCTAAGATCTGTTTCTCATTGTTACTCTGATAGGCCTCTAATACTTCTGTCTAATGGCAGGCTGTTTTTTTCCTTTTCTCTATTTTAATATTTTATATTAATTTAGCTTATTGAAAAGCTGTTTTATGACAACACCTGCTGTAAAAGGTGCTATATAAATAAATTTTGACTTAACATTGTTCCAACTCTTTGTCTTTGTACGTATAACTAAAATAATTGCCTTTTCATACATCAGTGTAGCCTAAAACAATGCAAACGAGCCTTGAATGGGCAAGGAGAGGACAGGTAAATGCCACTGCAGCAGATCAGCTACCTAATGACATAACTGAATACTGCCAGGAAGTTCAGACATGTATTCAGCACCCACAAAGAAGTATTGTTAACACTGTATGGTGCTGAATGGTTGTGAGGAAGCACTTAGATTTGTATTTTTGAAAAATGTTGAGTTGGTGTGGAGTATAGAACTGTCACAAACATGATATCATCACCTGATCAGAATTATTATTTATGCGGACTGCACTTGGTTTTTACTGCAGTTGTATAACACAGTTAGTAGTGTTCACAATCATGTGTTGCAAAAATTAGAAAGGGAATTGGGAACATTCATCCATGAGGTTGAAGGAAATGCATGTAAATAAAAGTAAGCTGAAATGCTTTTTAAAACACATCATGGGTCTTTACAAAAACGTTCTGATTGGTGCTGTAATATGGCAGCTGTCGGTTAATTTATTTGTGTATATTTATTCGTTTATTTATTCAAGCTTGACCTGTGTCTGTCTTGAACTGGGGGCTACAAAGTAATAACAGCTTAGAAGCAAGATAACTAATAAACTTTTCTCTTCAATAACTATACACAATTTAAAAAATAAAAAGTGTTAATTGTATTTATTTATAATTTATTTGTATGTAAATAAATGTATTTATTTACAACCCCAATTCCAAAAAAGTTGGAACACTGTGTAAAATGTAAATAAAAACAAAATGCAATGATTTGAAAATCTCATAGACCATATTTTATTCAGAATAGAACAAAGAACACATACAAGATGTTGAAAGTGAGACATTTTACCATTTCATGAAAAATATTAACTCATTTAGAACTAGATGGCAGCAACGCATCTCAAAAACGTTGGGACAGGGCCATGTCTACCATTGTGTAGCATCGTCTCTTCTTTTAACAACAGTCTGTAAATACCTGGGAAGTGAGGAGACCAGCTGCTGGAGTTTTGGGAGAAGAATATTGTCCCATTCTTGTCTGATGTAGGATTCTAACTGCTCAGCTGTCCTGGGTATTCTTTGCCAGCTTCTGCGAAGTCATGCTGTTGTTATGGATGCAATATGTGGTTTAGCTTTGTCTTGCTGAAATATCACATAACATCTGATGCGTCCTTGAAATCACTCTGAATGTAGGCTGCATTTCTAGAGTGTGTATGAAGGGTCCTTCACTTTGGAATGGACTGTTATGATGTAGTCATAGATATACATACCTAGATGCCACGTTGAGTCCAGCCAGGCACGTCACTGACGCCGCCATTTTGTGGCAGTCAACATCGCTGCTGGACTGCATTCAGTTCCATTACAGAGCGGCAGTTTAAGAAAGATACTGTCCAAAATTATGCTATTTCAAGATTGCACTCAGAGAACCTGTTGATTTGTTTGTTTTTCCTCTGGTTTTATAATAAGCTTATTTCATTTAATAGTCTATTCAGGGGTAGTTATTTAATGATGATGATGGTTAATGCATTGTAGCTAGCAAGTTATCTCATTCCTTAATTCATGTAGATATTCATAATAGATTGACGTTAAATGGTGCGCCAACAGTCATGGTTGCACCTTAAATGGAGCAAACATGACTGCTGCACAAGGTGGAATGGGAAAATTCAAACAAGAAGCTGGAGAATAGGAAGCCAACTTTAGCTTCATCCTTCTTACTGTGTTTTGGGGGGTTATTTTATTTTAATGTATATTAAGATTAGAGGTGATTCACACATTGATGGACTTGCTGATTGTGAGATTATGTTTCTACCGGAGCTCGCGCTAAACTCGTTTTTAACGTCAGGTGCAGACTGAATACTTTTCTGCTGGTTTGGACGGCTAATTAGCACAATCATTGATTAAAGAAATAAAAGCTACAGAGAGCATCCGTGCAACCTAGACTAATCCATGTCTGATGATTATAACAAAAGAAATTTGGTGAAAATCGGTTGAGTAATAAAGTGCGCTGCTGCTCCCTGATGGACCGCAGAGGTATTACAGTATTTTCCAGTTGTTTTACACAAAAGGCAGCCCTTTTTTGTTTTACATTATCCACCTATGAATCAAGTTACTTATTTTGTCTATATATAATTTGTTTTTATTTGCTGTAAGTTTTTCAAATACATAATTGTAATTGGAATTTCATAAATAAAGTCAGGTATAGTCATTAATGCAAAAGATAAATTAATCTTATGTATGTAGTGCCCTCTAAATTTGGGACAAATTTTTTTTTTGCCTCTGTAATCCTCTGATCCCCCTTTTTGAATTTGTACTCAAACATGTGGTTAAAGTGCACATTCTCAGATAATGTTTGGGACATAGGTGATTAATCAGTTGTGTTTAGTGTAATTAGTGCACCTGTAAGAGATCTTATAGCATCTATTCTTGATCCTATGCTTTTGGTCAACTGTGGCATCTGCTTTTGAGTTGAGTTGTGCCAATTAAAGATTCTCACCATAATAAAGAATAAAACTCTTACATTTGTTCAACAGATCTTGTTTCCTCATGAGGCAGGTGTGGGTTTGTCAATGACTACTGTCTACAGAAGGCTTCAAGAGAGGCTACACTGCAAGATGCATAGCAATAGATAACTACAAAAAGAGAATGAGGTGAAGGTTTGAGCAAAATTGTACCAAAAGCAGTGGGGGTGTTACGGCCTGGGCCTGTATGGCTGCCAAAGGTACTGGCTCACTCATCTTCACTGATGATGTAACTACTGAAGGTATTAGTAAAATGAATTCTAAGGTGTACAGAAACATACTACCAGCCCAAATTCAGGAAAATGCCTCTAACTCATTGGACAGTGCATCATCCTACAGCAAGACAATGATCCCAAATATACTGCCAAAGCAACAAAGAAAAACTGGAAACTTCTTATCTGGCCAAGTAACTGACTTAATCTGAATTCCAAGAAAGAAGAAAAAACTCACATCGCCAGAGAAGATACTTAACACTTGGGAAGGGCATGTTTACCACTATATTGCATCGCCTCTTCTTTTAACAATGCCCTGTAATTGTTTGGGAGACCAATTTCTGTGGTTTTGAAAGTGAAATGCTTTCCCATTCTTGCTTGATATAGGATTTCAGCTGTTAAACAGTTCGAGGTCTTCCTTGTTATATTTTTTGTTTCATAATGTGCCAAATGTTGGTGACAGGTCGAGACTGCAGGCCAGACCTTTAGCACCCTAACTCTTTTGCTATGGAGCCATGTTGTAATGTAATACATGCAGAATGTGGTTTGACATTGTCTTGCTGAAAAGGTCTTCGCTTAAAAATGTCATCTGGATGACAGCATTTGTTGCCAAACTCTGTATATATCGTTCAGCATTAATGGTGCCTTCACAGATGTGCAAATCATCCATGCCATGTCCACTAATGCATGCCCACACCATTAAAGATGTTGGCTTTTGAACGGTGTGCTTTTTTTGTTTTTTGTTTTTTTTTGCATGGCAGAATTTTAACTTGCATTTGTGGATGCAGTGATAAACTGTGTTTAGACAGATTACTGATCATTTTCACTCATTCTGATACAAATGTAATACTCATTTTGCCAGTCTTTGCTTTAATTTGTTTCTATTTGCTGATTTTGCTGATATATTTTTTTGCTTCTGAAATCACCCTTTTGCTGCTGAAGTTTGGCACTTTTTAACAGGAGGTGGGTCCTAGAAAAAGGCGTTGATCTACACTTTCTATCAGTCAACTGATTTGGAGAGACAGGTCTTCTAAACATGTAGCCATGCCCACTCAGTGAGCCGAGATCGGCCTTGAACATGGCTCAGTGTAGTATTGCTAGAGAGAATTGTACCAACATGTCCGACCTTATGAGCAATGTTTGTCATATCTGTTAATGTAACACACGTTCAGGTTCCTGTGTCACCCTGTGTAAAATTGGAAATTGAAGTATAATAGGTATACTTACTACCTAGCGTAGCAGTGTCCACTAAAGAGCTAACTAAGCGAGCTTTGAAGCTGTTTAAATCAAGGTTTATTAGCCCTGCTTCTGGAGACTTACAGTTCTGCAAAGTTTTAACTATTCCTTACATTAAAACACATCATCAGGTTCATCAACTGAATATGTAGCCCGTCATGAGCTGAATCAGGAAATTGTTGAATCTGTGGTGCTGTGGGGTCAAGGGAAATAATGCAGCACTGACCTAATTTAAACACAGTGAATAGTGGAAAATACCTCTGATTACTGCCAACTATGACTTACTGCTTGACTTACTGCTGTTTAATCACTACAAAAGGAATCAAGTCAATTTGTTATGGTTGGCCATAAGTTCTGGGGGTTATGAAGGCTGTTCTGACCTTCTTTTGTTGTTTCTACCCACAGAATGCCTGTGTTGGTCACTGAAACGGGCTTCCTATCTCAGCTCGCTAGTTTACAGAATGCTGCTGCCCCAAATCACTGTCTTCACATTAATACAGTTAACTAACTTAAGACATTTAAACAATTTTGTCACATTATCAGCATTATTAGCTCTAGAGGACACTGTTAGGCTAGTTAGTGCTAGCGTCTGTGAACTCAAAAGGTGGTGCAATGTTGTTAATTCATAAACAACTACTAACTTTTCAATACCCATATTAAGTTATATCTTTTTACCCAGCTCAACACAGGACCCATAAATCTATGTAAAATTAATAATTTAAAAAGAAAGTGATAAACATTGCTCATAATGTCAGATATGCCAGTAAAATGCTGCACTCAACACAGTGTATTCAACCATGCTGGGATCGGTTCACACTGTGTTCAGAAGACTTGTCACACCAAATCAGCTGACCAATAGAGAGTGCAGGTGAATGCCTTCTTCTAAGACCCACCCCCTGAGAAAAAAGTGCCAAAAGTTAGAAATCAAAAAGCAAGATTTCAGAAGCAAAAGAGTGATTCCAAAAGCAAAAAAATATATCAGTAAAAACAGGAAATAGAAACAAAGCAAACACTGGCAAAATAAGTAATACATTTGTATTGGAATGAGTGAAAATGAGTACTAATCTTTTTGAAAAGTTCGCTTTAATTCTTATTATTTGTATTTGCAACATACACTGATCAGGCATAACATTATGACCACCTCCTTGTTTCTACATTCATTGTCCATTTTATCAGCTCCACTTACTTTATAGGTGCACTTTGTAGTTCTACAGTTACAGACAGTAGTCTGTAGTTTCTCTGCATACTTTGTTAGCCCCTTTTACCCTGTTCTTCAGTGGTTAGGACCCCCATGGACCCTTACAGAGCAGGTACTATTTGGGTGGTGGATCATTCTCAGCACTGCAGTAACACTGATGTGGTGGCGGCGGTGTATTAGTGTGTGTTGCGCTGGTCTGAATGGATCAGACACAGCAGTGCTGCTGTGTCTGATCTGAGAAGAATCTGAGAGAGTCTGAATCTTTTGATGATATTATGTACTGTAGATGGTGGGATATCCAAAGTCTTCGCAATTTTACGTTGAGGAACATTTTTCTTAAGTTGTTCCACAATTTTTAGATGCAGTTTTTCGCAGATTGGTGAACCTCTGCCCATCTTTGCTTCTGAAAGACTCTCTAAAATGATCTTTTTATACCCAGTCATGTGAGTTAGGTATAAATTGTTCCACTAGCTGTTTTTTTTATTAGTACCACTTACTTTTCCAGCCTTTTGTTGCCCCATCCCAACTTTTTTGAGAAGTGTTGCTTCCATCAAGTTCTAAATTTGTTGTTTTTGATGAAATGGTAAAATTCTCACTTGTCTCACACATCTGATATGTGTTCTATATAAAATAAAATAAAATAAATAAAATACGGGTCTATGAGATTTCAACTTTTTTGGAATTGGGGTTGTAGTTTGGACTCCCCCATTTTTGTGTGTTTGGTGTTCTCCAACCATTCTAGACACATTCTCAAATTCAAATCTTGGCAACTATGACTAAGATTTCTGTGGTGAGCTAAAGTGAGACAAACGCCTATATTTCAAAGGTTAATAACTGTCTGTAAGACAATAGCAGAAATTGTTTGATTTCCGTTTCTTGTGAAAAGGGCCTATTAGTTTCAGTATGTCTGTAGGTGTGTCCCGGTTCAGGGGCTGCATCCTTCAAAATACATGGTCTACAAAGGCGTGTCCTTCATAGACCCGCGAAGGCTGAACCGAAATGAGACAGTCTACTCTACAGCGGATATCCAGCGCACCACTGTTCCCGCCCTTACTACCGAATTGCGAAACGTTGCTCCTGTCTAGTTCTTTTAAAGTTATTGACAAATGGAGCCAGAAACTTTGATTTTAGTTTATTTAGTTCTTAATTTATTAGAGCTGGAGATGCTTCATTGTGTGATATATCTTCAACTAATGTGAGAGGTTCATCATCAGGTAAAATACACTGATTAAGCTGCGTAACTGTATTACCCAAAAATAATGTTAACATTAGGCAGGTAACAATGTCAATTTGCTCTGACAAATGTCAATGTCAATTTACTCTGACAAATTTAAATTTAATATTTAAAATGGTGGTGGAATGTAACTAAGTACATGTACACTCATGTACTGTACTTAATCCTTGTGTTGTCTTGAGAGAAAACCCCATAAATGATCTTTCTGCAACTTGAAATGGCTTTTCCTAAACTGACCGCAAAATCAGAAAAGGGAATTTAGATTAAGGATTAAGATTAAGGATCTGAACGCTTCATTCACTACTGAAAATACCCATTATCTTACTTCAATAATAAAACTCGTTATTAAACGGCCAAAAAAAAAAAGTTTAGTAGATAGCTTTAAACCTTATCCACATTAAGTAACTAGCTATTATTTATTTAACACAGTTTCTTCTCTTTACTTCCCTAAACCAGTCCAGACCCCTGTATGTCAGGAGGAACCTGCATGTTCCTGTGCTGGACAGGTTTTTCAACCAGCAGGACACAGGTCCAGATTTTCGGCTGAGCAGGGAGGCCCAGGCAGTGCTGCTGGAGCTTCTCAACCAAGAATGGCGACATGGATGGGGTGCCACAATTGAGACCCTGGTATTTCTGTTCTGACTGGCAAGCGGGACATCATACATGGTGGTCTCCAGAGTGTTTGGAATGCTTTGTTCCACTGTCCGCCGCATCGTCCACAGAGTCACTGAGGAGATGGTGGCCATTCGACAAAACGTCATCCACCTCCCTAAGACCCCAGAAGACCTGGAGGAAATATCCCATGGGTTTGGAGGGCTGACAAGACACAGGGGCTTCCAGAAAGCAGTTGGAGCAATCATTGGCTGCCATGTCCGCATCAAGCCACTAAGCGGCCCTGATGGTCAGTGCGACAGGAACAGGAAACTGTTGGGAACAGTTTCCTCTTCCTGTAGCACTGACCATCAGGGCTGCTTAATGGCTTCATGGCATAATCTTGTGGCTTAGAGGCATAATCTTGCAAGCTGTTTGTGACCATCAGGGCTGCTTTACTGACACCTGCATGGGATGGCCTAGAGTGCTCTGCCACAGTCCACTGTACAGGCGTTCACTCTACTCTCCTCCAGGGCATTTTATCCTTGCAGATGGAGTCTTTCTGAAATCATCTTGGTGACATGGCAGCCACTGATTGACTTGGCCCTGCAAACCCTGTAGATGGATGATGTGGTGAACAGTGGAAATATGCATCCCTAGACACACTGAAGACCACGCCTGATGATGTCCCACTGACAGTGGATACCAGGGTACAGAGGATACCATCCAGGTCCAGGAGCATCACCAGGGACTCCCTGCTCAACTGTAAAAAAGAAAAAAAAACTTGTATATTTAAAAAAAAGTTAAAAGAATTAAATATTAATTGAGCTGTTATGTTTTGTATTTTTGTATGTTTTGTAAATCGTTACTTTGTAAACATAGAAGTGGGTTTCCCACTAACATCCTCTCCTGACCCTGGATACTTGCAATCCCAAGGCATAGGAAATCAATTATGGCAGTCAACAACAGCTGCAACAGCACAATAAATTTCAGTGAGTGTGTTTATTGAGTTGCATTAAATTAAATAATTTCCATTTAAAAGCATATAAACATACCTTGTAATTTTTTTAAATATCCCATTTTTTATGGATTGCAAGGGAGTTACCTTCCCCAGGAGGCCCATTTTCTCCAGAACTGTCCTGTTCACAGAAAGAGAAAGTAAGAGAAACGGGGAAAATATTTCGATCATGTTAACACTGGGATGCAAACACAGCAGGACAGGCACAATATCACCTATTAATACATGTATGCCAAAAACACTACCTATTAATACATGTATGCCAAAACTTTATTGTAAACTGCTATGCCCTGTACACAGAAAAAGAAAAAAGGCACGTTTTTTCAATTATTCTACCAGTGCATAGTTTGGATATTCAAATGATGGTTTGCGTGTACTGTGTTGATGCAAACACATTTTTTAAGAGTTTTGCAAAATACTGTCTACAAAATGGTTGAATAATTTTACTACAAGTAGGCTATTGCTGCCTTACCTCCAAGCCACACTCGTCAAATTTTTGGCTCCAGTGAACAGACCATCATTTTCCCCCCGCAGTCCTTTGTCTGCTCCTTGCTCCCTAAAACAAAAAACAAAATGTTAGCATAAGTTTTGCTTCTGACCACACTGGCTTTTTTTAACATTTGCAGCATTGGCTGTTTGTTTTAAAGACACTTCAGCCGCCGTTTGCTCCTCTGCTGACACCGCCATGTTCTCGAATCCTCGGCAGCATGCAATGAACCCCCAATATGTTGGCTGGCATAAGATCCGTCTGTTGGATCCTTTGTTGCTATGGAAAAGAATGACACAATTCTCAGCCACATATGAAGTCACAAGGGACTTTTGTTCCTTTAGTGAGGCCTTGAAGGCAGCACTTCCTACAAGGCAGCACAACACTACTCCACCCCATTTAGCTCATTTATGTACCTCTCTACACTACAAAGTAAAGACCTTTATTAATATTTATATTTTTTTGATAATGAAAGTATGTCATATTTAAAGAACAGTTGCATAACTAGCTTGTATTTAGCTAGTTAGCTTGGCATTGAGTTCTGTTTAAGAAGCTAAGGGCTGATTAACAAAAAATGCATACCTTCTATATAAGAAATTATATACCTCTAAATCTGGTAGCTCTTGTGCAAAATCCCACAAGGCTGATAATTAACATACATGGGCCTCCCAGGCTGATGACAACTTACAAATATTATAAGGCTAATACACATGAGTGGAGGCCTCAAAGACTTATGCAATAAACTGAAAGCGGCCAAGCTTTTATATATCAGGCTTTATGACAATATAATTGTGATAGCTAATGTGCTAAGAAGAGAGAGGGCTTTTCAGGCTGATAGTGCCAGATTCCTCAACGGCTGATAAACAACAAAATAGATACTTTCAGTGAGAGAATTTATATGCCAGCAAGGCAGGTTAATGATTAAAAGGGTCTCTCAGGCTGATTGACAAATATTTACAGGCTTTATTTGAATTAACTGAAAGTCTTCAAGGCTGATGGCAATAAACTATAATCTAATAATAGGTCCAGTGCTAATAAGAAGGGAGCTCTCTAATGCTAAGTGCCAGATGTCTCAAAGGCTGATAAATGACAAAATGGATACTTTCGAGTAGAGAACTAACATGCCTGCAAGGCTGGTTAATGATGCAAATGCTCTCTCCAGTTGATAACAATTGACAAATATTTAGGAGGCTGATAAGAATGAACTAAAAGCCTCCAAGGCTAATGGCAAGAAACTGAAATTTGACAGGCTCATAAGGTAAGATGCCTAAAAGGCTGATAAACAACAAAATGGATACCTTCTAATAGAGAACTTAGGAGGCTGATGAGAATGAACTAAAAGCCTGTAAGGCTGATGTAAATAAACTGAAATTGAATAAAGCTATCAAAAAACTGATGATGGCTCTAGTGCTAATAAGAAGGGAGGTTTGATTTACTTCAGAATGTGGTAGTAATTCTATGGTCAGGAGTACAAGAGAACATAATTTGCCTTGATCCCTATGGATGGGTAGGATGGCCTCTCCCCCATCATTTTGGTAGTAATAAACAGGCGTGTCCCAGAGTGGTAAGTTGTGCAAAACCCTGCAAGGCTGATTAGTAATACAGAGAATTCTCCCAGGCTGACAGCAATTCACATATTGCAAGGGTAATAAAAATTATATTTCTAATAGAAACACAGTTATCTAATACTATTTATATTAGCCTTGCAATGTTTATCCATTGTTGTCAGCCTGGGAGACACTATAACTGTTCTTAAAATTACATGAAGCACTTCCTTTAAATAAATAACTACATAAATCTATCATTTCATGAAATGTAGAAAGATATAAACAGAACTGGGTTGTTTTTAACTTAGCAAGCTCAATGCTCTTCCACTACAGTACAAGAGTCCTTTCAAAGTGCCTGCACTGTATGCTAATTATCTGTTGTGCGTGATTGGCTCAGAATTAAATGGGGTGGAGCAGTGTTGCGCCGCCTAGCAGGAAGTACTGCCTTCAAGTCCTCGCTGAAGGAACAAAAGTCCCTTGTGCCATATGAAGGAGCCTTCGAAATGGGACAGTCGCGCTGCTGTGACGCAATCAGCCTTCAAATGCAGCCTCCGAAGGACGCAGCCCCTGAATTAGGACGCAGCTTTTAACATTAGCTGTTTTCTTTAACTCAGTGCCACAACAAAAGCCCGCAAAGAGTCTATATTCAAGGTAGCATTACTGCTATTGTTGCATACGGGCTCTTCCACTTAGAATCGTCTACCCAAAAGCACTGAAACAACAAAATGACAGACCATCTGTACAAAAATCTTCAAGTCGACATTCCACTGACACTTTTACCAGGTTCTGATAGTGTGTGGTGGTGCTATGATGTGCTGAGCCGAGTAGCCACTAGAGCCACTGCTTTACTCACAGGAGCTGTTGGCACGTGCCTGTTTTGAGAGGCACGCCGCGTGTTTGTGTAGCAGGCGCCACTAGCGACTCACTAACCGAGAAGCGTGAGCGGCAAGTGCCACTCGTTGCAAGTTATGGATGGCAGGTGCCATTCGCTTGCCAGTATGTGCCATTTCCGAACAGCGCAGTTGCCACTCTGCTGCCAGATGTTATTCAGAGACTGAACCCTTGCTGTGAACTTATATTAGTTATATCAAGTATTGCTCCAGACTTAATAAAGAATTAAAACTGTGTTTAATATGTTTTCGTAAGCATGCTTATATTAAAAGCATTCAGTCCCCCGAGTGCTGCGTCATCAACCAAAGTCTTCAATTCGTGATCTTAAATGAAACTATCACTGTGAGACTCTGTGTTGGGGTAATTAGGTCCTGTTGTGCTGTTTGCTGTAAAGAAGATTTAAAAAGTAACCGTTATTTACACATAGAAACAACCGAAATCGCGAGTGTAATCTGGCAGATCATTTTAAGTTATATTTATTGGATTTCACAGAAGAAATCGCAACATTTTTCCTTATTTGTTGTGTGCACAAGGAGAACGTATCAGAACGGATATATTAATATATTAACCTTAATATTACTTGAAATCAATTGAAAAAGAAAATCGCCCGTACAAAATGCAATTTTCGAATGCAGTTTGAATCCCATGGCTTCTATCCATAAAGTGGCATGGAATAATCAGTCGTGTACTGCACAATTAGATTGATACACCGTTTAATTTAAGTACCTGCAATGCTGATATCATTGGTAGACTTGGCATGTCGTATATAGGAGCAAAGCTTATGTTACAGAGTACATTTGAGGACACTGTAAAACAGCCGTGAAACAACCTAATTCTGTCGAACAGCCAGATTTGCCACATGCAGGAAAATTCTTCACACTATATTTAAATGACCATTTTTATTTTAAACGAAGAAAGTCGCCATCTGGGAGAGGTGAGCTCTTTTTAAACGTGTCGCCCCGAGCAAACTTTTTTCCTCTCAACCGAGAGTTGGTGCGCTCTGAGCACGCGAGAACAGAGATTGAAAAACAGCCAAGAAGTTTCTCCTCTTCCTCTGACGTACCGCTGCTGTGTTATCGAGAACAAACTGGTTTAGACAGAGCGACTGAAACGTGTTTTCATCAAGACAAGTCCTGCCTGCGACCGGAATGTAACATTTCGTCAGATGATGGGACTGTGTAACCCAGAGGAAGCATAAAATCGCCCCGCTGGTAAGTCATGAGTATGTACTTTTTCTTTCTGTTATAATACCTCTTTATTGCATTTTAGGTTGTCCTCAATATGACGTACTAGAATAGGCTATGTTTTGAGTGCCAGGGAGGCTAAGTTTGCATTTTGCTATATAGCCTTAGCAATGTTCGCGTTCAGTTGGAATGCTGGAACTTAGAGAGCCGCTGAAAGTTTCCTGGGTAAAAGGTTGCGAGTCTAACAGCCGCCCTCCCCGCACCTTTTTGGCACGGGTGTTCTAGAGTGTTCTTAATGTCTAATTTAGCTTATTTATATACCAAAAGCATACATTTAGCTGATTTATTGTGGGTTTCAGTAGTTTCATTATTTGTCTGTAGAGACACACCCATTACACTTCAGCTAGCCAACTAGGCGTAACTTCACAGAATTCCTGAGTAATGGCACGTCGAATTTATAGGGAGAAAGTTTTTAGTCCTTTAGTTTTAATCTTATCCAAACATGTTTTGACTAGTTTACACGTAGTGTGATAGTCTGTGCGTTTTCAGCAATAAAGGATAGGCCTGCTGTTTAGTCTCTGAGCAAATAGTTTTGTTTCAATCAAAATCTGCTTTAATTCCATGAAATGTCATTTGTATTAGTTTAACTATAAAAATCTGTCTGATTGCCTGTCTATTATTTATACACATACATTTTTACAAGGATAATAAACAATACTATTGTGTCTGATCTTGTGGCAAAATCATGGTGTAAAAAAAATTAACAGCAGAGAAAATAACTTTGCAGTTTACTCATACTCTAGGTTGGATATGGCTCGCCGATCTCAGTGTTCCTCAGCTGGGGACAACCCTCTAGACCCCAGCTACTTGCCTCCACACTACCGTGAGGAATACCGCTTAGCTATCAATGCCCTAATCGAGGCTGATTTAGAGGGCTACTATGGGTTCCTACATGAAGCCAACGTGGTGGATTTCTTATCCCAACCAGAGATCGAGTACATCAGATGTATGGTGAAGGGGCCACGGCCAATAGCACAACTTGATAGGAGGTACATAATTGGAGATGGAGATGGTTCCTCAGACACTTACTGGCCGATTCAGTCAGACCTTGATGCCCCAGGCCTTGACTTGGGATGGCCACAACCACACAGATTTGTTGGACCCACAGAAATCACTACACTAGTCAACCCTTCTGCTCCTGAAATGCCAAGTATCAAGGAGCAAGTTCGCAGAATGATCAAGAATGCACAACAAGTGGGTTTTACACTAATTTTGCTAATGCTACAGTAATTAATCTTGTACGAATGTGTACCACTAGTGTACTACTGATCTTGAATTATACTAACAAACAGCTGACTCATTGTATTGTGTAATGAGTAAGAGTGGGGTGCATTTCTCTTTGTGTTTACCAAAGGTGATTGCCATGGCAATGGACATGTTTACAGATGTTGACATCTTTGCTGACATCCTCAATGCAGCAATGCGCAATGTGGCTGTTTATGTTCTCCTGGATGAACTGAATGCTCACCACTTTGTTGCAATGGCGAACAACTGTAAGGTCAATCTGGATGAGGTTAAAGTAAGTATTTATACAGTAATCCTTGCATCTTAAATAATACTGATTGGTGTAAAGCACAGAGGGTAGGGTTAAAAAAATATTGTACTATATTTCACCCTGACAATCTTGTGAAGAGACAACATACCAAGCAATGAGCTTTAGAGAATTGTATTGTAACATAGTGCAATGCCACTTTAAGAGGTAAAAAGAAATGTTTTGAAATCCCTGCCTAATATTTGTCACCATAGCATTTACTATAGAAGCCAAGAATTTGACTAGATTTAGAATTAGATTGCTTACAGTATTATGTGAATGTTTGAGCCAGCCTGGTCACATTACATGTTTTGTTGATTTTCTAAGTAAAAATAAGAACACATTTTGTACATTTTGAGAAAACACTTCCTAATTTTAATGCACAAATTCCTGGTTATTTAATGAATATATTTTGGGGAAAAGCAAACTATTAAAAAAACTTTTTTTCAAGTTTTTCCCTGTAGAGTATGTGCTATTATTTTTACTCAAAAAACTCCACAAAACGTGTAATTTGACAAGGTGTTTCAAATTTTGTATATAACTGTTTGTTTGAAATTGAAGACATAAATAATAGATGTACCTTTCAAATAGTCTTAGGAAAATGGAAAAATTATCCAAAAATAATATAAATAACCATGGTGTAATAATAATATTCTTGTGTACCATTTTTTAAATAAAATTCTGAATTCCTTTCTTATGGCATGACTGAGCAGATTTGGGAAACTGTTGTTTTGCAGGAACCTCTCAGTTGCAGCCTAGCTTTTGGAACACAGCTGTAGAGTACACTGTGTTTAAAAACCCCAGTAACACTGCTGTATTTGATGCACCTCTACCAGCGAAAACAGACAATATCTGGTCAGTGGTGGTTTCATGGTTGTAGTTTTCTGTGATGGACAGGGTGGAGGGTGGTCTAATAAATTTTGCAGCAACCGATGGCAACAATCCACAATTACTGTCCACCTGTATGGCGTGTGTATTTGAACAAATGGGCATTGCAGCTGAAAAAAATAACATTTGAAAAAAAATATACATTAGATACATTACATATAAATCTTCTCATTTCCGCTTAGCAGATTAATGTGAACCCTAAAAAGAATCAATTTCTACATAACACTTATTTCTTGTATGGTGAACTCATTGTCAATTTCATGGAACCAGTTTGAGATAACTTGTGGTTTGTGACAAGCTGCATTATCTTGCTGGAAGTAACCATTAGAAGATGAGTAAATTGTATAAAGGGAGCACATGGTGTTCAGCAGCCATACTCAGATAGGCTGTGGCATTCAAATGATGCTCATTTGGTATTGGGGGGGCCAATGTGTGCCAAGAAAACAATCCCCACACCATAACACCACGACCACAAGCTTGAACTGTTGACGCAAGCAGGTTGTGTCCATGGATTCATGCCAAATTTTGACCAGACTATTTGCATGTTGCAGCAGAAAGGTTTTCCAGTCATCGGTCCAGTGGGGCTGCAATATTGCAAAATTTGATAAATTTGAATAATTAGAATATTCAAAAAGGAAAAGCAATTAGAATAACTTGGGACCTTTAGCCATTTTCATGAAAGCATCTCTTTTAGTGCTTCCTTTTTGTTTTGTCCAACGGAGAGTAGCAGTAGCAGTGCATCTAAAAAGAGCAAGATAATTTGCCCACAAGTCACACAATACAGTATGGTTTTCTCTTTTTCATATCGAAAAAGTCCTGTTCTGTCAAAGCCATGGTGATATCTTGGCAGTAGTGAGAGGTAGAGCTGTTGAGACTCTGGAATTTTTGTGAGAAAAAACATGACTCTTGGCCTTCTGGAGTTCTACATACATCTCAGCAAATGCACATCATAGTCTAATCAGGTTTCAGTTGTTAGAAATGGAAAGCAGCGGATAACAACTCTATGTCAGGACTCTTTAATGAAGCGTCAATGTAAAACTGCTACACACAAGGTGAAATATGTTAGCATGTTTGTCAAAAGCTTTCAAATAAAACAAAAAAGTTTTTTTACAGGCTTCAGATGTACAAGTTTAATTAGAATGACCAAAAAAATTTATAGTTAACTACGGTTTGCTTAGTGCTTACATACTACTAGAGTCCCATGGGGCGCTAACAACAATTAGCATTATCACACGTAGGCATAGTGCTAATAGTCACAGTTCCCTACTGGATTTTACCATATAGTGGCTACAGAGATAAGCTCAAAAATTGTAACTCCCAAGACAAATCAAACTTGCAATGGGGACCTGTTAATATAGACCTTTCTTATAGTTATTGCATCATCAAATCAAACTTGCAATGGGGACCTGTTAATATAGACCTTTCTTATAGTTATTGCATCATCACATCCGGCTGTCATTAGTAATTTTATCGAACTTCTGCCTGCAACATCTAACAGAGCAGGATAAGAGGTTTGTTGGTTTTCAGCCTCCCTCAAAAATCTTTGGCCAATTCTCAGTGCAGAAAATAGAAGAGCAGCTGGCGTTTGTGATAGTTCCATCCAACATGTACAAAAGGCTAGTTTGACTTGTCCAAAGCGATTTGCGCAAAAGTCGAAGAAAACATTTGAACTTTGCATGACCCTGCACATCTGCTGCAGCATACTCAGTTTTCTGCTGAGCTCAAAGCAGAAAGGAATGAAGTGGAGAGAGCAACAAAATTGCTGTTTGGCAGAGTTCCATTCTCACCTGATTAGATTTTTATGTCTAATCATAATAATAATAAATAATAATAATAATACCATTAAAGAGAGGTAACCTTAGCTATTATTGTTATTATTATTATTATTATTATTATCATTATTATTATTATAGCAATTTTATCATGTGTATCATGAAATCAAATTGCTATTGTACAAATATTCTTAGATATTGTGATATAAATTTGAGCTCATATTACCCAACCCTAACACAGTGCCACAATACTGTTTATGTTTGTAAGGTACTGAAAGATAACATGAATATAAAAGAATGCAAGTGACCTGACCAGAGAGTTAAAGCTGCACTAGTTAAGCTGCCTTTCAGTTAATGCTCATGGTAGTTAACACACACTGTGTGAGAATGGTGATCTAAATAGTTTACATGCATAACAGCTTATATGATTGTTTAGCCACTTTGCTCTTTTTTACATGTGACTAACACTTATGCTTGTTATATAACTTTAAATGTTTTGAAAGTTGAATAAAATGTAATTACTCAGTGGCACACTGAAATTGTTAAAATGGTCACCAATAAAAAAGAATGGTGTCGAAAAATGTGAGAATCTAATCAGTCCATTGTCTAAAAGTAGCCACAGTAATTCAAGTAATAACAGCGTTCCCTCAACCATGCTTAGGCACTCAGCAATGTTGTGTGACTGGTGTCACAGCAGTCCTTGATAAAGCAGCAGTCCTTACAGGCTTACATTCATCTAGATTGATGACACTGTCATGCAGAATGGGATATCATGATCACAAAAAGGTGATAACTAAAACTGTACAAAAATATCTTAAGACATAGGGGGGAATGGTGGGGAAAGAGTCCCATTAAGAACAAAGCTCACTGTTGACGTTTTAAATAATGCTCAATTTATGGAAAAAAAAACATTTTAGTCTATTTTTTTTTCAATGAACTTCTTTTTTATTTCCTTTTTATCAAGTGCAATCGTACAGTACAGTTATATCTTCAAAAACACAACACAGGAATCAGAGATTTATATCTTGGGGGCAGTCCATGAATTTTGGCAGTCCTCTCATTGTCCATAAACAATTCCTCAGGGATAAATAACCAAATTCTTCCATGAACATAAAAGAAGCAGATAGATATGTTTTATAGTAAAGCACATTTACATGACATCAGTTGAAAACAAATATGTAATTACTGAGGACCATTTAGTCAAGAATACATCTGATCTCAATTGTAATCTCGCAGTTATACTTTCCATATAGTAAACATCCTTACTTTTTCCCTCCATTGCATTACCGTGGGGGCTGCGGCCTCAGCCAGGAAACCGTAATCATCTTCTAAGCAATTAGAAGAAGGACTCTCAGTAATGATGTCTGATTTTTCCTACATTTTCTGGTAATATTCCTAATAAAAAATAGGATGGTTCTAAGGGCAACTCTGTATTTAGGCATTTTTTAATTTAATTTTGTATATTTTGTCAGTATTCTGATAACTTTGGACAGTTCCAAAACACGTGTGTATGGTCTCCTACCAGGCCACAGCCCCTCCAACACCGATCAGAGATGCCACTGAATTTTGATGTGACAAGGGGAGTCCTGATAAATCTCATCTTAACTTTCCAAAGAGAAAAAATCTGAACAGCATCCATTCACTCTAACACGTGACTTCGGATTAGTATGTATAACCTTTATCCACTCCACAAACACAGAATGGAATCCCATTGCAGCCAGCGTTTTATACAAAAATTGCCAGTTCACAGTATCGAACGCTTTCTGAGCATTAACATAGAGTTCTGCATATTTTTCTTGGCACATGTTATAACATTTAACGTTCTCCTTATATTATTAACTCCTTGTCTCCCAGGGATAAATCTTGTCTGATCAGGATTAATTAATTTTGCTATAATTTTTTGCATCCTTTTTGCCAGAATATTGGTATCTAGCTTTTGATCATTACACAACAAACTAATGGGTCTATATCCCTCACAGAATGTCAGGTCTTTCCCTTCTTTGTGGATCACTGATATAATGGCCTCTGACCATGTATTTGGTGGATCATCTTTGGAGAGAGCGTAATTAAAAATTTTAGTTAATACTGGTACTAAATCATCCATGAAGCATTTACAAAACTCCCCAGGGAGACCATCTGTGCCTGGAGATTTATTGTTTTTTAATTTTTTTATGGCTTCACATTTCAGTTTGTGTAATGTCTGATATCATTTGCAATGCTTCATCTTCTGACAATGAAGGTAGATGTAAACTAGTAAGAAAGGCCTCAGATTTGTCATTAATTGTTTTTGATTTAGGCTCTTCGTACAAATTTTTATAGAATGATGCGAAGGCGTCCACAATATCCTTTGGATGAGATACTGTTTTTTTAGATACAGGATGTACAATCTTAGGAACCACACGACTGGCCTGGGCCTTAGGAAGTTGAAAAGCTAACAAGCGACTGGCTCTGTTCCCCATCTCATAGTATCTCGGTTTGGAAAATCTTAAAGCTCCTTCGGCTTTATATGTGAGGAGCGTATCCAAGGCCTTCCTAGTTTCTTTTAATTCGAACAGGATGTTGTGCGCTCCTGAAGTTTTATGTTCTATTTCTAATTGCTTTATTTTATTGTCTAGTTTCATTTGCTCTTCCAGTCTTATTTTTTTTTGTCTTGATGCAATCTGGATCATTTTCCCCCTTATAACAGCTTTACCTAAATCTATACTCAACACGACAGGGGCATGATCACTCAGTGTTATCGGTTCGATATGGCAATCTATTACTTTATACATACTAGAATAACTATTATAAACATTGGAAAAAAACATTAGAAAAAACACCCTAAAGGGAAATCCTTCCCTTTAGGATTCTTAGATCTCCATGGGTCAACAAGTCCACATTTCCATACAGTGTGCAGTGATAAGTGTAAGACTCCCCAGTAATGAATTTCAGAGCAGAGTGAATAAATGTAGTGGTTTAAGGCTACTGGTAGATACATATGTCTATAGATTACATCAAGGTTGTTTCCACGATTCTTTTTCAAGCTTGCACTGGGAGATGCATCTTATTTTGTTTAGCTCAGCAAAGAAACACCCAGTTATGTTTAGGGGAACTGAGATCAATATAGTGTTAACAGAGTGCAAGCAGTGACTTTGACAGGCCTATGTATTACAGCCTAACTAAAAAGGGAGAGCCAAAAGGTAGCAAAGACGTGAGGGATCCCTGAGATGCCAGCGCCCCTCCTTTCCACCATCAACAAACTTCAGTGAGTGAGAGCAATGGGATTACAGCACTGATATTCTCAGTTTACCATAATACTCTATGTCCATGAACCCCCAGATCTGCACCTTTTATCTAACAGAAAAAACTAATTACCAAAAGCTTGACTAAACAAGCAGGTTTTTAGCCTAGACTTAAAGACTGAGGCTGTGTCTGAGTCCTGAACACTGACTGGAAGATTATTCCACAGCTGGGGGCTTTGTATGAGAAGGCTCTACACCCTGATTTAACTTTATTAATTCTAGGTACTAATAGTAAGCCAGCACCTTGTGATTTAAGTAGGCATGATGGTTCATAATAAGAGAGACGTTCACTCAGGTACAAGGTGTGAGGCCATTTAGGGCTTTATATGTTAGCAAAAGAATTTTGTAATCAATGCAAAATTTAACCGTCAACCAGTGTAGGTTTGATTAAAACTTGGCTGATATGGTCAAACTTTCTGGTTCTTGTGAGGACTCTGGCTGCAGCGTTCTGGCCTAACTAATGCTTATTAAGGCTTTTACTGGAACATCCAGACACAGGGCATTACAGTAATCAAGTCTTGAGGTAATAAATGCATGAACTAGCTTTTCTGCTTCCTGTAGAGACAATGCGTTTTTTAATTTAACAATATTGTGGAGATGCAGGAAAGCTATTCTAGCAATATTTGTTATATGTGCATTGAAGGACAGATCAGGATCTATCGTGACATGTTAGACAGATCGTTTTTAGCAGCTTTTGGACCAAGAAGAAGAACCTCTGTTTTATCTAAGTTGGGTAGGAGAAAGCTACTCGACATTCGGTCTTTTATGTCTTTTACACAGTCCTCAATCTTATTGATGCCGTGTTTACTGATAATGGTACCCAGTGGTAGCATATATAATTTGAAAAAAGAGGTTCTAAAACAGAGCCTTGTGAAACACCATACTTTCTTTTGCCAGAATACATTTACAAACTGATAGTGATCAGTTAGGTAAGATCTGAACCAGGAAGAAGCTGTTTCTGTCACTCCTACAAGGTTTTCTAGTCTATCTAGTAAGATAGCGTGGTCTGTCGTATCAAATGCTGCACTAAGATCAAGGAGGACTAGCAAAGATACATTTCCTTAGTCAAAGAATAATAAGAGATTGTTTACAATTTTCACTAGTGCTGTCTCTGTACTATAATGAGGCCTAAATCCAGACTGCAGTTTTTTGTGTATGTGATTCCTATGCAAGTAGAATTTATTTGTTGTGCCACAGCTTTCTCCAAAATCATTGATAGAGAGGGAAGATTTGAGTGATGTCTATAATTTGATAGCTCACTGGGATCAAGATCAAGTTTCCTAATCAGAGTTTTAATTAACGCTAATTTAAGAGTTTTTAGTATATAGCAAAGGCTAAGAGAAGAGTTTGTAATTGATAAAAAAGGCTTGTTTATTTCTGGTAAAATTTCTTTGAGTAAACTTGTCGGAACTGGATCTAGTATGTAGAACGTTTTGATGAGGAAATAAATTTAACCAGCTCAGTTTGTTGAAGTAAGGTAAAGGATTCCAGCCTCTTTGCAGCAGTAACACTGTAGTCAAGATCTAGATTTGCTGTGTCTGGCTGTAGGTTTGTAGCAGTTAACTGTGCATTTTGATTTTTTTGCCTAATTGTTTCGAAATTATTATTGAAAAAAATAATTAAGCCACATTGTCTAAAGTAGAATGAAAAGTTTCCTTTAAGCACTCAGTCATAATATTAAATTCTGTAGGATCTGATGGACAGCTGATGAAAGCTGTTAGATCTGAGAGGTTTTTGAGAACCTATTAAGACAAAAGAGAATTTCATACGAGGTTAGGTATAAATGCCTTACTTAGTGGATCCTGAGGTTTGTCAAAGTGGATATTAAAATCTCAGACAATTATTACTTCATTTGAGAGCTTTAATAAACTTGATAGAAAGTCAGCAAATTCCTGTAGGAATTCAAAATGGGGCCCTGAAGGCCTCTAGATTGTAATTAGTGAAAATGAATCCTTATTTGTTCCTCGATCTTCTAAAATAACAAAAAGAATTCTAAAAGAAGAGAATTTGTAGCCTGTCTTCTGATTAATGCCTAAAGCATTTGTATAAATGGTTGCAATACCTCCATCAGCCATTTCAGTAAGGGCTATGTACATAATTGTAGCCTGTGGGGGTGGCTTCATTTCCAGCAAGTATTCTTCAGGTCTAACGCACGTATGTAAGGCATAGAGCATCACACTCATAACCAGTAACGTTTGTTTATAACGACTGCTTTAGATGTAAGAGATCTAATGTTAAGCAAGTTTAATACCAAAGGTGCAGAATGGTTGAACTGGTCTAACGTTGATTAAAATAATAGAACAAACTTTTCGAGGTTTTCTGAAATTTTGTTTGAGTTGGGGAACAGACACTGTCTCAATTAAGTGGAACCTCTGTGGCATCTGAAGGCAGCTAGCAGACAGTCGGTTTAGCCAGACTGTCTGCTGCCTAGCCTTGGCCGTGGTTTGTCAGAGATATTCACAGTGTTAAAAATCCATAATGGGGTTCTGGAAAATAGCATGAATTTAGTTTGCTTTGCATTTAAAACTAGCTTATGCTTATACAGACCAATCTGTAAGACATAGAAAGCACACTGAAGTTTTTCTACTGCTGCGTAAGTCGAACGATATAGAATAGTGTAATCTGCATATCTGCACATGCACTTCGCAGTCAGAGGCAAAGGCAGCAAGATCATTAATAAGTAAATTAAATAAGACTGGGACAAGTATTGAATTTTGTAGGACCCCTTTAATGACTAAATTAAATTTGATTTGTTGTTAGCCAGTACCACATATTGTTGCCTACCTGGGAGGTAGTTTTGAACACGGCTAGCAAAAGCGGTTGTATCTGGTTTGTTTAGTTGCAGTCTCAAATCAGTGCTATCAGGTATGACTGGCTACAGAAAAAGATACATTAAAAGTTTAGCAGAGCTGTTTTTGGTCAGGTCATACATTGGTCAGGTCATACATTGTCAGCTAGTGTGATACAGGTTGAAATAGGGAACAAGATGTTTTTAAAGAGATCATTACCTAACAGACATTTTGAGTATTAAAAGACTTAATTAAGAGTTAGTGATCAAACAAAGATAATAATCTGACTTGGCAATTCTAATGATTGAAATACATGGATTAACTCCCTAAACAAGAGTCAGTAGTCTCTATCCCCTGGCAACAGTCCATGCTTTAGTTCTTACTTTAAGCAATGAGCAAATTTCAGCAGTAAGCCAGGGACTGGATCTATCTTGTATGCAATTTTTTTTTTTTGTAGGGGGTATGTTTGGTTCTCGTCTAGTTTGTCGTCTGAAATTTGAGATGTACTGTGAATTTCACTCAATGCTAAGTCATGAAGAAAGTTTTGCCCAATAAAATGATTAATATTATTGCAGTCTGAAAAGTATCAGTCAGAGTTTCCAGTTTAAAGAATTTGCTCTTGAATTTAGAGTAGAGATTGTAAATTCAAACTGTGTTTTTAGTAGTATCTGTTGCAGTAAAAGATGTAATATTATCTGGTGTAGGGTTCAACTAACTGTCTTCTCTCTCTACAGTTCCTGAGAGTTAGAACTGTCTCTGGCAGCACCTACTTTTGCCACACAGGGATGTCCTTCAAAGGTCAGATGACTAATCGCTTTATGCTGGTGGATTGTAGAATTGTTCTGAGTGGCAACTACAGGTAAAATTATTTGAATATGATTTGTGGAATTGTGTTAGATTACACATTTTCCTAATCTGACATTTTTTGCAGCTTTATGTGGTCTTTCGAGAAGATTCATCGCTGCATAGCTCATGTATTTCTTGGAGAGCTTGTGGCGACCTTTGATGAAGAGTTTCGAATTCTGTATGCCCAGTCAGAGCCACTGGTTACTGAAAATCCCAAGACATATGCAGAAGATTATGGCAATTTACCTGGAAGACACAATATAGGAAACACTCCTATATTTAAGAGAGAATATCCACCCACTGAAGAACATGCAGAATGGCTTGTACGTTCATTTGAAGACGAAATGAATGTACACCCCAAAATGTTAGCCTTTAGGAGAGTTGAATCAATCCGCAGTTCCGCAGATGAGCCTCTTCCAGCACATGCCACAAAGCAATTTGGAAGGGAGCGTTCTTACATGGACCAAAGAAGACTGATGAAAGTCCCAAAAACTAAGGAAATGGGTGGTTTCAAAAGGCATGGGTACACAGGACTACCAAGTTATCCTCAAATGAATGCAGTAAACAGAGAGGAGCAGCATATTGAGGGTTTAGAGATTCAGAGTGCCCACTTTCCAAGGGAGCAGTTTTTCAATCAGAGGACAAGTCTAGAGCCTGGCAATGATGCATATTACAAATCAAGAGACCACAAGTTCCATCAATTAGATCAGGTCCCAGGACCTGATTTTCCTCATGAGATGGATGATGCAGAACTGCCCGGTGATTATGATCATGTCCAGAGATACTTACATTCTTGTCCTGGTATGGAGGCAGCACCTGCTGGGAATTTATTATTGCCTGTTCATTCGACTCCCAGAAGACACAGTATGGGCCAAAGCTACACTTGTCAGACCTCACCAACACAGCCACACCCACCAGATCAGAAATATTTTTTTAATGTACACCACAAACGACAAGACCAAAAAGAAGGATTACGAGATTGGAGGATCAGCTCATATCTCACTGCACTTCAGCACCCAGAACAGGAAGACATGGCAGAATTTCAGAGAACTGATTTTTGTGATAATGTCAGCTATGTCATGCAGGGAAGACCCCGTGAACCTGAAATTTCAGAGACAAGACAAAACAATAGTGAGTTTACCAAGGCTCCTACTTCCAAAGTGAATCTTTTACCTCTTCAGCCCTTGAACCCTTTAACACTGCCTGAGAAGTCACTTGACCTTCCAGTAGACTACCAGACATTACTGACAAGTGCCAGACCAACCCCACCAACAACTTCAGAGTCATCATGTAATACTGAAGGTGACAAACTGGAAGAGATGCAAAACAGAGAACCTAAAGAAATTAATTCAATTCGTGAAGAATTTGTCCGAAGGAGGCCCAATCTAGCTCTCCAGAGAAGTTCAAGATTAAGGCACTCACTCATTTTTAACTCTAATCTAGAACAGCACTCTTCAGAAGACTTAAGACATCCATTGAGCCAGGATGATAGGGATAACCAATTGAAACATCCCCCTGTATTTTTTAATATCCTAGAGAAAAAGAGACCTGTCACAAAGGAACCTTTTCAATGGAGTAGTCTTGTAAAATCTTGGGAATCATCTTCTGATTCTGCACTAAGGACAGACTCTAAAGACCTACCCAGCAAAGAGGAAATTTCTGAGGGAGATAAAGGTGAGACTACTGACATTCTTCTAATAGATTCTGAACACAAAGGAAGCTCTTCTCAGAGGGTACAACCTCAAGATGCCCTTGCACAAAATCCACAAACAACTCAGCGCCCTTCTGTTGCTTTGCAGAGGTCAGCATCCTTCATAGACATGAATGACCCTGAATGTAGACTGAGATATTTCAAGGAGTTAGCTGCAAAACGCAAAACTGAACTTGCACTAGCAAAATTGTCTACCGAAGACAAACCGTCCAAAGAGCCTGTTAAGCCAAATAATTCCCTCTCAAGTGACACAGTTGGAAAAGAGCTTGCTTTAGAGGCCTTAAAAACTCCACAGGCTACAACAGCCATGCTACCTACTTCTCCACAAAAACTGGCTGCGGGCAATTCTCAGGACTCTAAAACTAAAGCACCTTGCTCACAAAACTTACCTGATAAACACCTGAAGCACAAATTATCCTCTGATTGCAAGATGACACAAGAATGTGACAGTTCTTGTAGAGCAATTCCTACAAGTGCCACAGATGCTGAGAAAATTAAACTAAAGCAACAACTAACTGACTCATTCTCAAATACAGTAGAAGACAAAAGTGCCTCTGCTGCAAGTTCAGGAGTACAGTTAAGTACAAATCCCAAACTTACAAGCCAGCTGAGTCCCATTCGAAATGTCTTCTCACTAGACTTTATATCTCCACAGGCTAAATTACCCAAAGTTACTGATTCAGGTGCTTCCAGTTCATCTGTACACACAGAAAAAAATGTAAAACTCAGTCCAGCAGACTCCATTTCTTCCCAGGTTGTGACAGGTGCAAATGTGTCCCTTCAACCCAGCAGCACAGAGCAAATCTCTGCTGATTTGTCACTAACAAATGCTGTTGCAGCAAACCCAAACACTTGTCAACATCCCACTGGAACAGAGACAGGCCTTTCCAAACAGCCTGTTCCAGCAGAGGCCAGACCTTCCCAGCATTCTACTACAGCAGAGACGGGCTATGCTGAACAGACGGACACTTCTCAGCATACCATTGCAAAAGAGACTGGACTTTCTCAACATCACTCCGCAAAAGAGACTGATTCTTTCCAACACACCACTTCAGAAGAGATTGGTGCTTTCCAACATCACACTGCAAAAAAAAACGTTTCTTCCCAACAACTCCCAGCAAAAGAGACTGGTCCCTCCCAACACCGCACTGCGAAAGACATTTTTTCCCAACAACTCACTGAGTGTTCCCAACCCCTCAATGCAGACCCTGCTAAACATCCCACTGAAATGGGGCCTTCCCAACATCTCTCTTCAGTGGTGACAAGTCCTTCCAAATCAGATTCTTCCCTTTATTCAGACCCATCTAAACCTTGCCTTCATTCCTGCACTAATTTATTAAGCACTAGCCCTCCAGCACCATCTGCACAAATGCAAACTATGTTGGGCTTTGCAGGAGAAATCACTCTAAGTATTTTCCCCATTTCTAAGCCACATGCTTCTACCTCCTCTTCTAGTTCTAACATAAAAGATTCTAACCCTCTTACTGCAGTGGCACACCCACCATCCACAACCAACAAAACAAACACCATACCTATCACAGGACTTCTGTCATCAGAGACTACCCTACCTAGTAACATCAGTGAAGTAGAGTTTGGTTCATCCCAGAATGCCACTGCAACAGGAACTGACTTTATTTCTGAATCATCCACAAAAAAGAACTGCTTGTCTGTAAATACGTCACTCAACACCACACTCAATGATGTCAGTCAAAAAGACATGAACTCAGCAAACAAACCATCACCAAATATTTTATACCTAACCAAGCAAAATTCTCTGAACACTGGCTCAATTACCACTCCTCTGCCAGAAACTAGTTCAAATCTAAGCCTGACGTTAACAGAAACCACCCCAGCCAGAAGCACCTTGCAAACAGAGAAATGCTGTGGGCATACTACATCTGATTTGTTTCCTTTACCACTTAACACAGTCTCATTAGAGAGAAACTCATCTAACAGTAGTATGCCATCAGAAACTGACTTGTGTGCAAATGTTACAATAGAGACTATTTCTGTTGCCAGGCCTACTCAAACAGACACAAGCCCATCTACAGAACACAGTCCAGTAGAAACTAGTTCATGTATAAAAATGACTTCTTCACTTATTGATTCTACTCCAAGAGAAAGTATGTTTCCAGAAACTGGCTCAACAACAAACAGTACAAAGAAAGATGTCAGGACATCTCAAAACAATAGCCTGACAAACATTAGCTCATTGATGAAACATTCCCAATCTCATCTTTTTACAAACTGTAACCCTCCAGAATGTAGCTCAACTGCTCAGTCTTTTCAAAAAGATTCTTCTGTGGTGTCAGGTGAGATCCAAACAGTAACCCCCACACAGTCCCTTGTTGACACAGCTCCACTTAATAATGACATTAACCCTACCTCTTTAGTTAGTCTACCTTTAGTGACAGACATTCTAAGCTATACTTCACCAGAGGCCTGCCAGCCTGTAAATCAGTTAGCAGCAGAGATCCAGACAGCTCTGGACATCACCCAATCAGCCTCACGTTTACCACATGACCCTGAATCCAAGGGAAGGACAGACGAAGATCAGAGCAAGGAGTTCACAAAAGAACAAAAGCAGATGCAAGAGGCATCAGTTGACTTTGTGAGGCATGTGGCCGTGGAGGTTCCTATTGACCTGGGCAATGAAAAGGTAGATAATATAAAAGAAACTGCAACTGGAAAAAGTGCTGAAACCAATAATGCTGAGCAGTCTCAGGAACCACAGCCATGCACTGACGCATTAAATCTGCAGCCTCCTGCTGCAGAAAAGCCTACCCACCAGTCCTCCACTGTAAACGTTCTCTCATGCAGCAACCTTAGGGATGACACTAAGGTCCTTTTAGAGCAGATATCAGCAAAGAACCAGGGCAGAGCATCAAAGATGACTGGTACTTGTGATGCTAAGGACAATGGGGCTAATGGAAACACTCAGACAGATAAACAGATGTCCAGTGATCTACAAAGTAGGTCCCAGACTTGGTCCTCCACAGCCTCACCTGAGGAGCGGGAAAAATTGCTTAAAAGGATGGAGAGCATGCGGAAAGAGAAAAAAGTTTACAGCCGTTTTGAGGTAAGTGATATACTGCGTACTTTCCATATTAAGCATAAAAATTTTATGTCAAAAGCTACTGTTCTGGGGTGCGTTTCCCAAAAGCATAATGGTGGAAAGTATCCTCCATTAGTTTGTTCGTTATTCACCATGATTCATCATCTTAGGGAAACTCACCCCATTACTGTTACATGGTGGCATGAAAGAATGTGTAGAGTGGGTCTATGTATATGCCAAAAGGGATTTCACTTATTTTAACACTTAATAATTCTATTGCCTACTAATGTATATATATTTTATGTGTTTCATGTTTAGGCACCGTAATTTGGAAGTAATGAAGAGGAATGGTACAGTTAAACTGTACAGGAAAACTGTATCAGATTGCTTCAGAGATTTCAGCCTTTGTAAAAAAGTACTAACATTGAACTATGCAGATAAACTGTATGACTAACAGCTGCAGGGCCTTTTAATGTTGGATTTTAAGTTCACAGGCCACTAATAAACCAAAAATGTGTAAATAGCTAGATACTGTACATGATTACATAACTCAGTCTCTGGGGTACTGTTAGCAGTTAGAAAGTGTGTAATTAAACAGAGGGGTCTGACCTCAAAAGGGGCTGTCTTTATGTTGCTCTGAACAGTAGTGTCCACTAACTGCAAGTGCCGATATAATCCAAGTATCTACACTCAACGAGCACTTTATTAGGTACACCTGTACATAGGGGTGGGAATCTCTAGGCACCTCACGATTTGATTTGATTACGATTCAGAGGGCTGCGATGCGATTATAAAACGATTATCGATGCATCTTGATGCATCTTTTTTTCTATACAGGATTTCTGTTTTCTCACTGTGTGAGGACTTGGTAGTTTTAGAGCAAAGTATTTGCACACACACACACAAAACACACAGTCATACCTGTAAACCTTACATTGTGCAAAGTATGTGTCTTAAGTTAAAGTGCTGAGTGCAGCAGCAGTTAAAGGGTGACTGTGTGGAAGTGATGTGGTAAGTGAACTAGAAGGCTCTCATTCACTGCCTTTGGAGCACATGAGACGCTGCTGCCACTCACCTGCGATAAAATGCGCAGTTACGGTGGCATAAGATCCAGTGGTAATGGATCTCCACGCAGTGCGTTATAGCCGTCCTACCCGCTTTCTTTAGTGATTTTATAACTTCGGTTTT
This sequence comes from Colossoma macropomum, assembly GCF_904425465.1. Lineage (NCBI taxonomy): Eukaryota > Metazoa > Chordata > Actinopteri > Characiformes > Serrasalmidae > Colossoma > Colossoma macropomum. The sequence goes on along the minus strand of NW_023494791.1, from coordinate 27,561,904 downwards.
GGTCCCGTTGTAGAGAGTGTGTGTGTGTGTTGTGGGGGGGGTCGCTGTGTCAGTAAAATATCCCTGAGACGGGACATGTGCAACACAGCGCAAAAGCCCTGTTTCGCAACGACTGAGAATTGGCGTGCAGACTGTAGGTCACATAGCAGCGATGCGTTATTCGCATTTATAAGCAGCGCAGTTGGTTACCTGGCAAGTTAAATCTGCAACGGGAGACTGTCGAACACTAAACGGTTGCAAAGATGAAGTCGCATCTCTTTCAATTTTCCCGTTCCACCTTAAATGGTGCCGCTTTTACATTTGGCACCGCAGTCAGAATTTAAGGTGGAACGGGAAAATTCGAACAAGAAGCTGGAGAATAAGAAGTGACTTCAGCCTCGTAAAACAGTCAAACGTTGAGAGACGTTTTACAATAAACTGCTCTAGTTTTGAGGAAAAGTTTTCTGACGGAGATGGGAGCAAAGCGGTTATTAAAGCTTAAAGCAGAGCAAAGTAAATCTGCGCTCTCATTTATATCGTCTAGCCTATACTAGGACATACTGAGACATACTGGACATTAAATGTTGTGGCTCCCAAGGTTTTTGTTGAAAGGACAAAATGACTCTTCTGAACATTTGGGTTGTGACTCCTCATCTAACCTGGCTTTTAATGCAGAGGCTGCCGGTCGGATTTCGCACTCATCCAGTTGTGTTTTTGTTATGTGCCGCCACAGACTTTTCGGGCGCTGCACTTACCCACTTCCAAGTTCTGCCTTTTGCATTCTGTCAACATTACGTTATAAATTAAATATTTATAAAATCGATTTTTGACATTTGTGAATCAATTCAGAATCGTTCACGTCCGCATCGCGATGCATCTAATCAATCTTTTCCCGCACCCCTACCTGTACACCTACTCATTCATGCAGTTATCTAATCAGCCAACTGTGTGGCAGCAGTGGAGTACATAAAACCATACAGATCCAGCCCAACAGCTTCAAGCAATGTTCGCATCAACCCTCAGAATGGGGGCTGTGGCATGATTGTTGGTGCCAGGCGCGGGCTGGTTTGAGTATTCCTGTAAATGCTAATTACCTGGGATTTTCACACACAACAGTCTCTAGAGTTTACTCAGAATGGTGCAATAAAAAAAAAAATCCAGTGAGCGGCAGTTACAGAATGGAAATGTGTTTTTGATGAGAGAGGTCAGGAGAGAATGGCCTGAGTGGTTAGTATACAATGTTAATATAGTGTTCCTAAAAAAGTGCTCGGTGAGTGTATGTATAATACATATACACTGCTATACAGCTATACTGAGACAGATGGTCAGATTTGTTTGTTGTACAGTAGGCCACACAAGTAATTTTAAGAAAAAATACATCTACTATCCCCTTTTTATGTGAGTTCTGTATTGAACTGAAATGTTGTATATTCAAACTAAATACAAAAGGACTTTTAAAGATGTTATTTGATGATCAGTGATTTCAAGGACTTTATCATATATAAACTTTATATATACTTTATTAAAAAATAAAGATATAAACCATGTTTAATTGAAGTGTCTTGCTTTTATTATAACTTAGTATATTATAATTATGGCAATACCTCATAATAATGAGAACTAATAATTATGAGATGCAAATTCATGATCATGAGATGCTAAATCATAATTATGAGAGTCATTCTTGAGATAGTAAGTCATTGAGATAGTAAGTCATAATAATGAACACACTAAGTCATAATTGAGTGTCATAATTATGTGATACTAAGTCCTAATTATAAGAAAGTTATAATTGAGTCATAATAATGACATACTGATTTAGAATAATGAGCAAGTCATAATTATGACAGTAAGGCATAATTATGAGATGTTAATGATTGAGATAAAAGCTTTAAATGATGAGAAACATTCTCATTATTATGGGTTACTAAGTCATCATTATGAGAATTTAAGTCATAATTATGAATTTCAATTTTTAATAATTTTTAACCACAACACCAGAAGAGATAGCCTATCAGGGGGAACACATTGTGAACACAATCAAGAATATTTTGAATGTGGTTTTACAAATCGTGAAATCCTAACTTTACTTGCTTGAAAGGCTGAGGTGGCAGCTACTGCAAACCTCTGTTCCTAACTATGCTTGACCTATTGATGGCTACGATACACTTAAAATGCTTAGAATTGGAATAAGTGGTTGTATTGATGGCTTTCCCAGGAGACTTATATGGCTTGAAGCATACAAAAACAATGATCCAAAGGTCACTGCTATTTTATGAATGCAGGGATCAAAGCTGGGGGTTGCCCTAAAAGACTGAGATTAGGTTTAGGAACAGAAAATATTCATGTGGATGAGATGCAAAGATTTTTGCACTTTTCAAAGGATCAATCTGAAACAGACAATGTCACATTTGGTGCAAGCACTGGAAATCAGTGTACTGAAACATAGTGGCTCATCTTGCATAGTGAATGTGTCCAGGTTTAGATTGACCTTTTCAACAAAATGAGAGAGGATGGATACAAATCACTGGTCCAGTTCTGTTTTCTCCTTATAATCTAGATATGAGCTTAACTTAATCATTGCCTACACACACTCTGAGTATGTGTGTTTCACTCATAATTATCACAGGAGACAGCATTATATAACTTTTTTGAAAGAATGAATTAATATTTTACAAGAATGACAAGACAATGTTTATTTATGTGGCCTATTTTCACACTATGTTCAGAATTATATGAGGAATGAGACATTTTAAATGAATTCACAGTCTGTGATTGGTTGCTTTCAGTTATGTAAAACACATCAATTCAGTGAAACTATATACAATTGATGTATGAGAATATGTTTATAGTTGTATTTATGTTATGTATCCAGTATAGTTACATAACCCAATACAGTTCATAACTCAGTTGTGCTTTTCTGCATCACAAGATTACGTTGTATTTAGTTTGAGCATTTGTTCCTCCCAGAATTAAATGCAGTTGCTTCAGCTTGGAACAGCCACAGGATATGTCTAGTCCGCAACTCACCATGTCCACATGGTCACCCATCCATCTTGCATGCAGTTCCTCCACTACACTAAATGGACAAAAGTATTGGGACACACCTCTCAATCATTGAATTCACAGGTTTCATTCAGTCCCGTTGCCACGGGTGTATAAAATCAAGCACAAATTTCTTCCTTCAGAGATATTTCACAAACACCTGTGAGTGGTATTAATGAAAAGTGGAAGCGTTTAGGAACCACTAAAACTCAGCCACGAAGTGGCAGACTGTGTAAAGTTACATAGTGGGGTCGCTATGCACGTAGTGCATAAAAGTCACCAAACCCTCCTCTGGCATTAACATCAGTACAAAAACTGTGCGCCAGGAGCTTAATGGCATGGGTTTCCATGGCCGAGCAGCTGCATGCAAGCCTCACATCACCCAGCCCAATGCCAAGTGTCAGATGGAGTGATGTAAAGTATGCAGCCGCTGGACTCCGGAGCAGCAGAAACGAATTCTGTGGAATGACCAATCACGCTTCTCCATCTGGCGTTCTGATGGACGAATCTGGGTTTGGTAAATGCCAGGAGGATGTTACCTGCCTGACTGTATAGTGCCAACTGTAAAGTTTGGTGGAGGAGGGATAATGCTATGGGGTTGTTTTTTCAGGGGTTGGCCTATGCCTCTTAGTTCCAGTGAGAGGGTGAAGTATATTTAAAAAGGAACATTTTGATAGAAGAAGGTAAAAACACTCTTTCAGCATGAATTTGGGGCGTGGAGGTCTCTGTGTGCTCTGTTTGTGCAGGGGCTAGGAATGTGAATTGGGGGGCCCCTTGGTCCAAAGCCCCATTGGGAGTAGGCCTCTCACTTTCTCCCTTCTTCTCTTAGTTCCAAATAGATGAGATCATTTAAAAAAAAACCATATGTTCTGTCTCCTGTTTCAACAACAAGAACCATATATATATGCTGTTGGTCATCTGTTCGGGAGGGGACATTTAGAATTGGCACAGATCCTCTCTCAGGTACTTTATAGTGCTTGATATGATACTGTTTTACTTTGTAATAAACTTTTTATGAAGAAAACACAGTGTCAGCGGAGTTGTCCATCATCTTCACATCATCGCTACTTAATAAACAACAAGGGCATCTTAATTTTTCAGCATACCATGACTTTTTGTACAATTAGATGCTAAATTTGTGGGAACCATTTGGGCAAGGCCGTTTTCTGTTCCAGCATGACTGTGCCCCAGTGCACAAAGCAAGGTCCTTAAAGCCATGGTTGGGTGAGTTTGGTGTGGAAGAACCACACAGAGCCCTGACCTCATCCCCATCGAACACCTTTGGGATGAAATAAAACGGAGATTGCAAGCCAGGCCCTGTCGTCCAACATCAGTGTCTGACCTCACAAATGCTCTACTGGATGAATGGCTACAGACACCTTCCAAAATCTTGTTGAAGGCTCTCCAAGAATAGTGGAATAGTGGATAAGAGTGTATAGCTTTAAAAAGGGGGGATTCCATATTAATGCCTATGGATTTAGAATGGGATGTCATAAAATCTCCTGTAGGTGTAATGTGTAGGTGTCTCAATACTTTTGTCCATGTAGTGTATATGCAGTCAGGAACTATCTGCAATATGTGGGCCTGGAAAAGGTTAAATCCTGCTTGGAAGATTGTGTATTCAAGTACTTTCCAGACGATGAGGATGTATATAATATATATGTAGACCTTTTTTCAGAGCATAATTTGGAGATAACAAATGATGTGTCTGCAGCAATGGATTTGTACGTAAGACTTAGGCAGTGGATTTACAAACAAAAGTATTTAAAGCAAAGAAGTCTTCCTTGTTTGCCACACTTTTGTATTGTTGGTGTTCAAGTAACAAACTTACTACCTTACCCTTTTCCAGTTGCTGTATTGTTTCCTCTAGAACACAAGGTTAAAATTATTGCTGAAGAAACAAAATGTGATTGTAACTTAATACTTTGTGACATATACTTGTTAATGCTGATTTCAGTGCTTTTTGGAAAAACAATAATCAAATAATCAAAAATAGTGTTTATTATGTCTGTGTATGTAAAGATGTTGTCTTGAGAATTAATGATGCCTTCACAGATGCGCAAGTCAGCCATGCCATGTGCACTAATGCACCCCATACCATCACGGATACTGACTTTTGAACTGTGCGCTGATAATACGCCATGGTGGTCCCTTTCCACCTTAGCCTGGAGGATGCAGTGTAAGTGATTTCCAAAAAGAATTTCAAATTTTGATTCGTGGGACCACACCACACTTTTACACTTCACCTCAGTCCATCTTAAACAAGCTTGGGCTCAGAGAAGGTGGCAGTGATTCTAAATCCTGTTTATGTATGTTTTTTCTTTGCATGGGAGTGTTTTAACTTGCACTTGTGGACACAGTGGCAAACTTTGTTCACACACAATGGTTTTCAGAGCCCGTATTACGGGCTGAAGATCATGTCCAGCCAATATTGGTTTTCAGCCTTAGTCAGGATTCTCTGAATCTTTTAAAGATGATATGTACTGTAGATTATGAAACACCCAAGTTCTTCACTTCGATGAGATGTGAACATTGAGAAATGTTATTATTGAATTGCTGCACTGCCTGTGCAGTGGTTTACAGAGTTGTGAACCTCCTCCCCATCTTTATTTCTCTCCCTCTCTGGGATACTCTTATACCCAATCATGTTACTGATCTGTTGCCAGTTAACCTAATTAGTTGTAAGATGTTCCACCAGGTGTTTTTTTTTATTATTATTTTTGCAGTACACGACTTTACCAGTCTGTTGTTACTCTGTCCCAACTTTTTTAAAATGTGTCGTTGGCATTAAATTAAAAATGAGCATATAAAACTTCTTAGTTTCAATATTTGATATGTTGTCTTTGTACAATGTTCAATTAAATATAGAGTTTAAATTATTTGCACATCATTGCGTTCTTTTGCGATTTACATTTTGCACAGCGTCCCAACTTTTTTCAAAATGGGTTTGTATTTATAGAACCGTCTTCATAGGGCATTTTTATTATGTGCTTAAAAAATGTAAAGGCATAGCCCTTATGTAAGGCAAGTTAATGCAGGACTAAAGCACATTGAAATGTTCTTTTGAAAACAGTGCGTAAGTAAAAGTATTTGTCAAACGTATTTTAGAAATGGAACAACCTGTTTACAAAATGTGAAATTTAGCTTATAATAACAGCACTTAGAAGAAAGTCTGCGAGGTGACAAAAGAACCCAGGGTAACTTCTAAAAACCTTATTTCGTCTATGAAACATGATGGTGGTATCATTATGGTTTGGGTCTGTTTTGCTGCATCTGGGCCAGGATGGCTTGCAATCATTGATGGAACAATGAACTTTGAATTATGCCAGCAAATTCTAAAGGAAAATGTCAGGACATCTGTCCGTGAGCTGAAACTCAGGAAGCCATGGGTCACACAGCAAGACAACGACCCTAAGCACACAAGTCTTTCTACCGAAGAATGGTTAAAGGAAAATAAAGTTAATGTTTTGAAATGGCCAAGTCAAAGTCCTGACCTTAATCCCTTAGAAATGTTGTGGAAGGACCTGAAGCAAGCAGTTCATGGGAGGAAACCCACCGACATAACAGAGTTAAGGCTGTATTGAACAGATAAATGGGCTACAATTCCACTAAGCTGATGTGCAGGATTAATCAACAGTTACCAGAAATGTTTAGTTGCAGTTATTGCTGCACATGGGGGTTACACGAGATACTGAAAGCAAAGGTCCACATACTGTGGCCCTCCGTCTCCAGAGATGTGTGGAAAAGCCATGGCCATCATGGTCATTCAGGGAAGGGGACAGTGGTTCAATCAGACAAACCTCTCGGACAGAGAGAAAGAGTCCATCCTGGACACACCTATGGTGCCAGGGGGCATTTTTGGCACTGCTCTTAGAAAGCCAGCCAGCTTTCAGCCCTCAGTTCTCCAGTGTCCAGACAGAGCAGTTTTATGGTGCTCCACAGCGTCTAATGTGGCAAACGGACCCTGTGCAGCCCAGGAAGCATGGGTCATTAGAAAGAAGAGATAGTGCTACAGTAGTCTACTCCTTTCCACTACACACCGCTACCACAGTTTACCAAATTTCAGTAAAGTTACTGATAACACAATGTGTATGTGTTCCCAATGTCTCAGTTTGTTGCAAAACAAAACAAAGCAGAAAATGTTGCAAACCATAAAGCACATCATAAAGCCACATCGGAAAACTTTCACGCTCTCCTAAGCTGTAAGCCACATGAGCACTGTCACTGTGCAGCCTGTGCATGCACAGTGCAGAGCAACAGTTCCCTCTCTCTCTGCTGCCACAGGAGAGTGCCTATGCTCTGTGGTTAGACAGCTGAAGAGCTTGCATCACATCACGATGGGTGGTGAAAACAGTACAGTTCAGTTACAGACTGCAGTTTAACACCAGTCCCCCCCAGAGTTCAACGGGATCATTTATTCCCAAGCACAGGGGTGATCAGCCCATATTCTTCAGCAGGAAATTACCTCACTCCTGAAGAAAGAATAAGAATGGTCCCACCAGAGCAATGCAGCTTCTATTAAAGGTACTTTCCTATTCCAAAATAGGAACCCAAGCACTACGGCCTCTTCTAGATGTACACATTTTGTTCAAGTTCAGAATACTTACCCTTTCGACTTTGCTGAGGTTTGCAGCCTCAGGCAGTTGGTTCATGTCAATCAATCTGAAGGATGTTTATTGTCAAATTAGAATATATCCACCTCACAGGAAATTCCTGAGGTTTTCTTGACAGGGGTAGCTTACAAATATCTAGCTCTCCCCTCTGGCCTCTGACTCAACCCACAGGTATCTGTGAAACATACCGAGGCTGCTACCAGGAGAAAGGCATCCACCTCACTACGTAGAAGTGGCTCATTGCAGCTCAGACAGAATATACAGTGAAAGAGTATATGGCGATGCTCACTGAGCATATAATGAAACTGGCTTTCAAATTAGACACAGAGAAAAGTGTGAGTCAAGTCAAATTTATTTGTATAGCGCTTTTTACAACTGATGTTGTCACAAAGCAGCTTCACAGAAATCCATTAAGGACAAAGTTTTAACATGAAATGTAAATCCTCCAAGTGAGCAAGCCAGGGGCGACAGTGGCAAGGAAAAACTCCCTCAGAGCTGAGGAAGAAACCTTGGGAGGAACCAAGGCTCACATGGGGGGACCCATCCTCCTCTGGTCAAACTACCTACAAAATTATTATACTACTAATATTAATAGTAGTAGTAGTAGTAGTTGTAGTAGTTGTTGTAGTAATAGTAGTAGTAGTTAGGAGTCCATGAAAACTTCAGTGTAGAGTGGGAGTGGGCAGCTAGTCCAAGTCAAGTGGCGGTAGCTGGGCAAGTGGCGGCGACTGGGGCGTGGGTAACTGGTCTGAAGCGGATAGCAGGAGAGCTCCGCAGACAATCATCCATCAGTGTCCGTCCGGCAGGTGGGCAGTCGTTTACTCGGAAAAAGGTAGGGAGATGGAATTAGTTTTATTTTGTTTGAGTGTATGTAAAACAGAGAATGTGAACATTTCCAGAGTGTGGCTAATGACTCCGGTAAATCTGACTATAACAGCTTAACTAAAAGGAGAGAACCAAAAGGACACACAGACACGGGAGCACCCTGAGACAATCTGGCATCCCTCCACTCCACCGTCCACAAACCTGAGTGATCGCGTGCGAGCGGCGGGACAACAGCACCAGCGTCTCAGTTTACTATCATTCCCTGTGTCCATGGACCCCTGGATCTGCTGCCTTTATCTAAGGGGGAACATTAACTACCAAAAGCTAAACTAAACAAGTGAGTTTTCAGCCTAGATTTGAAGATTGCGACTGAGTCTGAGTCCCGAACATTTTCTGGAAGATCATTCCAGAGTTTGGGGGCTTTATAAGAAAAGGCTCTTCCCCCAGCTGAAACCTTCTGAATTTTGGGAACTATTAAAAAGCCAGCACTCTGTGATCTGAGTAATCGTGGTGGCTCATAATGGGAAATAAGGTCTTGCAGGTACTCAGGAGCGAGCCCATGTAGGGCTTTATACGTCAATAAAAGAATTTTGTAATCGATACGGAATTTAACAGGCAGCCAATGGAGTGATGATAGAACTGGACTGATATGATCAAATTTTCTAGTTTTAGTGAGAACCCTGGCTGCAGCATTTTGAACTAGTTGAAGTTTACTTAAATTCCTGCTGGTGCATCCTGACAGTAGTGCGTTACAATAGTCTAGCCTTGAAGTAATAAAGGCATGTACTAATGTTTCTGCATCATGCAGCGATAAGGCATTTCTTACTTTGGCGATGTTGCGAAGATGTAAAAAAGCTGTCCTAGTGATACTGCCTATGTGTTGATCAAATGATAAATCTGGATCAATTATGATGCCAAGGTTTTTGCTGCTGACCCAGGTATAACTGGAAAGTCAGCAAGATTTAAAATTAAATCTGGTAATTTATTTCTTGCCACTTTTGGACCCAGAAGGAGAACCTCTGTTTTGTTACTGTTTAGAAGGAGGAAGTTACACAACATCCAGCCTTTCACATCTTTTACACAGTCCTGTATTTTCTTTAACCTGTATTTGTCATCAGGCTTGGCTGATATGTACAATTGCGTATCGTCTGCGTAACAGTGAAAGTTAATGCCATGGCTACTTATAACTGTGCCTAACGGTAACATGTATAATGTAAATAATAATGGTCCTAAAATAGAGCCTTGCGGAATTCCAAATCTTCCTTGTGAATAATTGGAAGATGAATCATTTACCTTTACAAACTGATAACGTTCCGTTAAGTAAGATTTGAACCACGATAGGGCGGTCCCTGTGATTCCAACCTTTCTAGGAGAATATTGTGGTCTATTGTATCGAAAGCTGCGCTGAGGTCAAGTAGTACCAACAGGGATACGTACCCTTGATCAGAGGCAAGAAGATCATTTGTTATCTTAACTAGAGCTGTCTCAGTGCTGTGATGTGGCCTGAATCCAGATTGGAATTTTTCATATATGTGGTTCTTATGTAGATATGAACTAAGTTGTTGGGCTACAGCTTTTTCTAAGATCTTAGATATAAATGGTAGGTTAGAAATAGGCCTGTAATTAGACAATACGCTAGCGTCAAGGTTTGGTTTCTTGATCAGAGGCTTAATAACTGCTAGTTTAAAAGCTCTGGGTACATGGCCCAGGCTAAGGGACGAGTTTACTATAGTTAAAAAAGGATTAATGATAATTGGTAGCACTTTTTTGAGTAATTTTGAGGGGATTGCATCAAGTGTGCAGGTTGTACAATTTGCAGAGGAGATAATCTTCTCTAGTTCTAACTGTGGTAGTGGGTAGAAAGTTTCCAGCCTTTCCTCTGCAACTACGTTATGTTTTATATCAGCCACATCAGATGACAGCCAAGTTGGATTTAATACTGTGGGTTGAATTTGTTGTCTAATATTTTAAATTTTATTATTAAAAAAGTCCATAAAAACATCACTGGTGAGAGTTGCCGGAATTTGTGGTTCAGTGCCTGCCTGATTTTTTGTAATTCTAGAAATCACACTAAACAGTACTCTAGGATTATATTTATTATTCTCGATCAGCGAGGCCAGATATGCCGAGCGAGCTTTAGTGAGAGCATTTCTATACTCTATAAGGCTTTACTTCCAGGCAAAGTGGAACACTTCTAGCTTGGTTGATCTCCATTTCCGCTCTAGTTTCCGTACTGTTTGTTTTAAGGTACGGGTTTTATCATCGTACCATGGGGCAAGCTTTTTCTGTCTTATCCTTTTGATTTTAAGTGGCGCCACATTTTCTAAAGTAGATCGAAAGGTATTTTCTAAATAGTCGTTTAATACATCTAGCTCCATTGGGTCTGATGGAGTGGAGACTAGGGTTGTTAGTTCTGGGAGGTTTTTTTATGAATTGCAGGGCGGTAAATGGTTTTATTGAGCGCTTTGTAGAATAGCGAGGGGACGTACATATATTATGGCTAAGACGTAGCTCATAAGAAATTAAGTAATGGTCAGAGATTACTGAGGTTTGCGGTAGGATACTAAGCCTGTCTATGTCAAGTCCAAGTGTCAGAACTAGATCTAAAGTGTGACTACAGTAGTGCGTAGGCCCTGTTACATTTTGGGTAATACCAACAGAGTCTAGGATTGAAGTAAATGCCTTTTTTAGTTGGTCATCTGCTCTCTCAAAATGGATATTAAAATCTCCTACAATTATTACTTTATCATTGCACACAGCTACGTTTGCAGCGAAATCACTAAATTCTGTGTAGGGCCCTGGTGGTCTGTAAATGTTAAATAATGAAAATGCGTTCTTTTTTGTGGCCGGATTTGTAATGTGGATGGAAAGAACCTCAAAAGAAGTGAAAGTGTCACATTGTTTCTGACAGATATCTAGGGTATTCTGGTAGATTACACATAATCCACCTCCTTTGCCTGATAATCTTGGGCTGTGTACATAATTATAGCCTATAGGGGTGGCTTCATTTAGTGCTGAATATTCATCCTGTCTAACCCATGTTTCAGTGAGACAGAAAACGTCAAATTTATGATCACTTATTATTTCATTTACGATGACTGCTTTTGAGTTTAGTGATCTTATATTAAATAACCCAAATTTTAGAACTGAGGTGTTGCTGCTATCATCTAAATATGATTTAATATTGATTAGGTTATTGAAGCGGGCCGATTGAGTTTTTCTACATTTAGATTTTGATTTAATTTGGGGCAAAGACACAGTCTCAATATAGTGGATCCTAGGTGACGCCTCAAGGCGGTTCGCAGACGGTCGGTTTAGCCTGTCTGTCTGCGGCCTGGTCCCGGCTCTGGATTGTCAGCAGCTGTTTACACTACTCTGCCGACTAACTAAAAGACTATGTGCTATGCTGCAAGAAAGTAAGGCAGCACCCTCCCACGTGGGGTGGACACCATTCCCTACCTATAAGACCAGGCTTGCCCTTGAAATGTAACCAATTATCTATAAAGCCCACTTTATTTTCCGAACACCACTTGGACATCCAGCAGTTTAACGCTGAGAGTCTGCTGTAGGCTTCAGCGCCGCGCCGCACTGGGATGGGACCAGAGCAGATTACGGCATCGGACATCGTCTGGGCCAGTTTAATCACCTCTCTAATGTTACCCTTAGTTACCTCAGACTGCCGCAGACGAATATCATTGGCCCCTACATGGATGACTATCCTCGAACATCTCTTATTAGCTAACAGTCTAAGGTTGCCGCTAATGTCCGGCGCTCTGGCTCCCGGTAAACAGCTAACTGTTACTGCTGGCACCCCTAAAGGAGTAGCTAATTTCACGTGTCGAACAATCGAGTCTCCTATAACCAGAGCACTTTTAACAGGCTCCTCAGCGGGTGTTTCGGGGCAAACCTGTTTGACACGTGAATCGGAGGAGCGTGGTGTTCTGGTGGGCTAGCTTTGGCCTCAGCGTTAGCATTAGCCTTAGCTTTCCGGCTATGTCGCCGAGACGTCATCCATTCACCCCGCTGTGAGGGCTCTAACGCCGGAGTCGAGGGGGTGCTGACTCTCCCTAAGGCACCCAGGGCTGCTAGCAGTGAATCTCGCTGTCTGTCCCTTAATAAATCCCAGATGCGCACCTCTAGCTGGTCCACCTTTTCCACCAGGGAGCTAACTAGCTGGCACTTAGCACAAACACAGCCACTATCATTATCGCTAGAGGTGGAAAAGGGGATTAAACTAAACATGCCACACTCTGAGCAGGCAAAGAAACCAGCAGTAGCCATGGTATTGCAGGAACTTACCGTTTTTGGTTGATTTAGGAACTTAGCAGAAAGATAGCGCTGGAGCGGCGGGTCAGCAGTCTGTAGTGTGCTAATTCTGACTTAAGAGCAACAAGTAGATCTGTTTGCATCAAGAGAGAATGTACAGTGCCCTCTGTTCTTCACTCTGCATGACCACAGAGCACTTCTGGGGATAGATGTGCTAGCACACGAATGGCCACAAATGCTGCTGCATGCATTCCCACCAACAGCTTTATTCTCCCCTGCCTCTATCCAAGGTGAAGGAATTGTCTGTCTATCATTTTGGCTAGGCCTGTCATCTCCACGATGGCCAGGGAAGCACTCGCTGACAGAGATCATCTAGGTCCTCCGTAGCTTCTCCCATTGCACACGACGTATGCGGGGGGGTGTGGAGGGTGGGGGGATTTATCATCCCCATTCAGAGCGTCTGGTTCTGTGGGCTTGGCCCATAGGTGGTTTGACTTGAACATAACTGGGTTCCCAGATAGCAAAGTAACGTTGAATCAAAGGTGACTCACAGTTGTCCAGTTCAACGCAGAACTGTTGAATCAACGTTGATTTTTGACGTTGATTCAACGGAAAAGTGCACATACTGTTCCACGTTGAATCAACGTTGAAAATCCGTTGAAACTAGATGCTGGATCAACTCCGTTTCAACGCTGCCTGAGGGCCTGTAGATCACAGCCATCCAATATTGCATACAGAGATTTCTCTGGATTCTCTGCATCTTTTAATGATGTTATGTCCCCTAGATGATAAAATCTCCAAGTTTTTTGCTGTATTACATTGAGAAACTTTTTGTACTTGAATGGTTGCACTATTTGATTGTGCAGTTTTTCACAGAGTGGTGAACCACCTACCCCTCTCTACTTCTGAGGACTCAGCCTCTGAGACGCTCTTTTTTACTTGTGAGATGTTCCACTGTGGTTTTTTTTAGCATTACACAAATTTACCAGTCTTCTTGTTGCCCCTGTCAGAACTTTTTTGACTCGTGTTGAATTCAAAATGGGCATATATATTACACTAAAATGTGATGTGCAGCGTAAGGGTTCTCCAGGACCAGGGTTTGGAACCTGTATTGTAGGCGAATGGCAATGTGTGTGTGTGTGAGACAGAGAGCGTACCTTTTAAAGCTCCAAACTTCTCTGGTCTCTAGGGGGTCTTGAGCTGGGCTATTGTTGTGGGACTGCTTTTTCCCTCCAAGCTCCTGTTGGCTGTTTTGCTGTAAACCTCAGAATTAGCTTTCGGACAAGAACTCTATCTCAATTGATTCTCCTCTGTTCCACTGAAAAGGTACTGTTTCCCCCCTATCTGTACAAGAAACAAACATTTTTCACTCGGTATAATATTACTAACATAATATTATCAACGTAGGGCTGTGTGTACAAAAGGTTTGAATATCCTTGTTTAACACGTTTAACATGTTGGAAAAAATAAAACACAAAATATAAAATGTGCTATGTGTGATGATGTTAGGTTACCCTAACACATCACCAGGACTACAATTCACCTTTCCTCAATAAATACTATGGTGACTTTTATTTTGACAGGCATTTTTTGATTTTGTATTAATTTAAACTTATACTTACCTGAGGTCCAGGGGGACCCAGGCGAGGTGGGAGCCAGGTCGCTGGTACCTGTAAAGAAAAAAATATAATGTTAAATATAGCTAGTTTAGCAATCATTTCTAAGATAAATGTGCACGTGTATATATGAAGTAAATGGCCATTGTACGTATGTATATAGGTGATTTATGTGTGTATTGTCTGTTCTATTGTCAGCCCTAGACTGTGGATAATGGTATGACCCAGAGTTAATGTGCGCGGAGCTACCAGGTTAAAAGGGAAGGGGGGCAATGGAGGAGTTGAAGTATGTTTGGGGAAGGTCTGTGTGGCTTCGCAGCCTGAGACCCAATGCAACAGAATCGCTTTAGTTCTGTGTGAGGCAAATGGCTGCCGGATGCTGACTGCGGAGTCCGTGGAGTCATTTGGCAACAGTTTTGTTTTCTTTTCATTTTTCTCTCGCGAGTGTAAATACTTTTGTGTGCAAAAACCACAATAAACTTCAGAGCACTGTGGAATTGAGTTCTGATGTCCAAGAGTGTTGAATGGGGAGCCTCCAGACCACTTATTGACCACAACACCACAAATTGACCACACTTACCACACTATGACATTTGCATGGGCCACATTTTGTTTTTTTTATCTTATGTTAAATTTAGTAAATACACAGTATTTGTGCATAAAAATATGAACTTATTTTCACTCAGAAAATTAACCCAATGTTTGCATACAACTGTGTGTGTGTGTGTGTGTGTGTGTGTGGCCACTTTATTAGATAAAACCCCTGTCCACTGTATCAGCTTCACTTACCATACAGGTGCACTTCGTAGTTCTACAATTACAGACTGTAGTCCATCTGTTTCTCTGCATACTTTGTTAGCTCCTCTTCCACTCTCTGCTGCTTTAGACACAACTACCTTGTCGTTCCACCTTGTACATGTAAAGTAGTAGACTACAGCTCATCTGTTGCTGCACAGTTTGCATTAGTTTTCCTCTTGATCTAATCAGTGGTCAGTTTCTGGACACAAAACAGTGGACATATTTGGTTGGCCAACTGTTCTCAGCCGGCAGTGACTCTGAATAGTTAATAAAGCTGTTGTGTGTGATCCACTTAGTGCAGCACACATAACACGCAATAACATTCCACTACCATGTCACCGCCACGTTAGTGTCACTGCAGTGCAGAGAATCATCTACCACCCAAATAATACCTGCTTTGTGGTGGTCCTGTGGGGGTCCTGACCACTGAATATCAGGGTAAAAGGAAACTAATACAGTATGCAGAGAAACAGATGGACTACAATCTGATGTACAAAGTGCTCCTGTTTGGTAAGTGGACCTAAAAAATTGACAGTGAGTGTAGCCTGAGTGTAGGTAGGTGTACCAAATAACGCAGACCGTGTGTGTGTGTGTATATATATATATATGTATATATATATATACACATACACTCACTTGTGGTGGGATAGCTTCTCCCCATCAAGCACCTGTTGGTCATTTTCTTTAAACCTCAGACTCCATCTCCATTGATTCTTTCCTGCTTTAGTGAAACGGTACCCCTACAGCAGAGTTAATCTGTACAAAAAACAAACATTTTCACTCAGTGTTATCTGAATATAATCTATGTGCTACTTAAGTATAATCACATCCTTCTATTATTATTATCATTATTATTATTATTATCATTACTACTACTAACAATAATACTACTACTGTACACTTTCAATTGTGTTAAGAAATCAATATAAATAAGTATGTTTTGAATAAAGTACATATTTACTTGAAAGAGACCCTTTCAAAGCTTGTAAACAATGATGAAGTTGCAAACATGTACAACATTTCTCAAAATTCTCTGGTGTTATTAGCGATAAAAATCTCTGGATTTATGTTTGTTTGAGTCAGTGTTCGGATTTTAAGGGGTCTGAAAAAAAAAAATGCTTTCCAGGTAAAATTTCAACCCTTTGTGAATCAATTAACGGTGCTGGAATCAATTAATGGTGCTGGTAGTTGCTGGTTTACTACAGTCATCTGTAGCAGAACTCCAAAGCAACTCTGCTATAACAATGGAAAACATTTTTTCATGTCATTTAAGCATATCGACTTAAAAACAAAACAAGGTAAAACAAGGTAAAATAGAAAAATAAAAAAATGATTTTCATAAAACAATTTAATTAAACCAGCTGATGTTAAAAATACAGAAGCCAAAAAATAAGCTGGATCAAACCATGTTAATGATAATGATTAAAAATCATAGACTTTAGAAATAAAAATGAAGACACATCAACATGTAGCAACAGGGAACGAGAATGGTTTTATAATTGCATCTTGGCATTATTTTAAATTGAAATCCAATCAAACCAAATCATATCACATTGTGCCAAGAGATTCCTGCCCCTCGACTGTAATCAGTTTTACTTTAAGGCTGTAACACAACAAACTGTTAGAATAACGAAAGTAGCTTTCAAATTTTATGAAGGTGCTGTATTTCTAAGGCACTGTCACACATTTTTATAATAATCAGCTTGACTGTTAGGTCAAAACGTCATTTCAGTCTTACCAGTCATTCTGCTGGTGATTTCCAAAGCTCTGTGAAATAAAATGCAGACATTAAGCATTTTAATATACTGCAGCAAACCATACTGATAATAGTTTTACCACAAAGTGACTTAACTTAGTACTTTAAGCCAAACTCCTAAAATGTCAGTGTAGTGCAGACTAAACTAGCATAAAGTTATACATCAGACACTTTAATTTACTATCCTAATTCTCTGTGTGAGGGATGTTTCTTTGATTTACCTTCCTAAATGTTTTATCTGCCTTCTGCTACCTACACAAACGTAGCCAGCTGTTAGCTTACTCAACTGTAGCTCCACATCAGCTCTGAGTGATTCCGGCTCTTCCTAAATGCCGTAGCCGCGCTGTGGGGTTGCTAAGCAACATCAAGGGTTACAGGCAGGCGAGCTAGCTTTCGCTAAGCTAAGATTATGCTAGCGTTAACTAACTTACCCAAAAGGTAGTGTCAGCTGACAGACACAGCTAAGAGTATGTAAGCTGAAATTCAGTTGTGACCGTGGTTTTAAACCACAAGCAGAAGAAGTGAATTCGTCCTCATTCCACTTGATCCAGTAACGCATACGCGTTGGCGCTCGGTGAGAAGAGTCTTCAGTGTTTTGGAGCTGCAGTTTCTGTCATCACGCATCAGTCATCTCAGTAATGAGCATAAGCGAATGTTGTGAAGAGGTTTTACTGCACCAGCTTAATAAAAATGGTAGTTAAACAGGTATCGTTCATTTGGTGAGTATGATTTGAATATACAGAGCTCGAAACGGTCGCGTTTGGCTTAACGGTCACGTCGAGACTCGCGCTACAAGGGGGCGGAGTCAGGCCGGACAGCTCCGCCCATTACGTGTTTTACTGGTCTGAAATAATCTTTTCTTCGCTGAAACTCTCACTAAGGATTTTTATCTTATTTAAGTAATTTGTGGCACAAAATAAGTACAGAAAGTCAATGATTAAATTGTTACAATGTTGTGTCTATAGTCAACTTTTTTTATTTGTTTAAAGAAGTAGCCCCATGTTACATTGTTTTATTTCAGGGATTTTGAGATGGTTTTGAGATGGTATTTGGTAATACTGAATTCAGGGGATTCAGTTGTTTTTTATGATTCTTAAAAGCGGCCTTGTTAACAAAGGTAGTGTATTCACATGTGCTATGAAGCTGATAAAAGATGAAAGCAATGTTGCTTTTTTTGCTTATTTCAAGAATTCTTACAAAGTAAAACTTGCTTGATTGTTTTAAATATATGCTTATAAATTAGCATGCATAAGGAATACATCTTGGCTTTTGGTCAGAAAACACTATATGCAACATAATTTACATTTAGAAATACATATTGCACCATCAAAAAACCCAAAAAACCTTAGTAGAGCCAAGCAATTAGAAGCACATTGCATATTGTTCATATACCATGGTATACATACCAAGCCCACAGAGAAATGCCTACGTCACTGAAAACAATACCTTTTTTAAGCAGGTCTCATAGAGCTTTGCCATACATGGGTCAGATGCTGTTTTTGCGCGAGTCTCAGTCAGCCGTCAGTTTCAACACTCAGCCAAACAGCCTATTTGCTAGCAGAGATAGTATGGTTAAAGACAGTAACTACAATTCAACATTGATTCAACATCTTGCTTTCAACGTTGAAACAAGGTTTAAGGATTCAACCTATGGCAACGTTGATGTGTAGTTGATTTTTGGTCATCAACCAAAAAAGACGAAAATGACGCGATATCAACGTTGATTCAACGATTCAACGTTGAGCCTCTTCCACTAGATCCCTTTATGCATACAAGTGGCAAGTGTTTGAACAGTAGTGTAAGAATTAATGTGAACTTCTCTTTCAGTGTTCTGTGGTGGTGATATTTTTGTTCCTAAAGTACTTGATATATAAGGAACAATCATTTTCAACCATAAAGGTGTAACTGGCAGCTACTACATTGTGTCATATAGACTTTTAGGGAATAACATTAGAACAGCCCCCCTTGGGCTGCCATTTCATGAAAGGGACTTAGCGGGTGCTCCCACCTTGGGATTCATCTCTGGTGCTGGGTGCAAAGGCAGCTGCACCTTTCGAACCACTAGATCAAATGGATCTTTAAATGTTATCCGTTAAGACTGCACTGTTAGTAACCTTTGTCTCAGCAAAGTGTGTTAGTGAAATCCACACTTTCTCTGGAAATTCCTAATGGGTGCAGTTTATGCCATGGTAAGAATTCACTACGACTATTCAGAAAGTCATCCAGTCTTGTCTCTCTTTGGAGCTCCAGGCCTTTTATTCTATGCCTTTTACATCACCAGACCAGCCGTAACTGTAACTGTAACCGTAACCTTAAGTTTTTCTGTCATCTGCATAATTATTTCCATTTCAGCACATGAAAAGGAGATATAGTCTTGTCAAAAAATCTTAGCCTTTTTAATGAAAACTCTCTACATAAAGATTACTGAACTTGAAAAAACTGCACAACTATAAAGATTATTAAATGAATCAAGAACATTTGCTTCCAACAAAGTTTACCACTGTCACACCTTCTTCAGACCTGGCTGAGCCTACAGCCAACTCTGCTGCTCAGGACTACATTTCCCAGAACCCCTCGCTGCAACACGTGACCCAAGACTCACACAGATCCACACCGTTCAGTATCACCGGATTACTGATCATTTCCACCTAATCCTTGTTTTCTTGTGTTTGGTTCCATCTGCCACTGTTACAACCATACATATACATATCCAGGTGCCGCGTTGTCTGTTGTTCTCTATCTGAGGCGATACGTTTGCACATTTGCCATGTTGGAGCGATCAAGTTCCGCTTGTGAACAAATTCTTTTACATTGAGAGACGTTGAGTTCTCAGGATTAAATTGACCACAACTTCCTTATTACTCAACCGATTTTCACCAAATTTGTTTTGTTATAATCCTCAGACATAGATCAATCTAGTATTGAGTCTGCACCTGACGTTAAAAACCGAGTGTAGTGCAAGCTCCGGTAGAAACATAATCTTAAACACATCAGCAAATCCATCAATGTGAGAATCACTTCTAATCTTAAAACACATAAAAATAAAATAAACCCCCCAAAACACAGTAAGAAGGACAAATCTTAAGTTGACTTCCTATTTGCCAGCTTCTTATTCAAGTTTTCCCATTCCACCTTAAATGGTGCATCAATCACTTTCTGGAGCCTGAAGCTGCACCATTTAATGGAACAGCAAACTTCTAACAAGAAGCTGACTGATGCACCATTTAAGATGGAACAGGAAAATTAGAACAAGAAGCTGGCAAATAAGAATCTAACTTCAAGTTTGTGTAAGAAGTTATTAAATTTATTGTATTAAATGAAATAAGCTTAACATAAAACCAGAGGAAAAACATTCACATCAACAGGTTCTCTGTGCCTCACCAACCACACGGCCATATCTACACATAAACATCACACAAACAATACGCATCATACAAACATGAGCGTGGATCACAGCGTTGCCTCTGTTATATAATCCTATCCCGCTTTCTGAGTTCAATATTTTTGAAATAGTATAATTTTGGACAGCATGTTTCTGTTGCTCTGTAATGGTTGTGAATGCAGTCCAGCAGTGATGTTGACCACCACAAAATGGTGGTGCTGTTGACGTGCCTGGCTGGACCCAACGCGGCATCTAGGTATGTATATCTATGGCAGGGATGGGGGAGTAGCTAAGTAGCGCACTACTTTTTGTAGCTAACTACAAATTTTTGTAGCTAATAGCTGTAGCCGCTACAGTTTTTTGAAATGTAGCTAATAGCTGTAGCACCTACAGATGTTCGTGTAGCTATAGTGTTAATTTTTGCTACAATTTCGCTACAGGCTTCAGGCAATCTGTGCAAAATTTGAGCCATAGAATGCAGTCGTTTACT
Organism: Colossoma macropomum; assembly: GCF_904425465.1. Lineage (NCBI taxonomy): Eukaryota > Metazoa > Chordata > Actinopteri > Characiformes > Serrasalmidae > Colossoma > Colossoma macropomum. Next base: position 27,541,134 of record NW_023494791.1, on the reverse strand, counting down.
GGGCTAGCAGCAATTGTGCAATCCTGACTGAGCCACAGACAGTTAGAGTAAACAGTCACACGCTGACCCTGTGCGCTGATCACCCCTTAGTAAGCTTAGCTCAGGGGTCGGCAACTGAAATGGTAAGAAGAGCCATTGTGTCCTTTCAGCAAAAATCAAACCCCCTTGGGAGCCACAACATTTTACGTCCGTTTTACCATCTTGGTGGACAGTTTCTTGTTGCAGATTAAACATATCAGGAAACCAGCTGGAGTGCTTACAAATGCAAATAAATCTGTTTGTCTCCAAATTATCAATGTTCGTCTTAAATCTTTCTCTTTGTCTTTTTGTTAGCTACTAGGTGAGAGTCTGTGCTGCTGTGTGACCAGCAGTATGCGCGTCAATCTTCAGCGTTAAAGGTTAGTGAATTAGCAGTTATACAACCCCATTTCCAAAAAAGTTGGGATGCTGTGCAAAATGTAAATAAAAACAAAATGCAATGATGTGCAAATCATTTAAACCCTGTATTTCATTGAAAATAGTACAAAGACAACAAATCAAATGTTGAAACTGAGAAATGTTATTGTTTTTTGAAAAATATATGCCCATTTTGAATTTGATGCCAACATGTTCCAAAAAGTTGGGACAGGGGGCATGTTTACCACTGTGTTTCATCACCTCTTCTTTTAACAACACGCATTTGGGAACTGAGGAGACACTGCCATAGTTTTGAAAGTGAAATGTTTTTCCATTTTTGCTTGATATAGGATTTCAGCTGCTCAGCAGTTCAGGGCCTCCTTTGTCGTATTTTTCATTTTATAATGCGCAAAATGTTTACAGTGGTTGACAGGTCTGGACTGCAGGCAGGTCAGTTTAACGCCTGGACTCTTTTAATACAGAGCATTGCTGCTGTAATACATGCAGATTGTGGTTTGACATTGTCTTGCTGAAATAAGCAAGGCTTTCCCTGAAAAAGATGTTGTCTGGATAGCAGCATATGTTACCAAAACATGTATATATCATTCAACATTAATGGTGCTTTCACAGATGTGCATGTCACCCATGCCATGTGCTCTAATGCCACCCTATACCATCATGAATATTGGCTTTTGAACTGTGCACTGATAACAAGCTGATTAATCTTTAGCCTAGAGGACACAGTGTCCATGATTTCCAAAAAGAAATTCAAATGTTGATTCATCAGACCACAGGACACTGGAGAAGGTGGCAGCATTTCTGGATCCTGTTTATATATGGTTTCTTCCTTGAGTTTTAGAGTTTTAACTTGCATTTGTGGATGCAATGATGAACTGTTTTCATAGACAGTGGTTTTCAGAGGTGTTCCTGAGCCCATGCAGTGATTTCCACTAGAGAATCATGTCTGTTTTTAATGCAGTGCTGTATGCAGTATAACGCAGTTTAATGATCAGCAGAGCTTTATTTTACAGCAAAGGAGGATTATGTTATTTTCTTAAAAATCTAGTTCTGCTGTGGGTCCACAACAGGGCAGTAAAAGAGCAGTTTTTCAGTAGCTATCCCAACCCTGATCTTTGGTTACAATCAGCAAGTATTAAAACAGTCAAGCAGAATCCTTAATATCTAATTCCTAACCATAAAATCTGGGAAGAGAATCAATGACAAAAAATTAAAACAGTCATGGTGACAAAGTGGGAAGTTATTTTGAAATTCTTTGTGTGTGTGCACGTGTGTGTAGGGGAAGTTTTCATTAAATGTGACCATTCTAAGAGGCCATTCTTCTTTAGTAATGATTCATAACCTATTGCATGTAGTAAATTCATTTGCATAACTGTAGTCAGAGGTGACTTTGTTTTGACAGTTGTGAACATGTGTATTAAAACTGCAAATAACACTGATATTTAAGACTGACTACACTGAGTTTTTTTGGAGGGGGGGCAAATCTTAGTGCTCAATTTCTGTTTATTTGTGGAGTTTAACATGACATGGCAGATATTTTATGTTTTATTTTTCCCGCAATATGTTAAATTCAGCAAATAAACATAAATGTGCATTAGTTCATGCAGAAGTGTGTTCACTTAGCATGACATCATGTGAAATACAAAACTGCTATACATTTGGAGCATTTTGAGATCTAAAAGGATATGTTAACTTATTTTTAGTAAATATATATTCATAGGCAGATGAAGTTCATGAAACCCTTGCTGAAGCCTGCTGCCAGCTGTTAGATTAAATGCATATTATAAGAATGTATCATTCTTATATAAATTTAATTTGTGTCTTAAATTCTACAATACGAACATTCTCTCAGAGACATCAAATTTACCAAATCAAACAAAAATGATTAGTCATTTGCAAATATATGAACATCTCCAGTCAAGTGAAAATAAGTCCTACCAAAAAGAATCCAGAGACGAACGTGAAGGAAAGAAAATAGTTTAATCTCAATAATATTTAACAATTCGATAGATAACAATTTTTGTAAGTTAAAGTCCTTGGCACGGGCCCCGTTGTCAGCCCAGGTCCTCAAACATGTAGAGCCTAGCAGATCCTGCTGTATAGGGATGGGAGGGGGCGGAACCTAACCCCTGGGCAACTGGGTGGGGACCAACTGTTGGCGGCATTGAGGAAGGAGGGGAATGACAAAACGTCAGCATCTGAAAGCAGCAAAGCAGGTGTGTAAGTCAAGTCATTTTAAAGACAGGTGGAAGCTTGTGCTTGGTCAGAGTAATGAGTGACATAGCATTGGAGTCTCCATGGCAGAACTTGCGCTAAAGCTTTCATTTATCACATCCTCTACAGGGAAGAAACCTAAATATAGCATGCATTTTCTTCAGCTAATTTTAGTGCACAATTTCTATTTGTGCCATAACGGCAAACTAACCAGATGCTCACAGACATAAGAGTTTGAAGCATATTTATTAACCAGAAGCGAATTAACAATAGAGTGGTCAAAAGCAGGCAAGATCAGACCAACGAAGTGCAAAAATACACACATCGGCACTAGTCAAAGAGAGTAGGTCAAAAACATGCGAGTCAAAGCCAGTACAACAAACAGTCCGAAACAACAGTACCAAAAAGGGGAATCCAAAAACAAGAACAAAGAAAAAACATCATAAACACAGAAAGTACAAACAGGAAATTGACCGCTCGGTATACAACAAGTAAGGCTGACATTTTTTGCAATGAACATGAGAAACAAACAGGTATTTATACAGATGCATGTAACAAGGAACAGGTGTAAGCAGTTCAGTAGTCAGGTGACATGGATCTAGGAAACTGCTTGTGATTGGTTGAGTCCATGGTGTGAGTGTCCAGAGAATCATGGGAATTGTAGTGTTTGTAACGGAGGCGGGTGGGGGGGGGTGGATTTTATATCATAGTGGCTCCTTTGTTTGAGTTGGAATTTCCCCTCTAGCTAATCCCCCAGAACAGCTTTTTTTCTGCTGTTAGATCAACATTTCTGTTAAAGCCTTGTAAGTTTAAGGAAACATCACTGTTTTCAGTGCTGAATGTTCTGGTGTGATATTGACTTTTTCTTTTCTGTAAAAAGGAGCAGTAGATATGGCTGGCATTGTGAAGAGATTTTATCATGTTGCTGCCTTTGGTTGGTAAGCGTTTGTTGTGCAGTATCTGTATACTAAAGGGAAACAAGATCCACCAGATGGAATATTTGCCTATGGTGGACCATGGAAATATCTCACTTTCATAAATCTGGTAAGATGGAGTGTTTGTCTGATCTTTACTGTGTGCCTCTTCAAAATTGTACATTGTTGTGTAACATTGTGTGTTTAGATTGTACAGATGGTGTTCTTTGGATTGGCTGCTTTGAAAGACCTGCAGACACCAGGAAAAGGCTCAAAAGTAACACTACTTTGACAAACCAAGGATATGGTGAATTGTTTGCTTAGTTAAGACTTTAGTAACTTTAATCAAATAAGTACATTTTTCATGCAACATATTTACAGAGAAATTACACAAAAAAATGCAAATCAGTAACAGCAAAGAGCGAAAATTAAACATGACCACCAGCTAGTTTTTCTCACGTGCCTTCTCCCAATAGGTATTGTTTATATATTCTGAATATGTTACTTTTTATATGTTGTAGTGGAATATGCTAGTAAAAACACTGAAGACAATATATTCAGTATTCAACCATTCTGCCCAACACTAGTTGAAAAAGTTCTACATATTAATGCTGCAAAAACAATAAATAAAAAAAATAATTAAAATGTTCTCATTAGGAAAGACATTGCCATTGGCTTGGAAAAAATATGCAGCAAATAACAATCAAGGTGAAGGGCAATGAGAAGATGGACATTTCATTAAGACAGTGACCCTAAACATATAGCCAAAAATAACTCAAGGTTTCTAAAAAAGGTGCATATATGCTAGCTTATCTCCTGAATTGAATCCCACCAAAAATTTATGGAGCAAGTCCAACAAGAAGGTTTGCCAGGAGGAACAGGCCAAAATGGAACCACAAAACTGAAAAAAGCTTATCACTTCTTACCATAGACATCTCAAAGCTGTAATTGCCAACAATGACTTTGCAACAAATTACTACTGTTATTAATTTTTGGAATCCTGAATACTTTTTTCCTTACCAATTTCAGTTTTTAAACACATTTTGTTTATGCTCATGAATACATACATGCAATGATTGCTACTTGTTGCATGAAATCCTGTTTATGCTTATACTAACTTGAACACTAACTTTGAAGTGCATATATGACCTGAAAGTACATTAAATATGAAAATCAAAAGTGATTACTTATTTCACTGTACGTTTGTTTGTAGTGTAAGAGCAACAAATTCACAACAGAAAGAGAGACACAGCAAAGTGTGTTATATGGTTCTGTCTAGCCTTTAGCAAAGTGTGGCTAAAGCAGTTGTATTTTCTACATTAAAAAGAGGATCCACTGAACTTCGATGCCAAGTCCTCCCCGCTTTTTTTGTTCCCTCGTCCTGGCTCACTTTCACCAAACAAACTAAACCACAGCTCTGAGTCTCAGTAAGACCATGACAGTTTTACAGAAGGTGTGTTTTTCAAAAATCATCATCAGGAAATTGGGATACATTTCTTTCATGCAAACCATATTCATATTTCACCATCACTGATTATAAGTGAATAACTGCTATGTTCAGAAAGAAAAGAAATATTATATCCACAGAATGCCTGTGTTGGTCACTGACACAGGCTATCTCAGCGTGCTAGTTTACAGAATGCTGTTGCTCCAAATCACTCACGTCACGTTAATCACGTCATCTTCATGTTAATACAGTGAACTAACTTAAGATATTTAAGCAATTTTCCATTATCAGCATAACTATACTAGTTCTCTAGTTAGCCCTAGAGAACACTGCTAGGCTAGTTAGCGCTAACATCTGAAAACTCGAAAGGTGGTGCAGTTTCGTTCAATCATAAACAACTGAGTTTATTTTTCAATACCCAAAATAAGTTATTTCGTTTTTACCCGGGTTGATACAGGACCCATAAACCTGTGTAACATTAATAATTTAAAGGAATATAACAAACATTGCTCAGAATGTCACATATGCCAGTAAAACGCTGTACCTATAGCAGCAGTACAGCGTATTCCACATGCTGGGGATGGTTCATCCTAAGTGGTTATGTGTTCAGAAGACCTGTCACTACAAATCACTTGACCAACAGAGAGTGCAGGTGAACGACCTCTTCTAAGACTCTAACTCCTGTTAAAAAGTGCCAAAAGTCAGAAGCAAAAAAAAGATTTCAGAAGCAAAAGAGCGATTCTAGAAGCAAAAAATATATCAGCAAATAGAAACAAATTAAAGCAAAACTGGCAAAAGGAGTAACACATTTATATCAGAATGAGTAAAAATGAAAAGTAGTCTTTTTGAAAAGTTGAGTTTGATTTAACTCTCATTATTTGTATTCGCAACATATTATCATATTTGGTTCCCTAATATTTTGCTTGTGGATTTTATTATTTTATGTATCACAGCCATAGTTACGCTACATGCTTATGGGCAGTCATGGGCTGGAGGTTAGGGAACCAGCCTTGTGACTGGAAGGTCGCCAGCTCAATGGGGTTAAATGCAGAGGTCTAATTCTGCTGTGTGTAAGCATTGGGTCACAGATGTAGCAGTAACACTTTACATTAAGGGTACATGAACTGCCAGTAATAAAGGAATTTATTAATGAATAACTAATCAGAAAGTAATGACTCATTTATCAGGAACAAATGAATAAGTTATATATTAACAATGACAAGATTAAATTACTAATGCATGTACTAATGAATGAAGATAAAGGTAATAAAGGTTTTCTTCAACATCTGAATTTATCAGGAATTCATGTGTTAATTAATGTTTGTTGTCACAAGACCCCCCCTGAGGCACAGTGCTCTGGAATATTGTGTCTATCAAAGTCAACTGTGTTTTTTCTGTAGCTCCATCCTCTCATCATCTTGTCTTTCTGCTTCATCTTGCTGGGTACGCAGCCCTTGTATTTGCCTGTCTCTATCTGTTAGCTCTGTGAGTTTATTGTTTTTTGATATCTTATGTTACCTTGTTGTTCTCTACCTACCTAGTTTCTGTTCATTATAAAATCATTAAATAAATTATCTTAATAATATGACACATTTTAACTCCTATGTTGATACACAGTGCCTCATGAGGGAATGGTTTATCCTACACGTAGCACTAAATTTGAAAATTAGGCAATAATTGTTAGGGAAAGTGCAGTGCCTTTGTCCTAAGGTCTCCTATGAATCCTTAATTCTATGCACATTTTTATGCTTTCCCTCATCTAGTACACCTGATTGAACTCAACTGCTAATTTACAAGCTCCTGTTGTGCTGACTGATTGTTTTTTCATGATGGATTCATAATGTTTGTGCCCCCTAAAGTAAAGTGATGAACCAGTCACACTTCATTACTGATTAAAAGCTAACAAAAAAGCAGAGGTTAATCATTACTTACCACAATAACAGTCATTCCTTTGCCCTTACAAAAACAGTGATGAATGATAAGTACAATATGGTTAATATAAAAACAGGACATCAACAAAATTCAAAGGAATAAAAAATGTATTATCATCTTATGACATTTACACAATACACAGAACCAGGGTACGTGAATATGTCAGTGTAGTACACAGAAAATGAAGAGTAACCAATACATACTTGTTCTGTTGTTCCACAAACATCCGTAAAACGGACAGAACTGCTAAATAACATCGCATAAGTATTCATATTGTAGCGTGAGGTGAAGAAGAACTCACACAAGTTGAAGATCGAATCCATGATTCAGCTTTACTGAAAAATGGCGAACAAGTGAAAGGGGACAATACACCTAAAGGCTAGCGCTTGGCTATGCGCTGTTAGCGCGTCATCTCACTGTCAGGATAAGAGTCCCTGTAAAAGGAGGAACAACAAATGAACCAAACAGCCTAAAATCAACATGTAAACCTTCCTAATTTTTAACAAAACAGAATAGACATGTATGACGCCACATATTAATAGAATTACACAATGCTCATGAGAAACACAAACTCTTTACTACTCTTAAAACTAAAAAATGTTTACTGCAAAAAAGTAAGCACCAAACCAAATGTTTAAGCTACTTTTTAAGCGAATTCAGAAATAACCACAGATAACAGCTGCATGTTTTACACATTAGTCTAAAAAGATGTGAGGCATGAAAATACATACTAGCTAACGTTAGCAAACACTCTCAGCACTGAGACAATAGGCAATACCATGTGTAAACAATATGACTGTGGTGTAAATTGCATATATAATCCAGTATGCGTATGCATAACTCACCTGTAAAAGTAAGAAAAATGCTTTAATTCAGAAAAATAGCTGTAATTTCCAGCTGCAGAAAGAGCTGAAGAGTTTCATTCCAAAATGCTGTGTTTCCATTACTAAAAAAAATTAGAAAAATTGATTTTTTTTAAAGAATAACAGATGTATAATGGGGAACACATTTTCAAAGGTGGTTTATATTTTTCATAGTAATGGTGGCATATATTAAGATAATTTCCAGTTTTAATTAAATCAAATGCCTATTTTCAGTAAATAAAGTCAATAAACACAACAGTTTACATTTATATTGTAACAGTATTTCATTGCAATATGACATAGATAATCATAAATTGCATAAATAGGATGAAACCAACAGAGCTTCTAGCAGTAGGCCAATGTATACTAACATTCTTTTTGCATGCTTAATTAGCACATGAATACCTGATTGTAACATCCGTTCACTCTTTGTCCTGGTCTTTCTGTTTTTGCCTTTTTCTTGGTTTCCCAGTGCTGTGTGTTTTTGTATATCTGCCATGTGCCTTTGTTTTCTTGTGACATGTGCTTTTGTTGTCATGTTAGCCCTGTCTGCCCTGTCTTCACCTGTTTTTTGTCTCCTAGCCCCATCCTCTTATTGGTCTCAGGTATTTCTCGTTTTCTGTTAGTCCCCTGTGTTTCCTCAGTCCCTTTGTCTTGCATTGTTTATATACCCTGTTGCTGTTTCTGGTTTAGTTCTGTTTTACTTTGTGTTGCCTTGTCATGGATTTATCTGCTGCTCTCACCTCTGCCACTGTGTTTTTGGACTCTGTTGGATCTCACTTAAATAAAAGCAACTCGCACTTGCATCTTGCCTCAGTGCCTCCTACGTTACACTTATAAATTATGATGTTGAAGAAAGCCTTTATTACCTTCATCTTCGTTTATTAGTACATGCATTAGTAATTGAATCTTATGGTTGTTACTATATAAAACTTATTCATTTGTTCCTGATTAATGACTCATTCTCTGAATAATTATTAATTAGTAAATGCCTTAAATGCTGGCAGATCATGTGCCCTTAATGTAAAGTGTTACTGAAGTAGCATACAATTCTGCATACAGCTTTACTAGCTTGTGTTTTAGTGGCACACTCCCAAAGCGGCCAGTATTTAGCAAGAGAATCAGTTCAGCTTGCTGTAATGAAAATGCTGAGGTAACCTATACAGTGCGTGGCTACTGCAGATTTTGAAAATATATAAAAACAAACATAAAATGATCATGGAAATGCCACCCTAAAACAAACACCCAGGACCATACTCTGCTTACAGTGTTATGCTTTAATTCATTTTAGAAGTTGTAATAATCTGGAGCTGGTTCTGCAGCCCCTTCAGCAACCAGACTTCCAGCATCTCTGCTTTTAAACCAAGAACCATTTTGGAACCTTTGGAACCTATATATTTATGTTGCTATGATTTTAGATATTGTTATTTACTCAGAGCATCAAAAACTGATAACAGTCACCTTGTATGACAGCATACCCTGGTTCTTCCGATTTTGCTTGGTGAGGTCATGCTTGAGCAACACATCTACCCAAAAACCAGAAATGGTTTAGCTGCGCTGGGTGTTGTTGGATTCCTTTACTCAAGCTGGTAAGTGCACTTTGTTTCTCTAGTGAAGTGACATATTGGATAGTAGTAGCAGTTTACTCAGTGAAACATACTTAATAGTGTTACATTCAAGACGAGTGGCCGTCTGACGGTGGAGCTTGGGCAGGCTTTCGATGGTCGATCTGTTCACAGATCAGTGCGTGGCTCTGGGTGCGATGCTGGGTCTCCGTGGCATCAGAACTGCTCCCACTCCGCTGGCGAGGTTCAGGTTGCAATCAGAGTTCTGAGGCTGGTGATACTAATTTAACTAACTACCTCTCTTTAGCAGAATCGAAAGTTATGGATATATTCTCCCTGGCCAGACAAGAAATATCCACCTTCCTTCTCTGAGGGTGGTTCAAACTTAAGGTGTGTAGACGAACAGGCAAGTTACAAAACAAACAAAGGTTTCAGATCTGAAAATTTAGCGTTCTAATACTTCTGACCTGTCTTTCTGACCAAGGCCGGCACAAACTTAGAAATTTAACTATCCTCTTGTTGAGAACGCAGGACTCTGTACTGAACTAACGAAATTTGCGGTGCACTCTGGTTTTGCTCGGCTGGAGGCCATACCCTTTGGAGGTGGAGCCAGAGTGCTGATAGGTTCTCCTCACCTAAGGTTAACTAGCTACTCATTGTTTCCAACTCTGATTGGTTGTGCATAATTTTAGGAATGCCTTCCCCAGAATCACTGCCTCCTTTGTTTCAGCTAGTTTAAACAAAGAAAAAGAAACATTCCTATATCATCAAATTGGTTTAACTTTCAAAATCAAGGAATGAACAACTAGGATATTCAGGTATGTTTCTAAGACAAAGAACACAGGTAATATTTGCCTATAATATCTGAATATGACCCAATGCATGAAGAAATAAAATTGACAATAAAAGGAAAGGAACAAAGGAAGAAAAGAAAATAAAACCACATTCAGGATACATATTGGTCAATGGTCTAAACTCATAGCAATTAAATGGTTGGGTCTGTCTGTTATCAAAGTTATACTCTACGTATTTCTAGCACTTAATAGTAGAAAAAGATACAGGTAATATTTAGGTACTACACAACAACAAGATTAATACAACAAGTAGTATTGCTTACAGATAATATAAATGTTGATAATCAAGCAGACAAAGCAAGAAGTTTCTTGGGTTCCTTATAAGCACAAGTCCTTACGGTGGTGATGTGGTAATTCGTGTTTTCACCCCTTGGGGGTGCTGTGGGTCCATGCTTGAGACCTGAGTTTTGCAAAAAGTTATGAGCATAATTTACAATTTATATATGCATGTAAAATACAAACTCCATTGTTCTTTTTTTCATTTAGAGCACGCACAATGTTGCTAAGTCTAGGTCCAGTAGCTGCTCAGTTTAGGCTACAGACATAGTAGGCAATATCAACAGTGATTAGATGAGAAATTTAAGCTGTATTTTGTCACCTACACATAATATACTACAACTGGCATGAGAAAGTTCACTGTTAAACAGCATATTTATGGTGTAGTATCATGTAGCTCACATTGTTAAGAAATCAGCAGGTACATTAGACTGTATTTTGTTGCATTCACTGTATGAGTAGCTCATATTTTCAGTTGTAAAGGAACATATAAATAAATAGTTAAATTATTAATTAAATAAACTTAAACAGGGTTGGAGTCAATCAGTTAATGGAACAGTAACAGCAGTTCATGGAAGGATGGAGGAATGGGGAGGATCAAACAAAAGGTGTAGAACAGTTATGAATGTGTAAAAAGGAATGATTTTGTTAAAAAAAAAAAAAACTAAAGGAGAAACTTACAGTAGGTGTAATTCTCATATTTCACAGTTATTTTATTCACTATGACATGTAGATCACATTTACGCAAAATGGACCTCACTAAAATTCTGATCCTGGTTATGGCCCTGTTCAAAAGAGGCCATTTGTTTTCATGAGTAGAAGGATGTCTGGAGGACAAGACACCTGCTTATTTCTGCTGCCTCAGTAGCAGGCAAGTCTTTCAATTCAGTTGAAATATTGTCCCTTTTCATAACATAAAGATCACGTCCAACATATGCTGTGATTTTCTGTTTAGATGATATTATGAGAAAAAAAGTATAAACTGAGAATCACATCCAACATATGTTGTGACCTTCTGTCCATACATTTCTCTTGTAATATTGTTTAAACTACCACAGTACAAGCTTGCCACCTTCTCGTCCATTCTGCTTTTCAGTTCCTGCCCTCCATCTGGATTTCGTGCGTCATTGGAATGATGTGACTGCAAACAACCTGTTAGACATCTATATTTTATATATGATTTGTAATGTGCTATTTAAAACAACTTATATACTTTTATAAACTTTATGTACATTATTTATTATGCTTAATTATTGCAAAAACATGCTAAGGATGCATACATTGTGCCTTTGTATTACTTGCTCTGAAGTACCCATAGCTGTTACATAAAAGGAATACATGTTTCAAGTATTGGATAACTTGCTGTTTTCTGAAATTTAAAATATATAACACTGTAATTATAACATGACATGTTATGTCTCTGTAATGCCATCACCCCAGCACCCCTTAGTTAATTCCTAAAAGACTTACAGACTATCACTGTATACTGGCAAATTGTATATATGATAGAGCTGGTCTGCAGGCTTCTGTTTTGTTTTTTTTTTTCCCCACAGGGTAATATGGGTGTACATGAGTGTTGGCATTTGGGTGTATCCTTACTGTGTCTGTTCAGTACAACTGGCTTGATAGTCTGCTTCGTATCCAACATATGTGCGGGGATTATGCTGTAATTATTGGGACAAATTTTGAACTTCAAAATCTGGGGTAAGCATCATTATCACAGAATAAAGAGCAAGGCCTGAGGAACTGGAGGGAAACAATATTTTATGATTTATTTTTAACATTTTAAAGTGTATGGGCCCTATTTCCGTGATTATCAGGTAAATCTAAAAACAAGACGCAAGCTCACGCTGTTGGCATGAGGTGCTAGGGCTAAACAGTTTTCTGACAGATACTGTGAAGGCATTTTGAATATGATTGTTTTCTGTAAAATAAGGTTCAGGCCAATGTTTTGGCCATGAAGACCAGTGCATCAACTTTTTCTGGCTTGAGGCTTTAACACTGAACACTGTGCCACACTGCAACTTAGTTGTCATTGTGGTATCATGTACAACACACATAGGTGTTTGGCTGTGTATGATTTGTCAAACTCATGCACAAGCAGTTTACAAGCTCTGTGTTTTTAGGTTAAATTTCTCCGCTTATTAAGGCAGCATTGTTGATAATGTAGATTATGATTAACAATGCAGTTCTTGCAATTTGAAAATTGCACCATTCAAATTGTGATTTCCATAGAAAAAGTATTCATTTTAAAAGCAATTGTTTTCTAAAATGTAAGCTCCAGACCTTGTTTGTCCCCAAAAAAATGAGCATATACATTTTTTTTCAGACTTAAGGCTTGAATGTAGCATGCAAGACTGCCAGTTCTGCATTATTTGGTTAAATGTCCACACATAAAATTGCTAAGACAACGTTAAACAATGTAAAATATAATTGAAGTTGTGGCTCTTGTGATTTGAAAATCAAAATGTGATTGACTTTTAAGCCTCCTCTTGAAGTTAGCAAAAATATGATTTGGGCTTTATGTCTGTGCTAAGAGTAGGTCTTAGGAGCACAATTTTGGACGAAGTGGGTTTGAAAAACCACTGCTCCACTGATTTCTAACGTCAAACCCCCTGTTGTACCACTTCACTCACATTAGCACAGGTGCATTTATTTCTGGCCATGGAAATAGCAACTAGGCAAGAATGTAGTAAGTTTACTCTCCTGAAAAAAAGACCATTAGTACCTTTAGGATTAAAACCTAATGGTTTTGCTTTCTTGAGTCCATGCAGTCATTAAAGCAAAAGGTGGACCTACTAAATACCATGGAATTCAGAAAAATTGTGATGATGATAAAATGGTTTGTAGTAAATATTTTGTATCCATATAGAAAAGAATGCAAAATAAATGCATTTTCAATGGTGGTCTCAGACTTTTGGACACCACTGTAGGTCTATTTTTCAAATAATGTGTGCTGTTTAAAAGAATCCAATATATTTGATTATGAAGCCTCTCTGCATTGCCAGAGGAAAAGATCTTTCTTACGATTGTCTCAGAGAAATAAATCAGATCTCAATATTGTATTAATGAAGGGTCACTGATTTCTGAATCATTTCTCCTAAACCCCCTTAGGAGAAAAGAGAAGACTAACATCAGCATTTCACTGTGAGAAGGTCTGATGACAAAAGAGGAAAAGCATGAGTTGTCCTTCTACGCTGAACGAGTTCTATGATATAGAATAGAGCAATGTATAAGAAAACAATAAGATCTTTTTTAGGCAAATCTTATTCAGCTGAGACTGGGGTGAGATGAGTGAGACACAAAAGAATGTGACAACATTTTGATCAAAGTGAGAAAATCTAAGGGTTATTTCTCAGGAGCTAAATTTCAGAAACAGGAGAAAATGGCTTAACCCAGAGGGAAAAACATCTTTCTTGAGATTGTCTCAGAACGATAAAGCAGATCTCGATATTATATTAATGTAGGATAACTGATTTCTAAATTGTTTTTCCTAAACCCTTCTTAGGAGGAAAGAGGAGAGTAACATCAGCATTTATTTGTGAGAAGGTCTGGTGATGAAGGAAACTTAACTGTGTCTAGAAGTACCTGAGGTCAAGAGGAGATCTCTTGTCTCAACTGACAATTTCCATAAAAACCTTTCTTTTTTTTATGCTCATACCTTCGAACACACACACACACACTACATAAGCACACATGTGCATCATAATGACCTCATACAACAATAAAACAAGGATAGGGAGTGTGTGTATAGTGTGTGTGTGTGTGTGTGTGTGTGTGTGTGTGTGTGTGTGTGTGTGTGTGTGTAAAAGAAAGAATCGAGTAACTATGTTCTGCTTGGAATATATATCTATAGCTTGTGTGTGTGTGTGTGTGTGTGTGTGTGTGTGTGTGTGTGTGTGTGTGTGCGCATGTGGTCATGCATGCATACATGTTTGTGTGTGTGTGTGTTTAAAGGTAAGTGTGAAAGGCACACCAAACGACAAAAAAGGACAATTTAAGGGAAACATTCAGTTGTACCAGTACAGAGTGGTTTCCTATGCAAATGTATTGGATTCTCCCAGAAAGCACACATTCTTTGTGTGTTTTGTGTGTGTGTGTGTGTGAGGTGGTAATTAAAATGTTGCTGGTGATTTGTTGAGATGGCCCATTCTATCACTTTATTAGAGATTATTAAATTGTGATAAACAGAACAGTAGAACATATTTAGAACATTACACAACAGAACATCATTTTTCATGAAAATCTGTTAAATTTTGCATAAAAAGCAGTGAAAGGGCTTTAAGATACACTGTTAAACATCTACAAAATTAAAAGTGGAAAAGTTTTTTTTTTGAGTGATGCCTTCCCCAGTCTTTCAATAGAGTGTTTTAAATTTATTCATGAATCAAAAGTGTTGTTTCTAGGCCATTGTTCCAACAAACTGATGACAGGTTCAGACTTCCATTCCTCACTCCTATAACTCAGTCAGTTTGCACTGTCCATGTAGTTACTACCCAAAGACACTATAAGGGGGAAGTTATTTTCACTAATTTAAAATGAGGCACCTATCTCTTTAAATGGGGAGAAACCTAAACTTGAACCTGAAAACCATGTTAACATTTCAAAAGCATATTTAAAAACACTGGTGAATTCTGACAAAAAACACACAAGTAGTTTGTAGCATTTGGTTCGTAAAATGCACAAAAACCTTTTTTTGGGTTATTCTGGCTTCTTCGCATGTGCATATTCCAGGCAAAAGGGGGGCCTTTACCAACAAGACTATTGGCTGAGTTGAGTGATATGGCTATTGTTAATTTTTTAACCAGTGAACAGTTTCTGCTTCCTTTGTAGTATAAGGACATTGGTGGAACCCAATGAATCAGCAGGTTCAAAATATATGTTTAATAAAATAAAAACATAATTATAAAATATATTAAAATATAAGTTTACTGGGACATGATAATGTATTATAGCCATGACATATGTTTTGTGAAAGTCAGTTTTAATAAGTGAATCAATTAGTGGCTCAGTTGTCTTTTGTTAGTAAGAGAATTTTGTTATTTTGTTTAATAAACAAGTACATTTTGCGATGACATGGTGGATTCAGACATGACAAAAATCACTGAGAAAAAGCAGTAATAATTACATTACCTCATCTCTACTTGTAAAACTAATCCCATGTGAATAGTACTGTAAGATTTAAGAAGCATGAGAATTTAAGGGCTAAATGCCAAAATGAATTGGAAACCTTAACACATTTTCCTTCCACAGCATTCCAAATGAAACACATCATCAGTAAGCGTCAGGATCATAGGTGGGGTGGTGGGAGGAAGATATAATACTATTGGTTAATACTTTAAACTGCTGAAGACATGGAACAGGCACAAAACATGCATTACATTTTCATGGAAGATCAGAAAACAAGAATTCTGTCTTTTAAATTATATGATATGGTGCTTTAAATGACTAGACACATGAACCTACCAGGTAAAAACATTCAATTTTGTTTTCAAGTTGACTTAAGGAGAAATTCCACTAACATGTCTGCATATTTCATGTGTTGAGATGTAAGCAAAGCCATTCAGTGTGGTTTGATGTGAAATGTTTCATTGTAGAGAAACCTACCGACTCAAAATTATTTTTTACAGTGATGGTATTAGGAACCAGGGGGTTGCAATGTCTATAACACAATTATAGCCATTTTATTTACAATCTAAAACGACTAGTGAACTCTTACATTTCTTCTAAGCTTTTCTATGTAATGTTGAAGATAAAATAGAAGTAAATTAAAATTAAATTCGTTTTCTTTGGAGACTATTTTGCCTCACAAAGCCTTGCATGTACCTTTCCAGTATGAACAGATTTTAAAAAAGTAGGTTTTAAGCCAAAACTTTCTTGCAAAACTATGCAAATCAATGTCTTTGGCTTTAGCCAGTGTGTTTGTAATCATTTTACTATAATAACATATTATAGCTTTTAGAGACATTAAACTGTTCAGATGTCTTGTGTGCCTTACCACTGCTGTAAAGAATTCTGCCCTGGTAAGATTCTCTAGAATGGACTATTTCACATCAAACCAGTCTGATAACTTTGTTTATATCTTTACAATTTAATTATTCAGAAATTTCAAAACATCTGTAAAATTTCCCTTTAAAACATTAAATGCTAAATTGCCAGTTGCTCCAATTTCTTAACAAATTTGTATTATTTTAGTAAAATATCTTTGGTAGCGGCCATACAGTTGAAAACTTGAAAACGTTAGGCAAGTTTTTTCTCCCAGTTTTTCCATCCAGACACAGATGGAGAAGCAAATGTCTCTAAGGATGCTGCCTGGCCTATGCTTATGGTTGTGGATGTCAAATTCAAGTTGAACTTCCTTGCAGATCTCTGTATTCCTTGAGGTGGTGAAGAGTGTTGGGGTCAGCATCCACCAAGCCAATGGACAGGATTTTGGTAATGAAGTGAAGCTCCTGTTCACTAAGGTTCTTCTGTGAGAGAAAAAAGCTTGTTAATGTCCAAGCAGTAAATTTTGCATCAAAAGAATGATCAGTGTACATTTTTAAGGTTTACACATTGTTTTTCCATAGAAAGGACTAACTTTCAGTAATTCACTATTTAATTATTTCAACCTATCTCCTTTCTGAGTGAAATGATTGCTAACAACCAGAAATAGAGACCCTAGTATCAGTAACTTGTGTATTAGATTGCTTTGTAATTAGGCAACTGTAAGTATTTTCTGCGGGTACTAGTGATGCAGCAATATTTAATTTCTGAGGCAAAGAAATTATTAACACCCAGTTGTGGCCATCAGAAACAGTAATGTATTAAGAAAATATATATATATATATATATATATATATATATATATATATATATATATATATATATATATATATATATATGTGCAGCCAAACAACAAAAAAACATTATGGCCACCTGCCTAATGTACTGTTGATACTCCACATGCCACCAAAACAGCTCCAACATGTTGAGGCATAGAATCTTTAGGATTTCTAAAGGTGTCCTGTGGTATCTGGCACCAAGACATTAGCAGCCAATCCTTTAAGTCCCATAAATTGCAAGGTGGAGCTGCTGCGGATTGGACTTCTTGTTCCAGCAAATCCCACAGACGGGCAACACCTTGAATTCTTTTTCATGTTCCTCACACCAGTCCCAGAGCATTGCCTCACACTCCTCTTACTGACTCCTCCTCCCGCAGTGCATACTGGGGTCATCAAATCTCTATGTTAACAGCATAAACGTAACCAGTTTGTGATATAAAAGAAAACTGAATTTTTTGAAACAGGGGCACCTTCTTTCATTGCTCCGAGGTCCAGTTCTGAAACTGGCGTGCCCATGGTAGCTGTTTTTGATGGTGGACAGAGGTTAGCATTCTGACCAGACTGCAGCTATGCAGCAGGGTGTGATGCCCTGTCTGTTGTGACACACTCCTCCCATAATGATTATTAAAAAATTCTGTGACTTGTGCCACAGTAGTCTTTCTGTTAATTTCAACTGTGGTTTGTCCCACCACTGCTGACCAGGAGTGCCCCACAAGCCTTGCTGTTGGAGGCCATACCAATTTATCGCAATTTATTGCAACTAATAAAGTCGCTCAGGTCTTCACCCCTGCCCATTTATCCCACACCCAACATGGCAACTGTGGGAATTGTTTGCTTACTGTCTAATATATCCCAGATCTTGACATGCGCCACTGTTACGAGATAATGTTATTTGCTTCATCTGTGAGCAGTCATAATGTTTTGGTTTAACAGTTTTTTAACCAATCTTAGACATACTGCACAGATTAGGATATTTATATATGATGTGTTAAATCACTTAAATAAATTATATTTTTTGGCCCTGGCCAACAGGCCTTGCTCTTTATTCTAGAAATCAAGAAACAAATGTCACAGCTCTTCCTGTTTTACTGGTGACAAGCAATGTTCATTTGAATTTCCTTTTTGGATTTTGGCTATTCATGGAGCCCTTATCCATTTGTTCTCAATTATTACCATTAATATTTTGGTATTTTTTATTTTATAGGCATTCTATTTATTATTCCATTTAATGTAAATCGATTGTTTGAACACCATAATTTGCAAATGACTTGCATAGACACAGTCATCTTTTTGCCTTATTCAAATTAATGAAATGGAAATCCTTAGCTAAAACTGAAAGCAAACATCAGAACACAAAAGCAAAAATGAAAAAAGCTCACAATAAATAAAAAAAAAAACAAATGCATAAAATAAACTAAAATGATTACATTATGAGGTTACAGTATATACCATGAAATCCAATATTCTCAACGACTATTGTCGACTATTGCATCTCAGTGAGAATTTTTGGTCATCCAAGGCAATACATTTAAACAGACTTATGGAATGACTGAAGTTTGGATGGAGGACCATGCCTTAAACCCCTGCTCCTTCAAAGTTAAAACACTATAAATGGCCATCTTTGCCTTCTGTTTCTCTACCTTCTGCAATATCAACCACCAGCCCTTCCCCCATCTCTTCCTTTCTGTTACATAGTGCCTTTTGAGCATGATATTGTGTTTTCAAGTGCTTGTCAAACTTGTAATAGAGAAGTTCTGGGGCACTGCACCCTCCTGATACTCAACATGAACAGAGATTATAAATTGCTGGTCTGATGTTCCCCGTAGAAATTGGGAACAACTTCCATATGGCCAACATTTTCACTGTTTATATGCTGCTGCTCAAACTGTTCGAACATGTCTACACTGACTGGTGCAGAAGTGTGAAATAAACAAAACAGTGTTTTAGTCACTGTTGCTCATTTTCACTGCCATTAAAAATATTTGTGAAGTCTTTGTTAGTTTCAGTCAAAATGTTCAGCAGGTTTACTCTTTTGATGGACAAACTTTTGGTGGATCACCAATTAAAATGTTGCACAAAATATTGTACATACATTGAATCATGAACCTGGCACTGTGAATCGAATCGTGGACTGAGTGTATCATTACACCTCTACTGTTCGTGGATGTGTGTGTGTGGGGGGGTGTTTCTTAAAAGAAGAAGTAATGACTTAAAAATGACTGTACCTTCTTTTTATCTGGGATGGCACGGGTATCTTTAGCACATCTTTGTGTGTCCTGTTGAAAAAAAATAACTTCCTGTGTCAGTTTTCAAATTCACGTGACACATTAGACAAAACAAGCTAATTTGTTTTAACCCTGTACGTTTTTGCATTTTTAAATATTTTTTACCAACATTTCACTAGAATACTCACTACTCGCAATACATAGACGACACTCTATCCAGAATTAACATACCATATTTTTATGTACATTTTCTTCTTGCAGAACAAATCTGGGACACATCATATAAATTTTATCATTTTAAAATGCTTAATTTGTGGCAACATAATGAATGCACCATGAAATACTGCAGTTTGATCATTTTTAGGCTCTAAAACTTTCCATCACTTCCATATATTCAGTTGCTTCACTTTTCTCACTTTGGTTCTTGTTCATTAAAGATGCTTATGGTCACATCTGACCGTAAGATGAGCGCACACAAATTCACTGAGGGTTTTGTTATTCATCACGTTCATCTTGGCATATCTGTACTCATATCTGGTAGGAGTGCATGTACATTTGGGCATAAATGCTGGATATGTGGCTAATTAACCAAAACTATTATCAACATAATCTGTAATTGCAAAAATAAGAACAACAATAGAAAATTTCAATAATACTAATTTGTGTGCATGACAGTCCAGTACAAAAGTGGATGTACTTACTTTACATGCACATTGATATAAACAAGTGCTGCAACTATTTCATGTTCCATTTAAAGACACATTACACTGTGCTTTTGTTTCATACTACTGACTCTTCGACAGCTGACAGCTTCGGTCATACACTGCAATAATACAGCGTTTATTTTAGGGAATTAATTACACTAAACAATCACTCTACTATGTTAACAACACTGAGTATTTTGTTTTATTTCACATTTTATTTTTTCCAGTTGTTTTCATTTTAATACTACGAAGTTTGGTCAGCAGGGGAGGAGTCCACTCACTGCTGGACATCAAACTCCACCCACGAGCACGGCCATTAGCTTCCATGCCAAACACTGCCGTTTTATTGGCTGGCTACTGAAACATCTGCATGAATTAGGGTGTGCTTCATGTAAATGATATGTAAATGAGGTGCTGGTAGGCTGGTTTCATGCACTGAAGCTGATTTATCATTTATGCTCAAATCTCCACTTGTTTCCACATCGTACAAAATTGTTATGAATCAGACGCAGAGCAGTTCATACCTTATAAAAGGCTTTTTTTACATAACTTTGATGATTAATGGCCATTAGATCTTTACATTTTGACCATTACTTCTTAAATTCCACTTAATCAACCATTCATTGCTTCTTAAATTCCTCATACTTAATCATTAATTACTTCTTAAATTCCTCTTACTCAACCATTAATTACTGCTTTTGTGTCCCTCCAAGTAAATTGACAACACAAAATCAGTAATTAATGGTTAAGTAAGAGGAATTTAAGAAGTAATTAATGGTCAAAATGTAAAGATCTAATGGCCATGGGCCCTTTTCACAAAGAGTCGCGTTTACGTCCGGATTAAGCATTAGCAGTGAACTATAATGCTCAAATACTGAGCTGCAACAGACATATGTTAGTTTTTGTGCACTATCATTACAAAAAGTGAGAAGAGGAAGTGAATGGAAGCACTGATTTAACTTTAAACACAGCTGAAATGCTGTGTGTGGTGTAGCCCTGCTTACTGCTGCTGCAGCTGCTCACATCAAGCAGTGTCTCTGTAGTTGAACAACATGCCAGCAATTTCTGTAATATTTTTGTTTTCAAAAGAAATAAAAGTTTTTCTATGTAGTATGAATTTGGTAGACGTTGTTTAGCTGTAGCTAGCTAGCAACGCTAGAAGCCATTTCTAACTGTAGCTGTATTCCCAAAATACGGAAGCTAGTTAGCTTTCATTAGCTGCTGCCACCAGCCGGCTAACGTGGAGCAGGTTCTGTGACACATTTAGCTAGCTACATGATGGCAGTGACTTCTGACATAAACACAAACAAAAACTTTTATATGTAAAGTCTATTTTACAGACCTCGTTTAAACTGTATTAGCTTATGGTAGGCTAGCAGGCTACAGTCGCTAATTAGCTAGCCTACCGTTAGCAGTTTGAGGAGCACCAGCTTCGTGTAAATAGCAAACTTTAAAGCTAAGTTAGCTCTAACGCTGCCTATGTTAGCGATCTGCCAAATAGCATTATTCTTATAGTTTCATGGCAATTTTTGAAGCAGCACTTCAGAAAACATCCACCTTTCACTGCTCAGTCAAAAACGAGACTCCTAGCTGAAAAACATCTGAAAAAGCTGCTTCATGTTAGCCGGGCTAGTTTGGCTAGCAGTAGCTTCTAGCCAGTATAGTTAACTTAATATAAACACAGTCTATAACATTCATGCTACATATAAAAGCTCTTCTTTCTTTTGAAATCAGAATATTACCGAATCGCTGGCGTGTTGTACAAAGACACAGAGGCTGCTTGATGTGATGCAGCTGCAGCAGAACTGCAGTAAAAACAACATACAGCATCTCAGCTCTGTTTACAGTTAAATCAGAGCTTCCGTCCACTTCTTACTCTCACTGTCACAACCGTGCAGGAACACTAAAATACAGCTGTTGTAGCTCAGTGTTTGAGCGTTATAGTTCACTACTAAACATTCTGACATAGCGTCTGCAGTAGCTCTATGGAGAGGAAGTGAGTTTTACCCTGCTAATGCTTAAACCGGAAGTAATCACGAATCTTGTGAAAAGGGCCCATTAATCATCAAAGTTACGTAAAAAAAGAACACCTTTTTTGCCTTTTATAAGGTATGAACTGCTCTGCGTCTGATTCATAACAATTTTGTACGATGTGGAAACAAGTGGAGATTTGAGCATAAATGATAAATCAGCTTCAGTGCATGAAACCAGCCTACCAGCACCTTATTTACATATCATTTACATGAAGCACACCCTAATTCATGCAGATGTTTCAGTAGCCAGCCAATAAAACGGCAGTGTTTGGCATGGAAGCTAATGGCCGTGCTCGTGGGTGGAGTTTGATGTCCAGCAGTGAGTGGACTCCTCCCCTGCTGACCAAACTTAATAGTATTAAAATGAAAACAACTGGAAAAAATAAAATGTGAAATAAAACAAAATACTCAGTGTTGTTAACATAGTAGAGTGATTGTTTAGTGTAATTAATTCCCTAAAATAAACGCTGTATTATTGCAGTGTATGACCGAAGCTGTCAGCTGTCGAAGAGTCAGTAGTATGAAACAAAAGCACAGTGTAATGTGTCTTTAAATGGAACATGAAATAGTTGCAGCACTTGTTTATATCAATGTGCATGTAAAGTAAGTACATCCACTTTTGTACTGGACTGTCATGCACACAAATTAGTATTATTGAAATTTTCTATTGTTGTTCTTATTTTTGCAATTACAGATTATGTTGATAATAGTTTTGGTTAATTAGCCACATATCCAGCATTTATGCCCAAATGTACATGCACTCCTACCAGATATGAGTACAGATATGCCAAGATGAACGTGATGAATAACAAAACCCTCAGTGAATTTGTGTGCGCTCATCTTACGGTCAGATGTGACCATAAGCATCTTTAATGAACAAGAACCAAAGTGAGAAAAGTGAAGCAACTGAATATATGGAGGTGATGGAAAGTTAATTAACAGATAATTAGCGGGATTAACACATAAGTGCTAGTAAGTTATCACGTTACTTCTTCATATGAAGAAAAATACTTATTAGTTAATTAACAATGTAATAAGCAGCAATTAGCACACAGATAATGAGTAAGTAAGCCACAAACTAACTTAGCAACTAACAGTGTACTTAATTACTAATTGATAAGTGCTTAATCAATTACTAAGTAATAGCTAATGCTTAATGAAGAGTTAACTAATAACTAAATAATGGGAAACTAATAGTTGATTATTATATATTTAATGATTGATTAGCGACCCTTAATGTAAAGTGTTACCCAAAATGGATATGTACTTTGACAATAATCTGCTGAGGAAACGTGACATTTGGCTTGAAGTGGCTTAAGTCGGCTCTTACAATGCTGAATGTACTGCCAACAATCTAAAATGTAATTATTCCTGTCTGAGATTAAAATAAAGACATAACTATTGTTTCAAATTATGCATCTTAATGAGAATTAACACTTTGCAAATATGTGTAGGTTGCCTAACTGCACAGGAAATCATATAATTTGATGTCAACAAGTTTTGTTTTATATTTCTCTGGCCACCAGAGGGAGCCAAATCAGTAACAGCAAAGTTCAATGTTGAACTAATTAATAAAAAATATACAATTATTGGAAAGCTTTACTGTATGTCTTTAGGTCAGGACCATTTCTGTATTTTATGCTTTCCACCGTGCCTGACAATTTTGCAAATACAAGTCTTTTAAAAAACTCTATTGTTTTTCTGTAAATCATTTTAAAAAGTCATTTTGCTATACTGTTATACTGCTTGATCGATGTGTACAGCATCATCTCAAACTTGGTCTCAAAACAACCAAGTTGCTGAACTTTACAGGAAATGTTGTAATTTGATTTAAGCAAATTTTGATCAAAGCAATAGGTGTTGTTTTTTCTCCAGCCACCAGATGGAGCCAAATCAGTAACTGCAAATGTCAGTGTTAAATGAATGAATGAAAATACAATAAGTGGAAAGCTTTACTGTAGTTGTCCTTTAAAAAAGAGCATTTCTGAATGTTATGCATTCCACTGAGCCAGCCAGTTGTGCAAATACAAGTCTTAAAAAAATGTACAAAAAAACAGCAATTGAGCTGTCTGACATTTCGGATTGTTGCATGCCCTCTCCATCACAGTATGATCCATGCCATGCCTAGAAGCCTTCTCCCCATTACTCTTCCCGGCACACAGTGCTAATCGGCCTGGTTGATAAGTGAGTATCCCCTCCCTTAGCAACGTTAACAATGGCTCTGTTGTGTTGTAGACATAGGGTGAGTTGGGTTGGCGATATGGCCAGGTGGCTGGTATTTTGTTTTGGAATACTTACTTTGGATCTCCCAATAATGATACTTGAGTATACACCAACAAACTTACGCTGGAACTGTTGTTTACGCTTCGAGCCGGAAATGTAAAATTACTGTAAATCGATTGGAATAGCTAGGTGCCCTCGCTACAAACATCACTCTAGTAGGATCAACCAGACAATCCACTACACCACTTTCTCAGCGTTGGCAATCTCGTCGCACCCCTCCCCTGCACCGCCCTGGTAGGGATTCTACACTATTGCGACCATTGTGCAAAGTCAACTGCAGTCAGGAAACAGGACATAAGTAGAACCTTGGACGAGGACATAAGGACATAAGTAGCATGGCCTTACAAAACTGCTGCATGTTAGGCAAATTGCTACTTCTTCAGGAAAAAATAGTTGAGAATAACAT
This sequence comes from Colossoma macropomum, assembly GCF_904425465.1. Classification (NCBI taxonomy): domain Eukaryota; kingdom Metazoa; phylum Chordata; class Actinopteri; order Characiformes; family Serrasalmidae; genus Colossoma; species Colossoma macropomum. The sequence goes on along the minus strand of NW_023494791.1, from coordinate 27,516,180 downwards.
GGATGCGTTACTTCTCATTGAAATGTGGAAGACATCAATTGACGTCTTGCACCTGAACTAGCTTACTTCTCATGGCTTTAACTACCTATCTAAACCTTGACTCAAAGGTAGAGGTAGAGCTTTAGCAGTTATATTGTCATAGAAGTCTATATTGTCTAAGAATCTTGTTTTAAACATTTTGTACGTAAATTTTCAGGTCTGATTCCGTTACTTGCTGTGCTGATCTATTGTCCTCTTCCTATGCAGACTAGTTTTCCATCGGATCTGTCTGAACTGCTTACTGAAGTATGTGCTCTGTTGTCTACTATCGTATTACTTGGTCACTAATGTTTTTATGTCAGTGCTTGACTGCTTTACATTCACACAGCATGTAAACTTGTAAACCACACATGAGCATGGTCATAGGCTGGATTTAATCTGTACAACTGGACCTGATAATATTGTTGTTCAAGGCACTCATAATGGTATATCTGACCATCATTTTATTGAATTCAGTTTTAATCTCCATTTCCATAGGCGTTCTAAGAAAACCATGGTGACTTACAGAAATTTGAAATCTCTGGATCCTTTAACTTTTTCTGCTTCCCTTTGTGCTTCACCTCTGATATCTCTTCTCTGACCTGTCCTGATGAGATTCTCTCTGTATATAAAAATTCCCTGAATACTTTAGATGCTCTTGCACCTATAAAACAAAAGCAAGCGCCATCCTCCCACTCCTCTCTGTGGTTTACCATTGAGCTCAGGGCTATGAAAACCACTGGCAGATGTCTTGAGCTATTCTTTTTTACAACACGTGAAAACAGCTTCTCCTTTAGGATCGCCAGTAGCAGCTAGCTGTATACTGGGAGGAAATCTGAAGCTGCTAGCTAGCGATATTCTAGGATAGTCATTTATATGTGAATACTAATGATGTTCACCCACAGCAACCAGCAATAACCAAAGATAACATTAAAGAGGTGCGTAGATTAGCCCAAATAATGTCTGATGCCCTAATTTGCTCTGGCCCTATCCCAGTTTGACGTAGTGTCGAAATGTACAGCAGGTTATGGTCACCAAACTGCTGGTTGTCCAAGTGGTGCTCAGAAAACAAAGTGGGTGTTGCAGTTAATTGGTCTACTTTGAAGGCAAGCCTGGTCTTTTGAGTCGGGATGATATCCACTCTTGTTTCTTGCAACATAGCACATAGTGTCTCATAGAGAGCCATCAGTGTAGGGCAGTCAGTGGCTGACAGACCAGTGCCAAGGCCAGACAGCAGACAGATTGGCTAAAACGCCTGCTAGCTGCCTTGGGAAGCCAAATAGGTCGTCCTGTCACACCTTATTGAAACTGTGTCTGTTCTCCAAATCTAACAAAATTTCAGAAAACCTCAAAAAGTTTGTTTAACTAATCAAATATCAGACTAGTCCAATCAGTTCACAATGACAGCACCTTTGGTCTAAAACCATGACTGCTGAACAAAAGATCTCTTACATCTAAGGCCATGATTGTAAATAAATTATTACTGATCTATTACTCTCTTGTATGCGCAGCACTGGTATTACTGGATCCGCTCTTTCCCGATTTTCCTCTTATCTTAGTGATAAAGGCAAAGACACTTTATTTTGAGTGGTCCTTTTTAGATCAAATAAACACTCAACAGACTCTCAGTAACATAAAAACACATTAATGATGTAGCAGCAGTGAATTTATTCAGTAGATTATCAAGAGACTTTACTTAATTGCGTAAATACAATTTCTTTATAATATGCTTAATTCAATTGTTTTCACTTTATTTTGACTGTCCAAATTCATATCTGTAAATTTTAACTTGAGAGGTCACTAAACATGTAACAGGCATAATACAGACCATCACAACATCCTCAACAAGCTGTTATAGACATGCTGCTGACACCATTCTGTAACTGGAACTTAACTGGATTAGGTTTGGGTTGAGGTTAGGGAAGGGTAGTGTTAGGATTAGGGTCAGGGTGAAGGTTAGGATTAGGTTTTGGGTTAGGGTTAGGATTAGGGCCAGGATTAGGTTTTGGGTAAGGTTGGGTAAGGTTAGGTTTAGCTTAATGGAAGTACCATATAATGCCTACTTCATGTAGCACATCAACAATACATCTACTTAAGTAATTAAGTAGTAAGTAATGCATCAACAGAACATCTTCAAGATATTTATCTCAATATATTCAGGTGCTGCACTACGGCTACTTCACTGATATGTTGTAGATGTGTTACTGATACTCTGTTAAGTGTTTATTAATCATCTACAAAGAACCATTCAAAATAAGGTGTTACCCAAAATAGGTATTGGATAGTAACTGTAAATACTGAAAATTCCTCAAGGAAAGATCTGGAAATTATCAATCTAACACAAATCAAATGAGACCTTTGCACAGTAGTATATATATTATTGTTTATTTACTATAAGTGATTCCAAACTGTTAAGCTTCATAAATGTATCACATGATACCAAATAACCTACCTAGCTACAATAAGCATCTATGAAGTATGAACAAAGTAGTACCATAATTAGCTCAGTCACTTAAAATTCCACTATACATAACATTCCATTCCATACGATAAATACATAGACATGTCAAGTTAAAGCTCAGTAATATCTTTCCTCAAGGGCGTAGCACCAAATTTTGGGCCCCTGGCATGGTAGTGTGCCCAGGCTCCCTCCCAAAAAAATCAACAAAAGATAAACAAGGTAAGTTGTGCTTTCATGGACTTTCATGGGTGAAATTATCATAAATCTAGTCAATATATCTAATATTTTTCGTTTTTAAGTTGTTGTGAGCTTATTTCAAGATTATTTCTTATTTGAAAGCATTTTATTTGCTTTAACTAATTTTGTCAAGTAAAATTATCCCACTATATTGGCAGATAATTTTGCTTGTTTCAAGCATGTTTCTTAACACAAGCAAAAAACCAGCCGATATAGTGGGATAATTTGACTTTTTAAAATTATCCCAATGTCATCAAAATGTCTAGAATAGAGTTAAGTAATCTTAAAATAAGGTTAGAACAATCTCAAAATGAGAAGTATCAGATTTACAAACAAATTTAAGATTATTTCACTTGGCAAGTTACCATTTTTTGCAGTGTTGAATCATCAATTTGCTGTAGTTCAAAAAGGGTTAGACTTAAACTTCTGTCTCTGTTCAAGACATGGTAACTGCTATATCACTAAGGTGGGCTGGAAAAGTCAAATAAAAAGCTGGCAAACACAAAGCCCATCTTTTGCCCTCCTTACAAAAATAGCCCAAGTTCTGCTTCCTAGCGCACCCATCTTACAACTGATTTTATACAGACAGAACCTAATATGACTTTCCATTTCCAAATCTCTCTTTGGAGAATTCCAGGATTTACCATTATCATCCAAAACCTTTTTTAATCTAATCAATCCTTCATTGAATTAATACACTTGTGTTGTTGATGCAATTGAACAAATCCATGCGGCTGGAGTAGAAGTCGGGAATCAACTTGTGTTTTTCTTACGCTTCCCTCCGTTCCCACTGTTTCTGCCTCCCAGCCTCCGGACTCCATTACCCAGAACCCCACTCCCGATCACATGATCACCAACCCCCCTCACATGACTCTCCAACACTCTGCCTCACCTGAATACTGATTAATCACACCTGTTCCCTGTTATGGTTACCTGTTAGGTAATATATAAGCCTGGGCTTTAGCTTTGTTCACTGTGAAGTATTGCCTTTGTATTTAGAGCCTTACTGAGCCTACTGTTTTGTCTGTTTGCCATTTCATGTGTGAACCTTGCTTTATTTACTTTGACCTTGCCTTTTTGCCTTGCCTTCTGAGTATTGTTGTGATTTCTGGTTTGACCCTGTTTCCGTTCTGTGCACATTGCTTTTTGGACTCTCCTTATGGTTCCTGTTTTGGTTTATTGGTTTTTGACATTGGATTTCCTAACTTTGATTATGGATACTTCCTTTGTTAATAAACCCTTTTTACCTAAGCATGGTCTGTGAGCATCTGAATTCTGTATGTTTTGATCTATCCAACATAATTAATGACAAATAACACATTATTTTTACTGTATTGTGTTTCTTTATTTATTTTAATGTTATATAGTGATCCAAATGCTAAAACAATTCAAGAATAAAATTTCTCAACATAGCAAAGAACTTGGGGATTTCATCATCTAGGGTACATAATAACATTAAAAGATTCAGAGAATCTGGAGAAATCTCTGTATGCAAGGGATAAGGCCAAAAACCGGTATTTGCTGGCCATGATCTTTGAGCCCTCAGGTGGCACTGCATTAAAAACAGACATGATTCTGCAGTGGAAACCACTGCATGGGCTCAGGAACACTTCTAAAAACCACTGTCTGTGAGTTCATCACTGCATCCACAAATGCAAGTTAAAACTCTACAACACAAAGAAGAAACCATACATAAACAGGATCCAGAAACTCCGCCACCTTCTCTGGGCCTGAGCTCTTTTAAGATAAACTGAAGGGAAGTGGAAAAGTGTTCTGAGGTCTGACAAATCAACATATGACTTTTTTTTTTGGAAACCATGGACACTGTGTCCTCTGGGCTAAAGACCACTCAGCTTGTTATCAATGCACAGTTCAAAAGGCAGCATCCATGATGGTATAGGGGTGCATTAGTGCACATGGCATGGGTGACGTGCACATCTGTGAAGGCACCATTAATGCTGAATGATACATTGATCAGGCATAATATTATGACCACCTCCTTGTTTCTACGCACATTGTCCATTTTATCAGCTCCACTTACTATATAGGTGCACTTTGTAGTTCTACAATTACAGACTGTAGTCCATCTGTTTCTCTGCATACTTTGTTAGCTCCTTTTTAGCCTGTTCTTCAGTGGTCAGGACCCCCCTGGACTCTCACAGAGCAGGTACTATTTGGGTGGCAGATCATTCTCAGCACTGCAGTAACACTGATGTGGTGGTGGTGTGTTAGTGTGTGTTGCGCAGGTCTGAGTGGATCAGACACAGCAGTGCTGCTGGAGTTTTTAAACACCTCAGTGCCACTGCTGGACTGAGACTGGTCCACCAACCAAAAATATCCAGCCAACGGTGTCCTGTGGGCAGCGTCCTGTGACCACTGATGAAGGACTAGAGGATGACCAACACAAACTGTGCAGCAGCAGATGAGCTATCGTCTCTGACTTTACATCTACAAGGTGGACTAACAAGGTAGGAGTGTCTAATAGAGTGGACAGTGAGTGGACACAGTGTTTAAAAACTCCAGCAGAACTGCGGGTCCATGGGGGTCCTGACCACTGAAGAACAGGGTAGAAGGGGGCTAACAAAGCATGCAGAGAAACAGATAGACTACAGTCTGTAACTGTAGAACTACAAAGTGCACCTATATAGTAAGTGGAGTTGATAAAATGGACAATGAGCGTAGAAACAAGGAGGTGGTCATAATGTTATGCCTGATCGGTTTATGTATGTGTATCGTTTTTCAGGGAAGGCCTTGCTTATTTCAGCAAGACAATGTAAAACTGCATTCTGCATGTATTACAGCAGCATGGCTCCAAATTAAAAGAGTCCGGGTGCTAAACTGGCCTGTCTTCAGTCCAGACCTGTCACCCACTGAAAACATTTGGTGCATCATGAAATGAAATATACGACAAAGGAGACCCCGAACTGCTGAGCAGCTGAAATCCTGAATCAAACAAGAATGAGAAAACATTTCACTTTCAAAAATACAGCAGTTCGTCTCCTCAGTTCCCATACACTTACAGAGTGTTGTTAAAAGAAGAAGTGATGAAACACAGTGGTAAACATACCCCCGTCACAACTTTGTTGGAATGTGTTGTTGGCATCAAATTCAAAATGGGCATATATTTTTCAAAAACAATAAAATTTCTCAATTTCAACATGATATGGTGTCTTTGTAGCACTGTCCTTTAAAAATATGGTTTACATGATTTGCACATCATTGCATTCTATTTTTATTTACATTCTACACAGCATCCCAACCTTTTTGGAAATGGGGTTGTAAATGCAAATGTGTTACGTGGTCTAACAGACCCATATTCTAGTGACTGATGGCTGTGGCATTATTAGGATACATTTGGATATAGTCAATCAGTCTATTCCATTAATGATTTTGTTGCTAAAACACAATTATATGTTTTTCCCTAGATATTTCAAGCATTTTCTCTAGACATCTCTGGACATTTTTATTTTAGTGGTTTGTGTACATTATGTAGAGATATGTACTGTTTTGTATTCCCTAAATTTTCTGCATGTATTGCAGAAAATGTATTTTGTAATGTATGTCTTTTAGTAATGCTAGCGCCTCAGGATTTTACACAGTTGAACGCATTTGAAAGAGAACACTAACCATACAGTTCTGATGTGACCTGCTAAATATGTGACCTAACATATCTAACAGGTACAGGATTCAAACTTGGAAAAGAAAGCGAACTTCTTGATCTTTGAATTAAATTGTACTTCTGTAGTTTCTAAGCTAAAATCACAGTTAAGACAGTTCTATAACAATTGATCTGGTTGTCAAGAAAAAAATTTATGAAAAATATCTACTTACCTGACTGAGCCCTTTAGTCATGCACACAATGATGCCAATAAGGCCAATAATGATCTGCAATGTTAAGCAAGATGTTAAGCAAATATGTGTGCACACAGTATCTCTCTCTCTCTCTCTCTATGTGTGTGTGTGTGTGTATATATATATATATATATATATATATATATATATATATATATATATATATATATATATCCAAAGATAAATGTTTTGAGTTCTTAGCCTTAAAAGTGTGCACAGGGCGCAATAACAGTTTTGTGGTGGACCTCCTTTCGCACCTTCTCATGCAATTGATGACATAGCTGAACTTTTAAATGCATCCGATCACTTGAAGGAAGTGTGTGGAAATCTATGTCTAATGCAACTAATTACAGAACCAACACGACCCATCTTCCATGACCCCAGCAAGTCAACACTAATAGACTTCATTTTATCCAACAGACCTGATAAAATTCCTTCAAGGTTCGATCCTCGGACTAGTATTATTTAATATTTATATTAATGATATTGCCACCTCAATTATTGACTGTGTAGTACATTTATTTACTGATGACACTATCTTGTACCGCTCGGCTGACTATATTACTACTGTATTGGATAAACTGCAGCATTCTTTTAATGTTCTACAGTCTTTTTTTTTATAACCATAAACTAGTCTTAAATGTTGAAAAAACTAAATTTATGGTTTTCTAGAGCCTCTAACATTGATTTTAGCACTTTTAAAATCACAACCCTGAAGGGATCTGACATTGAAAGAGTTAATGAGTACAAATACCTTGGCATATGGCCAGATGACAAATGCACTTTTAAACAACGTTAACAAACTTACATGTAAACTGAGACAAAAGCTCTCTGTATCGTAACAAAGTATGTTTCCCAAAGTGCACAAGGAAAAAGATTGTTGAAGCAAAGCTATTGCCTGTTCTGGATTATGGTGATGTGTTCTACAGATATGCACCTGTAACTACTTTGAAATCTCTAGATTCTGTATACCACATTACCTTGAGATTTATTACTGGTGACCCCTACAATACTCATCATTGTATACTATATGAAAAGGCTGGTCATCTCTGTCTGTGTGTCGGGAGTCACATTGGCTTCTTTTTATCTATGAAGCGCTTACTGGACATATACCATCGTGCAGCACAGAAATGCTCAGTGTAAAAAATGCAGTTTATTAGACTTCTTAGTGATTGGATTACCCTTCAGGTGCCAAGAGCTTTTACAGAGCTAGGAAAATCTGCTTTTAGCTACAGTGCACCAGCAAGCTGGAATTCATTACAGGAATCTCTAAAACTCTCTGTTGTCACATGAACATTTTAAAGTTTTAGTCTCTAAACACCTCCACTCAGCCTGCAACTGTTTTATTTGATTTTACTTAACTTTTAATTTTTTGGTATGTTTTTGTCACGCCTCCTTCAGACCTGGTTGAGCCTACAGCCAACCCTGATGCACAGGACTACGTTTCCCAAAACCCCTCGCTGCAACACGTGACCCAAGACTCACACAGATCCACACATCACCGTTCAACATCACCAGATTACTAATCACTTTCACCTATTCTTTGTTTCATGTGTTTGTCAGTCTAGTATACAAGCCCAGGCTTTAGCTTAGTTCATTGCGAAGTATCGTCACTCGTGTGTACTGAGTGTTACCTTATGCTACTCTGTGTATGACCCGTTTTCTGTTTCTGACCACAATTCTAGACTTGTCCTTTTGTCCTGTTCTGATTCTCTGGTTTTTGACCTTCTGCTTGTGTTTATCAACTGTGAGTTTGGATTGCCCTTTTGATATTAAAGTTTTGAACTCAAGCCTCTGCTGTGAACGCCTGGTTCCGTCTGCCACCATTACAGTTTTATCTATGTCTTAGCTATCGTTGAAAATTTTATTATTCTTTTTATTCATTTTATTTATTTTTTAGTCTTTATTTTATTAATTTCAATTTATTGTCTTACATCTTCTATTTCTTTTTATTTCATTAATTTATGTTTTTATTTATTTTATCCTTATCTGATCTGTTACTTGTCAAGTTACTATATTGTAATTTTTATGGTTTATAGATTTAACAGTTCATTGGTATCTTTTTATTATTAAATTTTACTATTATGATTTTTATTGCTTTATTACATTATTACATTATACATACATACATTTGATTTCTTTTAACTACCCAACTCGTCAATTCCTGATTTCTGTATTGCTCAGCTACATTGTCTCCCTCAATGTATTCCTAGTTTAAAAAAAGGTTGATCGATTGATTGCTTGATTGATATAGGGTTTCCATGATCAAGCAGCCACATGCAAGCTTTACATCACCAAGCACAATGCCAAGCATCAGATGAAGTAATGTTAGGCACGCTGCCACTGGACTCTAGAGCAGTGGAAACGTATTCTGTGCAGTGACGAATCATGCTTCTCTATCTGGCAGTCTGATGGACGAGTCTGGGTTTGCCGAGTACCAGGAGAATGTTACCTGCCCGATTGTATTGTGCTGATGGAGTGGGGATAATGCAATGGGGTTCTTTTTCAGGGGCTAGCCTAGGCCCTTTAGTTTCAGTGAAGGGAAATCTTAATGCTTCAGCATACTAAGACATTTTGGACAAATGTATGCTTCCAAATTGGAACAGTTTTATGAAAGGCCTTTTTTGTTCCAGTATGACTGTGCCCCAGTGCACAAACCAAGGTCCATAAAGGCGTGGTTGGGTGAGTTTGGTGTGAAAGAACTTGACTGGCCTACACAGAGCCTTGACCTTAACCCCATTGAACACCTCTGGGATAAACTAGAATGGATACTGTGAGCCAGGCCCTCTCATCCAACATCAGTGTCTGACCTCACAAATGCTCTTCTGGATGAATGGGCGAAAATTTCCACAGACATACTCCAAAATCTTGTAGAAAGCCTTCCTAGACGAGTGGAAGTTGTTATAGCTGCAAAGGTGTTACCAACTCCATATTAATTGCTATGAATTTAAAATGGGATGTCATAAAACTCTGTAGGTGTATTGTGTAGGTGGCCTTTGTCAATATTTTGTACATATAATGTACATCTATATATGTACACTTGCCTTCTATCTACACTCATTATTCATTTTATCAGGTCCACTTACCATACAGATGTTAATTCTACAATACAGACTGTAGTTCATCTGTTTCTCTATATAATTTGTTTGTTTTTTATTTGTATTTGTATTTTATTTCAGCAATTAAACACCAGTTGTGCATTACAAAGTGCAAAGTCTTCTGTAGAGGATGTGCACTTATTTTCACTTAGAAAATCAACTTAGAAACGAAATCTGACAAGGGGCACCCAAACATATTTTGCATATGACTGTGTCACACCTCTCCTCGGCTCCGCTGAAACCACTGCTCCTTACTTCATAGCGAATGCCAACTCACAGAATCCTCTGGGAGGTCACCTGTCTCTGGACTGGACTCTGTACCATCCAGCTATCCACACTCTGCCTCCCCAGATAACTGATTTCCACCATTTGTATCTCACCACATATAACACTAAATAACAATGTTCACACTCACATTGCGAAGTATTGTTTCAGCCTGCTGTACATTACCAAGCTGTTTGTTTTCCTTAGTTTTCCTGGTTTGTGACTTTGCTTAGCTTTCTTGTTTACAACCCTGACCCTTTGACTCTGTTTTGCCTTATTTATGTTCTGATATTTTTGCCTGATTTTTGTCTCGCCTGTACATGCCCATTAGACTGTGTTTGACTTTAGCCTGTTTTTGGATTCCAGACTGTTTCTATGGCTAGGTTCAAAACTTGCATACAAACTCCTCTCCAGTTTTATGGCTCAAAAAGAATTAACTAATTGTAGCCAAAATCCTTAGCAATGCTAGCAAGACTCACACAGATCTAGCTAGCACATAAAGCTAGCACATAAGGCTAATTCTATTTAGCCATTAGCTGTCTTGCCCTATGTTTGGGGGCACTTATTGCCCCAAAAATCTAACTTTACCTTTTTTACTTTAAAAGTAAAAGAATCTCTCTTAAAACCAAATTACTATTTTTCGAATTCAAGTGGTTGTGTGAGAAACCTTTTAAAGAACCTTTTAAAGAACATTCACACAAAATGTAGGTTCTATACACTCTTAAAGGGCTCATAAAAAGTAAAAAAAAGAATTCTCCTCGCTTTTTGAACTAAAATAGATTGATGCAGCAAGTAATCATTGTTTGTTTCAAAACATACTGTCCATGTATGGAAACTAAGCTGCTAAAACAGCCTGTTTTGAATTTAGTTTTTGTGATGCTCCCACCTCTTCAGCCTAGAGCAGTTTAGTCCCACCCATTCTCGCTGTTATAGTGTTTCAACTTGGACTGCTTTTTTAATTTGGCACAAAAATGTCAGCCAATGAGAACAGAACTTATTTACATAGGTGTCTTGAAGGCACAGCCTGTAAAATACTAAGGTATGACAACAGGTTGGAAAATGGTCATATAAAACTTAATTATGACTGTTTTTGATACATAAAATGTTAAAAGTGTTACACTGATGTAGGATACAGGCATTTAAAAAATTAAGGTCTAAATATATATACTTACCCCCAACAGGTACAACATCACGAATTTCCTGTGTATTCTCTCTCCACCTCTGTGATTTTAAATGTGCCATGGAGTCAGATACATGACAGTAAACAAAACCTGATTTGCAGGTTTTGCTGCATCTGTGAGCCACCTTTGACACAACAATGTAATGAAGCCAAACTGAACAACAGTCACAGGATTTCCTTGTGAGCTTCTTACTTAACCAAGACTTCTAAGAGAGTTTTTCTTACATTGTTGCCTTTGGTACCCTGGGATCTAGCCCCAGACCACAAAGTTGTTTCACAACATGTCCACAACAGTTTTTCATATAACTTTTAGCAAAAAGGAATCACTACAGTATGAACAGCTATGTCTTGTAACAATGGTGAAACCCTTTGGGTGCTAAAACATTCATTATAGAGCTACACTATGTGTCCAAGGTTTGGAGACATCTACTTATCCAATGTTTAATTTAAAATCAAGAATATTGTGGAGTCAGAGCATGCTTTGGCTCCCATTAAGCTTTGCTCATGCTTTGTTAGACTGTATTTAGTAGCTAGAAGAGTAAGTAAAGGTTTTCGTTTGCATTTGCAGTTGTCATTACCATTTAAAAGCATTCTGTTAGTAACTTGCTAATGGAGATGCTGGGGTTGAAGGTATGAGATGTGCACTGCAGAAATGTTTTTGGGTGTATTTTAGTAAGTTTCAGCCATAGGCCCTCTGACCACAGAAGTACACAGACTGTCTGATGTAAACTGCATGATAAAATCATCACAGCTCTCAGAATCTCACCCTTTAGAGAACTGGCTATGTCTATCTGCACTTCCACGAACTGAAAGTCAAAGTGAGCTTTATTGTCCTTTCTTCTCATCACAGATGTGTTGAGAGAGGAGTGAAATGTAGTTTCTCCAGGACGCGGTGCAACATTTAACACAGAATGGCAGCAGACAACAGTGCAAACAGACAATAAATACAAACTATACAAACACTATAAAATAAATTCTTCTTTAAATATATTAAAAAACTGCAACTATACAACCACTGAGCACAGGACAATAAAGAAAACAAATCTGTTGGTCCACAGCAGCAATGACAGATCTGTGTGTATTGTTTATCAATGCACTGATAATTAACAATAGTTTTGTAATGCATTCACAAAGATTAAGAAAATTGCAGGCAATGTACAGATTAAAGTGACTGTGCATATAAAGTGAGTGAGGTTAAAGTTTCTCAGTAAAATGACTGACTGTGGAAATTAAAGTGCAGCAGATAAAGTGAATAGTATGGCTGAGATAGTAGTTCAATGAGAATGTTAGGTAGATCTTCATTTCTGCACTCAGACAGCCTGCAGGAAGAAACTGCTAATGAGTCTGGAGGACTTGGCCCTGATTCTCTGTAGTCTTCTGCCAGATGGGGGTGGTGTAAACAGTCTGTGTAATGGATTAGAGGGATCCTTCCCGATGCTGCATGCTTTCCTTTTACATCGTTTGGTGTAGATGTCCTAAATCAATAGTTTTGATTACACATAGTTTTCACCTCTAACTTCCAGCACTCTAGCAGATTCTCTCCAAATTGTTTACTGGAAGGGTCATAGAGATCCCTTTCTTCTCCACTTCCTGAAGGACTTTCTCCACTTTCATTTTAAATTGGAACAGCAGAGCGACACAATGCATTGGAAAAAGAAACAGGGCGTCCATCAGAAAGGTGCATCGAATCACTCTCTGCCACTCGCAGCTGGTGCAGACAGTGTCACGGTTTTTAATGGGAGCGTTTTGTTTTTATTGTCACTTGCTTGCATCGCTTGCTGTTAGGACATGAGTTGTATATTACAACACCAATTCCAAGTTGGGATGCTGTGTAAAATGTAAATAAATGTAAATAAAAACAGAATGCAATAATTTGCAAATCTCATAGACTCACATTTCATTCACAATAGAACGTAGAACAGATATCAGATGTTGAAAGTGACACATTTTCAATTTCACAAAAAATATTAACTCATTTAGAACTTGATGGCAGCAACGCATCTCAAAAAAGTCGGGACAGGAACTTGTCTACCATTGTGTAGCATCCCCTCTTCTTTTAACAACAGTCTGTAAACGTCTAGGAAGTGAGGAGACTTGGAAGAGACTGGAGTTTTCAGAGAGGAATGTTGTCCCATTCTTGTCTGATATAGGATTCTAGCTGATCAACAGTCCTGAGTCTTCTTTGCCAGATTTTTCATTTCATGATGTGCTAAATGTTTTCCATTGGTGAAAGGTCTGGACTGCAGGCAGGCCAGTTCAGCACCCGGACTCTTCTTCTGCTAAGCCATGCTGTTGCGATGGATGCAGTATGTGGTTTAGCATTGCTGAAATATGCAAGGCCCTCCCTAGATGGGAGCAAATGTTGTTCTAAAACCTCTGTATACTGTTCAGCATTGATAGTGCCTTCCTGAGCCCATGCAGTGATTTCCAGAACAGAATCATGCCTGTTTTCAATGCAGTGCCACCTGAGGGCCTGAAGATAACAAGCATCCAATATTGACCATCAGCCTTGTGCCTTGTGTACAGGGATTTCTCCAAATTCTCTGAATCTTTTGATGATATTATGTACTGTTGATGGTGGGATATTCAAAGTCTTCACAATTTTACACTGCAGAACATTTTTCTGAAATTGTTCCACAATTTTTAGATGCAGTTTTTTGCAGATTGGTTAACCAATGCTCTTTTTATACCCAGTCATATGAGTTAGTTGCAAATTGTTCCACCAACTGTTTTTATTAGTACCATTTACTTTTCCAGCCTTTTGTTGCCCCGTCCCAACTTTTTTGAGGTGCGTTGCTGCCATCTCAAGTTCTAATGTTTTTCATGAAATGGTAAAATGTCTCACTTTCAACATACATGTGTTCTATTTTCTATCGTGAATAAAATATGGGTCTAAGAGATTTGCAAATTATTGCATTCTGTTTTTATTTACATTTTACACAGCATCCCCACTTTTTCGGAATTGGGGTTGTATATAATACAACAGAACAGGTATTTTTTGGGCGGCAGATCATTCTCAGCACTGCAGTGACACTGACATGGTGGTGCTATGTTATAGTGAATTGCACTTTTACGAGTGCACCAGGCACAGCAGTGCAGCTGGAGATTATGAACACTGCATCCACTCTGTCAACTCTATGAGACACACCTACCTTTTTTGGGCCACCTTGTAGATTTATTTTTATATTTGTTAATAGTCTGTGTGCTCTGTTCAGTACATACTTCATGAAATAAAGTGATTCTGTTTTGGATATTTGGTTTACTCATAATGTGATAGTAGTGTTAATTTAATATATTACGTATACAGTATAAGTATTAATTGTATTAAGTTTTCATTTAAAACCTTTTTTTTCATGACTAAATTGTAATAACAACATGAATAAACAAAATATTGACAACCCAAATTGTACTGATATCTCTGTTCTATGCCAATAGAAACTTTTTTTGAGAATTATTTACTTATAGACTTTTTTTTTTTACAGAGGTTTTGTTTCAAGACCAGTGTTGAGATGATTAGAAGTAAGTCATAGGTTTACTAGTTTAAAATGTGCTATTTTCAAACAAAGAGCTTTTGTTGAGAAACTATACAAATTAGAAAATGACTTTTAATGACAAAGTTGTGTATAACATCAACATTTAAGACATTTATTAATTTTAGTGTTTTGAAATGTGAAATTTAAAAAGTGGCTGATACCTTTGATACTTCAATGGGTAGTAGAGAATCGGTAGATACATATCAAGTTTCACTGGCCAATTCTAAGGCTGTCAAACATCTGCTGAAATCTGATTGGGCAATGGTGGCTAAGTTTTTAGAAGTATGATGTCAGCCTCATAGATCCTTATCCTGTATGGCACACAGTAGCACTACACCAATTTTCATGTCAATCGGACCACTTTCGGTTGCATAACATTTTCTTGCATGTTATAGTGTCCCCTAAAATGTAATTGCACCAATATGTGAAAACTGTCTATAACTTCCCTACCCAGCAGACACCTAACATTGTCACAAAGCTGAAATCCAGTTGAAATTTTGGCAAATAATGTCAGGTCAATGTTGCTATACCATAGGGCTGTCAACTTTTCTTCAGTGCTGGTATATTCAACATAATTTCAACACTGGTGTAACACTGGGTTGTTAAACATGTATAACTTGTATACATGTAAAATATCTTTAGAAAATTATAATTTATCCTTCTCACTCTGCACTCATGAAAGATTCAATCTCCCAGAATTCTCTGGAAGATCACATGACTGGGACACTTCACTCCTCAGTGGATCTCCCAGAACTCCAGAACATGACTGTCTCCTCACAAACACTCACAAACACTCACAAACTTCAATCTTTGTGAAGTATTGCGTCTTCTAAAGAACTACTTATTGGGTTTCTTATGTTTTTGTTTATCCTGTGTTTCTTTTGCCTGTTTTTCTTGATTCTGCTTTTTGTCTTTTCCCATTTGGATTGTTTGTTTGGGTCTCCTTTTTTATGTACATTTGAATTTTTATGGTTTTGACCTTGGCTTCTTTTTTGACTACATCTCTCTTTAGCCCCAGTAAGTCTATTTTAATCACATGCATATGACCAGTCTGGTTGCATTACACATACCGTCCAAACTTTTTCTGATTTGAGGTTGTGTTTCGTAAGGGACAAGAAACCACTATAGGACTTTTCACTGAATTGTATTTGGGTGTTGGGGAATTCTTAGCACAACAGTGACACCAATATGGTATAGTGTTTCATGGTATCTCATTGATTGCTTGGTTTGCATTTGTATACAGTGCTTTATAAATGTGTAGCCTTACAATTCCAAGGTGGTTTTAAATAAGCATTGAAACTTTACATTGAATTTGCATGTAGATAGCTTCGACAACAACAATAAAAAAAAAAAACACTTCAATTGGATAATATTTTGTAGTATTGGTGATATTGGACCTTATTCATCAAAATGATGTCAGTTTGTTGCAAACTTCAGGAACCAGTTTTATTTATGATTGTTTGTCGAATTACTTTATTGCAGCCAAACTGTCATCTGTCCTGATTCTTCTTGATCTCTCAGCAGCTTTTGACATGGTCAACCATACAATCCTTCTAGACGTCCTCACCAACCTTTGAATCACTGGCTCTGCATCGAAGTGGTTCAAGTCCTATCTGGAGGGTCGCTCTTATCAGGTAACATGGAGAGGGTCCACATCCTCTCCATGCAGGCACTCCATTGGTGTCCCACAAGACTCTGTGATGGGTCCTCTTCTCTTTTCACTTTACACTAGTTCTCTTGGTGATGTAATATCCTCTCATAGCTTTTCTTATCACTGCTATACCGATGACACTCACCTAATGCTTTCTTTCTCACCTTCTGACACACAGGTTTCCAGTCGCATCTCGGCATGTCTGACTGACATCTCTTCATGGATGGCAGCTCACCACTTGAAGCTCAATCCTAGCAAGACTGAGCTGCTATTCATCCCTGCAACTACAGGTCCTCATCATGATCTTGCCATTCCATTCAAGAACTCTTATTTTTTCGTCTGAAGAGGAAAGAAGTCTTGGTGTGATTCTGGATGGCCAGTTATCATTCTCAGCTCATATCAAGAACCTAACTCAGGTTTCTCCTGTACAACATCCGTAGGATCCAACCCTTTCTCACTCGAGAGGCCACCTAGGTGCTAGTTCAGTCTCGTCATCTCAAGGCTTTACTACTGCAACTCGCTCTAGGCTGGTCCTCCCATGCAGGCCATCAAGCCTCTGCAACTCATCCAGAATGCAGCAGCATGGCTTGTCTTCAACGTTCCTATATGTTCAGTCACGTCATTCCACTGCTGCACTCCCTTCACTGGCTTCCTGTAGCTGCACTCATCAGATTTAAAACCCTTGCCTACAAAGCCAAAAATGGACCAGCCCCTTGCTACCTGATGGCAATGGTCAAAACTCGAACTGTACTTCAAGCCTTTCGAGCTTCCAAGTACAGCTCAGCTTGACCCGCCATCCTACAAGACGCGTGGAAGACAAGCATCAAGACTTTTCTCTGTACTGGCACCCAGGTGGTGGAAGGAACTCCCACTCGCTGTCTGAACAGCAGAACCTCTTGCGGTCTTCAAACGCAGACTGAAGATACATCTCTTTTTACAGCATTTAAGTGAGCACTGAGTTAAGTATTTATTGTAATGTATTATACTGCACTTATTGAAATGTATTGCAATGCGCTGTGTTTAATTCTATTCCTTTTTCTCTAGGTATCAACATGGGCTTTTGTTTCTAGCAGTATCTGAGCTCAGGACTAGCTTTCTCTCAAACCTATTTGTAACTGGCAAAGATACTTTCTCTACATAGACAAAGCACTTTTTGTAAGTTGTATATTATATTAGGAAAATTACCACTCTACAAAATTGTCTTTCTACCCTCTTACATAAAATTAAGACGTTGTTTGTTTCACACTTTCTTGTTTCCAGTCATAATTTTAAGAATGTAAAATTTTGTCAGTTCACTCAGGGCTCTACCTCAAACTCTGACTATGAATACAGCCATTGGCTCAGGAGCTACTTAATGCTGTCGTTTAATTGGCTCCCTACTAAAATCTCAGTCTCTTCTTGTTTCCACGTCATAGGAAAGTTTTATGAAACAGACACAGAGTTTTTTTCAGAAGCCATCTTGAAAGCATGCAATGGTGCTACTGAGAAAAAAAGTGGAAGATGCCATGAGGGATCACCTTCAATATGCCCCAGGTGGGAATGAGTGGCAATCAAGACATCAGTAAGCAGTTCACTGATTTCTCTAAATTTATGCATAATTTGTTAAGATTTAAACAGCATAATTCAGACTGCAA
Source organism: Colossoma macropomum (assembly GCF_904425465.1). Taxonomy (NCBI): domain Eukaryota; kingdom Metazoa; phylum Chordata; class Actinopteri; order Characiformes; family Serrasalmidae; genus Colossoma; species Colossoma macropomum. The sequence continues at coordinate 27,498,252 of NW_023494791.1, read as the reverse complement.
AACTACTGAGTCAAGAACCAGACATTTGCAGTGGTTAGTGCCTCTAAAAGTTGCTTCACAGAAGACTGTTACACAAATTGTTATATATTTCCTGATGCCAGAGACATGGTTTTAGCCAAAATGTCAATTTTTTGAGATCGATTCATGGAGGAGAAATACATATAGATTATGAAAGGCAAAGTAAACCAAAGATTTTTCTATTTAAGGCAGCATAATGCAAGAATTGGTATTTTTTGCTCTTGGGGTCCCCCTACAGTTGTTGAGTTTATTTCACTTTTACACGACTATTGTAAATATAAATTGTGTTTTCAGCTCCCCTCATAGATGCTGTACACGTGCATTTGTTGATGAGCTGGAGGATACAGAATCGGACTCCCCTTTGCCTGCATGTCCATATGTCTGCAGATTCTGCCAAGGAGCCGGAATTCGGCACAGCACCGGCAGAGACAACATCTGTAGAGAAAGAACCATGTTGACTTACAAGGTAGAGTAACACTAGAATATTTTATTATAGAAAGTGGCAAACTTTAACTTATTTTGCTTATTTTGTGTGAAATAGAGAAAGACTGACCAAAGTTTTTGGCATGAGATGTATTTATTTCTTTGTGTGCTAGCCGAACATGGGACTGACTTTAGGCATCTGGAAAAACTACAAAATTCTGTGAGACAGAGATAAAGTTACAGCCTACATTGCAATCTTTAATAAATAACATTGGCAGGGATGTACACTCTGCTGTTGGATTTTCGTTCTTTTCCTGTTTGCTGTGAGACTGTCTTGCATCCTTTTATCTTTTTTAGCTCTCGCCAATGAGTAAAAGCCAGTCCGAGATTTACTCTTGTCCAGTCTCTTGCTCAGTCACTCCAATACCATCTTCTTCAGTCTCTTTGCAGCCTCTTCCATGATGTCCATGCTGGGAATACTGAGCTTCTTTGTATAGCTAGCTGAAAACCCATAGTTGTCGGGGCGTTTAAGTTTCTCTAGAATGGGCTTTTAACATCGAATCATCTTGAATCTTAGAGTTGAATTATTCAGAAATTTGGTGGAACTTGGTGGAATTTCTCTTTAATGTTTTGTTGGCATCTACATGAAATGATTTTGTATTGATGGATTAAGTACTGATACTTTAAATGGTTTTCTATTTTTTACAATTAATGATTTATAAGAGTATCAACCTTTAGTCTAGGTCAGAGGAGTACGACACAGATTTAGAACTTGTATGTACGTAAATATGCAAATGTGACCACAAAATGACTTTTATTAATTATTCAATTATTGCACTGTTTTTGTGTGTAAATAAAGATTTTTGTTTGAATAAACAAAATCGAATTGTAGCCATGTTTACACTGGAAGAACATTTGTTATGATGGTGATATTGAACACAGAACACACTTCTTTACATGCTGAAAAAGCATTGAGGTGTAATGCTAGGGCAGCATTTACATCAGCAGTGTTGGGAATTGATTTTGGGACAAATTTTAAATTCAAATGTTAGAACAATGTTTACATTTGATTTTCTGACAATGTTAAAATTACGTAGTTTTATCTTTCAAATTCAACATAACGTTTTCACATTATAGCAATGTTGGCATATGATATCAGAGAAGTGTTGAAAAGTAATGTCGAGAAGTTTGCTTTTTTTTTTCTTTTTCTTTTTTTTTGCCAAGGCCCTTGCCGCCCTTGCTTTTTTTTAAGAAACTTTATTTAGTTTTCATTAAAATAGAAAGAACAGTAGTACAGAAAACCACAATCTTACATTATAATCTTTTAAATAAATTCTATAGATTAACAGCGCCACAAGTCTGTATGCTTACATACATTGTCTTCATTCTTTTTAGTTTACAATACAAATAACTAATCACAAAAAAAAATCATGCTTATTCTTTGTCATGTTTTCATTAAAAATTCCATAAAATATGGATTTCATATTTATTTCAATTTTATATCTTTAACCTTATCCCACACCTCTCAAGAACAATAACAGCCTAAAAGAAAGTGCTCTAAAGTTTCTTCCTCTTGGCAGTTTGGCATGGGGCACAAGGTTGTCTTAACAAAGCATCTCCACCTTACCACAGCTCTAACTGGAAGTCTTTTAACTGCTATTAACCATGAGGTATCTCTCAGCTTTTCTGATAGATTATAAAAGATTGTTTATACACTCTTTATTTTCATCTACTTTAAGATCCCTAAAATCTACCATTTTACCATACACTTTATCAACTATTAAAATGTAAATGCTTTTATTAGAAACTTTTACCCCATCTATATCTAAACTTTTGTATGTGTTTGCAAAATCTCCAGTCAGCAATTTATAATATGGTAGTGATGTTATAGCTTGACCCTTTTTTACTTCCAGTTAGTAATATTTCCAATCCAGTTAGCTTGTCTATAAATAACATGTGCTGTAATTTTACATACAGAGATTTTTGTCTTGATAGAGAAATATATTGCTCCTAAACATTTGCTTTCAATGTTGAGGTAGCATTTACATGTGAACTTGTGGCCATATGGCAAGATTACATAATTTCATCTTTCAAATTCAACATACCGACAACCGTTATTCAACATTAGCCACATACACATACAGGCTGATAATCCATTAGTAATCTGCCTAAAAGCTCAATAAGATATAGGAATAGGTAATAAGAATAGGTTAGTCCGATTGAGGCCATTTGAAATACAATTTCTATCCGATTGAAGGATTTGGGTAATCCTGTAAATAATCCGTTGAATAGAAGAATAATAGGCATGTAAATGCCTGTATCTGATTACGTTCCCAATTGGAAAGTTTTAGTATGTTCTGCGTATGTGCGTTTGTGTCATGGCAAAAGTTTATAACATTTAACACGGCAGGAGCAGAAACTGGTCTGCAGAGGAGACGAAGTTTATGCTTTGAACTTTAGAAGGCTGCAGTGAGACTGGCGTCTAGTTTATGTGTCTCAGAACATGATGTCTTCCTCTTGCCCTTCTTTAATAAGTACATATTATGTTGTCCTGAGTCTGCCATAATTTTAAAGCAATTAAAAACACAAGCATTGCTTACTGCTGCTCGTGTCACTCGGACTGGACTCAAGTGATACTCGTTCTCATGGTAACGTCTACATTAAGTGGCATTCTACACACACACGTCATTTTGGAAAGGATCACTTGTAGTGTGCAGGTAAACGGAGATTTCCATCAGATTGCTGAAGAGTGTGCATATAAACAGCTTAGTCCTTATAATCAAAATGTATTCAATCTGATTGGCAAAAATCTTGGCGTGTAAACATAGCCACTGAGACACATCATTGTCACAACATTACAACAACACAAAATCCTAGAAGCTCCACCCCTTTTGTGTGTGATGTCTGGACACTACACATTTATACAAGTTCAGTCACTTAGCATTCTATTGACACCTGACTTGTACAGATATGTCAAAGACCCAGGGCCTAGTTTGCACTCAAAATGTGTGTGACTTTGCATAAAATGTGAATTACCTCAAAATCAAGAAAGCAGAGCTATATGGTTCTTGAGAACTTTTGTATTTTTTATGCAGTATAAGACTTGCAGTCAGGGGAAGAAAGAATTTTGTATCTTTATGACAAACAGGGCATGAAATATGGAGCAAAATGTTTAACGCACTGCTGTAGTGCCACCATCAGGCTGATCAGGCTGAGCTTGTGTGCCTAAGTAGCAGAAAGGACTATTACCTATTGACTAAGTTTTGCTGGACCTTAAGCTTTTATGCTTAAGGTTAAGGGGAGATACTACTGGCTGAATAACTCAATTCTCAACGCAGATCATTTGTGTCAAGAAAGTCAGAAGAGGTCATAGAGGAATAGTTGCTTTGCTAGGTAAATCTTGTGTTATTAAGTTAAATGACTGTTAAATAAACCCAAATGGTGTTGCTGACTTTACCTGAAGTCTGTCTGAGGACCAGCTTAAAACATGTTGCTGTAACAGAATACTGCTGTTTAATATGTCTTTCTAAAAGTTCTTTTCCCTTAAATTAAAATATTTCATGGTGCTGTGTAACGTTCAACCTATTTACTAAAGCTTTCTAATTTTTCATCTATAGGAAGTTTCTTTATACCAGAGGGGAGCCATCAGGGCCCTCTACGAGCGGGAGAGTGGGAGAGTGGCAAATCGGCCAGTGCAGGAGAGTTGGCAGCCCTGTTGCAACATACACTGGGACTGCTAACTCTGTGTCCATAAGGTGTTGTTGATTAGTTCTATTTGCTCCAGCTGAACAGGTTTGTCTATCGTATAAACCATTCATGGCATACAGAAACATCAAATCAAAAGAAAGACCTTTAGCTGAGGGCCAAAGAGATGAATAAAACAAGAAAGGAGCCAAGTTCAGGTAAGGTGGCTCAGCTGTTTTGTCTGTCTACAAACTGCAACTGTCTGCAAGAGAATAGGCTTAAAGTTTAATCAGTAAACTGATTTGGTGTTTTACGTCCTATGAAACAAACATGCAAACATAAGATTTACAGTAATCATATTCATTGTCTTTTATTTTCCTATATAAACATAGAATTGATGGAGCCACATGGATGTGATTTTAAAACCTGTAAGAGGTAAAACACTACCATTATTTACAGACCCGGTAGTAGCAGCACCTGATTTGCTGAAACTAGCTGTCCAGAAGATGAGAATATTTAACAAGGACATTGATGAAGGACCGTACATCCTTTTGTATCCAGATTGCTCTGAGGTGGTGCATGCACCTGGGACAGAAATGCCATTTATACTGGCTAAATATAAAAAGGAAAAAGGAAAGGCACATTGGAGGATTTCTTTTTACTTATGCCTAGAAAAACACTTTAGAGGAGGTTTGTGGATCTGAAGATTTAGTACTTTAACATAGCATGTTTTAAAGTACTTAAAGTGCTAATTTTGTTTCTTTGGTAAAACTTTACAGTACTGTTTTGTAGTTAGTAAATAACTAATCAGAAACTAAACAGGAACAAATGAGTAGTGCTGCATTAACGCTTAAGTAACTACTCTTAACGACCAAGGACTACTAGTTAACTACTCAGTAGGTAATAGTGAACTAATGATTAGGGTAGTGCACTATTAACTAAACAATAACTACTGAGTCTCACGGAAATATCTGAATGCATATGTGTCCTTCCATCAAATTCACTTGGTTCTACATATTACCAAGTGATTATGTAATTACTGTCTGTTAGATAATGATTGAGGTGTTGCTGTTCTTCATTAAGAGGTAATGATGATCAGGAACAATATAAAATGAAACACATGGTAACTCATTATTAATGAACTAGGAGTTACTGGTGATCAGGAACAGTATTATAAAGTGAAACACAAGGTAACTCATCATTAATGAACTAGCAGTTAATGATGATCTGGAACAGCATTAATGGTAAAATATTAATTTTGAAAAAAGTAATAATAAGTTGTTTATTGAGTCCTTTTTTATTTGTGAACAGTCCAGCATCCCTGGGTTAGCTAGCTATATCACTGAAAAGAATACACCCAAACAAAATCTGTCATTACTACTGAAGGACAAAGTCTGACAGCTGAGACTCATCACAGTATGTTCTGCTAGTACATTAGTTACACATCTGTTTCATATCTGAGGCACAAAATTTTACTGCCTATTAGTTTAGCTCACATTCACTAAATTAACTACCTAGCAAGCATGCTCTCATAACAGAACATCAGCAGCAGCTTTAGGTTTAATAAAGCACTAACATGTGCTTATAATTCTGAAACAACATAGTAAAACAGACATTGTACAAGAAGACCGTACCTACTTAGCACAGATTAGTTAACAAGTCAGATAACTGTGTATCTACATCAGCGCTGCAGTCTGAATAAAACCTTGAATCTGAATTTAAAGTCTCACATTAGCGGCCCGGGGGTCTGCCATGAGCCTGATTCACTCATCATACATCAAGAGATACATTTAATGGGTGCATTAAATGGATGCATAAAGCTGGCCAATATTTTGATTCAACAGATGGGAATTACTTAGTAAGGTCTGTAGGACAGTAGGATTTACTATCTACTCTATCTATCTATCTATCTATATATATATATATATATATATATATATATATATATATATATATATATATAAAACATCACCTCTTTGTTTCTACACACACTGTCTATTTTATCAGCTCCACTGACCATATGGGAGCACCTTGTAGTTCTACAATTACAGACTGTAGTACATCTGTTTCTCTGCATACTTTGTTAGCCTCCTTTTACTCTGTTCTTGAATGGTCAGAACAGGACAACCACATAGCAGGTATTATTTGGGAGATGGGAGGGGGTTTTAATGATCTGGCTGGTTGGTATACATGTCATAAAGGAAGAATAATACAGGATATATAAATTTGTTGAGTACTGTATGTTTTTACCCTCAGGTTTTTAAACCCCAGTACCAATGTACGCCCATAAAGAAACCCGAAGATGAAATGTGAGTATTAACAAGTAAATTTAACTAATTTGTCTGTAAGCTGGTAGTGTGATGAGGTCACATGTTTGGAACAGACCCTGTCTTGGGAATTTATGTTGAGACCAAAGTTTTTCCTCTGACTAAATGAAATACCCTGTTGCACTAAGTTAGTCATTTTAACATATTTCAGAGATGCAGTAGGACATTCCTTTACAACAAATCCTGGACAGGTATTGCAGCAGATGTTCTCAATTTCTTTGCTTTCAGTTTTCTGTTGTGTTGGACATCGGTTCCTTTTTATCTCTTTTATTTTTCAGATATCTGATTCTGAGGATAATCTGGATCCACCTGGATACAACTTGGCCCTTATACTGCACATCACTTGTGCCAAATAGCAAATTGTGTACTGTCTACAATTTCTACCAATGTAAGTCACTCTTCTGTAATTTTACTAAGGAGATAAATGTTACACTACCTGATATCATCACAAACCTGTGTCATCCTGTTGATCGTGGAAGAGTGAGCCTGTTCAACATTTCAAGGTCAAATGTTTGGGATGGAGACCTGTCCAGGGTGTATCCTGCCTTCTGCCCAATGACAGCTGGGATAGGCTCCAGCACCCCACCGCGACCCAGAAGGATAAGCGGTTTAGATGATGGATGGATGGATGGATGTTTGGGATGGAGCAGTCTGAGATTTCAGGCATGCAACCTATTCAAGGGACTGTGACATGCTGGTCAGATTTACAATTGATGCTGATGTTTTTGAAGGTGGAATTGATGCAGGTGGTCTAAGATCAGAGTTTCTGACCCTACTGATGAACTTCTTAAAACAAAGAAAAGATCAGCCAATTTTTGATGAACGTTTCTTGGTCTACAATGCAAATGGTATGCATGATGTTGGATGTGTGACTTCAATTTGTACATTACATTGCTGATATGTTTTGTTAATTGAACTGTTCCAGAGACATTAAGCAACAGTTTGCTGAGTTTCATCTCAATTCTAATAGATTATGTAGCATATCTGAATTTAGAAATATAAACGATTTTCATTCACAGCTGTCAGGGAGGATGAGTACTACTTGGCAGGAAAGATGATTGCAGTGTCAGTTGTGCACAAAGGTCCAGGCCCACACTTCCTGTCAGAAGATCTTGTATTTTACTTTGCAGCTCAGTCTTTATTCAAAGCAACAGGTGATTTAATAACTGATGAAGAAATAGGGAAAGCTATGCAAGAGGTAAGAAAAGTGGAAGGCTGTGCTAGGGCAGGGTTTATTGATTTGTTTCTGCAGTGTATTGAAAAAAACCTTTATTTCCATGATCTCATACACAGAGCAATTGGAAATGGATTGTAACAGCGTTAACGTCCCTTTTCACGATAGATCCTGATCTGTCCTTCGATGCACATAACAAATATTACTAGAATAGCTTTTCTGCATCTCCGCAACATTGCTAATTAAGAAATGCACAGTATCTGCAGGATGCTGAAAAACTTGTTCATGCATTTATTACCTTCAGGCTGAATTACTGCAATGCCCTGCTGTCTGGATGTTTCAGCAAAAGCCTTAACAAGCTTCATTTAGTTCAGAATGTTGCAGCCAGAATCCTCACAAGAACTAGAAAGTTTGACCATATCAGCCCAGTTTTATCAAACCTACACTGGTTGCCAATTCAATTTCACACTGATTACAAAAAGAGTGTTGGTGCCGTCATCCCGCTGCTCTTGCCTGTTCACTCAGGTTTGCTGCCAGTTGAGCAGAGGGGTGCTGACATCTCAGGGAGCCCTCATATCTCAGTTACCTTCTGGCTCTGCCTTTTAATTAGGCTGTAATAACTAGACCTGCCGGAGTCTCTGCTGCATTCTGTTAACCCTGTAAACTGTAATCAGTCACTATTTACAGAACTAACTCTGTGTGTTTTTTTTTTTTTGCAGAGTTGAACAGCTGCCCATCCTGTGCGGTCTGTGCTTCTTCTTCCTTGATGGGGTGCCCACTGTTTGCCAGCCTTCTGGACTAGTTTGACCACAATGGAGCTTCTTGCTGGCATAACCATTACTTCACCTGCTTTTTCTGTTTCTGTATTTTAATGTTTTATATGAACACTGTTTCCTATCCGGTGTCGACCAGAGGAGGATGGGTTCACCTTTTGAGTCTTGGTTCCTCCCAAGGTTTCTTCCTCTTGCTCTTAGGGAGTTTTTCCTTGCCATTGTCACCATTGGCTTGCTCATGGGGGCTTGGACCCGGATTTTTCTGTAAAGCTGCTTTGTGACAACACCTAAAAAAGCGCTATATAAATAAACTTTGACTTGACAGAATCGGATATATGCTCTCGGGGGATTCATGTATGTGCCTGTCCAAGAAAGGTAAGCCTGGCTTTATATAAGCTAACACTTTACCCAAGGCAAGCACCTTGCACATATTTGCGTTTTGTGTAGCGTAAGAGAAATTCAAACATTGTTACATATTTCACTGGGTTCAACTGGGCTACTGTGGTAGCTAATTATGCAGCATTTACAACATTTTTAGCCATAATCCATTAACAAGCATAAATCAATAAAGCACAAATAACCAAACGGTAAGCTAGCATTTTAAGCTAGCTAACATCAAGTTCTGGGGAGGTAGAATTCTCATGGCAAGGCCACAGTTTAGTAATGTAATGCTTAGAGAAATTAATACTCAAAGAGGGGTTGATTGATACCATTTGACTGGCCAAGCAAGGTAAGCCCAGCTTTATATAAGATAATGCTCCAAGGTTTAACCCAAAGGCTCTATTCGGGTTCTATCATCTTTGCATATCTCCAATGTATTTGCAAGAGTTGTGTAGAGGAAGAGAAATGTAACATATTTTGCCAGTATTTGAGCTAAGGTGTACTGCAGTAGGGGAGCAACAGGTCCCTGCCATCATGGCCTCACAGCCATAAACAAAGAACATGCATAAATCACCTTCCCCAGCAGAACGTCTTACACGCTGGAATTAATGTATAGCTGCTAGTTCATCGACCTTTAATCCCTAAGGTTGCTGTGCAGACTGCTGGTCATAGCAATCTTGCCTAGGTAGTAGCTAACGACAAGGCAAACCGGAAGATTTAAGATGAACATCCATGGTTTGGAGACAAACGGACTTTGCATGTATAAGCATTCCAGCTGGTTCCCTGATATGTTTAATCTGCAACGAGACACTGTCCAACACTAAAAAGTCACAAAGCTGAAGTCGGCTTCTCGTTCGCCAGCTTCTTGTTCGAATTTCCCTGTTCCACCTTAAATGGTGCCTCAGAAACTATTTAAGGTGAAACAGAAAATTTTGCACAAGAAGCTGGCGAATGAGAAGCTGACTTCAGCCTCATGAAAAGTCAAACGTTGAGAGAGATTTTTCAAGAAATGATTGTACTTTTGTGGAAAAATTACCTGCCGGAGATGTAAGAAAAGCAGCTATAGCTGAGCTAAAGCCTAAAGCAGAGCAAAGGAAGTCTGAGTTTTCATTTAATTATAATTTTAGAACTTATTTAGGAGGGGTGTCCCAATACTTTTGTCCTTATAGCGCACTTATGCTGACAGCACTTGAAGCGTTGAATAAAACAACTAAAAAAAGCCTTTAAAAACAATAAAACAATTGAAAAAACCTTTACAACAATAAAACAACTAAAAATGTCTTTAAAAACAATAAAACAATGACCCAGTGCTTGTCCTCAGCCCTGGTTTCGTCCACCCTCCTTCGAGTGCGACCTCAGATCAGACGAGACAACCTGCAAAATTTAAGCATGTTACTAAGCAGAGAAAAAGAAACTAACAAGGATTCCCCTAGTAGTGGTGAGTGAAGAGGGAAGAGCCCAGCGCCGAATCCCCCACTTTGACAAGCACAGGGAAATGTGGCAAACAGAAGTCTGTTTCACTGGAACATGGGCCGGGGGTCTCAGTCCTTGTGACTGAGGCTCAGCCTGTAGATGATGTGAGGCCAGCCCTTGCCCCGACAGTGTTCGATTATTTGGTAAACTCCATCTAAGGCTAAGTACTGGCACGAGACAGATAGCGAAAAACATTAAAACAGTTTAAAAAGCCTTTAAAAACAAAACAATAAAAGCCTTTAAAAACAATAAAAAAAATTAAAATCCTATATTAAAAGATTACATTGAATAATAAACATAGTAATGTGACCAGCAATTTTAATGATCAACATTATTTACATTGAAAAGGTCTAAATATGCTGTGAACCAGTTATCATGGCACCTGCAGTCCTCCAAAACATACCCACAGGGGCCGTCCATTTGAAGTGTACCCCTGAAACCCCCTCTTCTCAAATGAGTGGACGATAGGTCTGTGTGCTAAATTCAGTGAAAGCAGTTTAGTGCAACACATTCATGGCAGCTGAAATAGGCTGGCATTATGGTAACACTGATTTTCTCACCATCGATAACTTTAATATATACATGATCAATCAAAGTTCTATTTTCAGTGGTGGCATCTTCAACAACTTGAACATATCCATGACACTCTGTGAAATTACTAATTGTACTTACCACAAAAATATTTTCATTGAAATCTCCCATGATTTTACCTCCTGGCAAACTGTCCATATGAGTGATCAATTCCTTCAGCTTATGTTGAAATGCTGCCATATTATAAGTGGGTGGTCTGTATAGAACTGCTGCTGTTGTATTCAGATGAGGAACTGTGAACTGCAGACACTCTTTGAGATTGATACATGGTAAATCAATTATGCAACAATTAGTGTGCTTTTTATAATACAAACCAACACCTCCATGTTGCTGCCCCCTCAGTTCTGCAAACATTGCTTCACTTTTGTCATATGCAAGACATCTCGGTTTACTGTGGAAGAGAAAACCAGTTAATTGTGCATCATCTGTGCAATAGTTTGAATTTAACCAGGTTTCAGTCATGCAAATGATATCAGCTTCCATAAACCTGCTATCTTGTTTTATATCTTCCAAGTGACATGTCAGGCTTTGAACATTGTGCAGAAGAATCTTACATTTTGGTTGTGGCATTTCCTTAACTGACTCAACAAATACAGGCATGTTTTGCAGTGCAACCTGAATATCGTCTTTGGCATATATAACACTTTCTTTGAAGTGTTACAAGTCCTTCCAGAGATGTTACTCGACTTCAGGCAACATATGCTTGTCCTGCTGCAAAAATCTTTTTCAATGAGACAACAGCCTCATTTAGTGACAGACCTTGTACTTTGTGGACAGTGCAGGCTCAAGGCAATTTCAGTGGAAACGTCGCATACCACCACTCTTTGTCACTCTCTCTTCATCTGGTTGAATTGGTGTGGTTTTTTCCAGTACAGGTTTATAGCATGACTTTTTTGCTCGTAATGCTTTACCAGCCCTTTCATTATCAAAAGTTACATATATTTTTGATGGAAATTGTTCATCAGTATCAAAACACACTTCATTAACTGTACCAAAGTCACCATTTACGAGACCATCTGATACATCAATGTTTTTTAGCAGCATTATCCGGGCATTGACACCAATGTGAAGACATTCTGACAAGCATGTTTTGGAAACTGTGGCATGATGCCCATGCATTGTTTGGAGCCGGCCTCTTGCAGCAACTCTCTCAAAATCTTGGGCATGAATAGTAATAGGGTTTGAGCATGTGTTCTTTAACATGTGTGCATTGTCACGATCAGCTTCTTCATTTGTGGCATAGATATGCAAAGCAGTACTGTTTTGCTCTTCACCCGTTTAGCGTTGTTGCAGCATACTCACATCCTGATGTTGCAGTGCTTGACCTTTCTTCCGTGTTCTTAACCGATTGAGTAACTGTGCAAATTCCACGTCCTTTTGTCGCATAATGTCTGTGAGCTCAGCCAAAGCAAAATTATTTTGCCATAGACCTACACCTGTAGGCTCAGCATACAGAGGTTTTCCTTTTACTGGGCAAAGCTGGTAGAAATCGCCAACTGCAATGACTGAAACTTTTCCAAATGCTGAATAATCTCCCGTCTGTTTAATCTGTTTTAGCCTGCCATGAACATAAGCAAGGAGCTTGTGATCGACCATTGAAATTTCATCAGTTATTAGTATCTGCAGATTTCCAAGCTTAGATCTTAGTGAGTTAATTTTATCATCTCCAAGGGGTTGATAAGGCAACTTTACATCAGTTCCAATAGAGAAGCAGGTATGTATGGTTGCAGTATCAATGTTGTAGGCACTGACACCAGTTGGAGCTGTTAACAGAACATGGACGTCATCTGGATTGTCTGAAAAATGAGACAGAATTCGAGATGCCTCATGATAGATTGCTTTAATCAACAGACTTACCCACACCTCCAGGACCTGATATGAACACCATTCACCATGAATCTTTTGTAAACACCAGTGTCTGATTTTGTAAAAGATTTGAGAATGCTTCTTATTGAGTGAACGGAGTAAAGAGATGGCTTCCTGCCTTGTCATTCCACAGATATTATCTTGAATTGTACAGCAAGCTGTAATTGGTAATAGATCCGGTATAGCATCATTCATTTCTTCCATTTCTCTTTGATTAGGTTTGTTGGCAAGGCATTCTAAACGTTCATGCTCAGTTTCTGGACAAAGTTCTGCCCATGCATCTTCCATTGAACCATACAATTCCAGATTTTCTTGTGCTTTGTCTATGGTGTGAGATTCTTTTTCAAACATTGCCATATTTGAGTCCACTATGAGCTTCACTGAGCACATTCCATCAGTAAATTTCACAAAGCCAGTTTCATAAAAATCTTGATAAATGCAGAAATTTGATGGCTTCAACTGACTGTCTGTATAATGAGGCAAAAAAGTTGCAAAATGCTTTGGTGGTATTGCTCTGGATTCTTTGTTGGTGAAAATCGAGCATAACGAACAACAGCCGCATCTGTACGTGATCTCTTCTTTACAAATCCCAAATCTTTGTTCAATTTTATGCTGTTTGGAGATGAGCTCTCTGATTTGGATAATATTCTGGGTAACACTTTACATTAAGGGTCGCTAATCAATCATTATGTAGATAATAATTAACTATTAGTTTCCCATTATTTAGTTATTAGTTAACTCTTCATTAAGCATTAGCTATTACTTAGTAATTGATTAAGCACTTATCAATTAGTAATTAAGTACACTGTTAGTTGATAAGTTAGTTTGTCGTTAGTTTGTGGCTTACTTACTCATTATCTGTCTGCTAATTGCTGCTTATTACATTGTTAATTAACTAATAAGTATTTTTCTTCATATAAAGAAGTAACGTGATAACTTACTAGCACTTATGTGTTAATCCTGCTAATTATCTGTTAATTAACTTTCCATCACCTCCATATATTCAGTTGCAGTTTCACTTATCTCACTTTGGTTCATTAAAGATGCTTATGGTCACATCTGACCGTAAGATGAGCACACACAAATTCATGGACGGTTTTGTTATTCATCACGTTCATCTTGGCATATCTGTACTCATATCTGGTAGGAGTGCATGTACATTTGGGCATAAATGCTGGATATGTGGATAATTAACCAAAACTATTATCAACATAATCTGTAATTGCAAAAATAAGAACAACAATAGAAAATTTCAATAATACTAATTTGTGTGCATGACAGTCCAGTACAAAAGTGGATGTACTTACTTTACATGCACATTGATATAAACAAGTGCTGCAACTATTTCATGTTCCATTTAAAGACACATTACACTGTGCTTTTGTTTCATACTACTGACTCACAAACACAGCTTCGGTCATACACTGCAATAATACAGCGTTTATTTTAGGGAATTAATTACACTAAACAATCACTCTACTATGTTAACAACACTGAGTATTTTGTTTTATTTCACATTTTATTTTTTCCAGTTGTTTTCATTTTAATACTACGAAGTTTGGTCAGCAGGGGAGGAGTCCACTCACTGCTGGACATCAAACTCCACCCATGAGCACGGCCATTAGCTTCCATGCCAAACACTGCCGTTTTATTGGCTGGCTACTGAAACATCTGCATGAATTAGGGTGTGCTTCATGTAAATGATATGTAAATGTAGGCTGGTTTCATGCACTGAAGCTGATTTATCATTTATGTTCAAATCTCCACTTGTTTCCACATCGTACAAAATTGTTATGAATCAGACGCAGAGCAGTTCATACCTTATAAAAGGCTTTTTTTACATAACTTTGATGATTAATGGCCATTAGATCTTTACATTTTGACCATTACTTCTTAAATTCCACTTAATCAACCATTCATTGCTTCTTAAATTCCTCATACTTAATCATTAATTACTTCTTAAATTCCTCTTACTCAACCATTAATTACTGCTTTTGTGTCCCTCCAAGTAAATTGACAACACAAAATCAGTAATTAATGGTTAAGTAAGAGGAATTTAAGAAGTAATTAATGGTCAAAATGTAAAGATCTAATGGCCATGGGCCCTTTTCACAAAGAGTCGCGTTTACGTCCGGATTAAGCATTAGCAGTGAACTATAATGCTCAAATACTGAGCTGCAACAGACATATGTTAGTTTTTGTGCACTATCATTACAAAAAGTGAGAAGAGGAAGTGAATGGAAGCACTGATTTAACTTTAAACACAGCTGAAATGCTGTGTGTGGTGTAGCCCTGCTTACTGCTGCTGCAGCTGCTCACATCAAGCAGTGTCTCTGTAGTTGAACAACATGCCAGCAATTTCTGTAATATTTTTGTTTTCAAAAGAAATAAAAGTTTTTCTATGTAGTATGAATTTGGTAGACGTTGTTTAGCTGTAGCTAGCTAGCAACGCTAGAAGCCATTTCTAACTGTAGCTGTATTCCCAAAATACGGAAGCTAGTTAGCTTTCATTAGCTGCTGCCACCAGCCGGCTAACGTGGAGCAGGTTCTGTGACACATTTAGCTAGCTACATGATGGCAGTGACTTCTGACATAAACACAAACAAAAACTTTTATATGTAAAGTCTATTTTACAGACCTCGTTTAAACTGTATTAGCTTATGGTAGGCTAGCAGGCTACAGTCGCTAATTAGCTAGCCTACCGTTAGCAGTTTGAGGAGCACCAGCTTCGTGTAAATAGCAAACTTTAAAGCTAAGTTAGCTCTAACGCTGCCTATGTTAGCGATCTGCCAAATAGCATTATTCTTATAGTTTCATGGCAATTTTTGAAGCAGCACTTCAGAAAACATCCACCTTTCACTGCTCAGTCAAAAACGAGACTCCTAGCTGAAAAACATCTGAAAAAGCTGCTTCATGTTAGCCGGGCTAGTTTGGCTAGCAGTAGCTTCTAGCCAGTATAGTTAACTTAATATAAACACAGTCTATAACATTCATGCTACATATAAAAGCTCTTCTTTCTTTTGAAATCAGAATATTACCGAATCGCTGGCGTGTTGTACAAAGACACAGAGGCTGCTTGATGTGATGCAGCTGCAGCAGAACTGCAGTAAAAACAACATACAGCATCTCAGCTCTGTTTACAGTTAAATCAGAGCTTCCGTCCACTTCTTACTCTCACTGTCACAACCGTGCAGGAACACTAAAATACAGCTGTTGTAGCTCAGTGTTTGAGCGTTATAGTTCACTACTAAACATTCTGACATAGCGTCTGCAGTAGCTCTATGGAGAGGAAGTGAGTTTTACCCTGCTAATGCTTAAACCGGAAGTAATCACGAATCTTGTGAAAAGGGCCCATTAATCATCAAAGTTACGTAAAAAAAAAAAAAGAACACCTTTTTTTTTTGCCTTTTACAAGGTATGAACTGCTCTGTGTCTGATTCATAACAATTTTGTACGATGTGGAAACAAGTGGAGATTTGAGTATAAATGATAAATCAGCTTCAGTGCATGAAACCAGCCTACCAGCACCTCATTTACATATCATTTACATGAAGCACACCCTAATTCATGCAGATGTTTCAGTAGCCAGCCAATAAAAAAGCAGTGTTTGGCATGGAAGCTAATGGCCGTGCTCATGGGTGGAGTTTGATGTCCAGCAGTGAGTGGACTCCTCCCCTGCTGACCAAACTTCGTAGTATTAAAATGAAAACAACTGGAAAAAATAAAATGTGAAATAAAACAAAATACTCAGTGTTGTTAACATAGTAGAGTGATTGTTTAGTGTAATTAATTCCCTAAAATAAACGCTGTATTATTGCAGTGTATGACCGAAGCTGTGTTTGTGAGTCAGTAGTATGAAACAAAAGCACAGTGTAATGTGTCTTTAAATGGAACATGAAATAGTTGCAGCACTTGTTTATATCAATGTGCATGTAAAGTAAGTACATCCACTTTTGTACTGGACTGTCATGCACACAAATTAGTATTATTGAAATTTTCTATTGTTCTTATTTTTGCAATTACAGATTATGTTGATAATAGTTTTGGTTAATTAGCCACATATCCAGCATTTATGCCCAAATGTACATGCACTCCTACCAGATATGAGTACAGATATGCCAAGATGAACGTGATGAATAACAAAACCGTCCATGAATTTGTGTGTGCTCATCTTACGGTCAGATGTGACCATAAGCATCTTTAATGAACCAAAGTGAGATAAGTGAAACTGCAACTGAATATATGGAGGTGATGGAAAGTTAATTAACAGATAATTAGCAGGATTAACACATAAGTGCTAGTAAGTTATCACGTTACTTCTTTATATGAAGAAAAATACTTATTAGTTAATTAACAATGTAATAAGCAGCAATTAGCAGACAGATAATGAGTAAGTAAGCCACAAACTAACGACAAACTAACTTATCAACTAACAGTGTACTTAATTACTAATTGATAAGTGCTTAATCAATTACTAAGTAATAGCTAATGCTTAATGAAGAGTTAACTAATAACTAAATAATGGGAAACTAATAGTTGATTATTATATACATAATGATTGATTAGCGACCCTTAATGTAAAGTGTTACCATATTCTGTACTCTGAAGCAAAGCTGGCCAGACACATTTCAGAAAATTCTTCTGTTTCAAGTCTACCTTTATATCCGTCACTAATGCTGTTCATCCAAATGTTCTTTGAATCACCACAACCTTCTGCTTTCTTTTGTAGTACATTCAGTGGTAGGCTCATTCGAATTGCATCTCCAGTTGGGACAAACTGCACTTTGCGGGATGCTCCCGAGTGGCGCAACCGTCTAAGCGTTGGCCCTATCATCAGAAGATCGCGAGTTCGATCCCTAGTGATGCTACAGCCATCCGTAGCCGGGAGTCCAAGAGAGCACAATTGGCCTCGCTCTCTCTGGGTGGGTAGGATCGCCCCTCCCTCTCCCCCCATCACCCAGCGCGATGCTAGTCCGCGCAGGCGTCTGTTAGCTGACGCAACAGATCTGGCGGTTGGCGCTTTCCTCCGAGCGCGTTCGGCTGTCCAGTGACGTTGCGTGAGCGGCAGTTCGAAAAAGAAGCGGTGGTTGGCTTCACAGGTCTCGGCGGAAGCCTGTCCTAGCCTTCACCCTCTTAGCGTTGATAGCATCGTGTGATTGGGGGAGTCCTAACTAGCGGGTGGAATTGGAAACGACAAAATTGGGGAGATAATTGGGTAAAAAATCAAAAAAAAAAAATTGGTGCAGGGAAGTCTGCATGATCATGCTCAACGTATACGATATTCAGTCGGAGGCAAAGGATTCTTTGTTGCTGTACTGTCAAAGGACTGAAATGGAAGCATTCACACTGTCTCACAAATCAACTCCACATCACTAGGATTGCAAGATTCATCTGTACTGCTCAGTTCATTTCAACATTTTCTTCTGAACTCCGGGAAGAATTGCATGCAAAGCGCTTACCTTTAACAGCATCACTGCACAGATATTGGTTGTTACCATCTTTTGGGCTGCTACATGCAACTTCTTGCTTGGCTGTCTGTGACTCAACGTCGTCTTGGATGGGTGGTGCTACACCATGGTTTTTCAGCACTCTGGTGTTTTCTTGAGAGTCTTTCTGCACTATGCCAGTCACATTTGCAAGAACACCAGTGATTTCAAACTGTTGACATTCTGCTTTTAATGACAAACCTAGAACGGTAATATGGGTTAGTAATGATTCAATGTTAGCATGGTAAGCAACCAGACTTTTACCTGAATGTTCATCAATTGCACCATTACTGTCTCGTGAATGTGAATCAATGACAACATACCACAAGCCCTGTTTGATGATGGCACATGTATTCACTCCAAGAGTAAACAAGCAGGCCTCAAACCTCGAGAGCGCTTTTCTCAGTGCTTCGTCATAGAACATAAGGAAATTATGTGTTTCGTCATATTCACTGACACCAAATAATCCTGTAAGCATTTCATCAATGTAGGTTAATTTGAAATAATGGTTACACAGTGTATACTCTGTAGGTAAATCGGCAACAAAAAGGTAACCTGAGGGATCATGGATCTTGCCTGTGTCTCTGATACAACTATACAAGTTCTCCATTCAACAGAACATCATCCAGGTCTGTTACACTCCATGTCATCACATTCTTTATTTTTGACATTGCTGTTAAACTATTTGCAACACATTGTTTGTTAGCATTCTTTTTAAAGCGTGGATGGCCTTGATGAAAAGAACCTCTCACCATAGATGCTTTAGGACATTCAGCAAATGAATTCATTGACACAGATTTTGAACTTTCACTGCAATGGACAGAAGGTTTGACAAGGTCAATGATAGAGCAGTAATCAATATTCGTACATTCATTTGTGTGATTTTCATCACAGTTATCAAAGTTCTTTGTGTGGTTTTCAGCATAGTTTTTTGTGTGGTTTTCACCACGAAAATTTGCAAAATCACTGTGCACATGTGCCTTTTTATTGGGAGGAAGAGGCACAACCTCAGCTGTCAAACTGATAGGTGCCTTTTTATTTTGAGGAATAGGCACAACCTCATTCGCCAGGATGGCAGCTGCCGCAGTCTTGCGCTCTGCTACTCTCCTCTTGGCAGCAGCTGACCGCAGGGACGCCTTTGTACGGGGCATCTGTGTTTATTAAAAAACAAAACAAACAAACAAACAAAAACACATTATTTCTTCACTACTCATCACTAGCTATGAAGGCTGTCCAAGCTTTAATTACTTAATTGCATGCTTGAACCCTAATAAGAAGAAGAAGAAGAAGAAAAATCCAAGCAAAAACAATAGGGTTCTACGCACTGCGTGCTTGAACCCTAATAAGAAAAATCTTGACAATTCCAATAGGGTTCAATGCATTGCATGCTTGAACCCTAATAATAATAAGAAAAATCTTGACAATTCCAATAGGGTTCTACGCACTGCGTGCTTGAACCCTAAAAATCTGAGCAAAAGCAATAGGGTTCCATGCACCTAAAGGTGCTTGGACCCCTCATTATGACTTCAAACATACTTATGGTCATAGTCTTTGCAACATCTATCTTGCGGCAAAGGAACTTTCTGAATTTTATGTATTCCACTGAGCCAAGCAATTTTGCTTATGCAAGTCTTTTAAAAAAACTCTATTGTTTTTCTGTAAATCATCGGAGTTTGAAAACTGATGTTTTCATACTGCTTGCTGAAATGTTTTTGCAACGTCTCAAACTTGGTCTCAAAACAACCGTCAAAGTCTCAAGATCAATAATTATTTAAAAAACCTTGGCTTTTAAGCACAATGTTATTGCAAGTTATGGATCAATCAGTGCGGTCCAGCCGATTCAGAAACAAGGGACCACAAATCTGTCACTTATGCTCTGATTGTGACCAAAAATGATATATATATTGCAAATAATCTGCTGAGGAAACCTATGAGATTTGGCTTGAATTGGCTTAAGTCGGCTCTTACAATGCTCAATGTACTGCCAACAATCTAAAATGTAATTATTCCTGTCTAAGATTAAAATAAAGACATGACTATTGTTTCAAATTATGCATCTTAATAAGAATTAACACTTTGCAAATATGTGTAGGTTGCTTAACTGTACAGGAAATCATATCATTTGATTTCAGCAAATTTTAATTAGAGCAAGAGGTGTTTTATATTTCTCTGGCCACCAGAGGGAGCCAAATCAGTAACTGCAAATGTCAATGTTCAACTAATTAATAAAAAATATACTATTAGTGGAAAGCTTTACTCTATGTCTTTAGGTCAAGACAATTTCTGTACTTTTTGCTTTCCACTGTCCCTGACAATTTTGCAAATACAAGTCTTTTAAAAAACTCTATTGTTTTTCTGTAAATCATCGGAGTTTGAAAACTGATGTTTTCATATTGCTTGCTGAAATGTTTTTGCATTGTCTCAAACTTGGTCTCAAAACAACCGTCGAAGTCTCAAGATCAATAATTATTTAAAAAACTTTGGCTTTTAAGCACAATGTTATTGCAAGTTATGGATCAATCAGTGCGGTCCAGCCTATTCGGAAACAAGGGACCACAAATCTGTCACTTATGCTCCGATTGTGACTAAAAATGATATATACATTGAAAATTATCAGTTGAGGAAACATATGACATTTGGTTTGAATTGGCTTAAGTTGGCTCTTACAATGCTCAATGTACTGCCACTAATCTAAAATGTAATTATTCCTGTCTAAGATTAAAATAAAGACATGATTATTGTTTCAAATTATGCATCTTAATGACACATTAACACTTTGCATAATGTGTAGGTTGTACTGTACAAGAAATCCTATAATTTGATTTCAGCAAATTTTGGTCAGATTTTTCTCTGGCCACCAGAGGAAGCCAAATTAGTAACTGCACATGTCATTGTTGACATATACATGGAAAGCTTTACTGTCTGTCTTTAAGCGAAGAGCATTTCTGAATGTTATGTTTTTCACTAAGCCTAACAATTTTGCAACTACAAGTCTAAAAAACTTTCAGTAATATCACGGTTGAAAAAAGATGGAGAATAGACATTTCTTACTAATTCTTAAGTTTAAATCAAATTAAATTTTTCTTAAAACAATCATATTGAAAATATCATGACTTAAGCACAGTGTGGCTGAAGATTTGAATAATTTGGTGTGAATTGGCTTATTCTGCCATAAAAGGCTAAAAATACACCAATAATTGTCTGAATATAACCAAATTTGACACAAATATACAAAATGACAAACTGACAGTGTATTATGATTTCGTTTGAAATTATACTACTCAATAGTCACAGTAATTGCAAGGTGGAAACTAATTCCCATTGGGGTGGTGCTAGGTTCCTTATTGCTCTAGACCAATAAATTGTCTCAAAAAAATAGGTCTGCTGTGGGCCTCTTGTAGCTCACCATGAAAACATCTGCCTTTGAAGATTAAGGTTGTGGGTTTGATTCCCTGTACTGGTGTTGGATGGTGCTGTAGCAGTTGTTGTGAACACACGCTTAATTATCTTAATGAAGGGTCGTTCTTAAAAATCTAAAGATTTGCTGCCTTCTATGTCCAGAGACATGAAATTTGTTTATGCTGCTAAAATGGTGCGTGGTTCCTTGTTGCGTCCTTTCAATAAATTGTTTCAAAAAGTGCAGTTTTGCCACAGACTCTTGTGGCTCAGCGTTAGAGCCTCTGCCTTTGAACTCTAGGGTCGTGGGTTCAAATCCCCATCATGGATGTTAAAATGAGTTGCGCAGATGTATCAGCTAGTGGCCTTAATCATAGGAAAAGGAGAACTTTCTTAATCTGAAGATCTGCTGCAGTCTATGACCAGGGGCCACTACTTTACTCCTCGAGGTCTTCCAAGTGCTCGGACCCCGCAGATTGCCGCTTGCGGCTATATTTATTATTATTATTATTATTAACAGTTTTAATCAATTACTAAGTAAATACATCTGAATAAATTATTTATTCTTGACAAATAAGGAAAAACAACTGTGGCTACTGAATGTGAACAATACAGCCATTGCCTAATTACATGGAAATTCTCATTTTTAACAGAATCAATAGAATGTCAAAACAGATGTGTCATACACGAAATTATTATTAAAATGAAATACACACACATTTTTGATCAGTTTGTTTCTTGACATGTATAGCCAACTGTTAACAAACTATATTGCTTAGCAAACTATTCATTTTATTTATCTCCTTATATCATCTCCAATTTTTCATTGCTTACTCTTATGTTTAGTTTATGCTTTCAGTTCTGTTTGTTTTAGTGGAATGTAACTACTGGTGTTAGCAATTAATTTGCCCCTTTGCTTATTACATATTTCACATGCAAAATTTTTTACAAAGAAAATTTCTCATCAGTAAATGAAGAAATACTCCAGATTGTGGACTATTTTTTAGGTTCCTGTTTAAATTGAAGCAAATTTGGAACACTGACCATGTTAAGGCTTCTGAACAGAAAGGTCAGAGTGTGTTTGAGTCACCTCCCTTACACTAAATCATGTACCACTAAGAAACTCTGAAATGCATTGAAATATTTAAAATATTTTACTTTTCACTCAAATTATATTTGATTATATAATTTGTTGTGAAAAACTTTGTATTACATTAGAAAAGAATTCAAAATAGAAGGATTCTCTTTTCACTACTTGTCCAGAAAGTTGCCAACAAACAAGCCTTTGCCTTTCAGTTCACCAAGCAGCTGCATCCAGTATTCCACACCTTGTTTGCGCATCATTCCCCAGCAACTCTCAATTCTTTGGTTTGTGGTACTTGATCCACTGATATAGCTCTTTTCTCCAGCTTTGTCATCAGTGTCATTTTGGCGGAGGAGCATCTGAATGTTACGGATCACCACATTTTCCATTCCCAAGAGCTGCAAGGATCAGCCAAACATCTTCCGTTCTCGCTTTAATGCCCTGTTCCAAGCATTTGCTGTATATCCATCTGTAGCTGTGTTGCCTTCCAGGTCCATCAGTTTGTTGGGCGATGAAACCTGTCACATCTGTCACCAATCCACTCTCCATTTTTGGACAAAAGTGTATTCTTTGCGTGGATCCTTAATCTCATGTGCAGTCTCCCTCATGGGCATAATAGATGACCATGCCTTATAAAGCTGTGATCAAGGCTAAACGGTCTCTTCCCATGCCTTATTAAGTCATGGTCATGCATTAGGATCTCGTTCCCACTCCTTAATATGATGTGGCCATGCATTATTTTTATTTATACAGGATGTCACCAGCAGGGCTCCGTACTGAGGACTGTTTGGAGTATGTTTTACTTGTATGTGACATTATGAAAGTGTCCTTATTCTACTTTGTATGTTACTGCCATGCATATCTGTGTTGCTTTTGTTAGTTGTTGTTCTTAGTTTTATACTCCATGTTTCACCCAACAAATTTGTATCCCTATTGTTGCATAATGTTCTTACTTATGTATTATGTATTTTGTTTGTGGATAAAAACATTCTCATCCCCCTTACATTTCAAGTTCACAGAACAACTACCAATATCTCTCTGCATGCTTAATTATACTTATTTATACATTTATACTGGCTTCCATGTTGCACCCTGCTTTCACACAACTACAACAGTCATTTACTTATCTCTGGAGCTCAGGATAGTGCATTGGCAGTCCAAATATCCTGAAGCTTATTTGGTGATTAGGGGAGACTTAAACATTGTTCTGAATGAACTTGTTGATAGATGGCCTCCAGGTCAACCCTCACATTCAAGCTCAACTTTACAGTTCTTCATGGACAGGTTTAGCACATATAGATGGAGGAATTATGACAGTTCTTGACAATCATGTATAGGTTTCTGGCTTGTCTCTCAATCTTAGAGAAAAGTAACATTTCCGTTAATATTTTAGTTATGCCGTTAGTTGACCACAAAGCTGATCATATTAATGTTAATATCTTTACTGGTTTATCTAGCTGTAGACGTTCTTACTACTGGAAGATGAACAGTTCTCTGCCTCAACATAATTGTATTAACTTTGAGCTGGAGAGACTCTATGCTCTCTATTGGAATTAAGCCCAAAATGAAGTAAGTTTTCGTTGCAGTTGGAAAATTTCGTTGCACTTTGAAAATTTGAAACTGGTAATTACTTGAGAAAATATACCAGCTCTCTGGCTAGATTAAGGTGTTTATCGGAGAATATTTTTATAGAGATCACTTTTGGATAATTTGTTTAAAACCAAAGCAGAGGAAGCATGTGTTCAATCTAGGCAAAAGTGGCTAGAACACTGGAAGCTTTAAAACTTGAAAAGTTTTGAGTATTGAGGACAATGTTACTGACAATTTAGAGAACATTTCCAAATTTTGTTCCAAATTTTATGCTAATTCATATAAATCAAAAATATTTATATTATAAAAATTTCAATGATCATGACATGGCCAGTTTTCCAAAAAATCTAAATAAGGTTGATTTTGTTAGCCATGAGGAGAGGTTCAGTGTGGATGTTGCAACACAGATCTGTGGAGAAACCATAAGACCCAGGGGTGGTGGACCTGAAAAAATTCTGAACAGACTTTAAAGCAATCAGACCCGGTGGGCAGAGGGTAGGAGTAAATGAGCGTCAGGCAAGTGTGGCATCCTGATGTTCACCAAGTAATGGCTAACTACACTAACTCCAGAGGCACTCATCACTTTGGACAGCTTCCAGCTCATACGGGCAGACAGGACATCAGAGAGTGGTAAGAAAAAAAGGTGGAATGCCAGCAGTATTTCTGAATAACAGATGGAGAACATCACTATTAAGGAGCAAATCTGCTGTAAGCACATTGAACTGTTAGCCATTAGCATGAGGCTGTTCTACTTAACGAGGGGTTTCTCGCACATTATCGGGATATCTGCATATGCTCCCCCCTCTGCTGATGCTTCCTGTGATGCCCTGCACACAGCTGTAAACTGAGATGGAAAATCTAGGAGGGGAAAGCCAGCTACAGGAAGAAGATTGAGGAAGAAGACAGCTGCAGAAAAACAACATCAGTGGCGCCTGGAAAAGCCTTAAAACAATGTTCTGGCCACAAGAGGCCAAACTCCTAGGCTGTAGGGAACCAAAAGTGGGTGAACGATCGCAATCTATTTTTCACCCTAGCACCTCTTCACCCTGTACACTGCAGACTTCATGTACAACTCACTGAACTGTCATCTACAGAACTTCTCTGATTACTCAGCTGCAGGTCACCAGAAGCAGGATTAATAAACGCTTATTTAAACAGTTGCAAAGGCCGTCTTGTTTGCCCTTTAACCTGCTTTTCCACTGCATGGTACGGCCTGACTCTACTTGGCTCAACTCAACTTGCTTGTAATGTTACCCTTATCACAGTAGCGTGCTCACTGCCACCACCTTTGTTGAGCCAGTAGGGTCTGGCAATTACAATACTAAATTACTAGGCACCCACAGAAATAAAACCAATCCCAGGTAAATTCCATCACACCTTTCAGATTTTATTACACACAGATAGCTTTAGTTCAGATGTTGAGTATGGCTAGGAGGGCACAAAGACTGGACCTAAAATCTAAAATAAAAATAAAAAAATAAATAAAAAATGAAAAAATAAAATAAAATAAAAAAACCTCACAAAAGTAATAACTTGCACCTCTAGAAAACCTACACAGCACACAATTCAACACAACAAAAATAATAAAAAAACATAAAACACTCATTACACTGCACACTACAACTTTTCATGCATTGATGCCCCCTACCAAGCTCAATAATCTTCACAGGGAACCCGAACAAAACAGGGTACAGATCGCAATTAAATATTAACGTTAGAGTTACACAGAGTATAAAAAGGATTATATTTCATTAGCACTAGCGCACTTAACTAACTCTATAAATGGTTTAATTGATCATGGTTTAATTTATAAAATTTCCCATTTAAAATTCTTGTTCACTTTATTATATTTAAACAAAAAAAAAAAAACACCCACAAGCGAGGTCGACCTCACACCGATTAAAACTCTAAAAAGGAACAAACTGACCCGGCATTTTAGTTGTCCAAAAATAACCCCGCAGTCCCGGCACGGCCTCTCACGTGGCCCGGCAATCACCCCAGGCCACTCGTTCGATACAGCAGTGAGTTGCTCCAGCAGCGCTTCGTCACAGTCTTCTTCAATCAAGACAGTTAGCAGTTCGCTTACTTGGCAGTTCTTTCAGTCGTCAAAACGCCACAATTAGAGTCAGTTCGCTTGTGCTGCTCGCCGCCGGTTTGACAATTCCGCCACTTTATAATATCCATTCTGCTCAGCCACACCGCACAAGAGTTCCGCCCCTCCTCCCTAGACAATCCAATCTACCCTATGCGCAATCATTACATGCTTTTGATACTAGCTACTTCATTTTCCACTGCAGATATAGTACCCTCTCAGTGTAGATGGTCGTCATAGCGATGTAAAATGAAAGTGCCAATGGAGACAAATTTTGTTCAGAAGAGGATGACAGCAAGCCAAAACACTGCTGACAAAAAAGGAGAGTTAGTACAGTACATCATAGTTCAGACAAAAAGGCAATTCTTGTTTAAAAAAAGGCAACACAAGAGGGTACATTAACCTAGTAGCTGAAGTTAGCATATGTGTTTAGCGATTCACTCTGACCAGTCAGCAGTCTGTAGAATTTTTATGTCACCTTTTGGTATAAGCTCAGCTCGCTTGGAACCTCGACCTTGGAGATGGTAAAAAGTACCGGATACGAGGTACTAGGTACTAACTTTTGCCTACAACAGAAAGTGCAGGTGAACACCCTCTTCTAAGACACACACCCTGTTAAAAAAGTTAACTTCATACCTTCATGCCATTGAAAGAGATTACATTTCTTGGGGTGCAGCCAGAGGTTTGCAGATTTAATAGCCTGGAAAACCAGCTCCAAATTTGCAAGCACCATATCCATACCAAAATCTGGTTTGTGGACCAGCACA
Organism: Colossoma macropomum; assembly: GCF_904425465.1. Classification (NCBI taxonomy): domain Eukaryota; kingdom Metazoa; phylum Chordata; class Actinopteri; order Characiformes; family Serrasalmidae; genus Colossoma; species Colossoma macropomum. The sequence continues at coordinate 27,471,127 of NW_023494791.1, read as the reverse complement.
TCAATGAGATAGACAATGCACTGGTCCCTGGGGACATCAGTGAGTACTCGCTCCATTAGCCACTCAAACATAGCTGGTGCATTTCAGACACCGAAGGCTGTTACCATGAAATGCCTCAGCCTGGCGCCCAGCGTGAACGGCATCTTTTCTCTGGCATCAAGAGTGAGTGCCACTTGCCAATACCCACTTTGCAAGTCCAGCGAACTGAACCATGCGAAGCCTGGTCCAAGGCATCATGAATGCACGGGAACAGATACAAGTTGGGCTTAGTTACAGCGTTAAGCCACCAGTAGTCCACGCAAAATCATCAACTTTTATCCTTTTTCTTTGCTATGGCTACTGCTGCTCCGCCACTTTCTCTTTTCTTGGTTCCACTTTCCCGTTTGATCTCTCCCATGGAGGTAGGGGTTTGTATCTCACTTCTGACTCCAGTGTGGTGATGCTTAAAGAACAGTCCGGTGAAACAATTTTTTCTTTCTCAACATTTAACTCTTTATTGAGAACAAGTACAAAATGGAACAGATCTACATGGAACACATGGGGGGACACTCACCAACCCACGTACCCAGATATAAAGTAACTCCAATAACACATACGTAAACTAAAGAACAACAACATTAACACACACATAGTCCTTCTATAGGGGATATGTATGCCTTTCCCATGAGCCTTATTTGCAGAACCACAAAATGATAACTGCACAGCCAGTGGCAGAACACCACAAAGCTGGGGCAAGATGTCATCAAGCTTATTATTGAGAAAATAAATTCTAGCATAATTGTGTTACATGACCATGTTCTGTTTGGTTGCTTTAAATATAATAGAAACATGGAAAAGCAGATACATATGATAAAACTTATTTTAGCTAAGTTTCACATACATAAATGTGAGTTTACTAACCCTTTTGTGTTTTAGTTTTCAAAACTGTCATTGGATGTATGGAAATTAATATTTTCATATGATGGTCAAGACCTTGCTAACTTGTCTTTATTTCTTTTTCTTATATGTTTGTACATATGCATGTATGTATTTTTAAATAGTTCTTTTTTCTTGTTGTATATCTGTTGTTTTATAATCACTCTGGCATACGTGTTTTGTGTTACTGTATGTTTGGGTTTACTACTATTTTAGCTGCAGTGTTTTGCGCACTTATGCTACTGCAAATGAAAATAAATATTTGGAGAAAAAAGAAAAAGAGATATAAAGCTAAACGGCTACTACTTGTCTAGCAGACAGAAAATTACTTTAAAAGCAGAATATGTTACATAAAAAATGCTGCTAAGCAATGCAACTGGTTGGCAAATTGCTCACTGTCATGAATGTACACAAAGCACTCTTACACAGTTCTATAACTGGACTAAAAAAGTGTTGGCAAAATATGCTATCTCATTCTATTAAAAAACTTTACAATAAAATACTTATAACAAAATGTCTTGTAAGGTCTTCAGTTGTTGTGTACACCAAGCAGCAGCGGCCACATTTGCAGAGGACTTTGTTAGAATCCATTGTGTGCACTGCCTTTTTAGTATGGTGGGATTTATTAACACACCACTGCTGACTGATCAGGGGGAAATATTTTTTTAAGAATGTGAAAGATTTTTCAGGATTACTAATGTGATAAATTATTTAATCATAACTAATCATATTCAAATGTTGTGGCCTTGAGAAGCACATGCATAGAAAGACTCTAGCTGTAACCACATTAATGGTTGATTTGATTCCATAGTTAACAATATGCTGTGTTGTTTCTCTCTTTCTCTGTGCATGCATACCTCTGTGTGTATGTGCAAGGCCTCTCTGTATGTGCTTGTGCTTTGTCCTGGACTACTACAAATTGTATCACTGTGTTTCAACCAGGCCTGAGAAACACTGCTCAGTCCCATGTTGAACATAAATTGTAACTATGATAAGGACATCTTGTCCAAGAGCCTTGGCCTACACACACTCACACAGAGACCTAGTTTTGACCATAACTTTATTTACAAAGCATATATTTTAACACTTCCTTGTTTAGTCACAATTAAAAGGGAAAGGGAAAAGGGAAAAGTGGGATATGTGAATTGATGTGATGTAATCAAGAGCATAGCCAATTAAAGCATGTTTTGATGATAATGGTATAATAAAATGTAAAGGCTTAAGGCCAGTGATTATTTTTTTATGTAACTGTATATTTTTGAATAGAATTGAAATGGCTAATGAAGTGTGACATGGCAGAAAAACAAAGGTGCTTGTCACAGAAAGCCAAGGCAAACTGAATAAACAAAGCATATGAAAAGGGTACAACTTGTTACAGTTATAATAGAACTCAGTGTAGTCAGAGTTGCATGTGATGTTAAGACAGATTCTTCCACAGCAGTATAAAAAGGTTTGATTTTCCTGTTTTTTCCTGTTTTCTGTTTTCCTGTTTTTAGTTGCAACCCAGGCCAACTCAGGTTAATGCTTCTATTTAATAAAAATTTTACATTTTCTCTGCCATTCTTGTGGTTTAATTGTTTTCTGTTTTGTATTAGATTAAGTATTATTTTTGAATTAGAGGCATGCAGTTTTTCCAGGACACTGGGTTACACCTCGGTCCGTGTACCTTCATACGGTTCATTTGATTTTCATTTTAAAAATTAAAAAAAATATATTGAAAAACGGCAAATGGGTCGATTTTCATTTCTGGTTCTGTTATTGTCAGTGGAAAAATCACGAAATCGCTTCGTTTTACAATTTCACAAACTAATCATAAAATCAAATAACAAACAAACAACAATGAAATAAAAGGTCGTATTCTAATGATCCAAATTTAAAGTTTCCCATCATAAGCGGAAATAAACGTGCAGAGCGCAGGTATGGAAGCTCAGAAATCACAGAAATCGGGCCTGTGGATCTGGTGTATTGACAGGCTATAGTACTTTTTGCATAAGCGTTTGTATATTTGACCTGTACAAACTATATAAGAAAGAAATTATATAGGGAAGAAACTGAATTCCCACCATTTGACGGGGGCTTCGTGCTCCCCAGATCTGCTGACGCGCTCAAGTTTAAGACGTTTTGGGTCCGTGTTGTGCCGAACTACCCTATGCGTGCGCGCGCATTATCCAGGCATTTGGACACAAGATTACATTTCTGTCTTTCAGTCATAATGACCAAATAGTGTAGCCTCTTGGTGAGACTGTAGCCTCCCAGGAGAGGCTGTCATTCTGCTACGAGAAATGCTCTATATTGACACCAGCAGAAAAGGCTCATACAGGGCTCCGCTCCCTCCGCTTCATCATAGACAGTTAGCCCAACAAACTAAACACACCCACGTTATGACCCCTGAAAAATGCTGAATTCCCTCGAACTGAACACAAAGACCCCCGCCGCAGCTCTATCGCGCCTCTGAAGCTCATTTCCCCCAAAACCGGAGGCAGCGCCGCCGCCACATGATTATGAGAACAATGAACCAACATGATCACAGGACAGCGCACATGGCGGGAGTCGTGTTGCGTGTCGGCGCAGTTTTTATGCTAATAGAAAAAAGTCAACAAACACATATAAAACGTTATATAGCCTTCCATTAGCCCAGATCTGGGCTGACCTTTTCAACACTCATGCTCGATCTTTCCTGTCCTCGTAATTTTTTTAACTGCGACAGCCTTATTTCTGAGCTCCTGCGACCGTGGGTGTACTCGGCAGTTTATTGTTGGTTAATTTAAATCAGTTAAAATCAACGCCTTATTAGTGACAGTTCTTTTTTTAAAGTTTAAATTCCACGTTCACAAATTTAGTCTAGATAAACTTTCCAGAATGCTCTGTTTTATTTCCCGTTTCATTTTCTCACAAGCATGGCCCTTCTTCTTCTTCTTTGTTGTTGTAGTTCTTCTTCTTTTTTTTTAAAGGATAAAAACTGGTAACACATTTTCTTGAATGAAATATGTTCCTCACTGATTTATTGCTATATTTTTGTGTCATCAACGCTAACACCTTCCTCTAAAAGTTCATGCTCATTCCTCACATCTTCAAACAGCAAGTGACTTTTTGTTTGCTAGAAATGGACAGAGCTTTTATTGTGGTTCTCCAGCTGTCCCCACGTCACGTCCGGGAGAAGAAGCCTCTAGAATGTTACGGAATGTTGTGGCACGTTCGCATGCTCTCTGTTTTGGAATTAGTGACGTCATCGATCGCTCGCTGACATTCTTTTGAGCATTTGTTGACAGTGCAGACGCGCCTTATGCACGTTGTCAGGATAAGTCCAGGCCGCTGATGGTTTTGTCTTGAAATTTAAGTTTGTGGACGGGCACACAAATATCTCGGCCGCCACTGACTGTCAACAGGTAAGTTAAATGAAATCCGTTCTTTAAGTCAACACAAGCAAGCATAAATACGTACTGGCAGTCAGTCTGAACAGACAAGCATTTTGAAGAAATATCATTATCAGATTAATATTTAGCAAACGTACTCTGTACAACAGAGAGTTGTCAACACGAGGTTGGCTACCTGGCTTCCTAACTATTGCCTTGCTGTTACTTAGAGAACCACTCTTTACTGTTTTTCGGAGGACCCTCCTAGCTAATTATTGTAAGAGCACGGCTATCCTGAAAGTGTATGCTGATTTTCATGGGGCGGTGGCTTTGGGAATGGTCAGCCGTTCTCGTTCTTTACCTAGCTTGCTAACGTTATCTCTAACAGTGTGAATATTACGTTAGTAGTTAATGCCCCTCAGTGTTGCTTTCCAGGCAGGCTCGGGCTCTGCACTCTTGACAAGCAATAGTACATTCTGACGGAAACTCTTTTAGCGACTTGTGGCCTAGGATTCTTTGACGTGCAAAGCTATTGAGTCATGTGTGAGCAGTGTTTGCTTCCTTTCTACAGACTGGAGAATTCTAGAACTGTATTCTCCGCAGTGTTTTCGTTGTGTGGCTACCTTCCAGTCAACAAATTCACCAAATAGCTACAGTCCATGTAACTACAAAGATGGATAAAAGAATGTGTAAAGAATGTGTAGTACATTTCAGTAGGGGGGCTGTATCCTCTTTCACCTTTCGCTTCATGTTACCATTAGTACTAGGAACAGATAGTACAGAACGTGATTCAAGCTCTCACTCAGCATTCACCTGGAACATCTACTATTGGTCAAGAAGCCCACAGCACACATTTAAATAATCATTTCACTGTAATTTTTTTTTTATAAATTTACAGAAATTCACAAGTTGTTTTAAAGCAACTTCACAGAAATCCAGTGATGGTATCCACAAAGTGTAGCACAGTAAAAAGTCTGATCTGAGTAAGAGGGTTGTTATTAGTTCAGATTCCTCTTATGGTCACAAAACTGTTCCAAGATCAGAACTACTACTCCTGAGTTGCTTTGTGAATACAGACTCAGGTCCCTTATTTATCAAACATCTCAGAACAAGAATGCTGATCTGGGATTAGTCTATGCTTTTTACACAACTGTTAACCAAAATTTAGATCAGTCTTCTCATTCAGAGACACTAGATAAGTACAAACCTAAAGTTGGAACAGTATGTGCTAGTAAAAACAGACCGTAGTGATAATTAAATTCTGCTTAACTTGTATTAAGTTGAAAACAGTACATAAACTTGATAATTCATGGGGTACCTTATAAACTTTTTTATATACATATATATACACACACACACACACACACACATATATATGCCCCTCATGAGCGTGATAGGAGCATGTTTACCACTGTGTTACATCACCTTTGCTTTAACATCACGTAATCATTATTTTGGATTGATGATCCAGTTTTGAAAGCAGGTTGATTTAGCCTTTCTTTCATAAAACAAGCCTTCAAAAACCATACAGCACCTTAATTGATGTATTTTGCGCTTCATAATGTGCCACAATTTTTTCAATGCAAGACAGGTCTGGACTGCAGGCAGGCCATTGCAGCACTCACACTCTCTGATTACATTGACACACTGTTGCAACATGTGCAGAATGTGGGTTGGCATTGTCATGTTGAAATAAGCATTAATGTTCCTGAAAAAGATGTCATCAGCATATCTTGCTCCATACCACGGTGAACCCTGGCTTTTGAATTTTGGGCTGGTGACAGTCCAGTTTGGCCCAAAGACAATCCAGTATTTTCTTAAAAAGTCTGAAAGGTTGATTTGTCAGACCACAATAGATGTTTTCACCTGGCAACAATCCATTTCAGATGAGCTCAAGCCCAGAGCAGTTAGCTTTTTTTGATGTTGTTGACATTTGACTTCCTCTGTGCACAGTACAGTCTAAGCTTGCATATGGGCATGCAGTGACGAACGTTGTGTTTATCGACGGTTTCCTGAGCCAATGCTTTGATACCAATTCTGGTAAAAGATATCAGCCTGATACCGTGCTCATGTACTCCTACTCAACCACATAAAATTTCGCCAATACTAACATCTATTATCAGCTGATGCCATGCGACATAGGTCAAGTGTACTCTGTCACGCTAATGAGCAAATGGCTCATGCTGTCAGTGCATGAGAGTCGGCTCAAAAAGTTTTACTGACACTAAGGCAGTTGAACACAAAGTCACTGGGGACTTTAAACATTCCGCCTTGGCATATTCCTGCCAGGCATACGCTGTGTGTTTTTGGCCAACACAGTCACCACCACTTCCCAAATATGGATAGAGCAGACATGTAGGCTAGCAAAACAGAGGCGAAAATAGTCGACACTGGCAGGACCAATGGTTTGTATATGATGACTTAACTCTGTTTGACTGAACAGAATTGCGAGGTATAAACATTATGTAAATTTTTGGCCTTGTAGAGTAGGCTGTACAGAGACGCTGTAGCTCAGTTTCTCAGCGTGTTTGCACAGTACTTAAGCTACCTATGTGAGCACCACTCCTCTCCCATTCACGTGTCCAAAAGTTTTGACCCACTCAGTGAAACACCCTCTGAGAGGCCAGTTAAAAGAGTACTGGTTATAGGTAATTCTGTTTTACGGCACATGTAAATATCTTGTGCTTTAGGGTCGCCAGTAGCAGTTAGCTGTATACTGGGAGCTAGGGCTCCGGACATTAGAGGGAACCTGAAGCTGCTAGATAGCTGTAGATATTCGAGGATAGTCATTCATGTAGGTACTAATGATGTTCATCTATGGCAGTCAGCAATAACTAAAGATAACATTAAAGAGGTGTGCAAATTAGCCCAGACAATGTCTGATGCCATAATATGCTCTCACCCCATCACCATTCGACGTGACGCTGAACTCTATAGCAGGTTTAGATCGCTAAACTACTGGTTGTCCAAGTGGTGCTCAGAAAACAATGTGGGCTTAGTAAATAATTGGTCTACTTTTGAGGGCTCGTAGTGTCCCAGATAGCCATCAGTGTAGGACGGTCAGTCGCTGACAAACCAGGGCCAGGCGAGGCTGCAGACAGACAGGCTAAACCGACTGCCTGCTTGCTAACTTCAGATGCCACATAGGTTCCTCCCAATTGAGACTGTGTCTGTTCCCTGAATAAAATGAAGTGTCAGAAATCCTTGAACAATCTTGTCAATATTAGACCAGTTGAACCAGTTTCCAGTGACAGCATCTTTGGTCTGAAACTAGGACTGCTTAACATAAGGGTTGTTTCCCAATACCTAGTGAACTCTCTTAGTAGCCACTGTCTATATAGGCAGCAGTCTAGGTATGCAGCATTCAAACCGCCGTCTAACCTTAAAAGTTATATAAATGAGACGTTGTAGTTAAGCAGCAGTGACGTCACCACTTGTTCCCGCCTGCTGCACACGACCGGTGTTTACTTACCTCAGCTGTCAGAATCGCCTCAGCATTTTACCACCATGGATTCTGCTCTGGTGGTTTTGAATGGGCTTGAATTCTTAAATTTTGGCTACTTGATGCTCTTGAACAGTTAAAATTTACAAAGGTAAACTTTCCTCTAAGCACTCTGAGGGGGAAAAACAACAGTAAACACTTTCTCTACATCAAACGAAGTTCATCAGTCACCAAGCTGCCAGTTAGATAAATAATAACAGATACTGTTTTGTTTTGAATATTTCAATAGGACATACATATTAATACATACATCAAATCGAAATCTACATACACTATACACAACTGCGGATAACTTGCATTAACCAAACAGAACATTGATATACACAACTATACAACTTTGTAAATAAACGTATAGTTAAATACAGTCATTCAGTAGCGATCAAACTATTCATACAGCTATTTACAATAGTACTAGTTATTAATCATTTAAGTAATATAGTAATTTACAATGAATTTGCATAAATTCTCACATACATATACATAGGCCAGCCACTTCAGTAAACGCAGCTCCTTGTATCTACACTCATTGTCCATTTTATCAGCTCCACTTGTCATATAGGAGCACTTTGTAGTTCTACAATTACAGACTGTAGCCCATCTGTTTCCATACTTTGTTATCCCTCTTTTACCCTGTTCTTAAATGGTCAGGAATCCCACAGGACCACCACAGAGCAAATATTATTTGGGTGGTGCAGTGACACTTATGTGGTGGTGGCGTGTTAGTGTGTGTTGCGCTGGCACAAGTGGATCAGACAAAGATGCCACCACCACATCAGTCTCACTGCAGTGCTGAGAATAATTCACTGCCCAAATAATTCCTGTTCTGTGGTGGTCCTGTGAGGGTCCTGATCATTGAAGAACAAGGTAAAAGGGAGCTAACAAAGTATGCAGAGAAACAGACAGACTACTGTCTGTAATTGTAGAACCATAAAACGGACAAAGAGTGTAGACAAAAGGAAGGTGTACTTGATGAAGTGGCTGTTCGCTGTGTTTACCATGTTGTGTCTTGTGCATTTTCAATGCCCAACTCTGCATTATGTAATTCATGGGGTGGCCAATGAAATGAGGCAGATTTTCCCAGCATTCAAAAAATGAAGAATTACAAAGCATTTCTCAAGATTTTGTGAGGCTGGAGAATCATGCAGGTTTCCGATGTGTAGTTGGCACTATAAATGACTGCCATGTTTGAATTAAAGCTCCAGGAAAACCTGATGCACAGTGTTACAGAAACTGGAAGCTCTAGCCATCTGTGCAGCTGCAGGCTGTAGGTGATCATCAGACAAGTTTTTGAATGATTTTGTAGGGTTTCCTGGATCAGTGCATGAAGCAAGGGTCCTTCGCACAGTACTCTTTACCAGCAGGCAGCATGATCCTTGGTGGTGGTTGTCAGCCCCAGACTTCAGCTCCTAAAATAATGCAAATCTGTAACCTAACTTCAGTTTGCCTTTTTTTTTTGCCTAGCTCAGTTATTCTTAAGCATTTCCCAGTATTTTAATTATGGTTAAAATAGAATGTTTAAAATAGATAAATCCTTAGTCCTTCAATTAATGTACTAATCTACTATTAATCTTCAGCTCTGTGTTAGAACTTGCCTTGCATTTCTTTTTTAGGTTGTGCCACCTTTTCCTGTAGCCTCAATTCCAAAGGATAGTCCTACCAAACTAAATCAAATTAGGGCTTTTAACTTTGTTAGAAAATAGGTAATGTGTTTATAAGATCCAACATTGTTCAGCAAAAATTTTAAACAGATTAGGAAAGTGCTTAACCACACAAGCAAATTTCAACTTCAACTTACTTTTGATTAGGTAATGCTATGTTTTATACTATAACTGAGTATGCATTATTAACTCATTGGTGTCCAATCATATCTGCCAAGTATGGCTAACATATAACCCTCATTATTCTACCAAAAAATTCAAGAGACACACAAACGGAACAACAATTAGATAGCGCTACCTCATCATTAGTTAATGTTTGACAAAACCTGTCACTAGTTAAGCTACTTGGTTATGAGCCAATACGTTTGTTAGCCAGCTATTTTTTCAGTTAATAGCCTGAGGCTTCAAAATCCGCTAGCATGCATGCTAATAGATTGGTGTTCCAAAAACTGTAAAATGGTCACTGACAGACCTAAACTGCAAAGTGTTGGCTATTTGTGCACTTTTGTGACAAGAAAACAAAGTACCACAGAAAATCAGAACAACTTACATTTGAAGATGACTTTGCTGCTTGCTGGGCTGCTAGCTGTACCCCTCTGTCCGCCATGTTCAAGCAAAAGTTGTGCCGCGTTGCATCATGTGATTGCCTTAGCGGCTGTGGAAACATCTGATGCTCTTTTGATATTCAGCCAATATAAGATATCTCAGTAGGCAGCATATTTGAGATATCTAAGAATTCATCTTTCTTGTTGGGAGCATGCATATTGTGACATAAAATGCTGTATGGAGAGAGCTCACTAGGTTTTGAGACACACCCAAGATCTCTCACATCTAAGGCTGATTTTATTGCTCTGTGCCTCACAGAAACATGGATTAGACCTGGGGGGCGGAAAAAAATTGATTCTTAGATGCATCGCGATGCGGATGTGAACGATTCTGAATCGATTCGCAAATGTCAAAAATCGATTTTCTAAATATTTAATTTATATAGTAATGTTGATGGAACGCAAAGGGCGGAACTTGGACGTGGGTAAGTGCAGCGCCCGGATACTCCGTGACGCGCACATAACAAACACATCTGGATGAGTGAGAAATCCGACCGGCACCCTCTGCATTAAAAGCCAGGTTAGGTCAGGAGTCACGACCCAAATGATAAGAAGAGCCATTTTGTCCTTTCAACAAAAACCACCTTGGGAGCCACTACATTTAATGTCCAGTATGTGATAATGTCCTAGTTTAGGCTAAAAAATATAAACGAAAACGCAGACTTACTCTGCTCTGCTTTAAGCTTTAGCCATAGCCGCTTTTCTTCCAACTCCCCCAGAAAACTTTTCCTCAAAACTAGAGCAGTTTCTTGTAAAATGTCTCTCAGCGCTCGACTGTTTTACGAGGCTGAAGTCGCTTCTCACTCGCCAGCTTCTTGCTGAACTTTCCCGTTCCACCTTAAATTCTGACTGAGGCGCCAAATGTAAATGCAGCACCATTCAAGGTGGAACGGGAAAATTAGAAAGAGAAGCTTCATCTTCACAACATTTTAGTGTTTGACAGTCTCTCGTTGCAGATTTAACGTACCAGGAAACCAACTGCGCTGCTTATAAATGCGAATAAGTCCATTCATCTCCAAATGTTCATCTGTCTTTCTCTTTTCCTTTTTCGTTCGCTACTAGCTAGGCGAAACCTCCTTGCTATGTGACCTGCAGTCTGCAAGCGAGTTCTCAGTCGTTGCAAAACAGGGCTTTCACGCACCCCCTCCCCATCACAAGTCCTCAGACAGTAAGAAAATAGAAATCAGGTATATAAAAAAAAAATCGCATCGCAGCCCTCTGAATCGTAATCAAATCGAATCGTGAGGTGCCTAGAGATTCCCACCCCTAATTAGACCTGATGAATACTTTGCTCTAAATGAAGCCACCCCCACAGGCTACAGTTATACACATAGCCTTTTTTATTAAGCACAAGGAAAATATACAAAACAAGACAGGGAATAGGTACACAAAGTTCAAATAGCAATGGTGGAAATGATGGTAACAACACAATGCAAGCAAGGAGGTATCAATATAACCCACTAAAAACAACAGTAAGGAGGTTTAAAAAGAAAACAGTCAAGTAAAAAATACAGAGAGCACAAGAGAGCAAAGTAAGAGAAGTTAAAAAAAGCAAGGATAGACATAGAGATGTATACTGTATAAGATGTAGAAGATTGTATAAGACTGTATACGATTTGATCTTTCAATGTTCCCATATTCTGCAGTGACTTAAAATAGCTGGCAAACGTATGTAAGAATACAGGAAGGAGGGAGTACAGTCATTCCACTTATAAGTAGGTATGTAACATTTACTTAAAATAATCACAAGATTCACATTATCTGAAATGTTAGTATCCAAGTTGTCCTCAAAGTACATTATATCATTGTAAGGAAATGGAGCAATGTTCTCCATTTTTTTTAATGACAACCAAGTAAGAATATCAGACCAAAACAAGTGAATATATGAGCATTTAAAAAATAGATGGTTAATAGTTTCAGGCTCTATAAAACAAAGATGCAAGGATCCACTTCAAATTTAAATCTTTTATGTAAAAAAATCACTAACAGGGCAAATTGCTGATACAATTTTAAAATGTTTTTCTTTAACTTAAGGAGCAAGAGGACATGATATATAAAAGGAATAGGACTTTCGCTTCCAAGAATCTGCTCTATTATTCCTTTACAAAGCATGAATTAAAGTTCCCCAAAATTTTCTCCTTGAAAACCAAACACACTATTCTATTATCACATTTATCTTAGCCATATATAGTCGCAGCAAAACACTTACTGCTGTGTATCATTCCAAGTAATGGGATAGGAATTGCTTTGCCTAATTTGTCATATCCTTTCTTGAAATAATAATTTAATACTTTCTGATAAAATCTTCAAAGAATAATAGGTGACCATCTGAATTTAATAAATCATAAACAAATGTTACTGCATTGTCATACCACTCAGCATCCATCAAGCTGAGTGGTATGACAATGCAGTAACATTTGTTTATGATTTATAATTGAAAAATGGATTTTCAATTAACAGTAATAACCCTGTTGTTTCACTGTGAAGAGTTGTGTGGTGAAAAATTATGGGTAAATATCATTTTACCATGATGTAAAGCTTGTTTGTAGAAGTCTGACAGCTTTACAGGAATTTTAGATACCTCAAAATTGCATTTAAGCAAAAACTCAATCCCTCAACCTTACTAAATACTTTGGGTTGTGGTACCACATAGATTAAGGTTGGGAAATGCATTCTTTTAGCCATTTGACTCTAAAAGCCGCAATTACAGATTTAAACTCCATGGGTGTTAAACCCCCTGATCCCTGATCCTTGATATAATGCAAATTTTTGTTATTGCTAATCAAGGCATTTAACCTCATTTTGACTGGGATATTGGCTATACTACTTAGATTGTTACTGTGAACTAGGCTTGGGTGGTAATGTAAATTTAGACAAATGATTATCGTCTCCAGAATTATCACGATAAACGATATTATCGTGTTAAAAATTAATTTACGAAGAAAACTCAAGTGAGTGGACCTTTTAGTCATGTGATCATTTTATTGCAGCCTATGTAAGTGAACTGCTGCATCTCAGTGGAACAACAAATGAGAATTATAGCAGTGAATCTTAATTTGCAGTTATGTTATGTTATGAAAAAACAGTTATGTTAGAAGACATAATAATAATAATGTGGCATGCGCCCGCTCCCCGTGCTGCAGAGCGCAAAGCCCGAGCTTCGCCGAGGGACGCGAGTAACGGCGGGAGGAGGAGGACGACGGTGCCGTGGCGAGGGGCACCAGGGCAAGGAGCGAGTCCCGAGCTCCGCCGCCCGGGCCCCGCCCCTGTTCGACTCTCGGGAGCTGGGGGCAAGCTGGGGGCGTTGACGAGGAGGCGGAGCAGCGAGCTCTCGTTGCCTCTCGGCTCGGGTGCTTTTAAAAAGAGCAGAGAGGGAACAGAGAGAGGGGGACGAGCAGCAGCAACAGAGACTGGCTGAAGAGCTGGTTGGTTTTGTTGAGTTTATTTTGTGTGAGTTTGAAGCAAATATTAAAGGAATGGCTGCTGCAAAAGTTTTTCCTGCCTCCAGCGTCCTCCTTGAGCCCGGGTTAGCGCATGGCGTGCTACAAATAATTATTAATATTATTATGATTATAGTCTTTAACAACCTAGTTTGTTTCATACACAATTAACATTATTACACATCTCAGGCGCCGCTGTCTTGCTGAAGTACTTACGGCTTGGCAGCTCGTACTGTGGATTCAAGGTCTGTATTGCCGCCTTTGATGACGATCAGTTTTCTGCATAGACGGCATGTAACACTTAACATCTAACGGTTCTCCATGTTCATTTGGAAACCAAAATATTGCCAAACGGGCGCGGTAACACCCTTCTTCTGTACAAGCTCATCCATTTTTCACCGTCAAGGGAGAAGGTCATATGTAGCGGAGTGTTTCATTTGCATATACCCAGCATTCTTTGCCAGACTGAAACACTACATTCTGATCTTTTCAAGTGGGGTTTTAAAACGTGTATTTGTAGTTAATTAGTTATGTTTGCGTGGTCTATACTTAAATGCCATCTTTGCTGTTATAGCTTAGGTCTAAAATTTTAACCTACCATAGATTAGAATGCTTGTACAAAGTCAATCATTAAATACAAAGAACGGCAAATCACATGGCAAGGGTACATGATAAAAAATAAAATGGTAATTTACTTTCTATCATCACTGGTTGAAATTATCACGATATTCCATAACATCGTTTACTGCCCCAAGGTTACTGTGGGAATTCGCATTTTCTAAGGTTTAGGGTCAGACTGGATGCTTTTGAGAAAAGACCAATCTTATCAATGGCTGTTGAAACTGTGTTACTGTTTTTTTTTAAAAAAACAGTACTGTATTGTCAGCAAGTTGACTAATTATAAATTTCTTCCCCAGTATTTCAATACCTTGAATGTCAGGTGAGTTTTTAAAGAAAATTGCCATCTATTCTGCAACTAAGATGAATAATAGAGGGCTGATTGGGCATCCTTGTCATATACCCCATTTAATTAAGAATCTCTTAGAAAAACCATGACTGAGAGATGCACAACTGTTAATATCATTATAAAATATTTGAATAACCTTACTAAAACTTGAACCAAATATGTATCCCTTTGATAAAAATGAAGTGTTTTTCTTCAGTTTTTTTGCTTATCCTTTTCTTGAGTCTGTTGGCATAAATGTGTGCTAAAAGCTCTTAACTGCTACAAAGGAGTGTAATAGGCCTTCAGTTTTTCAAGGGAAATTTATCTTCGTTCAGTTTTAATATAAGCGTGATTATACCTTGTTTGTAGTTAGTGAAAATGAATTATTATTTGTTCCTCAATCACTTATGTTAAGAAAAAGAATTTCAAAAGAAGAGAATTTGTTGCCTTCTGGTTCATGCCTAAGCTTTTAGCATGCTATGCCTCCACCCCCGCTGCTTAAATAATTGTATAATTGTAGCCTGTGGGGGTAGCTTCATTTAGAGCAAAGTATTCATCAGTCTACCAAGAGGACCCAATGTTCTTCTCTCTGAACTCTGTCTAGGAGAGCTAAAATCAAAGGTAGTGGGGGAAATACATACAGAAGCTCCTTCGACCAGGGCGTCTTGTCCCAGTGGACCGTCATGGTCCCATTCTGAGAACCACGGCCGACAGTGAGTCGTGTCTGACGAAGCGAACAGGTCCATGTGCACTTGCCTGTATTTACCCTAGATCATGCTTTCCATGTTTTGGTGAAGTCTTCAGTGGCCTGGGCTCAGCGTGTCCTGTGAGGTTCCTGACCAGTGGCCGTTAACCAGCACTTCACAGAGGTGGTCTAACCCATTACACGAAGGGCATAAGTTGTGGCCATCCTAAGGGTCCAGTATGGCAGGACACTGTGTGCAGCACAGCTCTTTCCCCAACACCGAGCTAGTTCAGGGTGAGGGGAGAACTGCAGTCCTTGGCAATCCACTGAGATGCTCAGGTGTGGTTGGACAAGGAGTCAATGACAACAGCCTGTAGAGGATGAAGATAGTCTCGATGCTTTGACAGTATGAATTGATGTCAAAGGGCAGTATGGTTGGTCTAATAGTGAGAAGAGACAGGAGAAAGCATGCAGGGAGTCATGGAATGATACAGCCTCAGTGACATGACGTGCAGGGGTCACATGGTGGCTCATTTTGTATAAATTCCTTAGTTTGAGTCTGCAACTGCAGGGAAAAATCCATGCAGTAAGTTCCACTCATGAAGAAAAATGAAATGTAATAATAATTTGCCTAATATTGGTACATGTTTAAATTATTTTGATATTTGATAATACCAATTATTTGCCTTAGGCCACCACTAAATGCCTTCTGTTGTAAGTGTGTTGTAAATGAAGGGGCCAGCAATTTTTAATTCCTAACACTTTTTGGTGAAATTTTCCTCACATGCTGGTAGCTACCCATATGTCATATTCTAAGAGGAAACAAGTTCAGTCTCTGTCAGGATTAATATATGAATATAATAAATATTTTAATTATCAATTAATCGGCTTAACTGATGGTTTTGCTACTTCAGAATCCACAGTCACACGAGCATGTTTTTTATTTTTTTCTGGTGGTCAGAAGTTAAGTTGTGCTTCTGTGGAGAGCTAAGTCAGACTTGCAGATGTTGCGTGTGACTACTTTGTACTTAATTGTTCACATCTGAGACTTGTAACAATATAATACTAGTTGCTAACTAAGTGCTTTATCTGCAGGGATCTATGTAGATTTGTCCATTTTCTGCTGTTTTTAATATCTTTTAAATGACCACTAAAGGTTAACTAGTTGTATTCAATGTTAAAAGCAAATAAAACATTTAAGACTTCTAAATGTAGTGCTCTGTGGTTTTGATTTAGTTCTTGCAGTTCTTTGTATTGCCCAAAGATGTCAGTTCAAGAGCTAAACTGTTTCTGCTTTATGTGTGTTATATTATATATTAGTAATTAATTTTTTTTGTTTGAAAATTCTTCTGGTTTCTGATAAACCTTCAGCTAATTATCAAGACATGGGCCTGAAGTACATTTTATTGTGAATAGAGGCAGTCATTTGTTTATTTGTCCAGTAGATGATGCTGTAATTCCAGTTTGGTGCATTTAGTTGGTACATTATGAATTTATGGATAACCATAAACATGCTTTGGCTTGTAAAAGGTCAGAGGCTCTATAAGAGATGAATGAGATGTAAACACTTTTGAATGATAGTCCATAAATAATGCAGGAGCTTCCGAAATTACCATCCTCAACTATATCTTGTTTTATTTATTTTTTTATATGATCTTAAAAATTGAAGGGTAGATATATTTCAAGTGTTTTTTTGTTTTTTTTTTTCAAATTGTGATTTTGAAAGTCTTTAATTACAGCCCCAGTGTTACAGTACTACTAAGATGGCAAGAGCAATCTGTTAGCATTTAGGCAGAGTCTGTGTATATTCTGTGCTTTGGATTATTCCTTTTTTGTTTTGTTTGTTTTGTTTTGAAGTCTGTAATCTCATTATTAAAGAGGAAATCTAGCTATTCTTGAAAATTTCTGCATAATGAAATTGTTAAGTTGTAAACAATGTCATTGAGAGTGGTTTGATGTGAAATGCTCTGCTCAATAGACATGTACTGAGCCAGAATTGTATTAAATTTCGTGTGTACCTAAAGGGGCAGTAGAAATACTGACAGGCATTTTAGCAATCTAGTATACTGGCTGCAAAAGCTACCTCACAGAAAATTATTGCATGAATTGGTTATGAATATGCTGCCTGATGCCTGAGACATTGTTTTATTATAGTTTTAAGAAGGCTTTAGCGTAAAACATTTTTTTAATGAAATCCTGAGAGGTACATGCAGGTCATTGTAAGGCAAAGTAGTACCCAAAGAAAACATTTTAATTTTTTAAAATTTTACCATCATCAGCATTACATGTTAAATATTCAGAAGACATGTGTAGGTTCACTGGTGGTTTTGGATAGTCAATTAAATGGCTGTATTTGTGCAGACATCACAACCCTTGGTTTGTATCCCATCCATTGTAAAGAAATCCAAGATGGTTTTTCAACGATGCACCATTTCGCATCAGACCCCTGTTAATGACTTTATTTACTTCTCGATGACTGCATTACACAGAAATTGAATTTTTTTTTAAAAGAAACTTGCTTTCTTTTTACTCTGAAGAAAAGCTCTGAAGTCAGCAGCATGCCTAATCATCATAGCTTTACATGTCGAAAAATTAACAAATTGTTTCATGTATTATTCATTACTTAGAATTTTCTGTTTATGTGCTGTTATCTTAATTACTCAAAGCACTTTTTTCAGATGGTCTATGAAGTCATTTCACAATGTGAGAAATGGTGATCTTGGACAAAGGAAACCATTTTAGCTAGTCTTAAAATGTTTTTGAATGTAAAGCTGTGCAGCTTTTTAATGTGAAAATTGTTTTTGTGTTTTTTGTGCATGTTGCTGTAGTTAATATGTGTTTGTGTTGTTGCTAGAGCGTTTTGAACCTGCTGAGAGTGAAGACAGCAAGTGGAGTCTACTGCCAGAGGAGGTAGTAGTCATGCTGTGTTGGGGAAATGCCTCCTACGGCCAGCTTGGATTGGGCGGGATTGATGAAGAGATTGTTGTAGAACCACGAAGATGTGAATTCTTTAATGGGAAGGTGTTGCGTGATGTGGGATGTGGGAGGAGACACACAGTCTTTCTGCTTGGAGATGGTACAGTGTATACATGTGGCTGCAATGATCTGGGACAGCTGGGCCATGAGAAGGCACGCAAGAAACCAGGTAGAGCAAAAACATTCTATTCATGTACTTATAAGTTAGTATAACGAAAAACAAATTCATGCATGTGGTATCAAATCTTTTAACTTCATGCAAATAAGCTCATCAGTCAACTTAACATTTGAGTAGAACATTAGTGCCTAAAATGTAAAAGATACAAAACTCTCAGTTGACTGTAAAATGTGTTTGAGTTGTCAAAGTTATGCTTGAAAGTAGATCAAGACCAAGACAATTCCAGTCTGTTTAATAGCGCTAAACTTTGATTGATAAGTTTAAACTTGATGATAAGACATGTCAACCTGAAATCAAAATTGACCTTTTTTCCATGTTGCTTGTCCCTGGTCATATTAAGCATAATATATCATTTGAAATATGAGATAAAAGGTAACCAGAGTGTAGTGAATGTATTGTATTCTGAGTTTTGATTGTCATCATGCACCAGCGGATGGAGATGCTGGTGTGCATAAATTAATGAATAGCCTAAATAAAGTAGAACAATCACTGAATCATATATACAAACAATATAAAATGATAACAGTAAAACAGTTAAAATTAATGAAGTCATTCTAAACAGTTGCTAAACAACCAGTCACGTGAACAACACGCAAATTCTCGTAGCTTAAAGAGATGGTGGAGACTTCAGTCTGACGGCAACGGCAGCTGAGCCAAGCAAAACACCAAAAATAACCATTCTGTGGTTTAATTTGTGCTTTGTGTTTACTGGGAATAAAAGGCGTATGGTGAAGTTACTCACAGTAAGCCTGATGACCATGACTACCATGTCATTTCAGCAGAGGATAATATATTTATTAATAGACTATATCAAATATTGGATGTTAGTTTGCCTTGACGGAACTGCATGGGTGGGCGTGAGACAAATTATTTAGATTGTCTGCTAGAGCGGGCGGGAGTGGGATGAAATCTTGCAGGAGTGGATGGGAGTGGGTCTGAAAAAAGTCCCACGCAGACCTCTAGTGTGTAGCATGTTCTCTATAGAGGATGCATACCTATTTTTTACTATTTTCACTTTTTCACAGAAAATCAACAAAACATGTCATTTGACCAGGGCTACTCAAACTTTTGTACACAACTGTATCTATAATAATGCATTGTCATGGTTTTATTAAATACTAATGTAAAAATCATTTGTATGTCTTGAACCTGTCTTTTACAGAGCAAGTTGTAGCACTTGATGCTCAGAACATTGTAGCGGTGTCTTGCGGTGAGGCCCATACTCTTGCCCTAAATGACAAAGGACAGGTGTTTGCATGGGGTCAGGCATCTGATGGACAGCTTGGCCTTGGTAACATAGAAGAATGCATTCGTGTGCCCAGGTGAAGCTACTTCCAAGAAAACACTGACCTGAAACTGTCAACTTCACTTGTCACAAATTCTGCAAACGGTTTTGCTTATTCCATGGTTTATCAGTTATTAATGTAAACTAGCATTTACTAATCAAAATGTAAAAAGGGAAAAACATATAAATGTAAATATATGAATTTATATCTGTAGTGTATTTCAGAATCATGCAAGATTTTGATTGCATACAAGGCTGCTAGTGTGCATAAAATGATAGTAAACAAAAATCACAGCAAAGATGTAGCCAAAGTTGGTACAGTAGTAGATTTGAGAAAATCATGGTGTTGACCTTTGTGTCAACTGAAAAGTTACCACTTCACACCCAAAGATTTCAGTGGACTTTGTTGAACGCCTCTCTTCCTCTAGTTAATGAATTATGACCAAAAAACATAGTTCACATGATCCAGCGTCAGAAGTAAATTAGTGGTAATGTCCAATACTGTTTAAGAATGGTCTTGTTACATTCCAGCTCTTCAAATTAGCACTTTATTGTGGGAGGTTTATTGATTCTGATTGCAAAATTAGGAGTAGCAAATTGTTTCACAGGAAACAACCCAAAGTTTCAGGACAAAATTACACCCTGAGGCTGGCAGTTGCAACAATGCTGTTCAAACAGAGTATATGAAAATTTGGGTACATATTTATAGAAAAGATTTTGAGTGATAGACTTCTATTACACTCTTAAAACTAAAAGGTTCCGAAATGGGTACTTGAGAGCCGTATAATAGAAGAATCACTTTTGGTTCCCTAAAGCATCTTTCAATGCATGGTTCTTTAAAGAATCATTTTACTAAAAGTGTGAAAAAGGTTTTTGAAGTTTAAAAAACTTCTACATAATGTAAACGTTTTGAACCAATTAAAAGTTTTTCCTAGAATTGTACATCAATGTTATTAACCACTTTGGACTTATTAGAAGTGTACTTGTTACCTACCAAGCTCCAGTGCTAAAAAGGAGCCAAATCTGGGTACTGAGCATGTCTCTCCTGGTTGACTTCATTTAGTATAAAAAGAAACTTGTGCAAATGATATTGTTTTGCCAAATCACTGTTTTAAAATGCTAATATAAATGAATTATCCCAGAAACATCAAGAGTCTGTCTGAGGTCCATATTGTTCAGGTCACCTGTGGATATCTGCATTCTCTTGCTCTTTCTAAAAGTAAGTATGCTCAGTTACTGTTTTTAGGGTTTTAGCATCCTCTAAATGGACATTTAAGACTGTTACTCTTTCAACTACTGATGTATAGCCTCATCATAATGTTTTTTTCCCTGACCAGGAGGACAGATCTTTTCCTGGGGACAAAATAAATATGGGCAGCTAGGACTGGGATTAGAGGGACCTGGTGTCTCGACCCCACAAGTCATCCAGTCTTTACTGGGCATCCCATTTGCCCAAATCTCTGCAGGTGGTGCCCACAGTTTCGGGCTCACTCTGTCAGGAGCCGTTTTCGGTTGGGGGCGAAACAAGTTTGGCCAGCTGGGCTTAAATGATAACAAAGGTAAGTTAGATAGGCAGTTGATTTAATGAAATTATAATGATCAGTAATCTTGGCAGCTCTGAAAATTTAGTGCATGTTCTTGTGTAGATCGATGTTTTCCTTCCTTGCTGAAGACACTCAGGTCTCAAAGGGTTGTTTACATATGTTGTGGGGAGGATCACACTGCAGCACTAACAAAGGTAAACATCAATACTAATGTTTGAATAAATCAGTAAATGTTATTTGAAAATAGTGATGAAACTCCAAATGCCTATTAAAAACTTCATCAGTCATTATTAACATAACATTATTAACACAAAATTTGTGTTTGTAGATAGATAACACCATGATTATGTATGAGTATGAAGTAAATTTTAATTAAGACTTACCTGGTTGGATGGATGTTGGTCAGTAGAATGAGGATGCTGACAGACTAAAGCAACACCAAGAGGTATAAATAGAAATAAATATCATACCAATATCAGATTTATCAAAAATGATTGATTTTATACTGCCATTGAGTCAGCTAATTAATATGATTATCTCAGTTACCTTAGTTTTGAAATTCTTTGTCAAACCTGCATTTGACATTCACTTCTTAAAGGTCCTATATCATGAAAGAGGGTACTGTAGCCTTAGTTAGAGTGAGTCTGACATAAACTTTTGTTATGTGCAACATAATTCAGTAAGTAGAACAAAGCAAGATGTGCCATTACGGCTATGATTGTATCAATGTTCGAATATCACCCATTTTTTTTTTGCTATTATTTTCAATTTTACTAGATTGGTACCTGATATGGCCTTTAAAGTCTGTCAGTTCAAGCGTGACTCGTTATGATCCCTGAGATGCCCCTATAGTTGTATGTAAAAGTTTAGGAGCCCTGGTCAAATTACATGCTTTGTTGATTTTCTAAGTGAAAATCAGTTAACACATTATCTACAGAAAACACACTTCTTCACATTTTAATGTATACTTAGTGTTTTTTTTCTTAATTTAACATATTGTAAAAGTAAGAAAAATGTAACAAATAAAAAATGACTGCGTTCCATCCTGGAGGCAGCTGCCTAACTAATCACTGCTTTTATAGGAACCTTTCTTGTTGGGCAGCATTTTAATCAGAAAGGAACCTTACCAGGCATCGCATTTGGGACAATGCTTCAAAAACATCATACGTCATAAGTTTCACTGCGGTGTACACGTTTTATCTGTTTACTCGCAGTCGCTGGTTAGCTTACACTAACCTCAGTGAATAAGGCCCGAAACATACTTCACGCAAGGACGCAAATGCAGAAGCTTCGAGCTTCGCAGACGGGGTTTCGCGCGTAGTTACGTTGAAAAATGTGTTGCGACGCAAGCGCAAGCTGCAATTTGAGTGTTACAGCAAGGGGCGCTAGAACGACAGCCAAGCCTGACCAAGCAGTCTCACACTGCCAGCGTGCAGCAGACGAGCAGTTGAGTCGCACGTAAAAATGGCTACAGAAACATTTCCATTTCAAGAGAAGAGGTAAAGTAGCTCATTCTCCTCTACTGTCCACGTTTAGCTGTTGAGGCTGCTGGAATAACAGTAGAACCCTCTCCAATTTACCCTCTATCATCAGTCCTGCGTGTTTTAACCACCACAGCAACATAATAACGCATAGTGAGTTTGTACAGAAGAACTGAGGCTGCATTTACACTGCTCCAGCGTGTCGACGCACCGCAACGTATCCCGTTCATTTTAAATGGAAAGCGTCGGTTCCGCCAGACGTGGCCGCGCAGTGCATGACGGGTCCGGCGCGTAGAATCTGGGGGATGCAGATTAATCCAGCCAACGCGATACATCTATCCAATCAGAGGATAGTGTTTGCGCGGTAAGTGTTCGCAATGCAATGTATGAAACATTCATACATTTGCTGCTCCTGCTGCATAAACCCAAACTATCTAATTAACCGTTGCTCCACCTGTTTTTCCCCCGTTTTGTATTCTAATATTTTATACTAATGCTGTTTGCTATCCGGTGTCGACCAGAGGAGGATGGGTTCCCCTTTTGAGCCTTGGTTCTCCTCAAGGTTTCTTCCTCTTGCTCTTAAGGAGTTTTTCCTTGCCACTTGTGACCGTGATAAGCACAACATTACAGCACAAGCAGAGCAGGCAAAATAGGCATTTGTGTATTTATTTTTAAAAACATATTTTATTTCTGAACTTCTACATCGTCCAGTAAGTTACAGTATTTTTCATCGTTCAGGGAGTGTTTCCCCCACATATTTGCTCGACAAGTGAGCTGCTTTTAGCCGTTCAGTGTAGTTTTCTCCCCATAACCGCTCCTCTTCCTCAGCCCCTCAGCCAGCACCTCTCTTCTGTAACGTTAGTTCCTAAGGACAGAAAACATCCCTGAGTATAGAATCACACTGATAATTATTTATATACAAAAAGTGCTACTAAGCAGTGAACAGCCAATATTTTAAACTGGACTCTCTCGTTTTGAAGAGCCAGTGTGTTTATGCAGCTAGCCCATTAGCTAAACTAACTAACGTTAGCTTCACCTAATGGGTTACAAACTCAGCCTGTCAGGTCGCATTAGACAAGCGAACTGTCAATTTCCCCACAGGAACAATTTCTAGAGATCTACAAACACAAAGACAGAAGTCAAGAAATAACTTACATTTGTAGACTCCTTGGTAAGCAAAAAAATGTCCGCTTCGTCCGCCATGTTTATTAAACTGAAGTGATGGAACTCTTGGCCAGTTAACAGGTGAACAGTATTGTGGGATTGCCTTAAGTTGAGAAAGATACGAGCAATGCTGCTCAGATTTGGTCAAAATAAGGCTCCTTAGAAGACAACTGGGACAGCCTTTGTCTTGGGAGTGTGCAAATGCTGCCTTAAAATGCAGCCTATTTAGACAACTGCCTCCACATTGAAACCCACCAAAAATGTTGGGTATACCAAAGTTACATTACATTTTATATTGTTTACTTTTTTTTTTTATATTGTTTTATTTAACTTTGTAGAAAAATGCCATGTGGGTTTATTTCTTGTAGAGGATGCCTTAATTTATTTTCACTTTCACTCAGAAAATCAAAAAAAAATGTTAATATATGTGACCAATTTCGGCATATCAAGTATACAGATCATAAAGATGCAGACATTTCTTAGTCATAGTCAAAGTGCATTTATATTAGGAATGCATCAGTGAATTTCTGGGCCAATAATGAGAATCAGTCATTAACACTGAATTGTGCCTGACACTGGTACCTATAACTAGTTGTTTTACTTTTTTGGCTTTTTAAAACAATTTGACTCCTTAAATGAAATACCCTTACGAGAACAGCATTTAAAACTCTTAAGATGACTTGATTACATTTACACCATTCAGAAGTGGAAGTTATTGTAAATATTTACATACTTAGCAATTATTACCCAGGGTAACTTAAAACATAACATCAGGTGTCTTGCTGTATTTTTTGAGCATGTAGGAATGTGTGAAGGGCCCTATGCCTCAGAAGTGCTGAAATTTTTTGAAATTATACATTTGATTAACTTTCCACTTGAAGTTATTACAGACCTCTTATCCATATTGTTTTGGCTATTCATTGCTTTAGGAAGGAGGGGTATTCACATTTGGGGCTGGAGGATATGGCCAACTGGGACACAATACCACAAACCATGAGGTTAACCCCCGGAAGGTTTTTGAACTCATGGGGAATGTAGTTACACAAATTGTGTGTGGTAGGTAGGTAAAACTTACTGACCGATAGTTGCCACTTAGGCCCAATCTCATTTCTTATTTTTACCCCTACCCCTTGTTTTTGAGTGTCACCTTGTGCCTTAGAACTGAGTTACAAGGGGTAGTGGTTGAAATCTTTCTCTACAAAATAGGACAATCCTCAAATAAAAAAGAACATTACTTCATTAACAGACAGCTAGCGGTGTTCTGTAGACAATTCATCTTTTTATGCTTGTTATGCCATGCTTATGGATCATAATACATTGAAACAACATTAACCATTATATTATCTTAGTTTAATGTAATACATACATACATACATAATCTAAACTGCTTATCCTGTGGGGTGCTGGAGCCTATCCCAGCTGTCATTGGGTGAAAGGCAGGATACACCCTGGACAGGTCACCAGTCCGTTGCAGGGCAGACAGACAGACATACATATACAATCACACACACATTCACACCTAGGGGCAATTTAGCATTTCCAATTGGCCTGACTGCATATCTTTGGACTGTGGGAGGAAACCAGAGTACCCGAGGAAACCCACGCACCCAAGTTTAATGTAATGGTAATTTTTTATGGAGAAAATACTTACACTCCGTTTGGAGCGTGTCTCTGAAAAAGCTATGTTTGGAAGGCCACATAGCCCTAACATTTCACCCTACCCCTCTTGCTCAACAAAAATTGGAGCACCCAGTCACAAAAAGTGTGAATGTGCAAAACAGAGGGGTAAGAGCAAAGTGGTGGGGGCAAGAGGTGAAATGGGATTGTGTCTTTCTTTTTTTTTGTAATTTTTCCAAAAGTGTTTTAAAGCCTTAAGAAACCTGTTAACTTCCATATTAGAATCCAGACAAAAGTATGTCTGTTTTGCTTTCAAGTAGAAGTACATGAAGGTACATTGAATGGAAAGTAAATACAGAAATATAGATTAGTTTGATGCTATAACATTAAGATTTAATAGACACAGTAACAGAAGTTAACATTATTAACATGGCTGTATTCTGGGTGCACAAAATGCAGTAAATTGAAACATAATGTGCAGAAGTAAAAGATCAGCCTTTCAATTATTTAGTTTCCGGTCCAAATGGCCATTAAGTTATTAATTTTTCTTATCAGAAAAAAAGCAGAAACTGTATATTCTCCATCACAAAACATCTCAATGCTATGGGTCTGAATGAATATATAGTTGTCAAGAAGCTGTTATTGGCACAAAAAGGGAAAAAAATGAGCTTACACTAAACCTGGACATCTGAGATGTAGCGTAAGGCCACATGCACAGACGAGTCTAAATTTGTAATTGGAATTGCTTTGATCATGTGAAACGGAAAATACAACCAATTTCTAGGACTGAACTTTAGATTTGTAGAAAAAAAAATATCAGCAGATAGATGAAAAACTGAAAGCAGGTCTCGCACATAGAAATGTAAATATAGCTGCAAGCAGTAATTTGCAGGTTCCAAGCACGATGAACCCAATGTTGGCTTATGGGCCAGCTTCTGGTGTTAGAAGGCATATAGCAGACAGTTGGATTTTGGATTTTTCAGAAATATTAGATTTCGTATGATTTAAGATTAATAATAGGTATGTCCATTAAGGTTTATACAAATCCTTCTGTTATCCCAGACGAGGGAATCGGACCCAGCTTGTGGCTTTCATGCTGAGACACAAGCAGCCCATGGAAGCATTGCAATAAGGAAACAGTGAGGAATCAAGCACCATTTGTAGCAGCTTGTTTCACACTTTTAAGTATAGTAATCATTGAGTAATAGAATTAAGAATTAATAAAATATGCACCCTCAGTTTGTCGTTCAGTACATATTTGGTTTCAATTTTGGTTAGTCATCTATAAAATAGTTATAAATCACTCCAATTAAGAAGGATTAAACCAGGTCACGCTGATGTGTTTGAGGCAATTTGGCTATAATGTTATGAAATTGGATTTAAATAAAATTGTTTAACCCTGTATAATTTAGGAACTTTAATTTTAGATTGTTTTCATCTTGGAGAGGCATAATAATGTTTTAGATTGTTGGCACTAGATTTAGCACTGTAGCTGCCAACTAAGGCCAATTCAAGCCAGATTTCAACGTCAGTTTTCAGCTGATTTATTGTGTAGGTACTTATCCTATTTAGTCATAATAAACATTGATGGATTTATAGCTCATTGAGTCAGAATAAGTCAGGCTCAACTGATTTATATTAAACAACTGAAGGAAAAGCAAAATATTTATGGGTGGCAAAATGGTTAAAAACAGAATTGTACAATATATTGATAAACCTGTGGTCTGTACATGTAAGCATGCAGCAGCTTCTCTGGCTCTGCTAAAACTATGCTCAACATCTGAATTTCTTAAGTAATTTGTTTCATATGTGCGTCCTATTCACTCAGATTTCTTGGCTTGGTTCAAGAATGGTGGCTGTATGCCTGTGGTAAAGCTGTCCTTAACACCTCACTTATAAAGTAGATCAAAGATGCAGAACAACGTTTTGTTTCAATCAGACAAGCAGTTGCTGAGGAACAGATTTTTTGGTTATTATAGCGCCCCCTATAATAATTGATGTCAAACTCGATGGGCTTCCTCAAAATCATGTGGGGTATTATTCTCTTAAGTATCATGAGAATTGGCCAAAGCAATCCTGATCTGTAGCCATTTATGTGAATTAACTCATTGAACCCGAAGCCTGCATTTTGTGGGTAACATGCATAACTGTATTTTAGCCTCCATAAGTTTGCAATGGTTTATTTTACAGACATCATACACATATCATCAGCAAACCCTGTCTAGCCAAAGTGTGACAAAGCAGTGAGTAATCCAGCATGAAAAACCACCCAAAATCCACTTGCAATAGTGATATTATCCGTTTGTAGGCTTCATAACTCAAAAACCATTCAACGTACAAACATGATATACAGACCTGCAGAGAAGTATCAGCAAGTAACGCACCTTAAAAAAACATCCAAAATCCAGTCAGTATCCTGATATGATCTCGTTTTCACTCTCCAGAAACGTACTGCATGTGTTTTGTTTCAACACACTTTGTTCCAAGTCTCTGTAGTGCATGTAGTGAGTGATCAAAATACAACAATCCTCAAAACACTAAGAAAAACCAAGAGGTACTCTGTTGACACCATATTTAGACTAACTGGAGCTAAAAACGTGTGCGGCAAAGAAGGGGGGGCTCATGCAGTGACTCATCTGACTGGAATGATGTGAGCATAGATATACATACCTAGATGCCGCATTGCCTGTTGTTCTCAATGGAGGCTATACGTCTGCGCATCCGCCTTGTTGGAGCTGTCAAGATTAGCTTGTGAACAAATTCACTTGTATTGAGAGATGATGAGTTTCAAGATTAAATCGGCCACAACTTCCTTAATACTCAACCAATTTTCACCAAATTTGTTTTGTTATAATCCTCAGACATAGATTAATCTAGGTTGCACAGACTGCTCTCAGTAGCTTTTATTTCTTTAATAACTCATCATGCTAATTAGCCGTCCTGGCCAGCAGAAAGTATTCAGTCTGCATCTGACATTAGAAAATGTGTTTAGCACGAGCTCCGGTAGAAACATCAGCAAATCCAACAATGTGTGAATCACTTCTAATCTTAATACACATAAAAATAAAAGAAACCCCCCAAAACACAGTAAGAAGGACGAAGCTAAAGTTGGCTTCCTATCAACCAGCTTCTTCTTCAAGTTTTCCTGTTCCGCTTTAAATGGTGCAGCAGTCACTTTCTGGTGCCTGAAGCTGCACCATTTAAGGTGGAACTGGAAAATTCGAACAAGAAGCTGGCTGATGCACCATTTAGGGTGGAACGGGAAAATTCAATCATGATGCTGGCTGATGATCATCATAAGGTGGAGAATCGAACAAGAAGCTGGCAAATAAGACGTTGACTTCAGCTTCGTGTAAGGTGCTAAATATCTATACATAATCTATTATAAATATCTACACGGTTTTAAGGAATGCTATAATTTACCTAGCTACAAAGCAATGACCATCAGTGTAAATAAATAACTACTGCATAAAGTTAAGATTCCCTGAATAGACTATTAAATGAAATAAGCTTAATATAAAACCAGAGAAAAAACAAGCACATCAACAGGTTCTCTGTGCCTCACCAACCACCTGGCCATATCTACACATAAACATCACACAAACAATACACATCTCACAAACATGAGCGTGCATCACTGCGTTCCCTCTGTTATATAATCCTTTCCCACTTTCTGAGTGCAATATTCATGAAGTAGCATAATTTTGGACAGTATCTTACTTGAACTGCTGCTTTGTAATGGTACTGAATGCAGTCCAGCAGCGATGTTGACCGCCCTAAAATGGCGGCGCTGTTGATGTGCCTGGCTGGACCCAACGCGGCATCTAGGTATGCATATCTATGGAATGTGAGCAAGTGGCTCTGTTGTCATGGATATTGAGGGGGGAGGGGCTGATAGAGTGCTGTAAGCCAAATAATCAATAAAACTGCTAATCCTTTATTTTCACTCAATTATAAATAATAAAAAAAAAACACAGTGAAAATCATTGCATTTTTAGTTCACAAACACTCAAGTCTAACAAGTCTAACATAATTGGCAAAATATATGTCGTCTACATTTTTATACTTGTCTGCAATATTTCAGGATATGTACACAATATTGGTCGCAGATTGTTCAGGGGAGTCTGGAGGTTAAGAATTATTTGAAAAATTTGGATATTCAGAAACAGTAAAGCCCTTCTGGATTTAGCTTAATTCACGAAAATGAATACAGATCGGGTTTGCTTTGGCCAATTCTCATAAAACTTAGTCTTATATTATTTAATATAATATTCAAAAAACTGTTTCTCAGCAACCACTTGGTCAAATGAGTTGAAACTTTGCATGGTGTAATGTAGGGCTACTTGAGATATTAAGGACATATCCGTATATTGGACAAATATTGTCGCAGTAATCTTTCAAGATGCATTTGGAGGGCTTAGCATTGACCAATCATCACAAAAATGAAATGACATGTCCAGTAAGACAATCTCTAATAGCCTATCGAGTTTGACCCCAAAAATAAAGATATGCTCTATTAATTTTATCTTGAATAAAAACAAATTACATTATGTCATGGTTTGTATTAAGACTCACATTTTTCCAAATACAAGTCTTTTAAAAAGACTTGAGCTTTTCAAACTAGTCTGTGGATTTTAATCAGATTATTTAAAATTTGGTCTAAAAACAATCTGTGGAGTCTGTAGGTAAATAATTATCAAAAAAATCTGGACTTGATGCACAGAACGACTGTAAACAGCGATCAGTTAGTTTGGCCTGGCTTATTCTGAGATAAATATCTATAAATCCATAGGTTTTTCTTTGTGACAAAATTTGGACACAATGTACATCTCTATGTACAATGCCCTCCTGCTACTTAAGCACACAAGATAAGGCCGACTGTGCAGAATGGGGCACTACAGCATAGTGTTTTAAAATTTGGTCCATACTTCGTAAACTGAGAGCTGTGCTGTGTTAATGGGCTACTTAGGACAAAGTAATCATTAGATAAATATGGCCATTATTGGCTAGTAAGATTTAAACAGGCATTTGGAGGGCTTAGCATTTGCCTATCATAACCAGATAAATCATCACGAAATCTGAATTATGTGTCTACATAGGCAATCTCTAATAGTCTATCAAGTTTGACTCATATTGTCAAATATAAATCCTAGTCATTTTAATATGGTGCATTGCACTGAAACTGACGTTTCTCAAAAATAAGTTCTTTCTGCAGTTGTTCAAAGTTCGATAAATGAGTTGTTCAAACTGGTCCATGGATTTCAATCTAATTGTTGCAGATTTGTTGCAAAACAATCTGTACTATCTGTGGGTAAATAATAGTAAATTGACTTTGTTGCCAAGAATGGCGGTATGACATCAGTTACTTTGGCCTTGCTTTTTCTGACATAAGAAGCTACAAATTCATCAGTATTTATCTGGTTATAACCCAACTTGGAAATATTTTACAGAACGATTGCCTGAGGAAGCATGTTGATTAAATTGGTCTGTATGGGCCCCTACAATGCTTAATCTAATGCGAATTTACTTAAATTTCATTAGATAATGAAGATAATGGTTTCAAACAGCACATCTCATTAACAACTTGGCAGTTATATGTATGTTTTAAAATTGCACAGGAAATATGGAAATTTGACTTAAACACATCTTGGCCATAGAATCATGAATGGCAATGCATTCTCCAGCCACCAAAGGGAGATTCGGCATTAAACGCAAATTATGACTTCAAACATACAATTGCAGGCTTTATGATATCTTGTTGCACAAAAGTTTCTGACTGTTATGTATTCCAACGAGCCTGACAATGTTGCAAATACAAGTCTTTTCAAAAACTCCATTGTTTTCCTGTAAATCATTACAAAAAAGTGAAAAGTGTTTTGTCCTCCCTAGATTTTTGTTGCATAGTCTCAAACTTGGTCTCAAAACAATTGGTGAAATCTCGAGGTAAAGAATTTAATTTAGAATCTTGCGTTTTAAGCATGGTATTACTGCATGATATGAATCAATCAGTTCGGCCTGGCCTATTTTGACACATAGAGCAAGAAATCTGTTAGTGATGCTCTGATTGTGACCAAATTTCATATGTACATTCACAATAATCAGCTGAGGAAACATTTCAAATTTGCCTTGACTCAACCTTAGATGGCTCTTACAATACTCATTGTACTGCCAACAATCTACATCATTATTTCTGTGTAAAATTAAAATAAAGACACCACAGTGGTTTCAAAATACACAACTTAATGAGCTTTAACACTTTGAAAGTGTATGTATGTTGCTTAAATTAGCAGGAAATCCTGTAATTTTCTCATTACTCACTGGATTTGTATTGCATTCTATCAGACATGGTCTTAAAATAACTGGCAAAGTTTCAAGGTCAGTTATTATTAAATAAATAAACAATAAATTGTTCAAAAACCTCCAATACTTAAAATTTTGCAAATACATTTATTTTTGTAAATTACACAGGAAATCAGGGAGGTTGATTCAAATCTATCTATTAAATTTGTAATAAATTACAGTATTTCTTCCAGTCGATAGAAGGAGCTCCAACAGTAATTGCAGTTGGTATACTTCGAAACATTGAGCAAGCAAATGTCTAACTGTCTTGTGGAAAAACAAGTTGGTCCAAGTCATGCATTCCACAGAGTCTGACAATTGTGCGAATGCAAATTGTTAAAAAAAAAAAAAAGTATTTTTTCCGCAGTTGATGAAAGTTTGAAAATGGATGCTTTCTGCTCCTTGAGTTTATATCAAATTACCTCCAAACTATTCTTAAAACAATCTGTGGAGTCTCAGAAATAGTTATTAAAAACATAATGAATTTTAAACACAGTGTGGCTGCAAGATTTGAATAAATCAGTGTGACCTGGTTTATTCTGCCTTAATGGACTACAAATACATCAGTGATTGTCTGTTTATAGCTAAATCTGAACATATGTTCAAAATGATAAACTGAGGGTGTATGAATTAATTTTCAAGTATATTACTAAGTAATCACACTAATTGAAAATTGGGAACTAGTTCCTAAAGTGGTGCTCGGTCCCATATTGCTTGATCAGACTACAGTTGTTTTAAGAACAAGATTGAGAATATTTCTCCTGAACGGATGCATTTAAAAAAAAAAAGAGTAGTATGAAAAAAACAGTTTTCAAATTTTGACGATTTGTCGGGACCAAGGGCTATCCCCTTCAACCCCAGGCCTCCAATATAATATTATGAATAAAAAAGAAATCTTTAATACCTGCTAAACACTTACACTAATAACTGTTCTAAGTCTAAGTTGTCAAAGGATGTCAAGAAGGAAAGAGTACTCAGAGTTTGTGGAAGAGGGAAAAAGGCTTCTTTATTTCAGCATTAAGTGGCACATCACATGTTGCACTCACTCCTAAAAACTGGTTTCAACCAGTTTTTACCAGTCTGCTTTACCTTTCAAGGTCAACTTGCCCCTCTCTTCACTGGGTCAGTAAGTACACACAGGCCTCTCTGTGAACCCAGGGGCTTTCCAGTGTTTAGAATCTCCTACGCAGACAGACTAAGGCCTCAGACCTTTGTGAGAGAATTAATATTCTCTGTTAGCCCATACTACCTATTTGGTTATTGATTACAATATCTAATCTATTTGATTACTGATTAAGGGAATATTTATTCAAAATCTCTGTCAACAGCAGAGTTTTTTTTAAAAGACTTGTATTTGCAAAATTGTTAGGCTCGGTGGAATGCATAACTTGTAGAAATGTAGTCTTTGCCAAAAGATAAAAACTTTTGACTAATGGTATATTTCAAAACTGATATTTGCAGTTATTGATGATGCTGCCCCTGATGGCTGGAAAAATAGAACACCTGATTCTTTGATCAAGGTTTGCTTAAATCAAGTTATAGGTTTATCTGTATTCAGCATACATATATTTGCAAAGTGTTAAGGCTCATTAAGATGTGTAATTTGAAACTGTTTCGGGGTCTTTATTTTAACTTAGACAGAAAAAATGATATTTTAGAGTGTTGGCAGGGCAGTGAGCATTGCAAGAGACAAATTAAGCTAATTTAAGCCAATTTTCATAAGTTTCCTCAGCTGATTGTTGTTGAATGTACATATCAAATTTGGTGATGATCAGAGAATCACTAACTGTTTCATGGTCCCTCATGTCAGAATAAGCCAGGCCAAACTGATTGATTCATATCTTGCAGTAATATGGTGCTGAAAAGACAGGATTTTTTAAAATAATTATTGATCTTGAGACTTCAGTTGTTTTAATACTAAGATTGAGATGATGCAATAAAAATCCAAGAAGAAGTATGAAAAAACACTTTTCAAACACTGATGATTTACAGGAAAACAATAGACATTTTTTAAAAACTTGTAAAAAATTGTCAGACTCAGTGGAAAGCAAAAGATGAAATGTTTTGTGCCACAAGATAAATATCGTAAAGGTTGTGACTGTTTTGTATGTTTGAAGTTACAATATAAGCTTCTCGTGGTGGCCAGAGAATATATTGCCATTCCTGATTCTGTGGCCAAATTTTGTTTGTCAAATTTCTGTATTTTTTGTGCAGTTTTGGAACATGCATGTTATTATATGTTTTAGGTGTTCATGAGGTGTGCAGTTTGAAACCATTATCTTTATTTCAATCATAGAAAGAGATGACATTTTAGTAAATCCACTGTAGATTACACATTGTAGGGGCCTATGTAGACCAATTTAGTCAAAACTCTGTGTGCTTCCTAATACAATGGTTTTGTAGAATAATTCCAAATTTGATCATAATCAGAGAAAGACTGATGGATTTGTAGCCCCCCATGTCAGAAAAAGCAAGGCTGCACAGATTCATTGATGTCTTGCATCTATTCTGCGCAATAGTCAAGATTGTTTTTAAATAATTATCTCCAGAGTCCACAGATTATTTTAAGACCATGTTTGAGACAGCTTGATTAAAATTCGCAAACTAGTTTGAAAAGTTTATTTTTCAAACTTTCAACAAATGCAGATAAACTTAATTTTTTTTTTTGGATACATCAAACAAGAGGAGAAAAACAGGATGATAAACAGTAGACAAAACAATAAATAGCCTCCAATCGCTCAATTCACTGGCAACCTCAGTTTTTATAATTACATATACCCTACAACACCACCCTACACACCGACACACCAAGACTTTGCCAACAATACAACAATAAAAACAACCTTATCTTTGAAGGGGAAAGGAAAAAAAATTCAATCTGCTGGCATAACCTGGAGTGCATCAAAATACAAAAGAAAAGAATTCTATTTAGCATAAAAAGCAGCAGTGTTACCTTTTATCATGAATCTAATCTTCTCCAATTTAAGAAAATGCATAACATCACAGAGCCATAATGCAATTCAAGGTGGTTTTGAGGACTTCCACAATAATAAAATACGATGTCTAATAAGGATGTGAATGCAAGGATATCCGACTGAACTCCAGTGGGTGGGGGCAGATCAGTGGAAAATCCAAATATTGCAACAGAGGGATTCATACTAACTTTAAAACCTAAAACCTTTGTCATTATCTGAAAATAGTCAGACCAAAATTTATGTAGAGAAGGACAAAAAAATACATATGACTTAGATGACATGGGGTAGCATCACATTTATCACTGACGTGGATCTATGATCTATGTGTAATACCTTAAATTGTATCAACTGAAGCCTTGCGCAAGGAACACTTGAGCGTACTTTATATATGGCTTTGTCCCACCATTGCTCTGTGAAAATAGAGCCCAGTTCATGTTCCCAAGCACTTTTGATCCTATTAAGGGAGAAAACATCTATAGCCATGAGTTGTGAATAAATCATAGATATAAGAGATTTCTGAGAAGGATCAAGAGTCAGAATGTTGTCCAGTGGTTGTTCGGTAGGAAGACGGGTACAGTCTATAAAAAGGGAAGAAGCACAATGCCGAATTTGAAAATAACGGAACAAATGTGAAGAGGGCAAATTAAACTGTTCTACTAATTGAGCGAAGCTACAAAAGATGCCATCTCTGTAAAGATCGTGAAAGGATTTGATCCCTCTCTCATATCATATCTCAAAGACCGTATCATTCAAAGCAGCGGGAAATAAATGATAATCAAATATAGGCATCAAGGACGAAGGTGACATTAACTTAACATCTGAACTGGAATCAAATGCGAAGGGTGGAAAGTGTTACTGGTTTATCAGTGAAATTAGAAGGCTTAAGTGGAAAAGAGGAGGCAAGCAACGCCAGCGCATAGATTGGAGAACAGGAATGGGTCTCCAGCCTGCACCACAGCAATTGCGGAGACTCAAGCCAAAAGAGCCTTTTGAATATGGGCAGACCAGTAATAAAATAGAAAATTGGGGAGTGCCAATCCCCTATCGAATTTAAATCTCTGTAATATTGATTTTCTCACCCTGGGAACTTTCCCATGCCATATAAAAGAGATAATAAGCTGGTCCAGGATTTTAAAGAATTTTTTTGGCAAAAATAGAGGAATAGACTGAAACAAAAAAAGAAATCTGGGCATAACGTTCATTTTTATAATATTAATTCTACCAATCAATGATAAAGGAAGAGATCTCCACCTCTGCAAATCCAATTTAAGTTTGTTGATTAACGGAGAAAAATTAGTATGAAATAGAGAAGTTAGGGTGCGGGACACATAAATTCCTAGATATTTAAAAACTGTTTGACCAAATTTAAATCGTATAGTAGATTGGTTAAGAGACAATGCAAGTGAGTTCACTGGAAAACACTTGCTGGTTTGTAAATTCACTTTATAACCTGAAAACGAACCAAACCTCTTTAAAAGCGCCAAAATTGAAGGAAGAGTACTCATTGGGTCATTTACATATAACAGTAAGTCATCTGCATACAATGATAGTTTCAGTTCAATACCAGAACGAGAGATACCTTGAGAAGATGAAAGGGATTTCAATGTGATCGAAAGGGGTTCGATAGCGAGGGCAAACAGTAACGGGGAAAGAGGACATCCCTCTAGTCAGAACGAATATGATTGGTGTAGACACTAGCTTGGGGGGAAGTGTATAACAATCTTATCCAAGAGATAAATTTGTCTCCGAATCCAAATTTATGTAAAACTGCAAAAAACTCACTCAACTCGATAGCCTTCTCCGCATCCAATGAAATGACAACTTCAGGATCAGAGGAGGAGTGTTCTGTGAAAATTGTATTCAAAAGAGTGTGGACAGTAAAAAAGAGATAACACCTCCTAATAACGCCATTTTGGTCCAGTAAAATTATATCAGGGTAAATTAACTTTAGCCAGAATTGTCACATCTACATTTAGAAGGGATATAGGCCTATAAGAGGCACAAGAAGTAGGGCCCTTATCTTTCTTCAAAAGAAGGGATATAGTTGCTTCAGTAAGAATTGAAGGTAGCACCCCAGATGCCAGGGACTCATTGTAAACTGTTAAAAGAAGGAGAGCCAACTTGTCAATAATTTTTTTTTAAATTTCACTGGAATGCCGTCAGGACCAGTTGCCTTATTGGCTTGCATAGCTCTGACAGAAACGGAGATCTCCTCGATACCTAAAAAGCCTAGACGGTTTATCGCTATACTCATAATAATTACTGCGTGCCTGCAACAACAATTGTTCAGCCTCAGTTGTGGTAATAAGATCAAATTCGGCTTGTAAATCGAGTCGACGTTTCAATTGAGCAGGTGTGGGATTAACCGAGTTAAGCTTATCTAAATCAGCGATTTCTTTCAATAGATCTTGCATCTTACGTTTATGTAATCTACTTCGGTGTGCTGTGAAGGAAGTAATTTGACCGCGTAAATAAGCCTTGAGAGATTCCCATAAGAGAGAAAAAGAAGTGTTTCATTCTTATTTGTAGCAATAAAATCAGCAATAGAGGATGAGATGAAATTGTTAAATGAATCGTCTGCTAATAGTAATGAGCTAAATCTCCAGGGGACTGGGGAAAAAGGGCAATTTGAAAATGTAATATTTATAGAGAGAGGGACATGATCAGGGATAACTATTGGGTAGTACTTAGAAGAGATAACTCTAGAAATAAGAGAATTATTGACAAAAAATAATCAATGCGGCAATAGGTTTGATGTGGATGAGAGTAAAAAAGAAAATTCCTTAACACCTGGGTTATAGAATCTCCAAGGATCGATAATACCAAATCTAGTTATAAAATCAGAAACTGACTGGGACATCAAATAATGAGGTGGTGAATGAGAATCCGATCGATCCAGAGCCGGGTCAATGGTATTTTTCAGATCTCCACCCATTATCAGGCGATGAGAGTTTAAGGAGGGAATGGAACTAAATAGCTTATGTATAAATTTTGGATCGTCAAACAATAAGATATCTACCACCCGCATCTGTGATAACATTGTCAAGAATAAAATGAATACCTCTTTTAGTTAAAACTGCCACTCCCCTGGTTTTGGAATTGAATGTTGAGTGAAAAATGTCGCCCACCCAAGGAAATTATGGCCTGAAATGATCGTTATTCCTTAAATGTGTTTCTTGTAAAAAAAAATACTACGTCAGCCTTCAAGCATTTCAAGTGAGCAGAGATTTTCGAACGTTTAACCAGGGAGTTCAGGCCTTTAACATTCCAAGAAAGCAATCTTACACAAGCTCCGTTGTCCACATTATGGAGAATGAAATCTGTCATTTAGACTGTATGTAATATAAAAAGCACAAAGAAGAAAGTCCTCTGAACATCTGGACATGAGCACAACAGCGATGACTCAACTTTGAGCCAGATCCCCTTAGGCAACACCCCTGATAGCATAGCATGGCTGCAGCAGCAGAGCCCGCAGAGCCGAGAACTTTGAAATTTGTGTGTGCGTGCATACATACATCTAAATACACCCACATTAAGCATAGGTGCATATCACTGTTCACCATAACAGACCTATATTTGCAAATGTGTGCAAAATGTTGAACAATAAATAATACTATAAAGTAGCAAAAAGCAAAGATATC
Source organism: Colossoma macropomum (assembly GCF_904425465.1). Taxonomy (NCBI): domain Eukaryota; kingdom Metazoa; phylum Chordata; class Actinopteri; order Characiformes; family Serrasalmidae; genus Colossoma; species Colossoma macropomum. Next base: position 27,432,823 of record NW_023494791.1, on the reverse strand, counting down.
TAAAAAAAAATTAAAAAATAACTCGTTATTCAACATGAAGTTGATCACTAGTAGTGATACAAAAACAAAAAACAAAAAAAAAAACGCGTGGCTCAGGAGATCAGCTAGATTTCGGTCTGATGTGCAAATATGCACAGTTCACCACCCAAAGAACTATGAAACACAATAACGAAATCTTTTGAAAAAAAGAGTTATAACTAGCAGTCTCATAACCATAGCAAACCCAGATAGCGAAGTTACTTGGCTGACGTGGCGACAAAAGTATTAAAATCAGTATTTGAAGATCTGGACAACAGCATAAACTTAAGCTGAAGCCTGCAAGCAGCCATTTGTAGGGCCCAAGCTGCCTTTTTCAGGTATGCCCAACATTTACTATTTTGGCTCCTCGGGTACATGTCAGAAGAGGTTTTTAGATACATATGAAGTTTAATCGTGATTGAAAAATTTAAAGGCTTTCAACTACCTGTGGAACTTCAATTAGACATATTTTAATGGATCTAATAGAACCTGATTCAAGATAGGACAAAGTAGTAGCATAAACATATTTCATGTCAATCAAACAAGCTTTTGCTGCATAATATTTTTTGGTTCCTGAGTCAATTGGATGGGATGCAAATTATTAACTTAATGTACTGTTTTGGTAAATGTGGTCTTGTACTTTGCAAATGCTGCAGTAAATGGACTTTATCTTTAGTTTGTGCATAGTGTGACAGACTTTAACTGAAACGCTGTTGTTTTTTTGTTGTGCTTATTAGTAGTGGTCCGTTTATAATGTGTTGAATTTAATAGTGTCAATCAGGTGGAGTGAAAAACAACTTATTAAAGTGATTTGTTAACTTTGGCCTCCAGTTATTTAATTATTGTTGCCATAAAAGGACTTCATCTTTGGTTTATGCATAGTATGACTAGTATGAATTTTTTTTAGTAACAATCATTTAATAATGTGTTGAATTTGACTCGTGAGTCAATTAGATAGAATGCAGAACTAACTAAATGAACTAATTAGGTAACTTTGGCTGCCAGTTACATAGTCTGAGACACTTTAAAGGAGAATCTACTGTTTTTTTTTATCTATTTATTGGTAGTTGTCATGTTATGGCTGCCTTTTATGTTAAAATGCTACAGTAAATGCTGCAGACTTTACACCAAATTGTGGTCTTTTTTAGGTCTACTTATTGGAAATGGTGATTTTATGATGTGTTGGCTCATGAGTCAGATGGAATCCAGAACTAACTAAATGAACTAATTTGGTAACTTTGGCTGTCAGTTACTTCAAAATGCTGTAATAAAATGGCTGCATATTTTTTTTATATCACATAGGCTGAGACACTTTAAACAAGAATCTACTGTTTTTTTTTTTATTATTGGTTGTGGTCATGTTGTGATCTATTGAATTTGGCTCATGGTTCATTTGGATGGAGTGCAAATTAGTAGGTTAGTGAACTGTTTGTGGTAGCTTTGGCTGCCTTTTATGTTAAAATGCTACAGTAAATCCTGCAGGTTTTACACCAAATTATGGTCTTTTTTTAGGTCTTCTTATTAGGAAATGGTCATTTGATGACGTATTGAATTTGACTCATGAGACAGTCTGATGGGGTACAAATAAGCTGATTTGGTAACTTTGGTTGCCAATAACTTTTAAAAAGTGCAGTAATTGAACTTCATCTTTGCTGTGTTCATATTATGAAAGATGTTAAACCAAAGGTTCCTGTTTTTGTGGTCTGCATATTGTTTTAGTAATTTTATAAATTGTTAAATTTGACTTAGGAGTCAATTAGATGGGGTGCAAATATACTAACTCAATCAATTTGGCAACTTCGGCTGTAAATGACTTGTACATGCTGCAGAATGACTTATTTGGGTCGTGCATAGTGTGAGACACACTGAACCAATTTCTGTTGTTTTTTGGAATACATACAGGAAATTATTGTTTTATAATGTGATGAATTTGCAAACATGTTCAAGATGTGGAATTAACGTTTCAGCACCCTCTATTAAGATATGTCCTCTACACTTTGCACCTTGTTTCAGTATTAGGCATTGAGCCTATGCCATGTTTGGTGTCAGTCGGACAGTGCCTTATTATCATTGCTCTACTGTTGTGAAAATATATAAATCACAATGTTAGATTCCGATACATTTTAGTCAAACACATCTAAGGGCAAAGTTGTTCAGACTGAAGACTTGAGGATTTTGTCACCATTTGCATTGCTTTAATTTAAACTGAGTGAGAGATATGTTAATTTTACAAAATTGATATATGATTACATATTGTAGCATCACCTAGAGGTTGATTTAGACCACACTTGACATGCTTCCTCAGAGTTTGATTCTTTATGTCTTTTCCGATTTTGTAATGAATCAGACAATGTATTTGTGAATTGCAGATAATGGAGTCATAAAACTCTGCTCAGATGGATTGCTTGACATGTTAGCAATATGAGCTCCACCCCTGTTTCTTGGAGGAGCCTGGACACTTCACAGTGTTGAAATTCCAACTTTTAATTATATAGATAATTATTAACATTCAGTCTCTTAGGATTCTTTTGACACCAAAGTTGTGCAGATTGTATGAAAACCCAGGGATTAGTTCGCACTCAAAATTGTGTGCAATTTTGCATAAAACGCAAATTATCTCAAAATGGGGAGAGCTATATGGTTGTTTTGTTTTTTTGTGTGCCATGAGACAACTAATCAGAAAAAAAAAGAATTTTGCCTCTACGACAAGAGATATTACCCAAAAATGTTTGAGGCTTTGCCACCATCTGGCCGATCAGACTGAATAACAGAGTTTCATGTCTATAAGACTTTCAGTTTGGTCTGAACAATTCATTTTACGGCAGAAAAAGAAGATGAAATATAGCTGCAAGTAGCAATCTGCGGGTTTAAGCACGCATCAGCCTCTTAAGCAGTTTGAGCCAACAATTCCTACCTAACAAGGCCTAATGCAGTTTGGGCCTTATTTACAGAGAGAGGATGAAAAATACAAGAAAGTCAGAGTTTATCAAAAGGCTTTAATTTGCCATAATTAATTTAATTTGCCAGAATTTGTCAAAACAAAAGGGTTCCATGCACCTACACCATTTGGATCCCTAATAAAGACAAAGGGTGGACATTTCCTGTGATATCTTTTCTGTTTTTTTCCTGACACTAAAAAATAATAACTGGTTTTAACTGGAAGCTAAATAAAGAAAGGGTGGTCTTTTGACTTTTGCACAGTTTTTTGTGGTTGTTAATAGTTGTGTTGTTATTATTACTTATTAATTAGTTGTAGTACAATTCAAGAGTTCTATTTTAATGATATCATAATTACAAAATATAATAATGCCCTGTTTGTGTTAATATGCAAGGCAACACACCTTAGCATTTATCCCATCCTCTGGAAAGATTGATTCTTTTGGGCTTGGTGGAAATGGTCAACTCGGCACACGGTCCACCTGCAACAGAAAGAGCCCTGCTCCTGTGAAAGGCCTATGGAAAGCTCACAATGACCCCACACCAATAGAGGCAGGTCAGTGCACTTACTGATCACATGCACTTGGTGATTGCATCTGTTTAATTAAAAGCTTTAAACAGATCTTTGTTAGACTGATGCACTATTAAAGGGGACCTATTGTGACTGAATGGTTTTCTCTTTCTTTTAGTGTGCTATAGCTTTTTATGCATGTAAACGGTCTACCAAGTCACAAAGCCAGAGTTAGTAACTTTCTCCCACAGAAACCACTTTTCTTAGCTGACTGAAATGCCTCATTGGAATTCCAGCTCTTTTCCTTTATTACAAGATGATGCAGTCTCGTAACACAATCCTTATTGCCTGCATACCGGCCTGTCACACCCTCACACGAGAGCTACAAAGTAAAAACTTACCAGTTTGAAATGTCTTGTTCCAGTCTAGCTTGTAAAGGTGGATTGGGTCTACAAACTTCATCTGCCAGACTTTGAGGTTCAGCCTGTGGTAACGCCGTTGTAAGAGTACCCACGGTGGGGTAGGGGTGGAACTTATAGCAGGATGCTGCTCTGGTGGTTGACCAGTCTGAACAGAGTGGGTGAGCTGACCAATCAGAGTACACTGGGCTCATCGGGAGGGGAGCTTAAAGAACAGGAGCTCTAAAAGAGCATTTCAGAGGGTGAATGAGGTATGCAGTATGAGAAAACGAAAGTGTTTTTTGTAAATCTATTCTAGAAGACCCCAAATATAAAATTATGAGCATAATTTGTCCCCTTTAACAGTTGCTTTAGTGTAGTGGTTCTCAGTCCTGGTCCTGGAGGGCCGCTGCTTTGCACATGTTAGTGTTATTCCTGCTCTCAACACACCTGATCCAGCTAATTAGAACCCCTTCTTGAGTTGGAATGTTTGTGTTACAATAGGAAAACACTAAAAGGCACTTGATAGGAAGCCTCCAGGTTCAAAGTTGAGAACCACTCAATTTATTTATTTTTGTACCAAACTGCAGGAGCAAAACACATTCAAGAGAGTTTACATACAGTTTACAATTAAATATATATTGTTTTATATTTTTTTTATTGTTTCATTATTGGATTTATAAGTTTTTTCTTCATCTGTATCTACATAAAGAAAACCAGTTGATCATATGTCTAAATTGTCTGTTTAAGAGATTGAACAGCTCTACTGTGTGAAGAGGATTTATGCTGGAGGAGACCAGAGCTTCGCTCACTGTCAGTGCCCTCAGGTATTTACATAAGTTCTCTAAGGTCTATTCTAAGTTTATTGTAAACGTTTTCTTAGCTTTTATGTCTGTTCTCAAGACTGGTAATTCCTAATAAGATAGCGTTAATGGGCCATAAATAACTACAAAATGGTGGACATAACTACAAAATGACCACAACTTTGTTTTGATGTGAGTGCAGACCTTTTGAATGTATGTACACTCTATGGCCAAAAGTACATGGACAGCACCTTTAATTATTGACTTAAGGTGTTTGAGCTACACTCATTACTAGGAGGTGTATAAAATCAAGCACATAGCCATGCAACGTCCATAAATAAACATTGGCAGTAGAATGGGTCATACTGAAGAGTTCAGTGATGAGACACTGTCATAGAATGCCACTTCTGCCACCTTTTTGAGCATTGAAGCATCTAGAAGCAACAACAGCTCAGATATGATGCGGTAGTCCACGCAAACTTACAGAGTGGGTTTGCTGAGTGCTGAAGAGAGTGATGCATAAAAATTGACCTATCCATTGCATCACTCACTACAGAGTTTAAAACTCTGTGGGAGCAACATCAGCACAAGAACCATGCTCAGGAGCATCATGAAATCAGGTCTGTTTAATGAGACAGTGTGCTAAAGTCAGCAGTGCTTTGGCCCGTGACGACCGGAGCCTGACATGTGGCCTAAGCCCCTTAGTTCCAGTGAAGGACATTAATAATGCTATAGCATACAAAGAGATTTTAGACTATTATATGCTTCCAGTTTTGTGGCAGCAGTTTGGGAAGACTCTTTTTACGTCCCAGCATTACTGTGCCCCTGTGTACAAAGCAGGGTCCATCAAGACAAGTTTGTTGTAGAGGAACTCCAGTGGCCTGAGCTCAACCCGATTGAGCACTTAGGGATGAATTGAAACGTTGAGTGTGAACCAGGTCTTCTCATACAAAATCAGCCTCAGTCTACAAATGCTCTTTTGACTGAATGGGAATAATTTCTTAAACATACTCCAAAATCTTGTGGAAAGCTTTCCCAGAATAATGGTGGTTATTATACTCCCAAAGGGGAGAGGGGCAGCTCCATATTAATGCCTGATATTATGGAATGGGATGTTCAGTAAGCTTATATATACGGTGCGATGGGGATGTGTCCACATAATTTTGGCCATGTTGTGTGTGTGTGTGTGTGTGTGTGTGTGTGTGTGTGTGTGTATGTGTATACTGTATGAACAAAAGTATTGGGACACACCTCTTAATCAGTAAATTCATTGTTTCATTCAGTCCCATTGCCGCTGATGTATAAAATCAAGCACTTAGCCATGCAGTCTGCCTTTACAAACATTTGTGAAAGAATGGGTCATTCTAAAGAGGTCACTGAATTTGAGCGTGGTACTGTAATAGGATGCCACTGTTGCAACAAGTCAGTTTGCAAAATTTCTTCCCTCCTAGATATCCCACGATCAATAGTGTTATTGAAAAGTGGACGCATTTAGGGACCACAGCAACTTAGCCACAAAGTGGCGGACCTTGTAAAGTTACAGAGCAGGGTCGCCAAGTGCTGAGGTGCATAGTGCATTAAAGTGAAAAACACTCTGCTCACACAGTAACTGCAGAGTTCTAAAACTCCTCTGGCATTAACATCAGCACAAAAAACTGCGCTAGGAGATTCATGGCATGGGTTTTCATGGCTGAGCAGCTGCATGCCAGCCTTACATTACCAAGCACAATGGCAAGCATCAGATGGAGTAGTCTAAAGCACACTGGACTCTGGGGCAGTGGAAACGTATTTTGTGGAGTGACAAGTCATGCTTCTCTATCTGGCAGTCTAAAGGACGAATCTGGATTTGGCAAATGCCAGAAGAATGTTACTTGCCTGACTGCACTGCGCCAACTGAAAAGTTTGGTGAAGGAGGGATAATGCTATGGGTTTGTTTTTCAAGGGTTGGTTTAGGCCCCTTAGTTCCAGTGAAGGGAAATCTTAGTGCTTCAGCATACCAAGACATTTTGAACAATTGTATGCTTCCAACTTGTGGGAACAGTTTTATGGAAGGCCCTTTTCTGTTCCAGCATGGCTGTGCACCAGTGCACAAAGCAAGGTCCATAAAGGCATGGTTGAGTAAGTTTGGTGTGGAAGATTTTGACTGGTCTGCACAGAGCCTTCAACTTGGCTCCATCGGGCACCTTTTGGATGAACTAGGACGGAGATTGAGAACCAGGCCCTCTCGTCCAACGTCAGTGTCTGACCTCACAAGTGCTCTTTTGGATGAGCAAAAAGTCCCACAGATACACTCCAAAATCTTGTAGAAAGCCTCCCCAGAAAAGTGGAAGCTGTTATAGCTGCAAGGTGGGGGAGGGCAGCTCCATATTAATGCCTATGGATTTAGAATGGGATGTCCTAAAAGCTCCTGTAAGTGTACTGTGTAGGTGTGCCAATACTTTACTATAATGTATATGCAGATATATAAATTTTACATTTATTTGTATAAAATATACAGAATTGAATCAAGACCAACATGTTTCCAGTGTCTTGAGCTAAAATTCAACAACTGCAGTAAAGACAGCACAGTCTGTAGCAAACTTACTGGCTTAAGGTATTTTACTTTTTAATACTGTACAATACAAGGCGTGCTAGTAACACATCAGTACAAGCTGTGTTACTAACACAACCCTTATTATGAAAGAGGACCTGAGGCTGTTACGTATTATTACCGTCTATTTATCTATATATACTATATATACATTATATATATATATATATATAATATATATATCTATATATATAATATCATATATATGTATATATATAACCCTCAAATTTAGGGCCAAAAGTAATTCAGATCTACAACCATCATCATCATCATTGACCACTTAGTCCAGATAGGGTCACGGTAGCAGTTGGGAGAGCGGAGAATCTCAGATGACCCTGTCCCCCGCAACTTCCTCCAGCTCATTCCCAGGGACTCCAAATACACCCTGTGCCTGGTACACCCCCACCGGGAGGCGTCCAGGGGGCATCCGGATCAGATGCCCGAACCACCTCAACTGGCTCCTCTCAATGCGGAGGAGTAGCAGCTCTACTCCGAGCTCCTCCCAGATGACCGAGCTCCTCACCCTATCAAGTGGAGTGTAGCCCGCCACCCTGCGAAGAAAGCTCATTTCCGCCACTTGTATTCACGATCTTGTATGTGGCCGATCTAACAATACATCTTCCCATCACTCATGAACAAGACCCCGAGATACTTAAACTCCTCCACTCACTCCGCTGTAAACAGCTCCAGTGAGCGCTGGAGGCATCCATGCAATCCAGCCAAAAGAACAACATCATCTGCAATTAGCAAAGATGCCATCCTCCAGCCTCCACACATAATGCCCTCCTGACCTCGGCTACACCTTGACACCCTGTCCATGAAATATCACAAACAGGAGTGGAGACAAGGCTCACTCCTTGGCAGAGTCCAACGCTAACACTGAAAGAGCCTGACTTAATGCTGAGTATACGAACACAGCTCTCACTCCAGGAGTACAGAGATTGAATGGCCCAGAGTAGTAGCCCCGGCACCCCATACTCCTGGAGGACCTCCCACAAGATATCTCAGGGAACAAGGTCGTAAGCCTTCTCCAAATCCACAAAACACATGTAGACTGGGTTGGCAAACTCCCATGCCCCCTCAACAATCTGTGAGAGGGTGAAAAGCTGGTCCATTGTTCCACGGCCGGGACGAATCCGCATTGTTCCTTCTCAATCTGAGGTTCAACTAATGGTCTCCTTTCCAGCACCTTGGCCAGGGAGGCTGAGCAGTGTGATACCCTGGTAGTTGGCACACACCCTCTGGTCCTCTTTCTTAAAAGTAGGGACCACCACCCCGGCCTGAAGAGCTTGCCAACTACATCAGAGACCTCCACCAGGGAAATGGATCTTGACACGCCAGAAGCCTCTGGCCCTGACTCACGTGAGGGGGCATGTCTCTGGGATTAAGGAGTTCCTCAGAGTGCTCCTTCTACCGACTGACAATATCGTCATTTGAAGTCAGAGTTTCTCCACCCTTCCCGAATACAGCTTGGGCGAAGCCACCCCGACCGCTCCTGAGTCGCTGGACAGTTGTCCAGAACCTCCTCGAGGCCGACCGAAAGTCATTTTCCATGGCCTCACCAAACTCCTCCCAAGCCCCGGATTTTGCTTCCGCCACCATTGCTGCTGCCACCTGTCTTGCCTGTCGGTACCTATCTGCTGAGTCGGGAGTCCTCCGGGCCATCCAGTCCCTAAAGACCTCTTTCTTCAGCTTGACGGCCTCCCTCACCACCGGTGTCCACCAGGGGGTTCTTGGGTTACCGCACTTACAGGCACCCACAAGCTTTTGGCCACAGCTACGCCTGGCAGCTTCCACAATGGAGATGTTGAACAGGGTCCATTCAGACTCCTTGTCCCCTACCTCCTCCAGGACATGAGAAAAGCTCTCCCGGAGGTGGGAGTTAAAATTATTCCGAACAGGGGCCTCTGACAGTCGTTCCCAGCACACCCTCACTATTCGCTTGGGCCTACCAGGTCTGACCATCAGTCTTCCCTGCCATCTGATCCAACTCACCACCAGATGGTGATTGGTTGACAGCTCAGCACCTCTCTTCAGAACATATGGTCCCAAGTCAGATGAAATGACAACAAAGTCAATCATTGACCTTTGACCCAAGGAACTCTAGTACCATGTACACTTATGAAAATCCTTGTGTTCGAACTTGGTGTTCGTTATGGACAGTCCATGCCTAGCACAGAAGTCCAATAACAATTCACCTTTCGAGTTTAGATCGGGCAGGCCGTTCTTCCCAATCACACCTCTCCAGGTCTCCCAGTCATTGCCAACATGAGCACTGAAGTCTCTCAGTAAGACCATGGAGTCTGTAGGCGGGGCCCTTTCCAGAACCCCGCCCACTCGCTCTAAGAAGGCCGAATACTCCGACCTTATGTTTGGTGCATAAGCACACACAACAGTCACACACAAGAGAGTTTTCCTCTCTGTGATTTTAATTCGTGTTGAGGCGACCCTCTTGTCCACCAGGACAAACTCCAACTGCATGGCAGTATCCCCATACCCGCCCCTCGCCTCTGACCCTGTGCAACCCCTGAGTAGAGAGGGACCAGCCGCTATCAAAGAGTTTGGTTCCAGAGCCGACACTGTGGGTGGAGGTGAGCCCAACTATATATAGTTGGTACCTCTCAACCTCCTGCACAAGCTCCAGCTCCTTCCCCCCCAGTGAGGTCACATTCCACGTACAAAGAGCCAGTTTCTGCCTATATGGCACTGCACCAGTCCCCTATGCTGGACCTTGCGAGTGGTGGGCCCACATGGTCCCCCCTACATTACCTTTTCGGGCTGAGCCCGGCCGGGTTACGTGGGCTGCACGGCCACCATACGCTCACCGAGGAACACTACCCCCAGGCCTGGCTCCAGGGTAGGTCCCAGTAACCCTCTCCCAGGCAGGGTACACGGTTTTCTGTGTCCTTTTGTCAACCCCATTTCCAAAACAGATGGGATTGCCAACAGGTCAGTAACATGATTGTATATAATTATGATTATATATGAAATTTATGTAATTATAATTATATATATAAAAAAAGCGTCCCAGAGAGGCTGAGTCGTTTAGAAGTAAAGATGAAGAGGGGTTCACCACTCTGTGAAAGAGTGCACAAGCAAGTTCAACAGTTCAAGAATAACATTTCTCTTCATAAAACAGCAAGGAACTTTTGCTTTTCATCATCTACGGTACATAATATCATTAAAAGATTCAGAGAATCTGGAGAAATCTCTGTATGAAAAGGACAAGGCCAAAAACCAGTATTTCCTGGCCATGATCTTTGGTCCCTCAGATGGCACTGCATTAAAAACAGACATGATTCTGTGGTGGAAATCACTGCATGGGCTCAGGAACACTTCTGAAAACCACTGTCTGTGAAAACAGTTTGTCGCTGCATCCACAAATGCCACTTCAAACTCTAAAACACAAAGAAGAAATCATATAGAAACAGGAACCAGAAATGCTGCCACCTTCTCTGGGCCTGAGCTCATTTAAAATGGACTGAGAGGAAGTGGAAAAGTGTCTTGTGGTCCAACGAATCAACATTTGAAATTCTGTTTGGAAATCATGGACACTGCGTCCTCCGGCCAAAAGACCACTCAGTTTGTTATCAGTGCACAGTTCAAAAGTCAGTATTCATGATGGTATAAGGGTGCATTAGTGGACATGGCATGGGTAATGTGCACGTGTGAAGGCACCATTAATGCTGAACGATGTATACATCATATGTTTTGGCAACATATGCTGCCATTCAGACGACTGAGGCTGTGTCTGAGTCCCGAACATTAACAGGAAGACTATTCCAAAGCTGGGGGGCTTTGTATGAGAAGGCTCTCACCCCTGACGTAACTTTACTAATTCTAGGTACTAATAGTAAGCCAGCACCTTGTGATCTAAGTAGGCGTGCATAATGGTTCATAATGGGAGAGAGGTTCACTCAGGTACTGAGGGGCAAATCCATTTACAGCTTTATAAGTCAGTAAGAGAATTTTATAATTAATGTGAAATTTAACTGGTAACCAATGTAGGTTTGATAGAACTGGGCTGATATGGTCAAATTTTCTGGTTCTAGTAAGAACTCTGGCTGCAGCATTCTGGACTAACTGAAGCTTGTTGAGGCTTTTGCTCGGACATCCAGTCAGCAGGGCATTACAGTAATCTAGCCTTGAAGTAATAAATGCATGAACTAACTTTTCTGCATCCTGTAGAGATAATGCATTTCTCAACTTAGCAATATTGCGGAGATGCAGGAAGGCTGTTCTAGTAATATTAGTTTTATGTGCGTCAAAGGACAGATCAGGGTCTATCATGACCCCAAGATTTTTTACAGGTGAGCTTGATACAACTGAAAAATTGTTAAGTTTAAGTGTAAAATTAGACAGTTTGTTTCTAGCTGCTTTTGGACCAAGAAGTAGAACCTCTGTTTTATCCGAGTTAAGAAGGAGAAAATTACTCGACATCTGGTCTTTTACGTCTTTTATACAGTCCTCAATCTTGCCAAGTTTAATTTTATCATCTGGTTCGCTTACTAAATATAACTGAGTGTCATCGGCATAACAGTGGAAGTTTATGCCGTGTTTACTGATAATGGTGCCCAGTGGTAGCATATATAGTGTGAATAATACAGGTCCTAAAACAGAGCCTTGTGGAACACCATACTTTACTTTTGCGAGGGCAGATGATTCACCGTTTAAATTAACAAACTGATAGCGATCGGTGAGGTAGGACCTGAACCAGGAAAGAGCTATTCCTGTTACTCCTACAAGGTTTTCTAGTCTATCTAATAAGATAGCGTGGTCTATTGTGTCAAATGCCACACTAAGATCGAGGAGGACTAACAGAGACACTTTTTATTGGTCAGAGAATAATAATAGATCATTTACTATTTTTACTAGTGCTGTCTCTGTACTATGATGTGGCCTAATTTGAGATGGGTCTATAATTTGATAGTTCGCAGGGAGCGAGGTTAGCTTTCTTAATTAGTGGTCTAATTACTGCTAGTTTAAGAGATTTTGGGATGTATCCAAGGCTAAGAGAGGAGTTTATTATTGAGAGAATAGGCTTGGTTATTTCTGGCAAAATTTCCTTGAGTAAACCTGTAGAAATCGGATCTAACATACAAGTAGATGAGTGGAAGAAACGATTTTAACTATATAATTTTCTTGAAGTAAGGTAAATGATTCCAGCCTCTCTGCAGGGATCATAATATTCTCAAGATTGAGGCTGGCATTATGGGAAACAGGTTTGTAGATTTTAACTATGCATTCTGAATTTTCTGCCTAATTTTTTCAATTTTATCACTAAAGAATTTCATAAAATCATTGCTGCTATAGGCTAATGGTATCTGGGGTTCACTAACTGTTTTGTTCTCTGTTATTTTAGAGATGATTTGTAAGTGCTGAAAAGTAATCTAGGATTATTCTTATTGTTTTCTATGTGAGAGGAGAGGTAGGCTGAGCGTGCTGAAGTAAGTGCTCTTCTATAGTCTATAAGGCTCTCCTTCCAGGCAGACTGGAACACTTCTAGCTTAGTCAGGTGCCATTTTCGCTCCAGTTGTCTGGCAGTCTGTTTTAAAGCGTATGATCATTATACAAAGTATGACCATTATACCAAGGGGAGAGTTTTTTCTGCCTTATTATTTTACTTTTTAATGGAGCCACACTATCTAGAGTAGGCCTTGCTTATTTTAGCAAGACAATATCAAACCACATTCTGCATGTATTATAGCAGCATTGCTCCATATTAAGAGTCTGGCTGCTACACTGACCTGCCTTCAGTCCAGACCTGTCACCCACTGATAACATTTAGAGCATTATGAAATGAAAAATACGACAAATGAGCCCCCAAACTGTTGAGCAGCTGAAATCCTGTATCAAATAAGAATGGGGAAAACATTTCACTTTCAAAACTACAGCAGTTGGTCTCCTCAGTTCCCAAACGCTTACAGAGTGTTGTTAAAAGAAGAGGTGATGAAACCCAGCTTTTTTGGAACGTGTTCTTTGCATGTAATTTTCAAAAAAACAATAAAATTTCTCATTTTCAACATTTCATATGTCGTCTTTTTGGTATTTTCCTTAAAAAACATGGTTTACATGATTTGCATATCATTGCATTTTATTTTTATTTACATTCTGCACAGCGTCCCAACTTTTTTTGAAATGGGGTTGTAATTTAAAGATCAGATTTTTTGTGTTTACTAATTACATTTAATACAAATGTAATCAAGGCAAAATGAGTTTATTTATATAGCACCTTTCATACACTGCATTCATTCAAAGTTCTTTACAAATGAGAAAATACAGTGATATTTAAAATTCAAATAAAAAGATGTAGGAGAATAGCAATTAACAAATATTATTAAAATAATTATAAACAATAGATTTAGAAGAAAAGAAACCAACATTAAATTAAAAATCATATGTAAAAATTAAATTGGGATAATAAAGTGCCGTTACAGGATAGAAATGCTAACAGTGTTTTAAACTGAACTAGAAGCCCTCTCAGATAGGAATGTTATCAGCCCACATTTAAAAGTGTCTAGTGTCAGGGCTTTTCTAATTCTCTCTGTCAAATGATTCCATTTAAGAACAGAATATTGGCTAAACACTGCTTCTCTGTGTTTAGTCTTTATCTTAGGTAAGACTAACTGAGTTTTTCCTAATGATCTGGGAGTTCTGCTCAACTCATATCACTGCAGCATATCAGACAAATATGCTGGTTCTACACCATTAGGCAATTTATAGACCAGTAATAATACGTTAATGTCTATTCTGTTACGTACTGAACAGAATTTGGCCAAGAGGAAGTATGCATAAATTAAATAAGAGTAGCCAAAGAATTGTCATTCTCCAAGAAATGCTATTTTGTATTTTGACAAAGATGTTTTTTCCATGCAGGTATGAACTGAACCGTTTTAGGACAGTTCCTGAGAGTCCAACCCAGCTCTCAAGTCTATATATAAGCATTTCATGGTCAGTGGTGTCAAAGGCAGCATTGAGATCGAGCAATAGAAGATATTTTTCAGAGTCTGAATTTAAATGAATATAATTAATGACCTTAATTAGAGCAGTCTCAGTACTATAATTAGGCCAGAATTTTGACTGCAATTTGTCTAGACAGCTATTTAAGCACAGAAAGCCCAGGAATGCCCGTTCTTAAACTCTAACACCAAGTTTTGAAAACTCATTTCCTGTCATTTTTGTAGAAGTTTGTAACAATTCTGACAGTATGTGTTCTGAAACCTGAAGAGGCATTTTGTAAGTTTCTTCATAGTAGCCAACAGGAATTTTCTAATTGCTCCGTCTGCAGCACTACTGTAAAAACAAAAAAATAAACAAGAAAAATACTCACTTTTGGTTTCGTAGTGCTCCTGACTTGTCTATAAATAATGAGCTCAAACACTGTAGCTCAAAAAAAAAAATACATAAACTTCTGAAAATAAAGAAACGAAATGAATCACTTTCTGAAATCTCTCAGTTCAAAGATGTGTTTATTGATGTTGCCCAAGCAAATATATAAGCCTGATAGTTAGTAATTCTTTAAAAAAAATTAAGTATAATCTGATTACATCTGTTTTGGTTTGGTAATCAAATTACATATTCCACAATGCATGGACCTGACCAATGTACATTTCTTTCAGAATGTTTCTCCTCCAGATGATCTCAGAAGGCACAACTGTGATCAACATGTCTTAACACTGAAAGATGACCTCATTCAGAAGTGGCTGAGCCATGGTCATGGAAGACTCTTACCAGAAATGACAGAGTACAGTACTAACATTATGTTGTACTTGAAATTAGTGAAGTTTATTTTTTCTTCAGCTTCTCTAGCTATCTGTTTGTTTTACATAATGCTGACATAATGAATTTGTTGTACTAATTTTAAACTATATTATACAAACTTTCTATGATACTAATTCTTTATGTTTGATATTTCTCATAGCGAGATTGATCTTGTGTTCTCCTCAGCAAGTTGCCTCAATGGCAGTTTTCTGTCTTCAAGGTAGTGTATGATTTTAATAATTTTCTCAGCAATGCTGTGATTCAGTAGCTTTCCAGTAAATATACATTTCATAAACACACTGCAAATACAGAAAGCACTTTCATTAGTATGACTACCCCTGAACTACATTTCACAAATGTGTTGCAAATGCAGAAAACACTTGAAACGCAAGTGCAAAGCAAGTCACAACACCATGGAAGTGAACCACAACAGAGAAGATTCCTAAAGGGGATAGAATATCTGTGATGGAAAATAAATGACAGAAGTTTAAAAGACCACAGAGAGACTCACATTCCAGTAAGTTCATATTTAACTTGGCTGGTTAGTTAGCTGTCTGACATACTTTAGCTGTATGATAGTTATACAGCTGTATATGGTAGTTAGCAGTCACATCTGGTATTGCTATTTGAAGTTTTACACTGAAACTCTATAGCAAGTGGCATTGTGATACAGTGACAATAATAATCTATTAAAATAAAGTTAGCTTACTTTTACTGGTGAATGTTCATGCTTCATAGAATTTAAAAGTTTGTGTCATCGCCTTTTGAGTGTTCTCTGGAAATATTTCCATTGTGTTGTGACTAATTTTGCAGTATTTCTGGACTTGCATGTTTTCTGTAGCATGTTTGTAAAATGTAGCACTGGTGTAGTCAATTTGGTGTTTGTGTTTTTTGAGTCTGAGCTCATGACTGATATTTTCCGTACCTGAGTGCTGTGACAAGTCTTTATTTCATTGCATTTTGTTAAACTATCCCTGTGAGATTGTTTGTTTGGCACCTAGTCCTTACTGTCAAGGTAAATTAAAGATCAATAATTATTACTATATTATTAAACTGTTATTTACACAGAGAAAAAAAATTAAATCACAACTGTAATCTGTAGTATTTATATGTCTGTGTGACAACACGTACACGCGAAGGGGAGTTGGGTTCTGTCAGGGAGACTGAATTTGGCAAAACACTGTTCAGTTCCTCAGCGCATCTCATCACGCCTCTCAACGTTTTGCCCTTATTACGTTAAAATAAAGCCATATCGAGTCCACAGAAAGCCACAATAGGTATCACATGTGGCTTGAAATTTACACAGAGGAAGACAGCTAGTCTTTTAGATAAATAGAAAAATGCTAATAATAAGTGAACTCAGCTAACATTACTGCTTGTATTTTTTAGCTCAGCCAGTCTGTGAAAAGGTAGTAAACTGATACCAAGAGTGATAAGTCATGCTGAACACTTTATTCCATTCAATTAATACAAGTAGAGTGTAAAAATTAACTTGAGACAAGTTTTTATTTGCTCTCCCTGCTGGTGCCTCAGGTACCAGAATGTAACTGCTGCACCATTTAAGTTAAAACAACACTTGAACAAGAAGCTGGTGACAGTCATTTACATTTTTCTAGTTTGAATGCTGGTATTTGATAAGGAGATTTAAGCTATCAATATATTCTACCTAGAGGGTAATGTACGGAGTTACCTATATGAGTACCTGCAAGTTTTGCTTGTGTGCACAATGCTATGGGAGACATCGCCTAAACAATAATGGTGATCTTCTGGCATACAATAAATGCATCATCAAATATCGTTTGAAATATTGGCCAAATATAAACATCAGCCCAATGCCAAGGATCTTTAAAACAACGCAAATACCAGCTCGTATTTCTTTACACTGTTGATGACAGGAACCTGGAGTTGCAATGTATACAGCCATTTCCAGAACAATCAGTGAGCGTACGTGTCATCCAGAGTTTTTAAATGTTGATAATATAAATATATAAATATATATATTTATAAATAAGTATATATAAATATACATAAAATATTGGTACATCTGAAAACATATATATATATATATATATATATATATATATATTTTGTTTGGATACTGTTTTGCCTTACAATGCCCTGCATGTACCTCTCTGCATGGTTTAAAATTAAAAAATAGGTGTTAGGCCAAAACTTTATCTGAAAAAATATTACAAAACAGTCTCAGACGTTAGGCAGCACGTTGATAACCATTTAATGTAAAAACTTTTTGTGAGGATGCATTTAGAGGTATTAAACACTTCAGACGTCTGATTTCTATCATCGCCACTGTGAACAATTCTGACTCAGTAAGTTTTTGTAAAAGCATTTCACGTCAAACCACTCTGAATGACTTTGTTTAAATCTTAATGATTTAATTATGCAGACATTTTGAAAAATTATAGGAATTCTTTTTAATTCCAACAGAAAACATTAGAGACAGAAGAATTTCTAAAGGCAAATATCAGAGACAGGAGAAATAACAAACTAAGAATATACATTCTCATCTCTCATCTTGTACTATGTGCTCAGGCTGTTCATCTTAACAAAAGAATTACTATCCAGTCACCAGCTTCTATGTTTTGTAATGCTAATTTGTGCTATTACAAATTACAGTGGTGGTTATGGGCACAAACATGCTATAGAGTAATGAAAAATCTAAAGTAACCAGAACTGTTGACCTGCCTTTTTAGTGAAAAAACATGTGGATAATGATTTTGCAGTCATCCAGATCACTATTGCACTAGCAGTAAATGCTCAGGGGTGGATGCGAACATGGCTCGTGTCCTATTCCATAGGCTCATCCAGCCTGATTATCCACATATCTCGCAGCAAGTGAGTATTTCTTTCAGTTGCATAATTTATACTCATAAATGGTTGGAATTTAGTTTAACTTTCAAGAGAACCTCTTGAGATTAATGTTTTTTTTTCTGTGATACAGGTTGCTGCCAGTTTGGAGAAGAACTTGATCCCCAACCTCAGTAGTTCTCCTCCAGATATAGAAGCACTGAGACTCTACCTCACGCTTCCCCAGTGCCCTCTTTTTAGTAACCCCAACACTTACATCACTCTTGCCATCCCCTTTGCTAAGGCAGTTATCAGCCTAAAGGATGCTCCCCTCAAGGTGCTTGGTAAGCATCAGCGTTGTGAGGTAATTGCATTTGTTTTTGAATGTTGGTTCTTCAGTGTTTTCTAATTTTAGGAGATGTCCCAGCTTTGGTTATTTTCTTCTTTTCCTTTAAATAAAATAGTCATTACATAAAGTACTGTCCAAAAGTCTTAGATATCTAAGAAAATTATATATAAAGCTAATTATTTGGGCAGTAAACATTTATTTGTCAAAAAAAAAAAAAACAACAGAGTCAGTACAAATAACTAATGTACCGTGTTTATATCCGAACCACAATTTGAAAAAGTGCAATTTTTAAATCGTAAGAATTTTAATTATATTCCACATTATCCAACATTGTCTTAAGTTTTAACTGCAGAAATGACCTAACACAAATCGTCCCCTTGGAATTATAAGGTTCTATCTGCGTTCTGAGCAGTTTTGAGATATTGAGCTTCAAAGATTTTGCATTCTAAATAGCAAAACTGATGTGTGGAATAAGTCTGTCATACATGAAAATGACAGACACCCTAAATATATTCTAAATGTACAATATTAAAATCATATCAAATTTGTAAATTAGTTTTTTAGGAACAGGTGAAATGCAGATAGAACCTTCTAATCCTAAGAACTCACTTTCTGCTTGGAATTATAAAGTTCTATCTGACAAAACATGAAAAGAAGCAACGATTTTCAAGGAACTCAAACAGGTTACTCGTAATTTGTTTTAAAATATAAAACTAGTGCTGTAACAGTGTCTACATGACCAGAAAGTGAAATTTAACGCTTTTTTGTAGCATTTTTATGACATTAATTTTTTTAAATTTATTTTTATGACATTTATTTCTTGTTTTAGGACAAATCATCTTTTTCTTATTCGAAAAAGCATTGCTGTTTAAGTAAGTTCAGTGCTAAATATTTTCTAGTGCAGAGGTCAATTTTATGTAGAAGCCATTAGTTTTCATTTTCCTTCATTCAGACAGAAACCAGCTACTGTAATAAACTGTCCCAGCAGGTCAGTGTAGCAAATCAGTATAAAGGCAGTGTGAGGTTTTGTTTTATATCAGAAATGTGACCCTAATGAGCCAAAATGTCTTATTTTGGAGAAAGAAGAAAATAAGCTGGATGAATTAATGTTTATGTTGTAATTAAGACGTCATCATTTCAAATGTTCACCATTTAATTACACTTAGGGTTATTATTTATAACGTAACACAATAAGAGTTTTTAAAGAACTGCAAGGAGACTGCAAGGAGTTTCAGCAACAAGTTTTTATGTTTCACAGTTTTATAAACTTGGACATATAAATATACAAACTTATTATTAATAATAATCAATAATAATTGTTACATATTAAAGATATTTATTAATATTCATTCATTAATAAATAAACAATTGTCAAGTCATTGCAAAACATTTCAAACAATGCAACAACTCAGTTTCCATTAACAATTAAAATGATTGTTTCATCACAATATCATAAAATACCTCTAACTCATCAGGTTGTCCTATTCTGAGCCCTATAGCATCAGCTCATTTTTTTCAACAAAGCACTATAATACTGTCCATCTGCAAGCCGCTGGCTCCACAGGTGTTATGTCTGGTAATGATAATATTTACCATGTCAGGGATCAGGGTCATCACAAAAATAGTTATTGGCGTGGTTCCACTGACTAGCTAAAGGCTACATTAAAATATAATTTTACAATGATTCTACAATCATTAATATTTTAATACAGGGGTAACTGTTAGAATGATCTTTCTACAAAAACCCAAACTTATACTTATGCTTGCCTCCTTATGTAAGTATTAGTTGTCAGACTAACATTAGAAAGCTAGCGTTACCTGGCTAGCGTGGTAGCTAACAATGAATATAAATCTTCTCAGCAAGGTCTAAAATGATAAAAAAAAAAAAACACTTAACTCGCCTGACATTTGTACTCTTGTCCCTCATGAGATCATCTGTGAAATCTTTTATCTTGAAGTTTCTCTTAAACTTCGCGTTGTGTGTCACATTTGACTCCTGCGCTCCTTTTTCCACAGTCACTGAGCAGCGCGGCTACATGACAAAGTAACCAGATTGGTCCACTTGTGTGTATTTGAAGTGCTGATTGGCTCGCAGATAGAACTAAGTTAAAGTTTAACTTTGCAAAAAGAACCTTTTTGTTTTCTAGATAAAAATTCTAAAAATGCACACACCTCAAAAAAACCTTACGTAATGTTAAGAAGTTGTCACACAATAAGAATATGTGAAAAACTCAATTTTGACAAAAATGTCAGATAGAACCTTATAATTAATTCCAAGGGGATGAAATTGTGCAAATTGGCAGTCTGTGACACTACATTCAGCATTTAAGCCTCAAGCCATAAAAAATAGATGTGCTAGTTTTCTTGCCAAAGAACAGGCCTGGATCATAATTAATAGAAGTTAATCACATTTAAATTGCAATTGCAATATTAGTCGGAGAATTGTTGCCCCAAATTGATCACTACTGTGTGTTAGTGTGTTACCTGAAGGGGAATTTCACCATTACTTTTTCCAAATTACAGCATAATTCGATCTTTAAAATATAAACAAAGTTGTTCAGTGTGGTTTGAATTGTTTGCAATAGTGGAGATGGGAACGCAATGTCTGAATAATTCAATGTCTCTGGAAGTTCCTTCACATAAAGTTACTACATGAAATGGTTAAGGATACACTGTCTGATATTTGAGACATTGTTTTACAATAGTTTTGAGAGAAGGTTTTGGCCTAAAACATACACTTTTTTAAAATGCATTAATTAAGAGATTATGTAGGTTCACTTGTCGTTTTGGATAGTGAATATTTGTGTTGTTTTGTTTGGTAAAATGGGTTTTGTTTAATAAATGTTTGATTCGCCCTCCTACAAGTAGGCTACACATACATTCAGTGTTTTTAGCTCTGTGATGAATAAATGTAAGAATTTAATGGGGGGTGTGGGCATTAAATTTGGACACCCTAGAACAGAAGTCATGATTGATTTAAGTTCTCATTGTTTGTGGTGTTTTTTTTTTTTCTAAATAGGAAATTGGTGGTCTCAGATTGAACCAGCAGTCTTCCAAGGGCTTGTGGAGTTGTATAAAGAGGTGGTTGTTTATTTGCTCCGTATGCAAAAGGTCGGAATTCCACCATCTGAGCATAGGATATTTACCTGTTTCCTTAGCACCTGCCTCAAATTTCTGGACATCCTGCATTCAGTGAGTATTATGGCGTGAGTGGCACACTGCGACTAGTTACAGTTGCATGCAAAAGTCTAAACAATTTTCTGAAAGTTGTAGTGCAGAGTATCTATTTATTTATTTAGTTTAAAATAACTAAAAACTAAAAATTAAAATGTGCCATAACTTTTGCACTGGATATATTTTTTCCCTCTCAGCATGTTAAATTTGTAGTAATTGTGCAGAAAATGTGCAGAATTGTGTTCTCTGTAGAGGATGTTTCAGCTTAATTTCACTCAGAAAATCAAAACACCATACAATTTGACCAGTGCACCCAAACTTTTCCATAAGTCTGTGTGTATAATAACAGATAACAGTGATGTATTTTTGATACTCCATACTAACAGTCTTAGTACAGTATAATTCCAGTTTTTATGTTGTAAAAGTGAGTACAATGAACAAATAAACTAATTTGAAATAAACTAATTTGTTGAATGAAATAAAGTGCACTAAGTTAGACAAACATTTTTGAATCAGTGTTTTTTTAATGCTATGAAACTAATTTATTTTGTTGCAGACAAGTGTCGTGTTCAATTTCTTCAGGACACTGAAAACTGGAAATAAAAATTAAGAAACCAGAATTTTACCAGAATTACGAACAGAGCTGTAGAACATTTTAAATGACTTTAAAATCTGTACAACATTGAGAATTAAGATATGATAATTTACTTCCAGAATTCATCATATTTCAAAGGTGGAGATCAAATCTTAAGGCAGATAAGTTGAAAAAATACTGTAAATAATTACAGTATAGTATTTATCATTTCATTTAGTTTACAGAACTCTTCAAATATTGAATAAAACATATAAAAAACTCATTTTGATGAATTGTTTGTTATATATAAATTCAGTTGTTTATATTAATATAGTTAGTATGGCAAGTTCCAAATGCTACAATATGATAGTGTAAACCTGCAGCCTTGTAACAGGAAAACAGGCCAGAAAACCAGAGCTGCACTTTTACTATGCCTAATCAACTTTCGTATAGACCAAGGTCTTCATTCCTTACTTGCTGGTGAAATAGCTGATGAATTTAGAAAGTTAGACATAAATATAACTTGAAACATGAAACTATACTTTTGTAAATGTAGCACTCTTGTACTACTGTTTCTTAATAGTAAACATTTGTCACATATAGTTCAATAGGCTTCAGCACCCATCCCCACCAACCCCAGCGACCCTCCCACACACCACCCCCCACCCCCATCACGACCCAGAAAGATAAGTGGTTTAGAAAATGTGTGTGTTTCTTTTCACTGCCAAATCAAAGATATTACTGTAAAGTTTCTATAAGTGAATATGGCTAAAAATGTGAGCTACTATCATTGAGAACAGTTAAATTCAATCTTAGGCCTGGAGGTATATTATGGCATCAACAGCACTAAAGCAAGGGGTAAATAATAGGAATCGTACATCTATTTTCAAAAATGTATATTTTTAAAAATGTCTTAGTTTCTTTCCACATAAAATGTCCGGAGATTGTTTACTGCAGCTTTAAGAAACCTTAGTACATTACCTTTCAAAATTATCATTTTGCAATTCTAGGTGAATGAACGAGCTGGCCAGATCATACAGTATGACAAATTTTATGTACATGAGCTGGAAGAGCTGGTTGACATCAGGAGTGATTATGTTACTTGGATTCAGCAGCAGATGTTCTCCATGGTAAGTAGGGCCTGACCACTATGAAAATTCTGTGGTTGATACCAATTTTAAGGAGCTAAAATTTCTGATAATTGTATAAATACTTGTAAAAATTGTGTTATATTATTCTCATATTCTCATACCAAAGGTTGGGTTTTGGATACACTGTACATGTTTTGTTACTGTTTAAGGTTTTTTAAGATTTCTGATATCTCAGTCAGACTCTAATGGTTAGATCATCATTTAAATTTACATTTTATTTGCACACACCTTAAGGTTTGCAGGTACAGTTACCTTAGGACATACATACTTATGGTTAACAGTATGACATGATAGAGTAAAGGAGAAAAATGGATGAAAAAGTAGTAAGAAATTGACTGTTTAGGACCATGCCTCAAGGTAAGATATTAACAACTGCCATATTTGCCAGAACTTATACATTTTCTGATTTACGTTGTATGGCAGTTGCTCTAATGGAAGCACTGTTGTAACCTGGGACAACCAGAAATCAACAGATGGAACTTGAGAAGTTGACCACAAAAGTAAAATATTTGGCCAAATGCATTATTATAAAAAACAGATGCTTTGTTTTATTGTCAAGTACAGATTCCCTATCAAAGTAGGATAGTAACAAAGCAGGCAAGAAGACAAGGCGAACCCTCAATATTTTTTGAAGTTCATGGTGAATCCCCTTCCAGTAAAATTGTATCTTGTTACATGACCAAAAACAGTGCATATATGTACCTCTTTCCCCTTTACATTTAAAGCAAAGATTTGAGCAATCTGAAGAGATCTTATGGAGGTGAACTGGCATAAGTCTTATTAATAAACTTAAAATTAATTTCATGAAGAACTGTCAAGCATACTCTGTAGGCCCTCTCAAGTCAATTTCCAATTATCGTCACTTATGTTCATGCCCAGATCTCGCTCCCACATACCACTCTAATAAGGTAGAGAAGATGTACATACACCAGGCAGTAAGTTATATATTTGTGACACAAGTCCTTTCAGGCCACAGGAAGCGCCTCTATCTCAGTCAGCTCTATTCTCAGTTTACCCTCATCTTGCAAGGATTTGAGAAAATGTTAAATTTGCAGGTATTTAAAAAATTCAAATTTTAAAAGACCAAACTGCTCTTGGATCTATGAGAAAGATTTCAAAATGTTGCCTGAACATAAATTAGATAAATTAGAAATTAGACGATTCCGGAACAACTCCATCTAGAGAGTCCTATGTTCAAGAACTGATGGGGAAGGTCAGGATTATAAGCAATTGGAGATAACAATGAAAGATGTGAGAGAATTTTAAGATTTGACTAAACATCTCTCCAGGCTAGGAGTTTGTTACAGACCACAAAGCTCTCTGAGAGGTAGTGTTGCCTGCAGAAATCCTGTAAATGGCAGGAACTTAATTGGTAAAGGCAAGCAAAGAGCAGACTCTATATTTAACCATAAAGATTCCCTCCTATCATTACACCAAGTGAGCATATTCTTTTTCTGAGCAGCCCAGTAATATATCTGAAAATTAGGTATGCCAGCTCCACCTCTATCTCTTGGTTTCATTAAATTTGCAAATTTGATTCTGGGTCTCTTATGATTCCAACCAAACCTGGAAAATAACTTATTGAGACTAACAAAAAAGAAGCATCTAAACAGTGGTGGTTAGATCAGCATTAATGTATCTTCCAACCCAAAGTTGTGTATTTTCATTACTTAGATTATTAGTTTATAACAAAAGCTCTCTTGCTATACCCTGAGCTTTTGGTTTGTATAGAGCAGTGATTCTCAAACAGGTCCTCAGGGCCCCCCAGTCATTTTTGCTTTTCCCCAACTTTCAACAAATAGGGATAGAACAAAACATCTGGTAGACCTTGAGGACGAGTTTGAGAACCACTGCTACAGAATAAATATTCCTAAAATCCATTTTTACCATTTTTTTCTGAAAACACTGAGCAATTCTAAGTCTGCCTAACAAGTCCGCCTAATTAGCTACTTTATTAATTGTTATCCATGTCTTTAACAATTCCTATTGGAATGCTATGTTTTTTTTATTATTATTATTGTGATTCTTCCCTAAACAGTTTGGCCAGACCAAGCCGTAGGTTGTAGAGACCTTAAACTTAGTCAATAGGTAGTAGTCCCTCCCGCTACTTAGGTACACTACATGACCCCAGTCGGCCTAAAAGGGGTACTGTTGTGCAGCCCAACTCCAAAACCAAACTTTTTAGAGTCAAACCAAATTTGCTATTTGGATCTTTGTGCTCGGCCTCTAAGATTTTTCAGATATTTGTATAATATACAAAACCTACTGTTGAAACCAGTTACATGAGGATTGAGTGAAAACCCTATGGTTTTCACTCAAACCTCATGTAACTAGTTTAAAAAAATTCTGAGCCTGAACCTCAATAATTATAAAACAAATTTTGACTTTTCTAAACAATATGGGTACCATATGCTAATTAACTTTTCTGGAGTAATTCATAATTATTTAAAAATTCTCAAGAATCCTTTATCCAAATAATTTAAAACTTAATAGGCTTATTCAGTAGTAGATTCTGAGGTACTCTATCAATTTTCGTGTGCATACATCAATTGAGGGCGCCATAACTGTAAACAGTTTCTTAGCATCTGTACATCCATTTAAGCTGATTTTTTTCTGGTAGCATCTACAAGACAGACTAAGTAAATAATTAAGGACAATTAGATAAATTAGAATTTATGGCTGCCATCAGCCAATCAGCTTTCAGCAGGCATTTAACAGGCTTAACAGTGACCAATCATCATGAAGCTTAAATTATGTCTTTGTGTGGGCACTTTCTAACAACCAGTGAAGTTTCAAAAGATTTGGCCACTGGTGGTGCTACTCATGAAAATCAAGTAATTATTACATATTACATGTCTGTCTTTTTTATTTATAGTCACATAACTCTTTTTATGTAATGTAGTACAGTGTGCCAAAAAATTGCAGTCACAAGTGTATTCAAAAAATGCATAGTTTTGATAACTGTTTGAGAAACCACACTTTTAAAACTGCTCTCTGGGTTTTGATCTTAACTTTTTGAAATTGGTCTAGAAACACACTGTGGCCAGCCTTTCTAAGGAAATTATTTTCAAAAAAATGTTGACATTTTTAATCATCATGGGCATTAATCATTGCAGCCATGGTATTGTTAGCTTAAATTACTATAACTCATCAGTCATTTGTCTGATCATCTCAAAGTTTATAAACATTTGTATATATTGAAACTCTAATGAGATCTGCAAAATCGGGTCCAGGTTGGCTTTTAGGGGATGCATTAGCACTTAAAATCATTAAAATGCTATTACAGTGTGGTTATGAAGTCTGCAGATTAACAGTTAGTGCCATGTGATTCAGTTCACTGACCTGAATAACTTTGTGATTACATGTTATGTCATAAATTGGACTCCTTGTCTGGCTTTTTGTCTCATTTATTTCAAAGACTACAGCTTATTATACGAAGGTCAACAGGTCAGTCTGAACAAAACTCACTGAACATCTTTGTTGAAGTTCCCTGATCAATAATCATAACATATGCCTTTTGACAAATTCTGACCCACTTTCACTTTGCTTCTCTATGCCAAAAGTGCCCCTTATGGGTGCACTGGGCTATGGCATGCATATCAAAGGGTTAAACATGGAGTACCAAACCACTCAGCAAATACAACTATGTCAGAAATTTTGCCATTAGCTATGTATTTTTGACATCTAAATTGACAATTTTTTGCATGTTCAACAAAGCTCGATAGCTTATTACATACAATATAACACATGCATCATGTTTGAAGATCACTGCTCAATAATTATGGCAAATGAAGGCCTTTTGATAAACTCTGACGTCCTTGCGTCTCTCTGTACATAAGGCCGAAACTGCATTAGGCCTTGTTAGACCTAGTTGGCTAAAACTGGATAAGGTTTATTGTGCTGATGCGTGTTTGAACCCGTGGTTTGCTGCTTGTGTCTATATTTTGTACTTATTTTTATTTTTTTGCTTGGACAGGTCATGGATTCTCAGGTCATCCTGTGCAAATACCCATTTATATTTGATGCCCAAGCAAAGACCACACTGCTCCAGACTGATGCTGTTATCCAGATGCAGGTGAGTGGTGAGTCCTGGACCCAAGAAACCACCTGCAGTGCTGAAAAGTCTGAAAGCAATTTGTTTTGTTTATTTATTACCTTTCAAGATTATCATTTATTTCTTTGTGTCCATGAGAAACATTAAAGCAGATTTTTGTTTATTCTTGAATCAGTTGTGTTGGATGGTGGCTTTCTAAGAGTAGTTCTGGAGACCTCTGGTTTGCAATAATTGTCCTAACTTTATTTTTTTTTAAGTAAAGGGTTTGGGGGGAGGGGGGGTTGGAGTTTGCTATTGTTGTATTGTTATTGATTAATAAGTTGTGTAAGAATATATAAGAATTGTTATTATTGTTATTGTTATTAAAGGCCATCAATTCAGTTCTGCCTCTGGGATATTGTTTTTCCAGACTGTCCTGTCTTCTGTTTGTGATTTTTTTTAAGGCTTGTCCATGATTCCACTGATTGTATCCATCCATCTTATTGGTTACCATTCTCTTCCACTTTTACCTTCAACTGTTCCAAGCATAATTGTCTTTTCCAATGAATTGTTTTTTCTCGTATGTCCACAATACGAGAGCTTCAGTTTGGTTATCTGGGCTTTGACACGTGAGGCTTGATCTTGGTCAAGGATCCTTTGTCTGTTTCTTTCCATCCTGTCTAGCTTTCCTTTGCCTGGACAATTATGATCTCTGTTTGTGAAGATATCATTACATTTGGAGATCCTTAATTCTTGTTCTGCAGAGTGATAATTTGTGTTGTATTTCTTGACTGCTGGATCCTTTGTTGTTAATAACTGATGTGTATGCAAAAGCTGTCCACCACATCTACATCTTTACTTTCAGTGGTAGAATTTGTGTTTCCTATTGTTATGACCTTATGTTTTATACTAATAATAATAGAGGTGTTGAAAGACTAAATTTGAGGACTGAATTACAGATTTGCCTCAGCTTCCTCTAACCTCTGTTTTCTGATCAGATGGCTGTGGATCAGGCACAAAGACAGAACTTCAGCTCTTTATTCCTGTCTGGAGGAGCAGCGGAGTCAGTTAACCCCTGCCTCATTCTCATTGTGCGAAGAGAAAATGTTGTTGGTGACACCATGGAGGTCCTGAGGAAGTCCAAAAATGTTGATTATAAGAAGCCTCTAAAGGTAAGGATAGCACTGTATTGCTTTCAGTTAGGAGCCTTAATGTTTACTTATTAGTCCTCTGTACTGTACTAACCATTAGTCTTGGGGAATTCCACTGATTTTTAAAAATTTCTGCATAATTTAAATGTTAACGTATGAACAAAGTCATTCAGAGTGGTTTCACAAGAATTGGTTTATTGTAGAGAAACTTACAGACCCACATTCCTTTACAGTGGAAGTAATAGGAACAATGTGTACAACATGTCCACAACAATGTCTTCAACACAAATATATCCATTTTATTAAAATCCAAAAGCACCAGTGACCCTACATGTCTTCTGAAATTCTACACCCCGTGAAAAAAAATGTTCAAAATAATGTTCAATTTTAAACAGATATAGAGTGTGAGAGCCACTCTGTCCTATTTAATCATGTTTATGTGGTCTAATGTTATAATATTTTGTATATGAATTATGTTCTAATGGTTGTAATAAGTGTGTCCAACAAAGCTACTTGTTGACATTTTTGTAGTGGATTAGTTTCTGCCAGTGTGTACACATCTGCAGATGTTAGTTTTTGAATGACAATAATGTGTGACAAAACTTATTTTTGCACCACCCTTAGGTGATCTTTGTTGGAGAGGAGGCTGTGGATGCTGGAGGAGTGCGGAAAGAATTCTTCCTCCTCATTATGAAAGAACTGCTGGACCCCAAATATGGCATGTTTAGGTACTACGAGGAGTCCAGGCTCATCTGGTTTGCAGACAAGGTAAGTATTTGGCTCACAGTTTGAACATAAAATTTAAAATTTAATAGAAAAGAATCTTGTGTGAGGTTAGTACATAGTCTTAAACAGGTTTGTCAAATTGGTTACAGACATTTGAAGATGTTGACTTATTCCACCTCATTGGAGTCATTTGTGGATTGGCCATTTATAACCTGACTATAGTGGAACTGCACTTTCCTGTGGCCTTGTACAAGAAGCTCCTAAAGAAAAAACCCACATTGGAGGACCTAAAGGAGCTCATGCCTGATGTTGGCAGGTCAGCATCTATGAGTTCTGCTTTTTTCAAATTTTTCTCCAGACTCCAGACTTTGAGCAGTTTGGTATAACTGTTGGCTGTTGTTTCTATATTGGTCATAGAAGTCTACAACAATTGCTGGACTACACTGAAGATGACGTTGAGGATACATTCTGCTTGAACTTCACAGTAAGAACAGTTATACAACACATTTGTAGAACACAAGTACTATAATTAAAGTGTATTTTCTTACATATATATCTTACATGGTGGTACTATAAAAAAAAGTCTATATGTAGATGAGACTGGCACTAGAAATGTGTGTATCAGACTGCGCCTAATCCTTTGAAAAAGTTTCAAGTGATCAGTTTATTTTGATCAGTTTTAGTTCAATTTTCAAGTAATTAATAATCAGTAGATCGATTAAATAAAAGCAGAAACACAGGCAAAAAAAGAAAAAGAACATTTAAAGCAGAATTTAAAAGGATGTTTTGAAATGTTTTAAGATGTACATGACTTGTTATATGACATTTCAATGTGATTTCTTGCTTTTGTTTTACGTAATAAAATTTACTTTAGTCATCCCACCTCAAGTTTAATAAAAAGAAATACATTTTAGGCTACAAGCTTATCTGAAAACTATCTTAAAACAATGTCTCAGGCATCAGGCAGTGTGGTCATAAACATTTAATGTAACACCTTTCTGTGATATAGCTTTTACAGCCATTAAAATAGTTTTATTATAAGTGGAACACACTAGTGTAGTACACAAATCAACATTAAAAAAAATACACCCTTACCCTATTTAGCTGATATTTTTATTTGTGAAGTGCCATTGCATATTTTGCCATTTTTCAAGCATGTTTCCGATTCCTCTCTGAACATAGTTCCTAACAGTGACTCAGCTGACAGAAATCTCTCACCAGAAAGAACAGCACTATCTTGTGGATTAAGAAATTATTTGAATTTTCAATCAATCAACCTTTATTAAACTTGGAGTACATTGAGGGAGACCCTCATTTAAAGCAGCTGGGCCAATATGGAAATCAGGGATTGAAAAAATTGTGTTGTAAAAACATATAAAATGCTTAAAAAATAATAATAGTAAATTTAATTGTAAAACATCTGTCAAATCAGAATAAACAAGTAAAATTGCAACAATGTAATAACTTAAATAACAGTTCAAATAGGAATAAAATATGGTTAATGAAACAATAATAAATAAATAAAGATGTAATTCTGTGTATTGTAATGTATTGTAAAACAATAATGTGCACCTAAAAGTTTAAAATGTTCATGTGACACCAGCACATGAACAGCATGGTGTACTGTAGCTAAAAGCAGATTTTCCCAGTTCAGTAAAAGCTCTTGGCACCTGCAGGGTAATCCAGTCACTGAAATGAGTTTGATAAAATGCAGTATTTACACTGAGCATTTTTGTGATGTACAATGGCATATGGCCAGTAAGTGTTGTATAGATAAAAAGAAGCCAGTGTGTCTCTCGATGCATATCCATATATCACATCAGCATAATCCAGAATAGACAGCAGTGTTGCTTCAACAGTCTTTTTCCTTGTGTGCATAGGGAACACATTTTGTTTTGATGCAGGAAGCCAAGTTGTTAACATGGTGTTTAAAAGTACATTTGCCATCTCGCCATATGCAAAGATATTTGTATTCACTAACTCTTTTAGTGTCAGATCCCTTCAGGGTTGTGATTGTAAAAATGTTAAAATCAGTATTAGAAGCTTTGGAAAGAGCATAAATTCAGATTTCTCAACATTTAAGACTAGTTTATGATTGTAAAAAGCCAACTGTAGGGCATTAATTGAATGCCACAGTTTTTCCTTTGCAGTACCAATATAATCAGCTGAGCAGTTCAAGATGGTGTCATTGGCATATAAATGTACTTGCAATCGACAACGGAGGTGGCAGTATCATTAATATAAATATTAGATACTACTGGTCTGAGGATTGAACTTTAAGGGCCCCTCTCAGTTACCAGTACTTTGTCCCAGGGTCTATCGGAGAGATGATTTCTAATCCCAGGGTTCAGATGGTCATGAAAATCATGGAATATAGAATTTTGGTTTTCCAGGCCTGAAAAAGTCATCGAAAATAGTTCCATGTGCTGGAAAAGTCTTGGAATTTCCTGGACTTTGTCCCCATGCAGTTCGTCATCTCATTGCATTTGAAGCACTAAAAAGTCTAGATCACAAAAAACGAAAAAACGTTGAGACTAACGTATCTGCACATGGACTAGCTTTACTAACATGTTGTTAATATGAATCTCAGCTAGCAAAATTGTAACATTCAGGATGTGTGTTGTGGATGATGTTTTGAGTCTCGGGTCCCACTCGGTGCAGACTCGTATATATTTTTTTGCATGCTCTTGAGTCAGTACTGTTCTGCACTTGAGTTCACCTTTTGTGCCTGGCAAGTGGCTTACCTCATAGCATTCTCGTATCTGAACAAGGGAACCGCCAGTTTGATAGATATAGTATTTGTTGTACTCTGGGTACACAAAGTTGTGAAGAGACTTTCATTACATCCCGCTCCTAAATACGTTCTGACAAAAGTCACTGACACTGTGGATTTGTACAGGATTAAAATTACTGAGAAACTTTGATAGCCTAAAAAAAACATTACATACCCATACGGTGTAAAACTAATCCCTCCCAAATTGAACTTTGCTGGCTAAATACATGTATCTTTGTTATTGGTAACTTATTTGATTTTGAGCTAAACGTGCTCAATGCGTGGATCAGACACAGCAGTGCTGCTGGAGTTTTTAAACACCTCAGTGTCACTGCTGGACTGAGAATAGTCCACCAACCAAATATTATCCAGCCAACAGCGTCCTGTGGGCAGCGTCCTGTGACCACTGATGAAGGACTAGAGGATGACCAACACAAACTGTGCTTCAGCAGATGAGCTATCGTCTCTGACTTCACATCTATAGCATGGACTGACAAGGTAGGAGTGTCTAATAGAGTGGACAGTGAGTGGACACAGTGTTTAAAAACTCCAGCAGCACTGCTCTGTCTGATCCACTCGTACCAGCACAACACACACTGACACACCACCACCATGTCAGTGTTACTGCAGTGCTGAGAATGATCCACCACCCAAATAGTACCTGCTCTGTGAGGGTCCATGGGGGTCCTGACTACTGAAGAACAGGGTAAAAGGGGGCTAACAATGTATGCAGAGAAACAGATGGACTACAGTCTGTAATTGTAGAACTTCAAAGTGCACCTATATAGTAAGCAGAGCTGATAAAATGGACAATGAGCATAGAAACAAGGAGGTGGTCATAATGTTATGCCTGATCGGGCCCTGTCCTGATTGGCTGCCCTGTATTGTGTGTCATTCAAAAAAGCAGTCCAGGCTAAACAACTCCTTCTAACTTTGGAAGAGATCTCAGTTTCTGAGCTTTAACAAAACAGCTATGCTCAGATGTTGTAGCTCAGTGTGTTGTGCACTGCAGTAACTAAATTCCTTTGGAAAGTCGAGCAAGTCAAGCTATCATATCCTGTGGAAAATGAGTTTTTTAAGTATGAAGTCACACTTGTGTTCTCTATTGATAAAAATCAAGCCGATATGTAAAATTATTGTCCTATCTCATGAGCATAATTCAGAGCACTAAAACGTAAAATTACAGAAAAAATGTATTTTATGCAGTGCAGCTGGCTGTTTGCTGTGAATTCCCAAGTTAATGGTGAATAGCTTAGTAAATTGAAATGGTGAATGTGGAAGAGGTCTGAGTCTGTGAGCCTTATTAACAAAAAAGCTATGCTCAGATGTTACAACTCAGTGTGCTGTCTACTTTAGTAACTAAATTCCTTGGGAAAGTCGAGCAAGTCGATCTATCAAATCCTGTGGAAAATTAGTTTTTTTTTTGTTTTTTTTTTAAAGTATGAAGGCACTTGTGTTCTCTACGGCTAAAATCAAACCGTGTGTGCTGTCAACTGTAGTAACTAAATTCCTTTGGAATGTCAAGCATAAAAAATTTTATTCATCAGCAGTTTGGAATTGATAAATTAAGTCTTATGTCAGTCCAGACAATACACTGAGGTATTGTCATCAGGAATAGGTTACTTTGTGGTGAATGTATTTTACTGTTATGTTTTGTCTTGTTTTGGGCTTTGAAGATATTTTGTTTCATACAATGTATACAGTGCATGTTTGAAGACTTCATACGTTGATGTTTTGGTTATATTCTCATTTCAGATTACAGTGGAAAATTTTGGCGCTACTGAGGTTTTGGAGCTGATTCCTAATGGAATGGACATCAGTGTAAACAATCAAAACAGGTATGTTGTTGTTTCATGTTTTACCACTAAAATGTTCACTCTCACTACAAAACTGCTATAGAGATTTGCCCTCTTGTTGATCTGACGCCTTTGGCTCTGATTCAGTGCTTCAAATGAATGTTGAATAGATGAAATTCACACAGCAGTCAAGACTGTGGTAATAATTTATAATAGCTTCAACTTGTAAAGAATTTATGAGTATGTAAATCTGTGAATAAATCACAATGATTTCATTTATCATTAGCATAATGCTGTAAACAATCAATAGACTGTAGATGTATAATTGATTGGTACACGTTTGCCTATATGATTTTATATAATTAGTCATTTATTTTTTAATTATTTTTATTCATTATTCATAATTGGATACTGATTTAAAAATTTTAAGTAATGACTTAAATTCTAAACATTGTGGGACTAGCTGTAATCCAAGTACTGTTTTGTCACACTAGCTCAGGCTTGTAATTGTAAGATGTTAATAATTAGTAAATGTACAAACTCGCATTTATAATTTAAGTGATAAACAATTACTCCATGTATCATCTGTATATAAATACATTGGCCCCAAAAGGATTTGGATATATGTGCCATACTTAAAATTGTATTAAGTTTACTGAGTTATTAAAATTGTATAACACCTTTGTTTCAGTTAAAATTGTTACCTAATTTTCTCTTTAGGCAAGACTTTGTAGATGCTTATGTTGACTACATCTTCAACACATCTGTGGCCCCGCTTTTCAACGCCTTTTATGCTGGATTTCATAAAGTATGTGGAGGAAAAGTTCTAGAGCTTTTTCAGCCAAATGAACTACAGGCAATGGTAATAGGGAACACATACTATGACTGGAAGGAGCTAGAAAAGGTAAGGAACAGTAAATCACATCAAAGAAATTGTGAGAGGCAATATAAATTCAGACAACTTGGAGAACGCTTGATGACAGGCGAGAAGATCTGTCGTATGATTATCTAAAATTGTGTGTGTGTGTAAGAGGTTGAAGTCTCATGGGGCCTAACACACCAAGCTGTCGTGGAGCATCTGGCCAACTATTGCCTAAAGTTTTTGTGGTGTATGATGTTATATTAGGGATGAGCATTTAAACAGTTTCTGCTATTCAGATTCAGAAAATATGTTAAGTTCCACATAAGTTGGGATGTGGGCAACAAAAGGGTGGTAAAGTTGTGTAATGCTTAAAAAAAAACCTGGTGGTTAATTGGCAACAGGTCAATAACATGATTGGGTGTAAAATGAGTTTTGAGTCTTTCAGAAGTAAAGATGAGGAGGGGTTCACCACTCTGTGAAAGAGTGCACGATCAGTGCAACAATTCAAGAATAACATTTCTCAACATAAAATAGCAAAGAACTTTGTTTTTTCATCATCTACGGTACATAGTAACAGTAAAAGATTCAGAGAATCTGGAGAAATCTCTGTATGCAAGGGACAAGGCCAAAAACCATTTGCTGGCTGTGATCTTTGGGCTTTCAGACGGCACTGCATTAAAAACAGACACGATTGTGTAGTGGAAATCACTGCATGGGCTCAGGAACTCATCTGAAAACCACTGTCTGTGAAAACAGTTTGGCACTGCATCCACAAATGCTAATTAAAACTCTTAAATGCAAAGAAGAAAGCATATATAAACAGGATCCAGAAACGCCACTGCCTTTTCTGGGCCTGAGCTCATGTAAAATGGACTGAGGGCAAGTGAAAAAGTGTTCTGTGGTCCGACGAATCAACATTTGAATTTCTTTTTGGACACTGTGTCCTCCGGGCTAAAGACCACTCAGCTTGTTATCAGTACACAGTTCAAAAGCCAGTATTCATGATGGTATAAGGGTGCGTTAGTGCACATGGCACAGGTGACGTGCACATCTGTGAAGGCACTATTCCCTTTTTCAGGGAAGGCCTTGCTTATTACAGCAAGACAATGTCAAACCACATTCTGCATGTATTACAACAGCATGGCTCTGTATTGAGTCTGGGTGCTAAACTGGCCTGCGTGCAGTTCAGATCTGTCACCCACTGATAACATTTAGCGCATTATAAAATGAAAAATACAACAAAGGAGACCCTGAACTCTTGAGCAGGTGAAATCCTGTAACAAACAAGAATGGGGAAAACATTTCACTTTCAAAACTACAGCAGTTGGTCTCCTCAGTTTCCAAACGCTTACAGAGTGTTGTTAAAAGAAGAGGTGATGAACCACAGTGGTAAACATGCCCCTGTCCCAACTTTTTTTGTTGTTGGCATCAAATTCAAAATGGGCATACAATTTTCATAAAACAATAAAATTTCTCAGTTTCAACATTTGATTTGTTGTCTCTGTACTATTTTGAATGAAATATAGGGTTTAAATGATTTGCGCATCACTGAATTTTGTTTTTTATTTACATTTTGCACAGTGTCCCAACTTTTTTGAAAATGGAGTTATATGTTGACCATGATGTTGTAAAAATTTACCACTTTAGCATATATAGTTGTAAGAGACATGTGACTATTTTTAGAGTATGGCCAAATATGCCCTATACCCAGTTGGAAAATGGAAGTGACGTTTAAGTCAAGAAAAGTGTGCATACTTATCATTTTATCAAGTTATCATTTTATGTCCCATTAAATGTTTCTGAAACATTCTGGGACATCATACTGCTGTCACTGCAGTTGAGTGAATGTGAAAGAATGGCAAGAACAGGAATGTGACAAGTATAAACCTCTCAAGACATAGGACTGCTCACTGCTCAGAATGCTTAGTTGTTATCGCTGAAAACCATGGCCATTAAACATTGCTATGTCATGCCATTGCTTTACAGTTTTCTGCCTGTATCTGAAAGTGTAAATGAAATTAAAAAGTTGAAATGAAATAACTTTATTACCATAAGTAATTTGCCTTGGCTCTAAAAAGAATCGTCTGACTAAGGGGTTCCTTTCATGCAGGTTCAGCTTTCTATGCCAGATTAATTAAAACTGATCGTACATAAGCATTCAAGCATCCTACCAATAAAGATTATGTAGATTTTTATTTATAACCACATTTATTTCATGTTAGGATGTTGTTAACATTTAACATATTGTCTGTTCACACTTCGTCATTAGTTTTATCCTTAAGTCGCTCAAAGCATCATTGGGTGTAAGAATAAGGTGGATTGAGACTGGCAAGATCATGCTAGAGATAAGCTACCAGTAATTGATGCTTTATTAACAGGAATTCTGCCGATATAGCCATTTGCATGTAAAGTTCATATCACATGATATTCTGATAGATCAATAAGCCCCTACTAACCAGGAATTTTTTTGATCTTCCTCAGAGTGCTGAGTACAAGGGTGAATACTGGGCTGAACATCCCACCATCAAACTATTCTGGGAAGTTTTCCATAAGTTACCTTTGGAGAAGAAGAAGCAATTCCTTCGTAAGCATAAACAGTTTCCTGCATCTTCATTTAGAAATCATTGTATTTAAATACATTTTCGAAAGTTGCATTTCACATCTGTTTGTTGTTGTTGGTCGGTGTACAGTGTTCCTTACAGGCAGCGATCGGATCCCCATTCTGGGAATGAAGAGTCTTGGGTTGGTCATCCAGCCCACTGGTGGTGGAGAGCACTATCTTCCAGTGGCTCACACCTGCTTCAATCTGCTGGACCTGCCCAAGTACAGCAGCCGTGAGGTCCTCCGGGAGAAACTTCTCCAGGCCATTGAACACAACCAGGGCTTCAACCTTGCCTGAGAAAAGTCTGCAGGAACCTTCATTATTATTTGGGACTTCCAGCTATAAGGGTCTGCTAATTTGCAGTACTGAATAGCTCTCATTAATGTTTCTGTATTTTATTCAGTCATTAGGCTTTTTGACGATACCTTGAAAAAAAAGAGAAGAACAGGTTCCCAACATACTCCTTGGTAGTGTCAGACAAAGAGGGGAAAATTAGCATTTTTTTTTCATGCTAAGGTAAAAATCCATAGA
Organism: Colossoma macropomum; assembly: GCF_904425465.1. Lineage (NCBI taxonomy): Eukaryota > Metazoa > Chordata > Actinopteri > Characiformes > Serrasalmidae > Colossoma > Colossoma macropomum. Next base: position 27,395,278 of record NW_023494791.1, on the reverse strand, counting down.
TAAATTGGCTTTTACTGAACTCTAAATATTCTCTGCCTGATACGGTATAAGACTGATTTCTTTATATATTATGGAAATAGTTTGTTTATTGATTTGATGGATAAATAAGTATTGTTACTGAATGATATAAGCATTTTCACATTTAAACTTGCAGCTTTGATGTGATTATTGATAGAATGTTTGATTCTTGGGGCAATGTCTTAACAAATAAAACAGCTTTTTGAGATCTTGGTTATTTCTTCTATAATAATTTTAATAGAAGGGAGTTTCAACATCTGGCTTCTACAGTTCTGTGTCATCAGTCTAGCAAATAAATGTCTTGCTTATAATTGCAAGTAGTGTTAGCATGTATGGGTGAAATAGCAGTGGTCTTTGAGGACAACTGGCAATTTTTTGTACTAGTGATTCCGGTTGCTAGTCCCGAAGAAACTCTGAAAAAACCCTGCTAAAAAACACTGCACAGTTTTGTGTTTTCTGTGCATTGGATTTATATCTTCAAGCAAAGTTTTTAAATGATCATTTCATTTGTTGAAGGAAAAAAGTTTACAACACCCGTATCACCCAAACTTGATTTTGCCAACGATAGTAGCAACAACTGCAGCCAGTCTTTTTTTGCAGAATTTCTGTAAAGCAGCCACATTGGAAGCCTTTTCAGCACGACCTGTCTGTTTAAGGTCCTACCAATTAAAGTAATTTAACCTGGCGATAGTCAAAAGTCTGGCTTCCAAGATCAAGAACAGGCCAAAACAACTGTACAACATATGATAAAGCATGGGTCATTTTATGAACTTTTTAGCAGTAAGGTTTTGTAGCCTCGAAAATACCACACCAGTCATAGCATTAGCAACAAAGTTCACCCCTGGTTACAGCACAAATTATTAAAAACCTTTATAAAATTAGAATAGTCTCTGTACTGTGATGGGCCTAAAAATTTTTCTCAAATGGTTTATATGCAAGTATGAACTTTGCTGAGAGAGACTTGTGTAAAATCTTGGAGAGCAAGGAAAAGTCTGAAATTAGGCAGTAACTCCACAGCTCTTTGGAATCAAGGTGAAATGCAGGTTATGTAAGTAGCACTGCTACCATTTCTTTAGAAGGTTGAGAAATTATTAGGGATTGTGTTGAATAAAAAAAGTAGTTGTCTTTGATGAGATGATAAGTGAAAATAAAATTAACTTCGAGCATTTCCTTGATCTAACTATAGATCTGTTGGTCTCTTGTAGTGTTTTTATTATTGGAGCATACACAGCATATGGATCTTACCCAGGGTGGACATAACAAACATCTAATAAAAATGAAGGCCATGATGAGGCCATGAAAGGTATTAAAACCTCATGAAATCACGTGAGTCATGCTCTGATGTTGGTACTCTATCCAGACCAGTCAAGGTCTTTCACACCAAACTATTTCTTTTTAAACCTCGTTTTGTGCACAGGGGTGTTTTCATGCTTAAACATGAGAGGGCCTTCCCTAAACACTTTTTCCCAAAGTTGGAATGTTTAAAGTTGTAACATTCTCTAGAATGTTAATGTATTGTAGCAGTAAGATTTCCCTTTGCTAGCACGAAAGGGCCCATTATTTTTCCCCCACCAAACTCTACAGATGGCACTATGCATTCAGGTAGTGCTCTCTTGGCATTTGCCAAACCCAGATTCATCCATCATACTGCCAGGTAAAAGTTGCTCGCTACACTGAAGTTACTTTATATTGTTGTCTTTGAGCCCAATTATTAATTAATTATATATAATTAAAAACTGCTTGGTACATGAGTGGGGCTTTAGGCTGTAATGTTTAGATCTTTGACTGATGAAGCATTTTGAATTGGCGTTGGCAGTCAGTGAAGAGACAGCTCTTTGATGGGCTGTTCAGTCCAACAAATGACAGCACAAGAAAAGAAATGATGCAAGCAAACTGACACTCTGAAGAGAGCACATATAGACAGTAGCCTGATTTTTCAGTACCAGTGCAAAGTTACATCACTAGGAATGGACATTTTAACCATTTTTGCTATTCAAATGTATGGATTGTAAATTAGTCATGTATGAATATCCTATTCTCCACGAGAGAATATTTGTTAAATTGTTATTGGCTTGAAAGCCTGTCAGGCTCAGCAATGGGTCAATTCCAACTAATAGATGAAAAATAGACAATTTGATTGACTAAAATATATGTTTATATGTAATCTAGGGAAATGAAACAATATCAGAGTTTGTCAACGCTACCCTGCTATTTGGTTCATAAAATAGCTTCACTAGCTTCCAAAAAGCTATTGAATTTGGAAAATAGTGATATTATCACATTGCCTCTGGGGATGTAGGTAGGTCATTCTCACTCTTTTATATTGTAGCAAGGGGGTTTTCAGAAGAAGCGTAGACAACTCGATGTTCATACCCACTGATTGGCAAATAGAGTACAAGAGGTGACCGTCGCTCTATAACTCATGTCTCTTCCTCTCCCACAACCCCTCAGCTTGCATACATAGACAAAGCACAGAGGTTGTTGTTAGCCCTGCCCTCCATAGCCAAATGCACTAAGCAAAATAAATTCTAGGGACCACTTAACCTAAAACTAACATGTTAACACATTTCCTGAACATGCTACTGTTTTTTTACTTCAGAACTAAATAAAACACTATATATGCTATATATGCTATAAATATGCTATTTTATTAGGATTTAACATGAAACAAGTACAATATTAGAGGCTTTAGAATGGCACAGTGGTGTTCAGCCATTCAAACTGTTTTTTAGCAATTACATTTATGTTTAATGACTTAGCAGGCAGTCTTACCATGAGAGACACAGCTACACAAATGTCTTAATGTACTTAACAGCATAGAAATGCTAAACAAAAACTGTGCTTAATAATGTTTCAAAATCAGTCAAGGTCAAATGTAATGTGGTGTGAGAAAAGACAAGAATATGGGATAGGATATACTGCTAAACTTCCATGCTGTCTAAACTGGTTTCTGCTGGTCTGTGCTGTTTTTTTCAGCAGGGAAATATGGATTATGGACACCATGTTTACTTTAGTCAAACTATGGAAATTATTTAGTCACTTGATGACAACGGCAGGTTTTACGTCTAATAAGAGGCGGTTTTGACGAAAGAAGTTACCCTTTCAGTAGAGCTAATGTTAAAGCTAATGCTGGAGCTAGTCAGAGCAATATTAGATCCTGAAAAAAACTCATATTTTATGGAAGGTTGTTCAGCGAACTTTAATGAAACAATAAAAGGAATTTCATGTGTATAAGCACATTAATATTTTAATCACAAATGTGAGCACTGTACAGTCCTATTTATTCCTGACAAATTTATCAAGCTGTCAGCATTTAAGTTAAGAAAAGCTAACTATAGCTATAGCCAATCAATCTTAACATTTATTTGTAATATAATTTATGTTAAGACATAATTTTAAATTATTTTTAGCAAATACAGTCACCTACTAAGCTTAGGCAATGACACAAAAACAATCCCATCCTCCAGATCAGGACAGCATGTCAAGCGTTATAAGTTCCTCTGTTAAATCTTTCTTAGTCTAATAATTCTTTCTTAGTCCTTCTAAAGTTCTTCTGAAGTTTTTTCTTCATTCAGAGATGACTATGATTGGCTAACAGGTGTGTCAATCATAATTTTGTAAATGGTCAATAATTGCGCTTGCAAGAGAGTCTAAAATGACTGAGGGCCTCTTGACGTTTTGTGCTAAATTGTCATTTGTGCTAAATTGTCATTTTTTCATTGTCACAAGTGAAGAAGAGGACAAATGCCCCTGTTTTCACAACTCAGAATATCAGAGATGTTTCAACACTTTATTACAATATCTTTGAATATTTGATATTTGATAGTAGTAGTAGTAGTAGTCGTAGTAGTAGTAGCAGTAGTATTTTCTTTATGATACGAATTTTTAATGTGCTAATTCTTAATAGTTCACATTTTATTTGGTCTTTTTTAATGATTTGACATGGTCCTGTGTTTTTACTTTTTCTTTCAATGTTCATTACTGCTTTCAATCCTTCATTCACTGTTCAAATGCTTGGCTGCATTACAAAGGAGGGTCATCCTCAATGTACTCTAAGTTTTGGCTGAGTGATTGATTGATCTTGTGTACATTAACTACATCAGAATTTGAATCAGTGTGCCTAATGGAGATAATGCACATGAGGTACCATCGGGGACAACATCTTTGTTGACTGAACTTAGCTGGTGATGTTGTGTTTAGTTATGTTTGTGAATCGCTCTACATTATAAAAGCAAACCCAATTCCAACAAAAAAGTTGGGACAGTAGCAGAAAATGTAAGTAAAAACAGACATCATTGATTTGCAAATCCTTGTAATCCTGACCTGTAATCCTGTTGAAAACAGAATGTAGCTTGGCATTGTCTTGTTGAAACAAGCAGAGATGTCTCAAAAAATGTGATCTGGGTGGTAGCATATCTTACTCCAAAACATGCATGTATAACCCCCAGCAATAATGTTTTTTTCACAGATGTGAAACTTAGCCATGCCATTGGCACTAACATATCCCCATATCACGACAGTCCTTGGCTTTTGATGTTTACGCTGGTAACAGTCTGGATGGTCTTTTTCCACTTTGGCCCAGAGAACACAACATGATTTCCAAAAACGATTTGAAAGGTGGACGTTTCCACTTTGTGTCAGTCCATCTCAGATGAGCTTTAGCCTAAAGAAGTTGGCAGTGTTTCTGGATGTTGTTGAAATATGGTTTCCACATTGTATATTAGTATCTTGACTTGCAAACAGTGTTCTAATACATTGGACACTTTGCTCACAGTTTTTCGCAAAGGGCAACTAAGCCTTTAGTAAATACTCCTTTTATACCCAATCATGATAGCATCACCTGTTCAAACCAAGTTTTTTCAATCATTCCACAAACTTTCCAGTCTTACGTTGCTCCTGTCCCAACTTTTTTGGAAAGTGTTGCAGACATCAAATTGGAATTACTGTATACTTACAAAAATCAATCAATCAAGTTGATAAGATAAAGCATTTCTAAATTTTTATATTAAATGTAGCTGATCACCCAACATGAAGTTCAAGGCTTTCAGACAACTTAGTTTTAGGAATGTGTTTACAGAAGAATAGTGTTTGGCATATTATCCAGGGCTATGAAGGCCATTTTTCCTGTCTGAAGAAATATAGTACGTTGTATGGGTCCCAGCTTTAAATAATTTTAAAAAATTGGGTTAAATGATTCTAATAAAATTTTAATAATAATCTTTCACAGTGTAACCTCAGATAGGCTCCAGCTACCCCGCGACCCAGAAGGATAAGCGGTTTAGAAAATGTGCGTGTGTGAAATGTAAGCTCAGAAAATCACAACAGAATTACATTTTTTCTCTATGGACTCTAGATGGCATCCTCTTTCTGTTACATGTTTGTGCTGAATTGAGTAACATTAGTACACAGAGAACATGGTTGACTAATCATTGTGCCCAATGACAGTCATTGACGGTGCCTTTCCTCCCCACTGCACACAGAAAACAAATAGTTGAATCGGACTCACTAGATAGTTCGAAAGAATCGCTTTGGTTGACTGAACCAAACGTCACTAATGTGTGGCAGCAAGCGTCACGTACATAGTGCTGGCCCTTCGCCGCTTTCTGGTCACTGCTCTGTACTTTTGAGTCCAGAGAGCTCCGCCTACGTAGGGGGACACTGCGTTTTACGTAATCAAAATGACTGGCGGAAAGGAGAGTCTTTTATAGCATATTGAGCCAAATAGATTGATTGATCGAGGGCTAGCGCGGTTTCCACCATCAGTGACAAAAAAACAGTATCTTGTGGGGCGTTAGTTCCTGTGATATGTTTCGCTTCGCCTTTTTCCTAGGTGAGTGGATGTAAGTGGATGTTTGGGCTGAGATGAGAAAGGTGGGTGAACATATTTGCATCATGTGTACAGCTAGCACTGATACGCTGTAGTTAGGATAGTAATACAGAAAAGTGACACTTTCTTAGACGCTTCTATTGTTACAGTAACCGTTCGCTGTAAAACCACTAGGCCGTTCAACACCGAACGTGGTGCTCGCGCCAGTTGAAGGCTGGAGGCGAATATAAAGATGATTTTCTCTTCGCAGGTAATGTGAAATATTTTCACTGAAGTAATGTTCAACCCAAATTATTGGGCTGACATAACCAACAACTTGCAGTTCGTTGAGACTTTGCCGTACCATCATTATTTATTTGCTTCACGTCAGCTTTTCCGCTTGTATCATTAAACTTGACAGGAACTCAGCTGGTTAGCATACCCAACGTTAGCTAGTAGTAGCTAGCTAACGTTAGCTGCTGCAGCCTAGCTAATAAATTTACTTTATAATATTACAAATAATGGTCAGCTACGACTAGCAAGAAGCGGAATGTGACATGAATATAAGACATAAATATTAATGGATTCGTCGTGAATGAAAACCGATCCGCTCAGGTTACAGTAAACTAGCTGTCTTGTCTTATATTCATTGTATCTTGGCAGTTCATTGCACGGGAGTAATTAGCTCTATTCTGTCAAGCCATTTTTTTAAATGGGAAAGATACCAGTGCTTAGTGACTAATTAATCTAGCTATCTTTTTTGTTCTTTTTAGGAGATACATAGTTGTGGACTTGTTACAACGCCGTTCAACACAGGCGATGGTTTTGGTGAAGCCATAGAAAAGCGAATCGAGACCGTGCATCACGTCTTGGCATAACTTCCAGTGGTGAATTTGAGAATTAAAAACTTGACGCCTAATGAAAACTGGATAGTTCTGTTCTCCTGGAACCTGGATCCTAACAGGTCATGGCTAGCAGACAGCCAGTTGATCTTACGCTTGCCTGGGAAAAGTACATGGATTATCGTGCCCAGGGTGCAGATCTTCAGGTGAGCATCAATAATATACATCTTTGTTGCTGATGTTTTACTTTGATCGTTGAGCTGAGATTTGGCAGAGAGCTCGGGACTGCATTAATTTGAAATCTTTTTTAAACCTCATTGATAGTATGACTTTGCCAAAGACCTATAAAACACAGTACTGTGTTTACAATTAAAGGTTCTAGATTTTTGGCTCAAAGACTTCCTGGCAGAGCACACAAACTGAAATGCAGTTGTTGTCATTTGTCATGAGCAAATACTGCAGATATCTTTTGAATTGCAAATTAACGTGTCTGGTCTTACCAGTAATCTTATTCATACTGACAGCAGTGCAGAGAATCTACCAGATGTATGAGTAGAATCACAGCTGTCACAAGCTGTATAACAAGTCCTGGTTTCACAGTGAAGTGAGCAAATACTTATGAGTTATGTGTACAATGCACAAAGGAACAAGCCTGTGGACTCTAGGCTGTCATGACTTTGTGTTATTTCATTTTCAAGGCAGTCATTTACTTTAATGATTGAAACATGTTCTCCTTCCCAAAGCGTAAAGGCTGATTCAACGGCCTTAGCTCTGTTTCCCCACAGGCAGGCATCATCGTCACCTGGAAATCGAGGCAGGGATGGGTTAAGAGGGTGTAACTTGCAGTTTAAGGGAAATAGTTCCAACTAGGCTAAGCAGTCATGTGTTTTTCTGCTAGAGCATTGAAGAGGCGTTTCTCTGAGCTTCTTTTGACCACTGAGCCCTTGGATATACTAATAGCTCCATCACGAGACTCTGATTAGCTTCCTTTGCCTGGAGCAAGGCTTTGGGTTGTGTGCTGTACACACATAGGCAGATTCACAGTGAGGGGTGAGGTTCTTTTCATGTTTATGTTTTGTTTTGGATGGCTAGATGTTCTCAGAAATAGTAACTGCAGTATTCGGAGGTGACACTGTAGTAATACACACACACACACACACACACACATTTATTGGTCAAATTATGTATGAAAATGATAGAGTTAGCTTTTGATTAAAGTTTGGACAAGTGGGAAGCAGCCATATAATCACATGCAAAACCATGGAGTGAAAAAACTGAATGGGAGTTGATGAGAAATGAGTTTTGGTTTGAGGCGAATCAGTAAGCAGCACTATCTCGCAGAATAAATCATGAAACAAAATAAAAATATATGCTGACCATACAGTAGAAGGCTTTGAAAAGGCTAAGTAACGATTTTTAAAGGACTAAAGTCTGACACCCTCTCACATCTAAAGACAATATTGCAGAGTTTTAGCCACAGACCATGATTATGCCAAGACTGAAGATCTTGCAGGGTCTGTGTTTGCAATACTGCAACTAGATTTTTGAGATTATTTCCCATCATGGTTCTGGCAGAAATTTACAAGAGAAACCTGTTTTTTTCTCCATTCTATGGTCGTACACGTTGGCTGGGCATGCTCATGTATATAAATGTATATTAAGGCATATCATCACCCAGCATCTTTTTGTAAATATGCAGTTAAATTTTATTTAATATAAAGATTTACACATAAAAAAGCAGTGATTCAGTGATTATGAACTAAACCATAAAAAACAAACAAAATGAGAAACCACTGTAACAGAAAGAAAAAAATGGAACAAAAAATAGAGATGCCTCTTCAATAATGACATTCTTAAAGTCCTCTGCACATTTCCCTACATTAGTATTACATGCTCAGTGATCTTGAAATATTAAAATATTAAAAGTTTGCATTTTTAAGTTAATATAATTACTGTTTTAAAGTGGAGTATGTTTGGCTTTTTTACAGCACTCCTGCATCCATTTTCTCCTTTTCACTCTCTCTCTCTCTTTTTCTCACACTGTTACTTTGTCTGTCTGTATGTCTCTCTCTCTCTCCCTCCCTCCCTCCCTCCCGTCATGCTTCTCCCTCCCTCCCTCCCTCCCGTCATGCTTCTCCCTCCCTCCCTCCCTCCCGTCATGCCTTTCCCTCCCTCCCTCCCTCCCTCCCGTCATGCCTCTCCCTCCCTCCCTCCCGTCATGCCTCTCCCTCCCTCCCTCCTGTCATGCCTCTCCCTCCCTCCCTCCCGTCATGCCTCTCCCTCCCTCCCTCCCGTCATGCCTCTCCCTCCCGTCATGCCTCTCCCTCTTTCTGTCTCTCTCTTTCTTTCTCTTATCACTCCAAGCGCATGCACTTGCTAGCTTGCTCTCATGCACGCCTCTGGCTCGTTACTGTTTGCATAAGCCAAGACTTAAAACTTAGCAAGACTCTCATGATTTTATTCTGTTGTAGTGTGTGTGTGTGTGTGTGTGTGTGTGTGTGTGTGTGTGTGTGTGTGTGTGTGTGTACAAACAAAGAGGTGATCGGGCAAGATGAGAGTGCAACCAGTTTCACCTTTCTGCCATTTGCTTAAACTCTACAATGAACATGGTTTAGACCTTAAGAAAATAACATAAGAGAAAATAACATATATTGAGAATATTTTCTCTCAGTATGTAATAAGGTTTTCATGCTACCCCTTATTCTCTTTACAAAGAACAGGTTCCAGAATGTAATCTGGCAAATAAGAAGCGAACTTTAGCCTTTTCTATTGCCATTTCATCCAATGTTATTTCAAGTCAAGGGCTAGGTTCACATTATAAACCTTATTGCTCAATTTCAGTTTTTTCCTCAGATTCGATTTTTCTGACTTGATGGTTCACACGTGTAGGTATGAGGCTCAAATCGTTCATTAATGTGAAAGAACATTGCACTGCATACACACATTCTAAGCACCAACATCATGTGAATGAACCACGTGTCATAAACAGCAAACTAACTAACCAGCAGAACAACAGTACCCTGCAAAGAACAGCTCTAAGCTGTTCATTATTAGAGTGAGACAGAGAAGAAAAAGTGTTACTGGCTCTAATTTCAGGTCTGGGACTGGTGCCACATCAACTCTGAATAATGATGCATGCACAATGGGGAAAAAAGAACACCTCAATCCAATTTGAGCATTGTCATTAAGGTTGCATGGCCACGAGTCAGACGTGTCACAGGTATAATCGAAGACCACATACGTCAGTGTCACAGGTCAGATCCATGCAGCTCTGAAAAAAAGATCTGTGTCTCATTAAGGTTAAAAAAATCGGAATTTTGCCACTTCAGCCCGGTAATATTGCTATAGCCAAAAATAATCAAAAAGTTTAGTTTGCTTATATGGTCATCGAATAATTGAACGCAGTGTGTAATTTTCAAGCTGTCAGCCAATAAATGTCAAACCATCTATCTAACAGCTGCTAAATGTTAAACCGTGCTGCTAACTAAGAGAGAGGAGCTGTTTAGCTGTAGCTTGGCTAGCATGATAACAGCTCTGCTTACCACACTCTGCCTAACTAAAGCACTGACACAAGTTTAAATGATAATAATTAAAATCTGGGGGAGTGAAGTTGAGCAACTGGCACTGAAGTGACAGGCAAAAGTAAACCTGTTCTATGTTATTTGGATCTGTAGGCTAATCAGCTAACTGAATGTTATCATAGCACACAGGCTGCAGACCAAAATAGTGCCACACAGAGAGTAATATCGAATGACTGAGTATTGAAGTGACCGAAAACTGAACTCAAACCTGTTCTATGGTGTATGGGATTGTACCATTTTAACTAAGCTAATGATAGCTTAGTTAGCAGGCCAAATGCACAACACAGACTTGGTACCAGCTAACTCATGCTAAAATGACACCCTTTAGAGGATATCTGAGAGCCCAAAGGGGAGTGATGAATTTGTTCTGTGGTGTGTGTAGTTTCTAGTCATTGCTAACACTGCTGTCATGCTTTTTCTGAGGTTATTCCTGGCTCTGATTTTTCCCTTGTTTCTATCAGCAATACCTACTGGTGAGCTCCCACACCACCAGTCGGTGAGCTCCTCTAAAATGGGTGGAATGTGTTTATTCGGCTGTTCAGACGTGGAATAGAAATTGTACATGGTGTAAAATACCACCATCTTTTTTTTAAGATTGTTTATGATTTTTAAATAAAGTAGTATAGCTTATTACCGTTATACTGCCAAACCCTACTAAGCACAGATGAGTTTAAGTTCTCTTTGTCAAACTGTGTCCGGGTACTGTTACTCTTGGTGTTCAGAGCTGTTCACTTTATCCTCAGTTCACTTTCCCCTAAAGTTTCCATTCTGTATATTTGCGGAATTGTGCGCTTTGTTGCTTTGATTTGACGTCTTTTGTGTTTACATTCTGATCTTCCACTATCTCATATCAGATAGAATGTATTCAGTTATGTAGATTTTGTAAAACTGTCACAATAGGCAGGCCTCTCTGCTCTGCCATTGGCTAGGTCTGTTGAAATCAGCAAAGGAAGGAAATTGAGTCACTCTATAAGCATGAGTTCAGCAATAACTGTACAAACAGTACAAATCCTTTTATGTCAGTCATTCATTATGCTAAACAGTGCTGAGACTAAACAGCAGACACTTTAAATAAAGTAAAAATTTCTTAAATTCTCTAGAATTCTGTGATATCCTCGCTTTTACTCTTGTAGATGACAAAAGAAAGATGTTCATCTGAATCAGTGAAGTTAGCACTGGACCTGTTAATACAGGTAAGGCACTGCAACAGTGTGTGAACGCACTTCCATGTGGCAGGTTTTATCAGTCCAACTAGAAACAAATTTCTGCTAACAGTTGCTTGCTCTGTGCTCCATAACTGAGCTTTTCAGAGTGAGATAGTTGGTGAAACTCCCAAATTGAAAATAAAATAATAATAATAATTGCGATCAGGTGATTATGTAGTAATAGGTCTAGTAAGGAGTGAAACTTTATCGCCACTTGCTGCTGGACTGGACCTGTTTTCCCTTTTTGCACACTCGCACAAGTGTTGCGGAAACTCAAACTGAGAATGAATATAGGGTTGACAAACGCAGAGATCACAGTGAAAGCTGGAGAAATATTTTACTACAAACTGGCAGCTAAATTAAAATTGTAAAGAGTAGACCTGACGATTAACTGCCATATAAACATTTCTGAGTAAAGATTCTATTGTCTTTTTGTTTATTTGTTGCAACTACAGCAGCTAATTCAACTGATTAGCTATCTTGCGATACAAAATCGAACGTGACTGTGGAAATTAATTAAAGTTAGCTTTAATAATAGCGATCATCTGAAATAATTGCGATCAGGTGATTATGTAGTAATAGGTCTAGTAAGGAGTGAAACTGTTCAACAAACAGCTCCACTTTATCGCCACTTGCTGCTGCACACGTGTCATGCATGCAGCTTTCTTTTTTTTTCCTCTTTTCTAGCTTAGTCATTTGCTACTGCCTGAATCGCTCATTGAGTTACATTGCTCACCATCTCGCACTACAAGATGACAATGTTTTGAGTTGTAAAAATCTTAACTTTTTGATTATGATTACTCCAGAAGTTGAATCACTTGTGTCTCCTCTTACACCACCAGATCGCCTGTGCCATCTGTTGTTTCTGATCAAGCTCCTGACTTGAAAGATTGCTTAAGGTTGTGACAGTTTGCCAGAAGGGCAAATCAGGGTTAAAAAAGGGCTTAAAATCAGGCTGAAATTATGTAGTGTAGGTCCAGCTTTAGCTAAAGCTGGTGCTGGATTGTAACTGCAAATACTGCACTTTCTTGAGGAGAGATTTGAAATGGTTAAGCTAACATAATAACACAATCACAATGTTGTCTTTCTTTCTTTTTTGTTTGTTTGTATTTCCGCTAATGCTATTGTTTTCCAAAAATGAAAAATCCCTGCTGTCTAGATAAATAGCTTTACGTATAATTCTCACATATTGCCTGAAACTTTTGCACAGTACGGTTTGTCACCAAGCTTGTGCAAATGCTGCTGATATGTTCTTTGATGCAGCACATGGGAAGACGCATTCCACAAGGAAAGAACTGTCAAACAAAGTTTACATGGAGTCTGAAGTCATTTGGGATTCAGTTTAGGGAGCTTAAGGGGCAGTGTCTGACTGCTGGCTCTTACTTAGAAATTCTGCACAACCACATCTGAGTGGATTAGGAGCGAGATGAATGAACGTTGTCTGGATTACTGTAGCTATGTGTAGGCTGTGGTGTGATGGCTGACAGTTGCAGGATCAGGTGTAGCCAGTGGTATTCTTTGCAACAGCATTGGTGCACATGCTTCCAGGTCACACATGCCAATTATTGCAGCACAGGTGGCCAACCCCAGGACTGCAAATCAAAAGTCCAGGGTTTAAGTAACAAAAAGGTGTGAAGGTGTGTATTTTAACGATGTACTAGCTCATACTATGTTATTACAATAGAAGTGAGCAAGTGAGACTCTGTTGCACAAGGAAATTGTATTTGTATTGGTTTTGCGTGCGTGCGTGCGTGCGTGTGTGTGTGTGTTCTTTTTTTCATTGGCTGTTCAATCATGTGATGTCATGAAGGGGTTGCCAATTGATTGCTGTGCCACTCTTCTTTTAGTGCCTAGACAAATAGGTGACACTGGCTGCTTGCACCAGCTCTGTGTAAGTTCAAATGTTGGCTAGTTGTAACATAATTGTTTAAGTTCAGGCTTATGCATTGCAGTCCAAACGAGTTGCACCACACAAATTAGTTTTAACGTTGGGCTTAGTAGTTACTAAATATATACACCTCCCCCTAAGCAGGTATAAGTTAGGGGAAATCATCGGAAACCTCATAGAAAGCACAAAAAGCCAACTGCTGCTGTGTTTCCATGGCAGCGGGTTTACTGATTGATTTTAAACATGTTATCATCATGTTAAAGCAATGTACGCATTAGATATTTTTGCCATATTGTCCATCCCTTTTTTATTTATTTATTTATTTTAATTATTTTTTTGTTTTTTATAAATGCAGTTTACTTTCTCTAGCTTGGATATACCAGTTAAGCCTCATTGGGAAGAGAATTTTATTACGGTCAAATATAAAGAAAAACCCAATCTTTGTTTTTTTATTAGTTTTTACCTTTTGCTGTTGTTGGAAGAAAACATCTCCAAAATGATAAGTTTACAGGAAATTTAGAAAAATATTTACAATTTATTTAGATAAATCAGTACCTGTAGAATATTTTCTGCTTCAATTCTGAAGTGCCCTCTCCCTTTTCTTTTAGGTCAGTCTGCAACACTTGGAAAGCTTCCTGTGTTTGTTCCACTGTGTGCAACAACTCAGTGAGCCTGAGGCCCTTAGGTTCTGGTATGTTCTTTTTTCATTTTGCACATATTTGTGCATACACATTTATTAACATTTGAACATGTAGGTTGAAAAATGCACGGTGCTTGCGTGTTCTGTAAAACTGTAACTGACGAAGCTTGGTCTACCCTAACCACAAGCACACCTACTCTTGGTGCATGTTAAAATTGTATTTACAGCACTGATGCGTGCTGCTTCTAGCATATGGTCACTTGTGATTGCTCAGCAGGAGGTGTTGTTTTCTCTTAGAGAAGCTCAGCTTCATACATAGTATTGCACAATTTAGTAAATGCTAATTAAATGGAACAGCGTTAACTAAAGCAGAGCTTATAACTTGGTGCCGCCACCTACACTGTGTTTACACTTGTATTTAATTAATTTATTTAGTTGGCCTTTAGACATAAAAAAAAAAAATGAATAAATAATTCATCCCCATAAATTCTTTCTCTCCATCCTGTCCTAGACTGCCAACAGCTTGCCCTGTTCTTTTCACGCTTAAAGCACTGAGCCACTTCCTGTATTAACAAACACTGTAAACACTCATCTCTTGTTCCTGTTTACAGTCCAACTTCTGCTGACTCTGTGTAACTACAAGTACGTCTGCATTAGCGTAAACAAAAGTACTAGCAGAAGCATTATTAAACATACCCATATATACTGTACATAAACACAGTTGATAAAGGTAAAACAAACATAAAGTGACTTAGTCAGGTATTGAATCATCACTTGCTGCAGGAGCAGCTTCAGCGTGTCTTTGCATATTCTACAAGTCTCTGAAACACTACTGGAGGGATGAAATACCTTTAATTTAAAAGGTATTTCATCAGTTGCTGTTTTGATGATGACTGTGAAGTGTCCAACACATTGGTCCAAAATCTTCCACAAGTGTTCAACTGAGTGACCACAGGAGAAAGTCTGGTGGCCATAGCATATGAAATGCTTCCTTTTTTGTTCTGATCAACTTATTCAGAGACCTCCTCGTGCCCTGTGGATGAGGGCAGTGTCATCCTGGAAGAGACCACTCCCATTAGGATGGAGAATGTTTCTTCACAGGATAATGTTTCTTCACAGCATAATGAGTGATGAATTAGGTAATTAGGTTGGTTTAAAGTCATATTTTAGTTTTTAGTGAAGATTTAGTCAGTGGAACTCAGTTTCAATTTTAGTCTAATTTTAGACAATGTTTTAGTCATAATTTTCTCAGACAGTTTATTGATAGTGTGATGGATTTTGCTGAAAGATATTTTTCCTGGCTGTAAAAATTCCATGAGAAGTAAGCATATCTCAAAGTATATGTTTAGTCCTGTAGGCTGAGAATGTGTTACTGCCTTACCGTACTTTTTTCAAATATCATATTAAAATAAATGCCTGAGTCTCACCACGTCCAAAGCCATGACATGTAACATTATATTTGCCTAATGTTGTTGAATCGGTCAACATATATAATTGATATTCACCTTGGCAGACGTTGCAGGAAGGCGTGTCTTCAGGTGTCTTTTCAAACTCACATGGCACTTCATTCTTATTGGGAGCAGTACACTCAGTCTTTCTTGAATACAAGAGAAATGTGTCCACAGTTTGTCTTTCCTCTTTCTTCCCACCTGACAGGCCGCTGATGTAGATGTAGCACTCATCATTTGAGAAGCCAGTTAATAGCTTTTTAAGCTAGTTATGTTTATTTGTACAGACATGCACCAGGCAGGAAAAAAATCAAGTCATTCAAATCATCCAGTGAGAAAGATGCACGGAGGCCGGTAGAATTTGTTTGTGTACTTGCAGATTTATGCATATAACTGATTGTTTTCCTTTTTAACCAGTCAATGCTTTGAGATGGCTGCTGTGATCTTGGTTGTCTGTCCAAACAGAGCTAATCACTTTGTCTCTTCTCTTTACTCAAAAGGGCATAATGAACAGAGATTTTGTCGGGTGTTTGTGAAGCATTCAGCAAAGTTTACATAAAAAACACAAAGCAGAAATATGATAAAACACTCCTCAAAAATCATCAAAATGCACTCATCAGACCTCTCTGAGAATGGTCTGGGCGTGGTCTTAATTAATAAACTAGGCTCCCTTCAAAACCAGCTAACAATTTAGCTGCAAAGATATCAAGCTATATACAAGCTATAGCTTAGCCAGTAAGATTTATGACGACTAACATTACCTTTCATGACAAGTTTGCCTAAAGTTAAGGAAAAAGTACAGGTTATGTTAAAGTTACTCACATGTTGTGGCCGTAGACTTCTTCTGAAGTTCTGCTTCTGATAGGAGAGGTAACGTTAAAGTAGGTTCAGCTCAAGCCTTCAAGCTAAGAGTTTTAGCATAACCACTTGACTTCTGAGTAAAGTTACTGAAGCTGTCCTCAGTGAAATGTTTATTACTTATGCTGTTTGTGTTGTAGACGACACCACTGTGTCCATGACGAACTAAAAACTTGTCCAGTTTTCATGTGATGGTACCTTAAAAAGGTCAGGCCTTTATCCACTCTCCTGTTGGATGGGCATCCAGGGAATGCACACACATTGAATGCTTACTAAGATAGCTTTAGCTCACCAGGTTATTTGGACTCAAAGGGAGGGTGGAGCCATGTTAGCCTTGTGATGGGTCAGGGTTATGCTGACAGTATATAACCCTGACCCACTTTTGAGCCACTTTTAGTAATGCCCATCCTACATTGAGAGGAGAGCAATACTGATGAAATACAGCAGACATTTATTTACTTTGGGAAGATATTCATAAGACATACTTTGTACATTTACATTGGGGGCCCTGAGGAGCCAATTTAATTACAAAGAATGATAGAAAGATTAGAAAGATTAAGGTTCCCAGGGGCTTTAAAAGGTCCCAATCCAAAAAAAAGGTTCCCTAACTTATGTAGCATGTAATATATAAACACTGTTAAAGATTGACAGTGTACCATTTACCCAGTTTTATGTAGAAACTAACCTGCTAGAGGTCCATTTTGAATTTCTGTGATATTAAGAGAACCAGCTTATTTTCATGTAATCACTTATTTAGCCTATAGCAGTTTAGCTCTACCCAATTACACTAAAGTTCTAGGTAGTGTTTCAGTTCTAAATGCTTATTGTATAAGGCACAGTCCAAGACAGCCAAACAGAACACTATCTAATTTCAGTCTTAAAGGCACAGTAAGTGGTCGGAAAGTGGTTCTGTTAAAAAATAAAATAAAATTAAATTAAACTAAAATTAAAAGTGAAATTACTGCCATTTTACTACATAAAATAACAGAAATGTTATAAGTGGACCTGAAGAGAAAAAAATGCACAAGAGAGATGTAGGATATGGGCCCTTTAGGGGAATTTACTTGTCGAGTATAGGGCAAATCAGCATTACTTCACTTCTGGGTGGATAATGCCAGTAACACTGCACAGATATAACAGGATGTTGTACCAATCCTGATACTAATTTGAGAGTTATTTAACCAAGGTGATGATACATCTAAATACTGAGATGGTGTATACCTCTGCATATTTGTTATTAAATACAGGTGAACTATATGCTCATAATGTCGTCGTTGTTGATATTAAACTGACATTACACTAGTCTTTCTGATAACTTCATCTTTTTTTTTGTCATTTAATCATTTAATCACGCACCAGCCATTTATTTTCACTGGAGTGTTTAAGGAAGAAAACATAACTTTATAAGTCTTTACCTGCTATCATAATGCTAATAGCTGTTATGTTGGTGCCAACCTAAGGAGGAAGTCACTGGGTTTTGTATTACTTTTAGCAGCTCTGCCAGCTTTTGAGGGCTGGAAAATGAGAAAAGCCTAAACCTGAACCAGTATATTGCTGAGTGTACGTGTTAGCTGTGATCTTGCTTCCCGGCCATAGATGGGGATGAGGAGAACTTTTTTTACTCTAAAAAGTGTCAGAGTCAGGACTAGTTGCTCTGAGGTAACTTTAGCATGCTTTTTCACTGCAGCAGTGAGGCACAGAGGAGCTCCAAAACATAGGGGTATTTATTTGTGGTTTCATGCACTGGAATTAAATAAAGAGAATATAATAAATATAGCTTTCCTGATAGATTTTTTTCAATCTTTCTCTCCCCCTATCAGCAGAAAAAATGGGATATGTTCACACTTCTTAAAGGCATATGGACCCTATTTCCCCCAAAATGTTTGACCTTACAGCCTCAAACACAACAATATTTTACCGTTTTTGGCCATATTTTGGTCCAGTCTGTTCTGTTTGTATTAACTCCTACTTAAAATAAGCTGCTTCTGTTGCTCACTGGATGCGTTTTCCACCCAGAAGTATAGCCAATGTTTTACAAACATTCTGATTTGGTCTATTAGACAAATTCAGTTGGTTTATCACTAGAGAGTGAGCCACTGTTGCAAAAATATAAATCTGTAAATATATAAACCAGAGATTCCCCTGGTCATGGTGTCCATGAATGATTCATTTTGATGGACAATTGATGGTGAAATTATGGGCATGTGTTGGTTTTTTGACCATCATGTCAGTATGAACATATATCAGTAAAATTCCAGACACAAAAGAGATATCAGAAAAATCAGCAAATAGAAACGAATCAAAGAAAAAACTGTCAAAATGAGTAATACATGTATATCAGAATGAGAGAAAATGAGTTGTAATCTTTTTGAAAAATTTAAGTTTGATTAAACTCTAAAATTTGCAACATTTTGTATATTTTGAAATTTTTTATTTTGGACTTTTATTTAAAACATTTGGCACAAAATTAACCCCATAGACATATGGAGACTGATTTAGGACATGAGTTAATGTTACACATCAAAGGAAATCTTGTGAAAAGGAAACATGTACATCATGTTTTCGGGCATTTAAATTATCTAGTTTGATTGCCGCTTGTGATAGTTAGTAGCTGTTGGCAACTGGTGTTGTGCAGCCGCAGGATTTTATTTTTGTTAAAATTTAATATGGAGGGAGAATAAAACATTTTACCAGACATTGAGCACAATCTCAATTTAACGGTCAGAAATGGTCATAACCGTAAATATAAACACAAAGAGGTGAAAACTTGACAATTATGGCAGTGTATCATGGCAGTGCGTGAACATAGGAGCCACTCCAGCAGGACTTAAAACTGAACAATTCAACTAGGTTGTTAGTTGTCTTACATTTAAACTCTATTTGGATCAACATATCTTTTTATTTTATTCCACATATTTTCTTATTTTTGTTTTTCTTTTTTTTTCCCCACATTTCAATTTTTTGGATTTTTTACTCATTTTTACTGTACAGAAAGTGTGTGAAATGAACTTTGTAGGTGAATGAGTTTATTTTTACCATTAGTATTGGGGCTGTGAATGTCCTTCTCAACACTTAAGATAAGAAAGTGTTGCATGGCTTCCATGGAGCCATCAGTGAACTGCATACTGGGGTGGCTTTTTCTGCATCATGAATTGGTGCAACAGATGAAATCATACAAACGTCAAGTCAGGCCTATCTATATCTATATTATGCCAGCATGGTTCACTTTACACAAACCTACTTATAACTTGCTTCATACCTTGCTTCTTTCTGCTTTATGTTGCCAAAAACAGAATTTAATTGGGTGCATTTTTATCAGTTAGATTGGGGCAAATGTAAAAAATAAAAAAGCAGCAAATGCATCTATTGCAATAGAGTCTAGCTGCTGGCATGCACTCTGTCAGATGCACTTTTAGCCCCAGTGACGTCATGTACACATGCACTCTGCCACAATGGCACAAGCAGCCCAACGCACAGTAACATTTGGCTGCTTAGCGAGTCGAGAGGAATCTTGAAAGTGTTATCACCGTAGTTTTCGTTTTCTGTCTCAATAACCATATCACTTAATTTTCCGTAAAGACCATAGTTAGAAAATTCTATTTAATGTATTTTTCATGAGTTTCAGCAGTAGCCTGTTTGCTTTTTCTGCTAAACAGCGTGACACAATGTCTTATCGTCATGGTAAGATTTTTGTTAAATTACCATATTTAATTCCATTATTATAAGTATGACAAAGCAAAAACTATTCAGTGTATATCATGTAGCCCAGCAGTACCTGGTTTGCTGTTTTTGCTCATCAAACAGACAAAACATTGAAATGTTCTAAATTGTGACTGGTGCTGTAACACTGTTAGTGGGTAGTGATGGTTAATGTTTGTTTGAATGCAAGCTGTTTTAATTAGTCAGTTGGGAGTTACCAAGTATCGGCAGCTAGGAAGACCAGTGGCAGTTACTCATCAACTAAAATCTAATGATCAAGGCGGTCTTGCTCACCACCTTGAAGAACTTAACCATGACTGACCCCTGAAGTCTTTACTACACTGAAAAACTGTGATGCTGCCTTGGGTGATATAACAAGCTAGCTGATGTTCTATATATAAACGCAATGGTGGATTCTAGAGAAAAGATGGTGTTCACGCTGGAAGGCAGCCTTTGCCAGTTCACGGAACTGGCTTTTAGCCTCCAGAATGCACTGGAAAAGGGGCACCATTTTCCGCTTGGACTGAAAGCTGAGCGTGTCTTTGTTGCCCTCTGTGCCTGGCTCTGTGAGTCGCTGGTACTGGCTTTTCCACGGAAGAGCAGCAAGTTTGTCACAATGTTGGGCTATATTTGCACAGCAGGTAAAAGTGGCCTAAATCTGATTTTCTCAACAATTCTGATTTTTTTTTTTTGTTTGGCTGTTCACAGTATCTTTTAAATGTGACCTATATGCGCCATTAGTCTGAGCAGATCACACTCCTAAACTAACCCGTGTGCGCAAAAGAACAATGCCTAATGTTGCTTCATGTGGCGCACTCATCCAGAGGTAAACAATCATGACAGTCAACAAACGCCAGTCCGCTCCCGGAAGGTTCAGTTTCGTCTTCACTGGCATCACAGGAGAGATTATGAAGTTCCAATATTTAACAGATGGGCTCATCACTCAGAATGTGTTCGAGTTTGCTGTAAAAAATTGCAAGTTATTTGGCCACAGTCACTTCTTTGGTTCTTGTCCTTGGATTCTTTAAGTTTTTTTTTTATTTTTTTTTTGATGCTGCAGTTTTGTTCTCCTATGGCTGTGTTCAGACGTTTTGTTCAAAATCTCTTTGAACATGGAGCGGTTGCCATAAGTGCCTTCTTATTTTTTGGTACAGAAACATCAGTTTAAATGTTTATGCCGTCTCAGCAGCATGAAATTCTGACGAATATCGAGTCGGATTGACGTAAAAGTCGCACGAATTCCGATCTGGCTGTTCTGACTGAGTCGCATTGCCGCATATCGGATACGTATTGAATTTCAGTACCACATATGAAAGCGTCTCGAACCAGAATTAAAAATGTCAGATTCACTGTGTTTTTTGCTGTTCACACTGACACAGACAACACGTCTGTGTCAGATATGATGAAAAAGATTGGATTTGGGCGACTTTCACCTGCGGTGTGAACAAAGCCTTAGCGACAAAGCCAGTGACATGGGTATCGGTGCCTTCCATTCGCAAGTACAGAGGGTAATGAGAGGGTCATCATGTACTACAGCCGGCAGTTGAGCAAGCCAGACAGCAGTCACTATGTAACATAGAGGAAATTTATGGCTGTTGGACACGTAACACCACATGGGCCCACCGCCAAGGCACTCTCCAGGTGGGCAAGACTCTGATATTCTACTGACTGGGCTGCTGCCTGGACGTTAAGCTCTACACGCACTGCTGCAGTCTCTGGACCGGAGATGGCGCTCAGGAGGCAGGGCACAGGACTCGTGCGCCGCCCCCCCCCTCACTCGCGGTGTTCCTCTTCCCGCCGTCCTCGTCGGGCTTCATCCCCCCTCTGAGCTCGGGCCCTGCCTTCCTGTCGGCTTTGGCGGCCACCATCGGGGCCCGGTGGACGGGTGCACGCCACAACTATATATTGTATTGCCGAGGAAAGACCACAATTAGTTCAGGCAGCTAAAGACCTTGAACAAAAAAGCATGTGTAATTATCAAAAATGACACAGAGTAAAAGATCACCTTTGTTTGTTTATTTCCTGATCAGTTTTAACTAATTTTGCCAACGTGATTTTCTGTTTGTTTTAAATCGGTTTTGTTGTTAATCTAATTTGCATTAATGCACTTTGAAATCAACTTTCTTAAAAAGGCAAAAAGAAATGCATCAGTGAATCATATGTGCCCTTTCCTGTAATGTAAAATTAGTATGCCCTTAATTGTAACAGCGCTTTTATTGATGGGTTTCACACTTGCTTGTGAGGAATGCTTTTGTCTGGCATGTTTGGAGCACCTCTCCAACAGAAGACCCACAGATAAATTCTGCACTGACACTGTAAAAACTGGGTGCATTAGAAATGCACAAGCAACTGTGTATATATACCATAACAGTACTTCGTTTGATGTATTGTAAGGGTAAAGAGTAAAATTGTGTTTGCTGTAGGACTCAGTGTAAGTTAGTCTTAGAGGGTAGTTTTTTTTTATATTTTACTCTTTGCATAGTATTTTATTTTTTTATGTAATTTTATTATTAGACCAAAAGACTTAATTAGAATAAATGATCTGAAATAACCTGAACAGATAAATCTCTAAATTTATATTCATGTGAAATATAAATGTTCATTCTTTGCTCTTTGAGTCCATTTGCGTAAGCCATTCATTATAGATTTAACACAGTATAAAGGTTGTGCCAACCAACCCTTCTATTAGGCACAGCATATTCAAAATCTAAAGTCTCTACATACCAGTAAAATAACATAATGTTGCACTTATTTTGGTCAGCATTTTTTGGGCTTTTGTTGTATCTAGGTTTGTATGATATCAGTAATTTGTCTCAGGCACTAGGAGTTGCAGTGAAAAGTGTGACATCTAACTGCATGTCCCTATACACTTTAGCCAACACGCTGTTATTGTTCTGCTTTGGAAAATACCAGCCCTGTACAGCCCCATAAACAGCCTCCTGACAACTTTTATTAAATTCATGGCATCTTGCTAAATCCTAAAGCTCTATTCCAAGTACTTTTTTTAGTTACAAATTTTTGAGGTTTTTGGCCCTTTTCATCATTTTTTGAGATTTTTTTGTATGTGCACTCTAAGCCTCATCAGTTGCTTATTTTCCGCCGGATGTTGAAACTTGTGCTATTTGTACTCATTTGCATCATGTATTCATGCAAATAGTTTTTGCTGAATGTTTCACAGTAATCAACCATAAATAAACAATGAATCATTAATTTTCAAAAGTTCTCACTTTCTTGTAACTAGAGTTTGATTCAGTGTAATACTAATATGGTTCTACCACATCTAGAAGTTACTTGGTCCTACATAACAAATTGAGTGTCACAAGTCTTGCTTAATATAGCTGAAAACCCAATCTTTAAGATGTTTTGACTGTATATTATATATACTGTATATTGTATCCCAAGAAGGATTATTCAAATTTGCTTGAAACTTGCAGATATATGTAAAACATGCAAAGATATTATATTATTCCATCATTTAATATTTTTTTAAAGTAGCTAATTTTTCATACTTTTCACTGGCTGTAATATTACATTCAGTGGTTTTATGCACAAGTAAAAAAGTGCTTGGTGTAGAGCTGTACACAGCTTATTTTGTTTAGTAAATGTGAGAAATGACTTTTTTCTTTTCTTTAGGCAGGCAGAAGTTTAGTTGGGAGTTGTTGGTATTTTTCAGATCTTTAGTTAACAAGAACCAGTTACTCCCAGCTGTTGGAAATCCGTTAGCAAGAGTTGTTATCATGATTTGGTAGTAATTGATTAACAATAGTAACAGACAAACTGTAAGTGCACAGATGTTAGCATGTATGTATGTTTCAGTAGACTTACTACAAAGCCTGTCCATGCCACTGGTGTCTTGAGCTCCTGAGTCAGACCTGATGCCACAGGGTGATCATCTCACAATCAGGAAAGCATCCATTTAAAATGAATGAAATACACGAAGGCTTGGTGAACCTCACACCAGTGGACGATGCTGATGCATTTTATTTCTCCAGCATCTTTGTAGGAGGACAGTGTTGTTTAAATGACACGTTTACTTACACGTTAACTGAGTGTTTAAAGGTTGGGTTGGAGTATAAAGTGTATTAAAAGGTCAATTCCATTGTATGTATTATAGTAACTATATCAAATGTTGTATTAAAACCAATGGCTAAATAGAAAGTCTGTATCGTGCACTTTTCTAATTAGATTGTAACTTTTTTGTGCCTTACTCCACAGTTTAGATGTCCAGATTTCCTTTTTTGTTTGTCAGTTTTGTTTTAGAGTGTGCGTCAGCGTACCAATTTGTTCTACCTTTGACCTTGGGACAGCAGTTGCATTTGAAATTCTGTAGGGAGCCTGATCTGGAGGATGGAATAACAGGTTGATGTGATACAGTAAGCCTCTTAGTTAGACTAAGCGTCAGATGACAGGTGCAGGGCAGGGTCTTCTGTTCTCTTTGAATGTGATCCCATTGCATAACTGCTAGATTCTCACTACTTAAGTCAGCACACAGGGCTCACATAGGCCTCAGACTATGTTCCAGTTCCTGCAATGCAGCTTTTATTAGTTCTTAGAATAACAAAAATTAAAGACTGCGTCAAACCTGAGAGTACTAAGAATACCACAATATAAAAAACGAGAATATGCTTTGTACAAGATAGAAATAAAATGCGTTTTTAAGTAAGTCTTGTTACTTGAGTACATATTCTTAACTCGTGTAATCGAGATCTTCACATTTCTTCAGTATTTGTTAACCTGGTAATATATTTACGGCACGAAGTCTAAGTAGCTAAACTGTTAAATTAGAAGTTAGTAACGTAACAACATTTTGCTAGAGCAAATTACCAAATTGTACTTTGAAAGACACTTTGACAATACATGATATGTATCACAAGGTTTAGTTTTTCTGAGGTTTCAATGGAACTGAAAAAAATCAGAACCAGTAATGCCACATTTAAAAGTACTATGAAAAACTGTGAATACAGTATTTTTTTTATTTTTTTTCCCTGAGTATTGTTTCACATGCTCCATTGCACTAAATACAATTAAACAGGACTAATTACGCTTTGATTGTGATGAAACATGCAGTAGGTCAGCGTTCTTTTAATACTGATGATATCCACAATATGTTCAGAAAACCATTTTACAGTGTAATGTATCACAGTAAGATAAAATATCGTCCACCCTTACATCTGTAGCTAAAAATCTATACTTTTCTAGTTGGGTAAGTTAGCACAGGACTGTTACGTATCTCTGTTCATTTCTCTCCCCTAGTTCTGATATGAGTGGTGCCAGTAATACTCTGGCAAGGGAGTTCCTGACAGATGTCCACCAGCTTTGTAGTGCTGTGGCTCAGCAGGCAGAGGCCCAGAGGATGGAAGAAGAGGAGGAAAGTCACATGGTGGCTCTGGGAGAGTACTTGGTTCGAGGCCGTGGCTTCCTGCTGTTAAGCACCCTGGATTCAGTAATCGATCAGGTCAGTCAAAGTCATTGTTCAATTATATCACTGTTTTTCATATATATATATATATATATATATATATATATAGTCTGGGGATGTGCATTCTGCCTAATTTTTGTAGTTGAGTTTCTGCAAATGTTAATAAATACAACCCTATTTCCGGAAAAGTTGGGATGCTGTGCAAAATGTAAATATAAACAAAATGCAATAATGTGCAAATCGTTTTAACCATATATGTAATTGAAAATAGTACAAAGACAACATATCAGATGTTGAAACAGAGAAATGTTATTGTTTTTTTTGTTTATTTTTTAAATATGCCCATTTTGAATTTGATGCCAGCAACACATTCCAAAATAGTTGGGACAGGGGCAGCAAAAGGCTGGGATAGTGTAATGCTAAATAAAACACTTGGTGGTTAATTGGCAACAGGTCAGTAACATGATTGGGTATAAAAAGAACATCTCGGAGAGGCTGAGTCTTTCAGAAGTAAAGATAGGGAGGGGTTCACCACTCTGTGAAAGACTGCGCAGGCAAATAGTGCAGCAATTCGAGAATAATGTTTCTCAGCATAAAATAGCAAAGAACTTTTTGCTTTTCATCATCTACAGTACATAATAACATTAAAAGATTCAGAGAATCTGGTAAAATCTCTGTATGCAAAGGACATGGCTGAAAACTAGTATTTGCTGGCTATGATCTTTAAGCCCACAGGCGGCACTGCATTATAAACAGACATGATTCTGTGGTGGAAATCACTGCATGTGCTCAGAAACACTTCTGAAAAACAGTTTGTTGCTGCATCCGCAAGTTAAAAATCTAAAACGCAAAAAAGAAACCAAATATAAACAGGATCCTGAAACGCTGCCACCTTCTCTGGGTCCAAGCTCATTTAAAATGGACTGAGGGGAAGTGGAGAAGTGTTCTGTCTGATAAATCAAAGTTTGAAATTCTTTTTGAAAATCATGGACATGGCGTCCTCCAGGCTAAAGACCTCCCAGCTTGTTATCAGTGCACAGTTCATAAGCCAGTATTAATGATTGTATAGGGGTGCATTAGAGCACATGGCATGGGTGACGTGCACATCTGTGAAAGCACCATTAATGCTGAATGATTTGTACATGTTTTGGCAACATATTCTCCCATTCAGACAACATCTTTTTCAGGGAAGGCCTTGCTTATTTCAGCAAGACAATGCCAAACCACATTCTGCATGTAGTACAACAGCATTGCTCCGTATTAAGAGTCCGGGTGCTAAACTGACCTGTCTGCAGTCCAGATCTGTCACCCACTGAAAACATTTATGAATGCATTATAAAATGTAAAATACGACACAAGAGATCCCGAACTGTTGAGCAGCTGAAATCCTATGTTAAACAAGAATGGGAAAATGTTTCACTTTCAAAACTACAGCAATTGGTCTCCTCAGTTCCCAACTGCTTACAGAGTGTTGTTAAAAGAAGAGGTGATGAAACACAGTGGTAAACGTGCCCCTGTCCCAACTTTTTTGGAACGTGTTGTCGGCATCAAATTCAAAATGGGCATATATTTAAAAAAAAAAAATTATTTTCTCATTTGTTATGTTGTCTTTGTAGTATTTTCCTTTAAAAATATGGTTCACATGACTTGCATATCATTGCATTCTATTTTTATTTGCATTCTGCACAGCGTTCCAACTTTTTTGGAAATGGGGTTGTAAAAGTGTGGTAAAACCAGCATGCACACCACGCATTGCTGGTGCTCTACAAGTTTCTGAAGTGGAAGGTTTTTCTCAGTTGTGTATGCTTTGAAAGCACAGTATATATCCTCACCTCTTGTTCTCTTGTTCAGAAGCACACTGGTGAAAAAGTACTCTTTGATACTGGCATCATTAAACAGCATTCAAACATGACAAATTTGGTTATGTAAGTCATATCCACAGATTTGTCAAATTGCAGAGACAATTCAAAAAGAGATTAATCTCTCATTATCTTTTTGGATATGTCTTCTGACAATAACTCCACTCTTCTTGCTCCAGTTGAAGTAACACATTACCTATGGCTATTCAGATTTTGGATAGGAGGGTTACTTTAAAAATGTATTCAGTTACAGATTACTGATTACCTGTTTAAAAATATAATTTTAACCTAATCCAAAGGATTATTATGCTAAATTAATGTAATCTGGTATTTCTTTTTGTTACTTTTGGGTTATTTGTCTTTAATGGGATGTTTAGTTAAATAAAGAAAAGAGAAAAATAATTTTAAAAAGACATTTTTTTTAACTTTAAGAATTTAACTTGACACACATCAAACACAAAAACTTAACTATTTTATGAAAGAGAGTGATAAATTATATGTGACTTGAATATTGTACATATCATGAATATTGTACACACATAAACAGTCACTGATCTCACTTTTAGTGAAACAGCCAAACCTAATATATGGCAGCTGTTGGAACAAAACCTCATATCCCCATTTTTGTAATTTTTCAGTTTTTGAGAATTTGAAAATGCCTGTCATCCCTTACATTGTGTAGAAATGAAACGGCCCAAAATGACTTGACTGATGACTATGAAAATGAATGACTGATTCTATTCACTTGCATGAAAAGTAAAGTAGGTTTTTTCTTTCTCTTGTAAAGTTACCATTTTGGAGATACAAGGTTTTGTTCCGACAGCAGCAATATGAAAACATTTTAAGTATAAAGATGACAGATTATAAATTTGTGTAACAGTATAGTTTATTTGAGTTGTATGTATATTCAAACCTTGAAGTTCAGAAATCAAGGTTTGCTTCCCAGGAAAAAAAAATGTGATTTTTAACAGTAAAATAGTTCTAAAAGCTCTGAGACTAAAACACAGAGGAACAGTTAATTGATGTCAAATGATCCAGTACATTGGATCAAATGCAGAGTAGTTAAAAACTATACTGCTGTCTTGAGACTTTTCCTTATGTGACGTATTTATTAAAAATCAGTTTTTCTTATCAAAGTCAAAAGTTCAATCTGGTAGAAATCCTTTTTTGGGACTCCTCATCAACAGTCGTCCTAAATAGAGGTCATTCTAAAAACTGTGTACTGGCCCATAAAGTTTCATGTTGGTGGGTCGTGCTCAGTCTTTGATGATTGTCATTTTAAGATGCTCCCTAATCAACTCTCAGTGGTTGCAGTCCACAGAAATTCTAAAAGCTTTAAAAGGCAGTAAATTAGGCATTAAGTGGGAGCTGATCGTCTTAGTTACAAATAATGATAATTTGCATGATAATTTTGCATACATCATTCAAAAACTACTGAAGAAAGAAATCATACAAGTGAAAACTAACTTTGCCGCTCACTATATTTAATTGACTCTCTTCATGTTTCAGACTGTTAGTTAAAACCTAGTAGGTTAAGGCTTTCAGAACTTTGATTTATAGTTGGTCAAACTGTTTTTTGCAGAGCGACAAACAAGAATAAAGAGTTTACTGTCTGATCAGATTAGTCTTCTGCAGCAGAATCTGGCAATGTGGAAATCCAGGTTAAACGTCTATCAAATATCTTCCAGAAAATGCTGCAGATCTCAGTTCTGCCAATAAAAATAAAATACTTAATAAAAATATATAGATTGGCTGAATAAAACACTGTGAACTATTGTTGGGCGAGGATGTCTTCAGAATTCCCTCCTGGCAGCAGAACCGCCCCCTTCTCCTTCACCAAATTAAGAACGCTTCAAATGTGCATGACTCATAATTCATAGTTATCATCAAAATGGCAAATTTTGGTGAAAGATGACTTGTTTGCATTCGAATGTAATCCTGTTGGTAAACACACTGTTTTTAAAATGTGTCTGTAATCTGATTAGGGTCTTTTTTACTGTAACTGTAACGGATTAATAACCTTTTTTTGTATCCTGATTAAGTAACACAGTTACATATATTCTGTTAATACCCAACCGTGGATGCTAATTTTTTTATCCATCTGAAAAGACTAATTTTAAAGCGAACAGAATTCATGTTTAAATAGGACAAACACCATTTTTGGGGTGCTGTAGTACATAGTATTGTATGTAGTATTTACTGTAGTATGTAGTAATAGTATAGCACATTCACAGCATCAATCTGGTAAGATTGGTTATTTTTGTATGTTTATACTGGCTATGTGTAAAATTATAAAACCTCAAGAGAAAATTAATAATCCATCTGTGTAGATGACAATACTAACAGGCTAACAAAGAAAAATAAACAACAGCACAGGTGGCTTTTTAACAGGAGTGAAGGCTTCTAGAAACTCTAATTTGTGTGTTTTCATGGCTCAGGTACCAGACAAAATGATAAACTACCAACCTTGCATGAAGCTGATCAGGAGGATCTCCTTTTCAACTATCTAATAAACCAGCTTCTGTTTTATTTTCTTATCCATTGATGTTGTGAAATCAGTCACTTTTAATGATGTTCAGTCTGACCATGTGATGTGTAGATCATGATAAAAGCAGGCTAACAAAGAAGAATAAATGATTGCACAAGCACCAGTTGGCAAAGTGACAGTTGCAACTGTTGCAACTAAGGTTCAAACAAGTTGCAAGTGAGTTGCAGAAGGCTTTACTTTTCCTTTTAAGTTATTCTTAGAATTGTCTTCTGTCTCTTTGTATTCTCTACGCTATAAATCAACAGTTTCTCTCCAGATCAGCACTGACAAGTGAAATAATACCTCCTAGACGAGAACTGCCTGTTAAACCTGTTAAACAAATTGCTCAACAGCAAACAAGTAATTTTACAATCTTACAATCTTTTAAACAATGTTTTGGTTGTCTACTTTAAGATAATATTAAACCATATGTTTTCTCTAAGACTACCATAGTATTATAGGATTACTTAGTTTTACCCACAGAAAAGTATTAGTTTAGGAAAAACTATTTCCTGTAGTCAGTGAAGATAGTTTGCCATTAACAAATGAAATAAATTGACATGAAATCCATGATGTTCTTCAGCTTCCACAGACTTCAGCTGGTTTTTCAACTAGACCAGAGAATTTGCTGTTACTCTCTCTTTGCCTCTGTGCCTTAAAGCTGTGAGGACCTTTTGTCTAGAAACTGTGAAACCATTAAATCATATCACTCGTCACAGTCAAATTGTATCACTCACCAACACCGCTGCTATGTTACATCATTTTAATGCTATTTACAACCTTTGTTTTTTTGCCCCAAATGTAGGGGTGGCCAGTTGAGTGTATTGTCTACTAAGAATTTTCATGCAAATTAACACCCACATGATTCACATATGACAGGGCAGTATCAACCCTTGTTTGACACACATGGTTTTTGTATAGAAGCCATGTATTGAATTTCCACCAGCTAGGAGAAAAAAAACTTCATCTTTGACTGATTCTGGTATTATTTTGACTCATTAAGTTAAAATGATTTATTTTCTCAAGATTTTGACTTAAGTCACAAACAATTTTTGGGGATGAGCTGATCTTGAGTTTTGTAGGGACATGGTGTTTGTTTGTATATACAGTGGTTCCAGGTTGACTAAATACATTTGAAAATTTTCCTGAACTTTTTATTTCATAGTCTGTGTATGTATAGTATTTTAAGGCTAACTGTTAAAGTATATATATATTACAAAATATATTTTGTCTCATTACCACAACAGATTGACAATGATTGAGGTTTTTCTTTGTACTTGTGCCACATAACATTTTTTGCTTCACTTCCTTCAGAGTTTACAATATAAACAATCAAATTAAGAGACTTTGCATTGAAAGTGAATAAAATTTCATTTTTTGTAATATTAATAAAAGTAAAAAAGGATAAATATTGATAATAAGAGAGGAATTACCTCAATGAAAATTTGTGTAAACATCTTTAAACAGAGGAAATTAATTTTTGGCTATACTATATGGAGCTCCAATGAATTTTGTTTATCTGCATGATTACTTTGACACAGGCAACACACACAAATGTTAAAGGACATATTTTGAAGCAGTTTCATGAGAATGACCCATTTGGAAACCTTGTGATATTGTAAAATCCCTGTTCAATTTAATGTATACTAGTAAGGACATCCTGGTCGTTCTGGTTACTGTGTGATTTTGGATTTGTGGTGAGTGTAAAGGTTAGCTAAAGGTGACATTTTGCAGCAGAAAGCCACAGCACGCACAGAGTAATTAGTAGCCTTAGTAATGTGGGAATTACACCAAAGAGTTTGCATTGGTTAGTATGAACTTTTAGTGGTTGTTTGGAAAAGAAAATTGTCAAATCATTACTCCATCACTCTTCAAATCACTGTTTTTGCATTAATTCAGTGACCTAATGTTAAATGTTTTAAGCTATTTAGTTGTAATACCAGTATGGCTAGCCTAGTTAGCCCTAAGTGATTGAAAATGAGTAGTAATCTTTTTTGAAAACATTTAACATTTTGGTTGTGGATGTTATTTTTTATTTAAACTTTTGACACAAAATGAACTCAACAAGAAACTGAATCCAGTGTGGTTATTTTAGCATAACTCTTCATTTGAAATGTGGGACATACCCATTTTTTTTTTCCTCTTGAGCTTTTTCAATAGTAGGATAGTAGTGGGATAGGGAGGGGCCACACCCTGAAGCATCCCTGTGTCTGCTCACATAGTTTCTTTGCAAGCAGGGTGGTTAGCATAGCTTAATAATGGTTTACCTAGGGTCACGTGGAACTGACAACAGCAAGCCCCCTGTATTTACTTTTAATTCACACATGCTGGTGCACTTTCTCGTCTCCTTGTGAAGAATGTTCTCCTCAGAATGTTCAGGGTGGAGCTACTATTTAGGGCCAGGCATTTACTCACACACCACATTGCCTTTAAACACACATTTTGGTCAGTAGGAAAGTGTTGTTTGCCTGAGTTGTTCTCATTTGCCCACAGCATGACATTCTCAACTAAAATTCCAACTTAATTTCTGATGGTTCAACTTTAGGAGCTGACCTGCCGGGAAGAGCTGCTCACTCTTTTGTTGTCACTGCTACCGCTAGTCTGGAAGATTCCTGTTCAGGAAGAAAGAGCCCCAGGTTAGTGTCAATGTTCAAGCCTAAGGAATATACCCTACAAAAAAAAATAATCTGACACATCTGGGGATGAGTAGTGTTACATATTTTTCCTCTTCGTTCTGATAGGGTATTTTAATTGTTAGGTTAAAGCTACAAACTGCTGGAAGTAGTAATTTCGCTGCTGCTCACAGCACTATCTACTTTGAAAGATGGTCAGAACATGAATCCTGTATTAAAGATGAAGGCTGTTAGGGCATTGTTTTCGGTCTGCAAGCAGCTGCTTGAACTCCCAAGTGTGTGTAGGTTTTCTGATGCCGTGAATTTGACATGTGAGAGAGGAGGCCTGCTGTACTTCCTTAATGAGTGGATCAATAGATATACTCCAAAATTGCTTGCAGTATAATCTTTTTGCATTAAAAGTGAAGAATGTTTTTGCCTTCCATCCTCTTGGTGATGATATGCATTACTAAGCAGGTCCTTTACATAGTACAGTAGTTGCAGAAGAATATTGGATGACAAAATTGTGCATCATTTTCCATTTTTAGTCCTTGAGGTTGGTTTTCATTTGTGCTTTACTTGGTTGAATTAGTTTGATCTCATTTAACGAATTATGTATTTGTTTTCAATATCATTCTAACATTTTAATCCACATGGAATGGTAAGACACAGTCATCATCTTTGTAGGCAATACTCTTCAGAAATAGTTAAATATCAATCTATGCACAAATCTCATATAGGAGATAGTTGTGTAAATTGTGTCTGTTGCTGCATGAGGCTGATGTTTCTTCTGCGAAACAGTATTTAGTGCTGAAATGCTAATATTTCCTAACATGGGCATCTTACATTGTTTCCTTATTAGTTCCTATAATTGTGCAGTTTTTTTCGGAGGCTTATGCTCTGCTTTCTCATAACCAGATTAAGTCAAATTAGTCAAGTTGATACTAAATCAAGTTTAGAAGACCTCTTTCTTAAGTCACTGGGACATACAGCTATCTTTTGTATCACAGAATTCTGTTTTCTGAACTTTGTTAGATTTTACTCTACCTTCACTCCTGGAAGTACATCTAAACCGAGAAGAAAAAGCTGGTGGTCTGAAGGTGGAAAAAGAGAAAAGTGATTCTGATACCCAAACCTCTGGGACACGATCGTGTGGCAGTTGGAAGTCCCGACGTACACGTAGAACAGCACAGAGATACTCAGTGAGGGATGCATGCAAGTCCCAGCTTACCACATCTGATTCTGAAGCCAATTCAGACGAAAAAGCTGCAAGCACGGGGACCAAACATCGCAGGTCCCATGGTTCATCATTTCGTGTCAGTTGCCAGCATCACCAGTCTGTCATTCCACAGCAACAGCCAGTGCAGTATTCTAGTGTGGATGTTATGAGCAGTCTAGAAAGATCCCAGCCTAATGTGAGGCTCTTTGGATCCCTACAACCCGATAACAAAACACTAACTGATCCCACTGCTCTTTCTGTTTTGAACCGTATGGAAAATTCACCTTTTGACCTCTGTCATGTTTTACTCTCCCTTCTGGAGAAGGTCTGCAAATTTGACATGACCATAAATCACAACCCAGGCCTTGCGGTCAGTGTTGTTCCCACACTCACTGAAATTCTTACAGAGTTTGGTGACTGCTGTGGACCTGGTAGCAGAAGTGGTGGGGGAGGGGTTGATGAACTGGCTGAAGGCTGGACCGAGGAACCCATAGCCCTTGTTCAAAGAATGCTTTTGCGTACCATCCTGCACTTGATGTCTGTAGATGTGGGTCAGAGTGAGGCACTACCTGATAATCTGCGCCAAAGCCTAACTGACTTACTCAGTGCCACGTTGAAGATCCACACCAGCCTTGGAAGACAAGCTTACCCCTTTGCTCCCCGACCCAAAAAGACCCTGCAGGAGGTACAAGAGGACTTTGGCATCTCTAAGTATCGTCACAGGGCCCTGCTTCTGCCAGAACTTCTTGAGGGCATCCTTCAGCTTTTACTTGGCTGCTTGCAAGCCTCTGCCCCTAATCCTTTTTTCTTCAGTCAAGCTCTTGAACTGGTTCATGAGTTTGTGCAGCACCGTGGCCTTGAGTTGTTTGAAGCAACTTGTCTTCATCTTGAAGCCCTAGGTGGTGCTCAGGATTCTGAGGGGGGTGAAGCCTCAGAACGTCTGCGTGGCCTAATTGCTGGTGTGCTTAAGATAATAAGTGCAGTAAAAAAAGCCAAGTCAGAGCAATTGCACCAGTCTGTTTGTGCACGCCGTCGCCACAGACGCTGCGAGTACTCCCATTTTTTGCACCATCATCGCGACCTCTCAGGACTGCCCGTCTCTGCCTTCAAGCAGGCAACTCGTCGCAACCCTTTTGAGGAGGATGCTGAGGGTAGTGATGTACAAGTGTGCTACCCTTATCGCTGTTGCTGTCTTGCAGCCTGTGCACACCAGTGTCTGCGCCTTCTCCAACGCCTGTCACCGTCAGGACCTGCGGTGCTGCAGGTGCTGGCTGGCATGCAGGCAGTCGGTATTTGTTGCTGCATGGACCCACGTTCAGTTATAGGTCCTCTTCTTCAAGCATTTCAAGCACCAGGACTGCGCAGCTATCAGTCCCATGTTCTAAATGTGCTTAGCAGGCTTGTACTGGAGCAGCTTGGAGGAGGACAGCCCTCAGAGAAGGCCAAACTTGCCTCATGTAACATCTGTACAGTGGACAGCAGCCAGATATCTGCCATTGAAGAGACTTTGCATGGCTATGGGCCAGGAAAAGAGATGACCTTCTCTACCTCTCCCTATCCCTCGTACTACTCACAGGGTGTCTTGCCAAGCACGGGGTCTGAGGACATGCTCTGGAAGTGGGATGCATTAAAAACTTACCAGGACATAGTGTTTGGTGGAGACTGGCAGTTGAGTCAACAGGTTGCCAGTCATGTGTGCCAGCTTACCTTGCGAGGCAATGCAGTGGTACAGTGGCAACTGTATACTTACATTTTTAATCCTGTGCTTCAGAAGGGCGTGGAACTAGTTCACCATGCCCAACAGCTAGGTGTGTCCAGTACATGTTCCCAGGTCTGCAGCTACCATACCCAGTGTTTCCCTGTGGAGGTCCTGCTTGTTTATCTTCAGACACTACCTGCTTTACTCAAATCAAGGTAAGCCTTCTTTTCTACTACTTCTCTTCATATAGTGTGTTTTTCCCCCTACTCTGTAGTTTCTACACATACCACTAGGCCTATCAGGACAAAAGACTGAAGAAGTAAGTTATTCTTCAGATCAGATCACAAGCTGAGCTGTAAAAGAATTTCATGCATGTGACTGGCTGGATGAGACAGTGGTCACATGGCCTAAATAGCAATAGCTGCTATGCATTCTCAAATTCCCAATGGATGTCTAGACATATATTTGGAAAAATACTTGTATTATGTATTAAAGTAAAAAAAAAAAACTGTGAGGTAAGGGTAAAATGAAATGTACATTACATTATATACCAATAATAATGAGCCAAGATGAAACTAGGCCCAAAACTAACTGCAGACGTTTTGCATTGATACACTGTGTAAAACAGCACACCTGTTTCAATTTAATAAAGGAATGATTAGATAAACTAGGTGTTGGATTTTAACTCTAAATACTGGGCTACCATGAAGAGAGATAACATACTACCGCATACTTACATAATAAAGCTAACATACACATTAAATCCCTGTTTTGTTTTGTTTTGTTTTTTGTTTTTTTCTCACTTTTTGATACTTTCTGTATTCAAACTTGCTATTGTTGTTTTGTTGTTTTGTTGTTGATATTATTATTATTATTATTATTATTATTATTATTATATTATTAATATTATTATTATTATTATTATTAATGATCCCAACACTGATTATGAGGAATTTAGGCAACAGTGCCCTGAGCAAATGTGTTAACAATCATTGGTCCAGCTACCCTAAGACTTTGGCATAAGAAGGTAAAAAATGACCCTTATTAAAATGATTGTAAAAGCTGAAGTCAATAATATGTGAACATGTGAGTATGTGATTTGTTTATCTTACTACAACTACTGTTGCACGGCCAGGGGAGGGGCAGACACACACTGATTGGGAAACCCAAAGAGAGCTTAGAGATACACACAAACATCAGCTTGAGTGAACCTGTGCCTTATTTACACATTTCTAAGTGAACACACACCAAAACTTAAACATGGCTTCAAGGCCTTTTAATTTCACAAGACAAACGTCCCTCTTGCTTTTGCTCTTTCTCTATCCAGCCTGCGTGTGGCCAATTTTCAAAGAGTCTATGCTCTGGTACACCAGGCTACGCGGTCGACGTTGGCGTGTCCTCAGGACACCAGGCGCCACTGTCGACGCTGGGGTGTCTTCTGGGACACCAGGTGATACTATTGATGCTGGCGGTGACTCTGGAGTGTCCTCTGGGACATTAGGCAGTGCCCAGGCGCTAGGCCATAGCAGGCAATCTGGTCATGGAGAGTCCTCTTCCTCTTCCATGGGCCTGCCCTTTCCGGGCCCACCTCCCCACCCCTGCGAATGACAGAGAAACGACAGGGCACCATGTGCACCAGCCCAATTCTGGCTGCGCCAGGTGCCAGGGGTGTAGTAGCTGATAACTCAGCCCTGCCCACCCGCTGCTCCTCTCATGGGCTTGTCATCTGGCCACTCCAGGCCCAGTAGAGCAAGTACAAAGGGTCCAGGAGGGTGAGGGTGAGCTGCTGCCTCTTTTTTTCCTTTTATCATTTTTAGGCATTTTATTTTAATTTAATCAAAACCAGAACAAAAAACTAAACTAACACCACTTGCATCAGAGCTGCAGCATGCCTCCAAGCCTCGTTTGGCGCCCAGTCACAGGACCTGCCCAGAAAGGAGCGCTGTGGTGCAGTCAGGGGAGGGGCCAACTCACACTGACTGGGAAACCCAACAAGATTTCAGAGACACACACACAAACACCAGCGCGAGTGAACCAAAGTGCTTTATTCACATGTTTCTGAGTGACAACACACCCAAACTTAAACGAGGCTTCAAGGCCTTTTACTATTAACCAGACAAAAGTCCCTCTTACTTTTTTCTCTTTGTCTCTCCAGCATGCGTGTGGCTGGGAGGCCAGCGTCCCCTCTTTCACACTGCAAAGAGAGCCAGTTTTTAAAGAGTATGTTCCTCCTCTGATTTAGCGCAGCTGTTTGCGATCAGAAAAGGAGCATGTCATGTGCTTGGGGCTAGGCACTGACTCTGCCTCTCCACCGCCACATGACTTATTAAGTGCATTTATTGTGTGCGTCCTAGCCCATCTTTACAGCTGATCTACATATTGTTAGCATTAGTCAAGGCATATGTTGCTACGCTGATATGTTGGTTCCCATTGCCTGTAGGTGGAGTAATCTCATTAGGCAATATGTGATCTTGTAAATTTAAAAAATTGGTTAAATAATTGAGTAGGTGTGAATGTAGACTCATTAGGGTAGGAACAAACGAGTATGACAACATGCCTGTTAGGCATGGATGTACTGTAAAATAGTATGGCTGAAAGGTACCACCAAAAAAAAACTCCAGTAAAGCATAGATGTGTGTCACACATGTTACATTACTTCCTGCAAGTGTAAAATGGTTCAGTTAACAAATGATAAGTGTTTCACTAGCCAGCTTTGTTTTCTGTATGGATGCTAAGGGCATAGACTAGAGGAATTTAGGGATGGGTTTTAGAAGGGACATACCCTTTGTTTGCAGCAGATTTCACTACAGTCCATCACCAAAACAAACAAAAAAGTTGTCCCCGGATGTTAATTCTCATTACAAGATTATGTCTGTTCCCATGACACTATGGAGGAAAGTTTTCTGTCTTTACATTTTTAGTTTTTTGCTGTGTCTCTGTATGTATCGTCGAGAGAACGGTACTGCTAATTCTCATTTGTTCTTATTGGTTTCCTTTTTCTTCTTACCCCAGCACAGTGGTGCAGGGCCTGTTCTTTAGCTGTAATGGGCTGAACCAGGTCACTGAGTTGATCCATCTAGATTACACTCGACCTTGGGCCCTGAAGGTGTTTGAGATGCTGATCTTAAGTGGCTGGGATCAGCAAATGAACTGTGCTCTACAAGAGCTGGGGAAAGTTGAAGACCAAGAGAGAGGGGCTGTACTTGGGCTCAGAGAAGACTCAGGGTCTCGTGGGACAGGAGATGGCCCACAGAGCCTCAGCAAGTTCTATGAGGGCCTGAAAGAGGCATGTCCACATCGGCGGGGCAGAAGTGTTGGTGGAATTGGGCCTAACCATGGAGAAGCACATTTAAACACTATTAATCTTTTCTTGTGTGTGGCCTTCCTGTGTGTCAGCAAGGACGCTGACTCTGACAGGGACTCTGCGAACGACTCTGAGGATACCTCCGGCTATGACAGTACAGCCAGCGAACCCCTGGGGGGACGTTTACCATGCTTGTTACTGGACAATGTAGCACTGCCTTCCAAGGAGCAGGTGAGGCGAGCAGCAGACGTGTGGTCCATATGCCGCTGGATCTGCCTGGCTAGTCCAGTTTTCCAAAGACAGTTCTTCAGGCTGGGTGGCCTGGATGTCTGCCACCGCCTCATGGCAATGGTCATACAGAAACTTACCTCCAAAATCAAGGACAGTAAAGTTAAGAAAAAGAGAGAGGGCAAGGGCAAAGCAAGCCCATCTCATTCAGACTCTCCTACTGTGACAAGAGTGCAGACAGAGGCTATACCCACAGCACCTGGATCACAGGAGATACACCAGCAGGACCTCAGCAGCTCCTTGATTTTTAGTCAAGTGGAGGGCAGGAGCAAGGACCCAGCATACAAGCTGGAAGAGGAGTGGCTTTTGCAGAACATTCGGCTACTGGAAGCCCTTCTGGCTATCTGTCTCCACAGCGCCAACACGGCCCTGCAGAAACTTGAGCCAGATCTTTCATTCCAGGTAACTTACAACTTATTAAAATGTAGAGCTCTGTGAAAACAAGTGTGAATGTTCTATGCAGTAATATGAGTATGTTACATTGCCTTTTAGACTA
Source organism: Colossoma macropomum (assembly GCF_904425465.1). Classification (NCBI taxonomy): domain Eukaryota; kingdom Metazoa; phylum Chordata; class Actinopteri; order Characiformes; family Serrasalmidae; genus Colossoma; species Colossoma macropomum. Next base: position 27,355,870 of record NW_023494791.1, on the reverse strand, counting down.
TTAGGCTGTGATTCGAACTTAGATCTGTTTACTGAGTGTTGTCTAAATGAACTCTGACATATACCAAATCTTTTACCCTCTTGCTCTGTCCCTTTCTCTGTATTCTCTCTTTATAACTTTATTTCTTTCTTTCTCTTTTTCTTTGTCTTTTTTCATTCTCTATTTCTTTCTTTTTCTTTCTTTCTCTCTCACACACTCACTCTCTGCCCTTTCCCTTTTGCTCTTTCTGTCTCTTTCTGTTCCCCCTCTGTCTTTTTCTTGATCTTTCGCATTCCCTTTTGTTGTTTCATCATTTATTTTTGACTCTCCCTCTCTTTTTTATCTTTTTTTTGTCTCTCTGTCTTCTGTCTGTATCTATTACCTCTTTCTTGCTTGCTTCTCTTTCTTTCTTTCCCTCTCTCACTTTCTCTCTCTTTACCCCTCTCTTTTCTCTGGTCTTTTACCACTTCTCTTTCTCCTTTTCTTTACTGCTCCTTTTCTCTTTTTCTTTCTTTCTCTTTCTCTCTTTTGTTTTCCTCTCTCTCTCTCTCTCTCTCTCTCTCTCCTTTCTCTTTCTCTCCCCTCTCTCATTTTCTTTCTCTCCCTCCCTTTTTCCACTTTTCCCCCTCTTGCACTCGCTCTTTCTCCCTTTTTCTCTTTTTTCTCTTGCTCTCTGTCTGTTCTTCCCCCTTTTACTATATTTTCTTTTTGTCTCTTTGTCCTTTTATTTCATTCTTCCTCTCTCTCTCTCTCTCTCTCTCTCCTCTCTCTCTCTCTCTCTCTCTCTGTGTGTGTGCAGCTTCAGTCAGTGGAGGACACTCTGTGTGAGGTGAAGGATCAGCTGTCTCACTCTGGTGTGGTGAACTCTGATCTGGCTGTTCCTCTGTTTGACTCTTTGTTGCGTGTGGCGCTGGCTGAGGTGTGCAGCACTCCAGTTGCTGTTGAGGAGAAACTGGAAAAGGTTAGTTGTCTTAAGCATCTTTTTGCTCAACATCCTATACAGGGTCCAACATAGTTTTTTTTTTTCTCCACTGCCCCCACAGGTATATGTATATTTTTACTGGGCCAGAAAAAGAGCGAAAAAACACTAATAAAAATCTGGGTTTGCTGAATGTCAGGAGAATGTTACCTGCCTGACTGCATTGTGCCAACTGTGCCATAGGATAGTGCCATGGGGTTGTTTTTCCAGATGATGGCCTAGGCCCCTTACTTCCAGTGAAGGGAAATCTTAAAGCTTCAGCATATCAACACATTTTAGACAATTGCAAGCTTCCAACTTTGTGGGAACAGTTTGGGGAAGGTGCTTTTCTGTTCCAGCATGACTGTGCCCCAAGTCCATAAAGGTATGGTTTGAGTGAGTTTGGTGTGGAAGGACTTAACTGGCCCGCACAGAGCCCTGACCTCAACACTATCAAACACCTTTGGAATAAACTTGAATGGAGATTGCGAGCCAGACCCTCTCATCCAACATCACTGTCTGCCCTCACAAATGCTTTTCTGGATGAATGGGCAAAAATTCCCACAGACACGCTCCAAAATCTTATAGAAAGCCCTCCCAGAAGATGGGGAGCTGTAATAGCTGCAAAGCGTGGACCATCTCCATCCAGCCTATGGATTTAGAATGGGATGTCATAAAAGCCCAATACTTTTGACCTTATAGTGTACACTGTAATGAATTTGTCCAAACAACAAAGAACTGATTTACTTTTTTCTTAGAACATTTGAAAGAATATTAAATTAATATTTAAATTAATATTTAATATTAATTTTTAATGAATATTAATGAACAGTGAGGGAGGAAAACTTAGCTTACAGCTGAACCCAACACAAAGCTCTTAATTAAAATAAAACAGGCAGTGGAAGGCAGGTTTCTTTCTGCATTAATGTTTGCCTGATTAACGTTAATTGTCTGGCCTGGGAGGTTCACTGCATTCAGCCTTCCACAGTGAATAAACTTTATTGGTAGAACAGTATCAAAAACGGTTACCGGTATTATTTTGGCCCAGAGCATATATATATATATATATGTATGTGTCTATATATTAGAGATGAAACAGTTACCGGTTTCACGGTAAACCGCGGTAAAATTAATGACGGTTAGTGGTACGGTTTGAACTTTAAAGTATCGTTTACTGCGGTTTGAAAAACTCGCTGTACAGAGTCAAACAAAGGCAGAATCAGTCTCTCAGATGCAGCTCTGTGTATAGAGGGGAAGGGGGAGGGGGAGAGAATAATATAGGACAACAATGCAAAAAAAGAGAGAAATCCAACCTTTAATTTAAGTGCATTTATTTAGTGGGGAAAAAAATTCCACATTAAGAAATAATTCTTTTACATGAAATCATCTGTGCCACAATTATTGGCACCCCTGATGTTAATACTTTGTACAACCCCTTTTTGCCAAAAAGACAGCACTTAATCTTCTCCTATAACATTTCACAAGATTAGAGAATACAGAGAGAGGGATATTCGACCATTCCTCTTTGCACAATCTCTCTAAATCGTCCAGAGTCCTGGGTCCTCTCCTATGCACTCTCCTCTTCAGCTCACCCCACAGGTTTTCAATTGGGTTGAGGTCTGGGGACTGAGATGGCCATGGGAGGAGCTGGATTTTGTGTCTGGTGAACCATTTTTGTGTAGATTTGGCCACATGTTTAGGGTCATTATCTTGCTGAAAGACAGAGTGACGACCCATCTTCAGCTTTCGGGCAGACGCCACCAGATTTTAATTTAAAATGTCCTGGTATTTCAAAGAGTTCATGATGCCATGCACCCTAACAAGGTTCCCGGGGCCTTTGGAAGAGAAACAGGCCCACAGCATCACCGATCCTCCCCCATACTTCGCAGTGGGCATGAGGTGCTTTTCCGCATACTCATCTTTTGTGTTACGCCAGACCCACTTAGAGTGTTTGTTGCCAAAAAGCTCTATCTTGGTCTCATCTGACCAAAGCAAACGGTGCCAGTTGAAGTCCCAGTAGCGCTTAGCGAACTCCAGACGTTTACGTTTATGCTTGTAAGTGAGAAAAGGCTTTTTCCGTGCATGTCTCCCAAACAGCTTGTTGGCGTGTAGTGCCTGATGGTTGTTATGGAGACTTTGTGACCCCAAGACCCCTGCTACTCTTTGATGCAATTCTCTAACAGTGAGCTTTGGAGAACTTTTTACTTCTTTTACCGTCCTCCTCACTGTGCGTGGTGGCTTTTTGCCTCTGCGTTTTTTTTTTAAAGGACTTGAGTAAGAAACTGCGCATATATTGTCTTGTACCATGCAGTAAGGACACAGCGAGATTGAATAGTGCAGTCGTTTGGCAAAAAGCACAACTCAGTAGATTTTTAGAGTCTTCATTGGTTTTGTGATGATGCACTGTCCAGTCAAACAAACATGACTTGTGCATACAGCTTGTAACAGCTCATTCATTCGGTGAAAGTACACTTACTGTACGTGAGAGAAACACAACGTGCAGACTTGAGGTTTTTTCCTAGTTTGGTTGCCTTCTGGCATCTGTGAAGTAATTATGGTAACAGGCAAGAAAATAATAAATAACATCAGAATAGGCTTTATTGCAAGCTAAGATCATGTACTTATCACACTTCACAGCTTTTGTTTTATTACATTTTTATTGTATTAATTTTTTTTTAATTAGAGTTTGTGCACTCAGTGCAAGTCTTGTAATTGTAAAGTTTTTCTTATTCTTTTTCTCTTGAAAAGCATGTTGTGCAGAAGAGACCGAAAGCTCCTGAATCAACATTTTTAGAGTCTAATTTCTGATTCCTTGGCTGCATTTAAAAATTCTATAACTCATGAATGCTTTATCCAAAAACATGAAGCTGGTCACAGGTTTATTCTAAAGGGTATCCTGAGACAGCATTTCAATTTTGGTCCATGTACATCGTTAGGGGGTGCTGTAACTGCTAAATAACTGTTTCTTAGCCTCCATACAGCCAATCAAGCTGAAATTTTGCATGCAGCATCTTTTAGACAGATTATAAGTAATGAATTACTAACAATGATTTGTTAAAATTTATGGCCATCAGCCTATCAGTTTTCAGCATGCATTTGAAAGGCTTAACATTGATCAGTCATAATGAATGGTGTGTCTGTGTAGGCACTTTTAAACAACAGTGAAGTTTCAAAATATGTAGCCATTAGCAGCGGTTTTCAGAAAAAGCAAGTATATCTCATAATTTTTTTTTTTTTTTAAGGATTTTTCCTGGTTTTTCCCTAATTTAGTCATATCCAGTTCCACCCACTAGTTAGGACTCCCCCAGTCACACAATACCACCAGCACTAGGAGGGCAAAAGGCTAGCACAAGCTTCCTCCGAGTCACGTGAGGCCAGCCACCGCATCATTTCGAACTGCCATTTGACAGCTGAACGTGCTTGGAGGAGAACTCTAACCACCAGTTCTATTGCGTCAGCTAGCAGATAACTGTGCTGGCTAGCGTTGCATTGGGTGAGAGAAAGAGCCATCCTATCGAAGAGAGCAGCCAGTTGTACTGTCTTGAAATCACCGGGGAACAAACTCGCATCTCCTAATGATCAGGCCAATGCTTAGACGGTTGCACAACTAAGAACCTACAGACATATTTCTACTTTTGGTCAGACACCTGGTTTGAAATCATGTAGTGCAGTGTTCCAAATGAATTTGCAGTTAATGTTCTTGAAATACTCTGTGGCCTCTGTATGTGGATAAGAATAAAAAAAGTATTGACTTAATCACTCAACAGGCTCTCCCTTTATCAAGCAATCTATGCCGACTGGTGAGGTGTGAAAATTTTATTCCAGATTGGCCTTTAGGGGGTGCTACAGCATTCAAAAACATTTGTTTTTATAAATCTATTTTGTCATTGTCATTTCAGTTCTTTGTCCTGAATAACCTTGCAGTTAGATGTTATATCAGAAGGGCCTTTATGTGTCGATGGGATGCATATCAAAGGGTTAAGCTTTGAGAACCAAACGTTGCAGACACATCTATGTCAGAAATTGAAACATTTGTCATATATTTTTGACTTTGACAAATACTTGCATGTTAAAATATGCTTTTTACATGTAGAAGTTAGATTATATAATGTTAAAATGCACTGCTCAATATTTAAAAAAAAATGAAAAATTAAAGCCTTTTGATAAACTCCTACTTCCTTTCAGTTTTTTTCTGTATGTAAATAAGGCCCAAACTGCATTAGGCCTTGTTAGGCCTCACTGGCCCCTACTGTAGAAGGCCTCATTGTGCCGATTTGTGCTTGAACCTGCAGATTGCTGGTGGCAGCTATGTTATTACTATGTTATAATTTTAAAGAGCTGTGTATGTTTTATTTTTTTATGTTCAAAGTTTATTTTAAAATACTTCATTACATTGTCTCATTTTTCCCAAGTATTTATTTGTCAGGGATCTCTATGTACTTTACATATTAATGTAATGGTTTGTGTAGAAATTGTGTTCCTGTAGATTTTCTTCTGTAAATGTATGGTATATAAATATATCAGGCCCATATTGGTCTATGAATAATATGTATGGGTATCAGCATAGAGAAACGGATACCAGTCGACCCTTAACTACATTTCCCATTTTTCCCCAAGTTTAGATTAACTCATGAACAGTTATGAGCACATTTATCCAGTTAACAGTTTTTTTTTCACATTTTCATAACTATTATCATTTAATGTACTAACTAATCACAATTATTACCATTTTTTTGTATTTTTGTTTTTTTTATTACCGTTTGTTTTTTGTGTGTATGTTTTCATTTTAAAAAGCCTTTTTTTGACATGCAGTTGGATGTGAAATTTTAAGCACCCCAGTTAAGTTGCATGTTAGTTGGAGAATTGCTGACTTGGGTGTAATTTTTCTCCACCATTAATTCCTCAAATAATTAAATAGCTATCTAAGTGGTTCTTATCACATCAGGTTTGTTTAAACTTGTATACAACTGTATTTATTGAGCGTGTTAATCGAAATGAACCCTTACACAGATGGATTAAGAGAGTGTGTGTGAGTGAGTTTGTGTTCACATGCCTCTGGGAACTTGAGGCTGTCTTTACGCCATACCAGTCAGCTGATGCATCCTGTGACCGGAATGTTTTAATTATTTATTTTTGTTCATTTTACTCAGATAATAAAAAACATTCACCTTCACTTAAAAAAGAGTAGCAGTATTATATGGATTACTTGCGTTGTATTCAATTTTGATTTACACTGTACTGTGTTTTTTATTTGTTTTTTAAAGATAAGAATTGAATTCTTTTGCTTTTTTGCAGCTTTAGTACTGTTTGCAGTTTTGCTAGTAGATGTTGTTGAGGACTGTACAGCTTAAAATATTGCTATTGGAATTGGGATGGTTCGAGAGCATTTTCTGGTGGCCACCATGTTTTTCCTTTTCAAAAGAAATAAAGTTGTTCTCTGTTTTTCAGAAGAGTCAGGGGGACAGTGAGGCACTGGCTCCATCAGGAGATGTATCGGAAGAAGCAGATGAAGCTCAGGTGTGTGGTTTTCAAGCTCTCATAGAGGAGGAAGGCTACGAGGCTGACAGTGAGAGCAACCCTGAGGATTCTGCCTGGCGGGAGGAAGGTACTAATACATGCGCACGCACACACAGATGGTTATTGCATAATAGGGACTTGAGTAATTTAATTTCAGGCTCTGCTTTTTGTCAGCTGTGTGGTTTGAGCAAGTTGCTGTTAAGTCTTACTGTTACTTAGCATACTGTATATGTTCCACTCCTAAAAAGTGCTCACTTCTGTTTTGGAGGGGTTAAGTTTAAGGCTAAAAGCAAAAAAGCTCCCATATACAGAGGGGCATTGGAGCCATTTGAAAAGTCAGGGGAGACATTTGCCTCATTTTGTAGTTTATTGTTGCCCAAATAAATATGTGTAAATTGTTACACAATTTTTAACTTTTCATTTAAACTTTGTTACTCTTGCATTTATCTCTTACTGGTACTACTTCTGTGTTTTTCAACTTCAAAATATTCTCAATTCTAGCACAGCTTTAAAATCAGATTTGACCTTGTGACCTTGTTAGCTCATGTCGCTGTTCACATTAAGCATGCTTCATCGTATAATTAAAGAAACCCGACACTTGTCTAAATAATTTCTAGTCCATAGTCTTCCATAAAATATAATTGGCTGCCTCTAAAACCTTCTTCTGGTTTGGGTTTCATCTCCAAAGCCAAGCAAGTAGGAAAAAACAATATATTACCCATTAACATCATGTTTCATCAACACAGCCCCCACCTACCATTAAGCTACAGTAATTCAGAACCTCCCTGATTTTGCTCGCAAATACATCATGTTATAGGTGCATTAGTATTTAAAAGCTTGAAGTCACTTGTGACAGTAATAATTGCTGTTATTTACAGTACATTGAGGGTGACCGAAGTTTACAATGTAACCGAGCTAATACAGAAATTAAGGATTGAAAAAAAATAATTGCAAAATCGTATCAAATGAAAAATACTAACAATGATTATCGTAATAGTAAATTTAATGGTACAGAATCAATCTATTCAGAAAATAGTTAACATTGCAAAAATAAAATAACTTTATGAATAATGGATCAAATAGAAAAAAAATAATAAAAAACATAGTTATTAAAGTAAATGAAAGAATGGAAAATTTAAAACAATAACTAAGCAGTAACTAAAAAGTATAAGCTGATAATGAATAAAAAGAATAATAAATTTAAAACAATAACTGAAACGCACCAAATTAAATTAAAAGTTAACTAAAATCAAATAAAACAACTGAAGGTGGAGTGTAGGTGTAGGTATAATGCTACATCTCAAAATTAAACTAACTGAGCTTTATAAGTTAATTTATGGTCAAATTTTGTGTTTTTGTATATAATGTGTGGCTCTTACCCGAGAGGGAATTTTCTAAATAGCTCAGTCACTCCCAGCAAGCTCTTGAATTCAGGGCTAAACAACCAAGTAGTTATTAGAAGCTAAACCTCCCTGTCCCTCTTGCTTGGCCAGACTTAAGCACCATCTTAAGTGCTGTTTCATTACTTTATTAGCTGAAGTGAAGGGTGTTAGATGAGCCTTCAGAGAGGCAAGCGATTGAGCGAAAACCAGTGTCGACTTCAGCAGAACTTGCCCAGAAATCACTGCGACTGTGACCTGATGCATTTCCCTTTTCGAACTCCAGAATGATGGCGGACAAAGCTGTTTAAAATAACCCATAAAAAAGCCAAAACACATTACAACCATGAGGAACCAACAGAAACAATTAATTGTTTCTATGAGTTTTTTCAGCAGGGATGTGTTCCATTTGAATAATCTGCTGCTCACTGATGCCTCCTCCATTTCTGTCATGAGTGGCCACTTCTGCCATGAGTAGCCACTTTTGGAACATAGGAGTGATGCACATCTTAGTGGTGAGCTGAAGTGGGTGAGAGTATGTTTAAAAAAAAAAAAGGATTGAAATGGGGCTGTTTGAATCTGCAAGACTTGCTTTGTCCTTGCATCAGTAACTTAGACATACAGGTGAGTCTTGACAAATGATTTAACGTTAGCATAGTTGAACCATCAGTGCAAGTATCTGACACTCAAAGAAGAAGCTAACTTCAGCTTTGTCCAAGGTAAGCTAATCAAACCAAGAGCTCCGAGAGCTGTGTGGCATTATTTTTTTTAATGTTCAAGTATCTCCGTTTTTTGACACCTACACAATTATGACCTTCATTGTAGTCATTAGAAAAAAAAACTTTCCTACATCCTCACCACAAAATTCAGCATCAGAAGTTTGCCAAGGAACATTTAAACAGGACTGATGCTTTTTGGCATCATGTCCTACAGACCGATGAAGTTAAAATAGAACTTTTTGCCTACAGCAAGCAAACTAAATTTTACTAAAAGAACCCCTCTCTAACTGTTTAGCCTGGGGCTGGACTGATCATGCTTTGGGCTTGTTGCAGCCAGAGGCATGGGGAACAGTTCATTGGTAGAGGAAAGAATGAATTCAGTTAAACTCCAGCAAATTCTGGAAGCAAATATCACACTGTAAAAAAAAATCTGAAGATAAAAAGAGGATGGCTTCTACAACAGGGTAACGATCTTAAACACGCCTCAAAATTCACAATGGACTAACTCAAGAGGTGCAAGCTGAAGGTTTTGCCATGGCCCTCACAGTGCATTTTGGATTTTGAGATAGTCCGTTATGGATTTTGAGATGTGTTTGAGATCATTATCTACAATGGACCACCTCAGGAGACACAAGCTGAAGGTTTTGCCATGGAGGGCCAGGAAAGACCTCAAATGAACAGTGCATGCAATATGGCCCAAAAATCTCATAGAACTAAGAGTATTTTGCAAGGAGGAATGGGCCAAAATCCCCCAAACAAGAACTGAAAGACTCTTTACTGGCTACAAAAAGTATTTACAAGCTGTGATATTTGCCAAAGGGGGTGTTACAAGTACTGACTATAGGGTCATAAACTTTTGTTTTGGGCCCTTTTTTGATATTTTGAAACTGTAAAAGATAGAAAAAAGTGATCTTGCTTAAAATATGAAACAAATGTGTGATCTTTGTCTTTTGGAAATCAGGTCATCTTTTTACTCACTTAACTAATCACAGGAACATAAATTTTGACCAGGGGTGCCTAAACGTTTGCATGCCACTGTATGTGGACATGTATGGAGTTAGTTTTGTGCCAAAATGTTTGAGAGAAGATCTGATATTTGAGAGAGGAATGTCATGGTTTGAGAGGACAGTGGTGCTCTGAGCGCGCAACTAATGAACTTGAACGCACTTTGTGCTGACTGATGCACAGCATCAGTATTGTTTTTTGATGACGCCACTGTAGAAGATAAATATACAGGATTAACAAGATGAGCCTATGAAGACAAGCGCTATAGGAGAGTTAAGACTTTTCAGTAGAATACTGTTAGACACTGTTAGCTACAGTCAAAGAAATCTTGTTAATGTCAGCTTAGTTGATTAATGTTAAGCTATTTGAAGTTAGCCTTCATTAAGCCTCTGGTAGGAAACAAATGGCCGAGCTACCAATGTTAGATTAATATGTTATCTATGACAGAGTATTACTGATAAATCATTTCTATTCATTTGCTACTAGAAAGCTAGAAACCATCTATCTAATGTCGAGGCTACAAGCACACTAGCCGACTCAATACCACAGCCATGAACGTACCTTGACCAATTGGCATAAAGCTGCTTAAGAAAAGACGCCATGATTGGTGCGCTGGCAGGAACTGCCCTTCGGCAGCTCTGATTGGCTGGAGTTTTGGCACAAACGTTCAGACATTTTACAGCGAGCAGATGTGAAAGTTGAGCGCACGCTGTGGAGCTGAGAGCAGAAATGATTTGCGCGCACATGCGAGTTTTGAAGGTGAAGAGCATGCTTGAGCAAGTTTTCCAGTTTTGAGTGAAAACCGGAGTGTTTTGCATGGAAAAACGTGCAGATTTTAAAGTTTTGAATGAAACCAGTGTTTTGTTGAGCAAATCTGAAGGTGTTTACATGCGCACTTCGTGCTGACAAGTGCGTTCAAGTTCATTAGCTGCGCACTCAGAGCACTGCTGTCCTCTCCAAACAGCGACATTCCTCTCTCAAACATCAGGATCTTCTCTCAAACATTTTGGCACAAATCTAACTCCAATAGACATGCCTCCATGTGCTCCAGTCAGCCATAAGTGCTATTATTGTGAAATGGAAGTGAAGATTCACTGCCATCTAAAATTTACTGATACACTAAATCCACTGCCACCTTAAATTTACTGATACCTAAAATCCACTGCTTCCTTAAATTCACTGCCACTTTAAATGTACTTAGACCTTAAATCCACAGCCACCTTAAATTCATTTTCACCTTAAATTCACTGATACCTTAAACCCACAGCCACCTTAAATTTCATGATATCTTAAATCCACTGCCACCTTACATTTACTGTTCCTTTAAATCCACTGATATCCTAAATATACTGCTGACTTAACTTCACTGGTACAATAAATAACCTGCTACCCTAAATTCTCTAATACCTTAAATTTACTGATAATTTAAGCTCACTACTACCTTAAGTCCACTGGTACCTTAAACATGTTGCTATATCGGATCGGTCCAAAAAGCACAAGCGCATTATTTTTTGTGTTTGAGGAACGTTTGTGCAAAATTTGGTGGTTGTATGTCAAACTGTGGACTGTGACAAATTTACAAAATTATGGTAATTATGTTAAAATGTTAAAATGGTGGTAGACTGGTGATGGTTGCTAAAGTGTTGCTTAGACCTTGCTAGGGGGTTGCTGTGGTATCTAAGGTGATTGGTAAAGTGTTGTTAGGGGGTTGCTATGGTGTCCTAGGTTGTTGCTAAAGTGTTGTTAGGTGGTTCCTATGTTATTAAACACACTGTTACCTTAAATCCACTGATACCGTAAATCAACTACTACCTTAAATTTATTGTTACCCTAAATCCATTGCCACCTTAAATTTACTAATACCTTAAATCCACTGGCACCTTAAATTGACTGCCTCCTTAAATTTACTTATACACTAAGTTCACTGCCTTCTTAAATCCGCTGCCTTCGTAAGTCCACTGCCACCTTAAATTTACTGATACCTTAGGTCCACTGCCACCTTAAATTTACTGATACCTTAGGTCCACTGCCACCTTAAGTGTACTTATGCCTTAAAAGTCATGGCCACCTTAAATTCACTGTCACCTAAAATCACTGTTACCTTAAACCCACTGCCACCTTAAATTTCATGATTTCTTAAATCCACTGCCACCTTAAATTAACTGATACCTCAAATCCACTGGTACCTTAAATACACTGCTCCCTTAAATTGACTGGTGCCTTAAATACACTCCTACCTTATGAGGTGTTGAGTGCGTGGAGTGTTTCTGTGTTTATGGTGTGTGAATTGTATGTGATTTTGTGTGTTTGATTCGTTTGTGGTGTGTGTGTGGTGTGTTTGTGTTGTGGTGTAAGTTTTGTTTTGAGTTTTGGCTGTGTGTGTAGGGTGTGTTTTTGGTGTGTGGTGTGTATTGAGTATGTTTTGTTAATGTTGTTATATTTCTGTTAACTTTTAATTTCTTTATTTCTGTTAATACCATTTTAGCTTTGTAATTACTGTTTTTACTGCTGTTATTGCTGTGCATTAGGCTGTCAGTGTTTGAGTCTGTGTACTGTTTGAGTGTCTGTGTGAGATGTGCATTGTTGTGCACTTGTGACAGTTTGAGTGCTCTGAACATTCCACCATGCATTTTCAAAGGGAAATATTTCTTCTTTAAATGATTGTTTTATGAAAATCATATGTCAGATCTGTCCAAAAAGCACAAGTGCATTGTTCCTGTATATGAGGAATGTTTTTGCAAAATTTGGTGGTTGTACGTCAAAAACTGTGGACCGTGAAAAGTTTACAAAATTGGACCATAGAATAATATGAATATTACAAAGAACAGTAAGTTGGTTTTTCCAAGCCAGCTTAATAATAATAAGAAGAAGATTATGAAGAATAGTAAATTGGCTTTTCCAAGCCAGTTTAACTGAAAAGGGAAAGTTTCATGTAATTAGCTGGCTTGAAAAAGATTACCGATCCCCTAAATCCACTGCCACCTTGAATTGACTGCCACATTAAATTTAGTGATATCATAAATCCAACGCCACCTTAAATTCACTACCGCCTTAAATCTATTTACATCTTGGGTTGGACATGTGTTCCACAGCGTGGGATCTAGTAAGAGTAGGGGAGTGATGACATTAATAAACGAGCAGTTACAATTTAAATTCTGTAAACAGATTAAAGATGATAGTGGAAGAATTCTTATTGTTATAGCAGAGATACAGGGGCAAAATATGGCTTTGATTAATATTTATGCTCCTAATCAGGATGATACAGCCTTTTTTATAGATCTTGAGGGAAAGATACATGCAGCAGGGGTACAGAATATTATCCTTGGGGGAGACTTCAATTTGGTAATGGATCCAGTCCTGGACTGTAGCAGCAAAATGGGATTTGGATCTCCTAAAGCCCTATTAACTGTCCAGAGGATGTGCAAAACTCTAGGGTTAACTGATATTTGGCGAATCATGAATCCATCTGGGCGTGACTATTCTTTTTTCTCATCAGTCCATAAAATATATTCTCGGATAAATTTTTTCTTAATTTCGAAATCATTGCCTTAGCATCCAGGTGCTCTATTGGTAGTATCTTAGTCTCCAATCATGCATGGGTGAGATTGGAATTAATACCTCAGAATGCCAGATGTCGAACATATAGATGGAGATTAAACTCGTCGCTTCTTCAAAATTCAGAGTTTCGAGAGAATTTTTTAAAACCTATGCTTTAGAACTAGCCCCACTCTTGCTTGACATGTATACGGAGGCTTTTGAAAAGGGTGAACTGCCCCCTACTCTGTCACAAGCACTGATTACCCTGGTTCTTAAGAAAGATAAGGACCCCTGTGAATGCAAAAGTTATCATCCAATTTCTTTAATTTCATTAGATGTAAAAATTTTGTCAAAAATTCTAGGAGTCCGTTTGTGCAGAGTGATTACTTCTTTAGTACATATCGATCAGGTGGGCTTTATTCATGGCCGGTCCCCCGCTGATAACGTTAGGCGTTTTATCAGCATTATGTGGGCAGTAGCTGATTCCCATTCTCCAGTTGCTGCTATTTCACTTGATGCCGAATAGATAGTTCCATTCCACCATTTGATATGGTGGAATGGAACTATCTATTTAAAATACTTGAGGTGTATGGATTTGGGAGCGTCTTTATAAGGTGGAGGTTTAAGCTATTATATCACCGACCTGAAGCAGGTGTGCAGACTAATGGACTAATCTCTAAGTATTTTTCTCTTGGTAGAGGAACGAGACAAGGGTCACCATTATCTCCCCTCTTGTTTTGTTTGGTGTTGGAGCCACTGGCCGCGGCAATAAGAATGGATGATGATTTCCCAGGAGTTTCTGTGGGGGGGTCAATACATAAATTGATGTTATATGCTGATGATATTCTTTTGTTTGTATCAGACCCAGGTAGATCAGTCCCTAGTTTGCTTAGAACCATCAATTCTCAGGATATAGGGTCAATTGGACTAAATTGGAGGCTCTTCCTCTTACTGCCTATTGCCAAAAGTCTGTGTTTCAATCAGGACCTTTCCAATGGCCCCAGCAAGGTGTTCGATATCTTGGTATTCTGTTCCCCCCGCAGTTAAAGGATCTAGTGAGAGTAAATTTTGACCCATTAATGCAAAAAATCTCCTGTGATATTGACATGACTATGATGGGCAAAGTGAATGTTCTGAAAATGAATTGCATTCCTAAAATTAATTATTTACTACAATCAATCCCAATGGAAATCTTTTTGATATACTTTAAGCAATTTGATGAGATAACTAGTTCCTTCATTTGGAATGGGAAGCGCCCTCGCCTACGCTTGGGCAAATTACAGATGCCTGTTGATAGAGGAGGTTTAGGCTTACCGAAATTATTGCTGTATTATTATGCGTTTACCCTATGACACCTGGCACATTGGTCGCTACCTCCTGAAAGAGCTCCCCTCCCACCACTTCCCATTATTTTTCACTTACACTCAGCGTGGTTAAAAATGGCTAAAATGTTTAATTTAAATCCCTACTTAAATAGGTGGTCAAGTATATGGTTGAATCCAAAGTTATGTATTGGAAGGTCTCCTTTCTTTTGGAAGGAATGGGTGGAAAAGGGCATCTATACTCTGGCTGACCTCTACAATCAGGTTGGTCTGAAAACTTTTAACGATTTGATTCAACAGTTTGGGGTCTCTGAATCACAGCTCCGGAGGTATCTACAACTACGTCATTTACTATGGGGGGTCTTTGACTCTCGACATCAAACTCCACAGGCTGCTGATATTATTTCTAGGGTACTAACGATAAATGGGAAAGGTCATGAGGCCTCAGCATATTATTCTATGCTTATTCATAGTGCTGGCTCTGGTAGTCTTATGGCCTTAGAAAAAAGTCTGGGAAAGAGACTTAAACTTGACACTGGAAGAGAATGAATGGGCACGAATATGTCAAAAAACTATATGTCAAAAAATGTTGTGTATTGTTAGAGGGAGTTGAGTAGTCTCTTAGCCTGTGGGAAGAGGCTCCTGCTGAGTCTGGCAGTCTTTCACCACATGCTGTGGTAGCGTTTGCCAAAGGGCAGAAGGATGAACCATTCATGGGCAGGGTGGGTGGATCTCTGATTACGTTGGTGGCTCTGCTGAGGCAGCATGACAGGTAGAGATCTTGTATGGACAGAAGTGGGGTTCTGATGTTTTTCTTTCTCATCCTCACCACTACCTGGAGGGATGTCTGTTCAGTGGGGGTGCAGCTGCCATACCACACTGCGAGACTGCTGGTCAGGATGTTCTCTATATTGCCTAATGGAAAAGATTGACTAGAGAGCTTGAAGCCCTCCTAAAAAGGTAATGTAGGGAAGCAGACTATGGACTGCTTCCCTCTCTCTAACATAGACTCTCTAATGTGGGGGAGGTGTTCTGGGCTCACAGAAGGGAGTTGTACCAGATGACAGTTTAAGTTATAGCTGAGGTACACTCTTGTACGTATATGGAGGGCCCTGTAAGATGGCCCTATGGAGAGTTGCGCAAGAGGGCCTTGTAAGGAGAGAACAGTCTGGTAAGAGTCAGACCAGAGTAGGTTAATGTGTGTGTTTGGTTTCAAAGGTTACCAAAAAAGGTTGTAAGGTTTAGATATGATGGGGACTAAAATGGTATGGAATTGTGTAAATGGGGTGGGGAGATTACTTCATCACCCCAGAGGGTAATAAAAAGGGATGTTTTAGGATGATATTCGCATTGTGGTTGACCAGGAACCATCTTGCCATTTGATGCTCAATAAAGCAAAGGCCTTTTCCTTCCTTCCACAAGAACTCGACTGAAGTCTTTTTTCATTTCTTTTTATCTTTTTCATTTTTGTAGTTATTCTTTGATTCTTTTAATTCTTTTTGAAGATATTAGATTACAGACGGTTATTAGGGCCATAGTATAGACAATATTAGAGTTACTTATAAATGTCCAGACCAGGGTGGGGGGAGTGGTTTGCTCTTCTCATCCGTAGTAGGAAGTGTAGGCACTGCTGTGCCCTTTTGACAGGGGAGGTGGGGTGTGTAGTCTGTGTCAAGTCGTCTGTGATGTGCACTCCCAAAAACTTGGTCCTTCTCACATCTTACATCCAATGCCTCCTTAAATCCACTTTCACCTTAAATATCCTGCTTCCATAAATTCACTGTTATCTTAAATACACCAGTACTTCAAATACACTACTACAAAATTAATTGGTACCTAAAAATTCTTATATACTGATAAATTCACTAGTATCTAAAATACACTGGTACTTTAAATATTTTGATAACCTAAATGCACTGATACCTTAAATTATCCAGTGCCTTAAATCCAGTGCTACCTCAAATACACTGTTACCTTCAATTTACTGGAATCTTAAATACACTGCTACCTTAAATTCTCCAAAACCTTCAATCTACTGATACCTTAAATAAATTGATATCCTAAATTTGCAGATACCTTAAATTCACTACTACTTTAAATTCACTGCTACCTTACAGACACTGCTACCTTACACCTACTAATAATTTAAGTCCTACTATGCTTCAAACACGCTCCTACCTTATGGTGTATTGAGTGTGTTTGTGTATTGTGTGTAGAGTCTGTGTAGTGTGTTCTGTGTCAATTGTGTGTGTGGTGTGGTGTGTCTGGTCTTGCGTGTGTGTATGTGTGTGTGTGTAATGTGTGCATTTTTGCTGTGTGTTTTGTTGAGTGTGTGGTTGTCTGAATGTGTTCAGTGTATGTATGTATTTTTTTGAGTGTGGTGTGTGTGTGCGTTTGTGTATGATATGTCAGATCGGTACAAAAAGCACGATTGCTGTATATAAGGAATGTAATGCAAAATTTGGTGGTTATATGTCAGAAATTATGGACTGTGAAAAGTTAACAAAATATTAACGTAGAATATGAAGAAGATTATGAAGAACAGCAAGTTGACTTTTCCAAGCCAACTTAATAGTAGGTAAGAATACGAAGAACAGTAAGTTGACTTTTCCAAGCCAACTTAATCAGGAGATTATGAAGAACAGTGAGTTGACTTTTGCAAACCAACTTAAAAAGAAGATTTACAAAGAACAGTAAGTTGGCATTTCCTGCGCTGCTCAGTACATGTGTTCAAAGAATTTGAACAGCAGCTGATCAACAGTGAACAAAAAAGCAGACTTTATCAATAATAAAAATGTATTTTCTTTATTGCCTTGCAGTTTTATGTGTAGTACATTTATGTAAAAGCAAAACGGTTGCTTTATGGTTTGTCATCTGAAACTTGTTGTTCTCTGTAAATCCAGAGTTCTGGAGCTAGGGCCTTAGCACCCACTAATAAATCTGCCCATGTTATGGCCATCCTTCATCAGTTACACTGACTTCAAGTTACAGAAAACATCTGTTACAAAATCCTGCTGTTAAAATTTAAAGCCTTGCATGGCCTTGCATCTAGTTATCTCTCTGCTTTTTGCATCCTCATGCCCTATCACGCAAGCTAAGCACCTCTGATTCTAGTCTTCTAGCTGTTCCTAGATTGAGGCTTTCCACTGTGGGTAGCAGATCTTTTAGTCTTGCTGCCCCATTCTCTGGAACTCCTTACCTTCATCTCTTTACTTTTCTACCTCTCATTTCAGAATATTTTCAGTCCCTTTATCTTTTTATCTTTTATCTCTTTTACTAAATTGTAAAGTGGCCTGTGTGAAAGGTACTATATCCTTCTTATTATTAGTCATTGTGGCTAGCCAGTAGTTTACTAAAGACATATGATGCTGCAGCAGCTCCTTTAATCACTGCTAATCAGGACTTGTAGACACTAGCATCTTTTATATTTCCTGTAATGTGTTTTTTTCCCATTTCATTTTTAAGGCTTTTACAACTGCCATTTCAGTGGTTATTTAAAATACCTTGCAAAATGTATTATTTATGCTTTAGTTTTGGTTCATTCATTGACTGCACAACATAAATCAAAATGTTGAGCTGTAGACAAAAACAACAAATTATATTTCTTTGCTTTTAATATGCATATAGCTTTCATGTACTAGGTTTAGGTTTGCTAGTAGGTTTAAGTTTTGGCTCAGTCCCAGAATGCTCCTTTAAAGTTGGACAGCCTGCAGAAATGTTCTGCTTATGCATCTGTTCACCTGATCACGGGTATGAAATGTGGCTAAGCTGGAGAGAGATCAGGCAATGTTGATCCTGATCTGTGGTCACATGGAGACTGAATCCTCTCTCTGCCTAAGAATATGGTCATTGTTCCCTTTAGACTATGATGCAAGACCACTGTAGTCCATGGTCTTATGAGCTAAGTCTTGTGGCTACTGTTTTTATCAGATCTACACACATACACACGCACACTCCTAAGGTCTTAATTTAAACCATAAAAAGTAGTCCACTGTGAATAACGATTGTTTAAATATTTCTATTTATTGTTGTTTGATCAATCAATCAACACTTATTTAAACTCTGAATACATTGAGGGAGACCCGCATTTACAATGTAGCTAAGACAATACAGAGATCAGGGATTGAGAATTCAAATAGTGAAAACATATGCTAAAATGTAATAATAATCATAGTAATTAATTTTTAAAAATTAAATCAATAAACCATTAAAATGACAACAATATAGAAGCTTAATAAATAAGATAAAATAAGCATAAATAAAAAATAAAAAGTAATGTAAGTAAAATGAAGAAATAAGTGAAATAAAGAAATAAAGAAAGTAAAAACTAGCTTGGCAATATTTAATAAGAACAAAATAATAAAAATAAAACAATAACTAAAAACATACCAAAAATCACTTTAAAACTTAACTAAAATCAAGTAAAACAGTTGCAGACTGATTGGAGATGGTTAGAGATTAAAAGTTTAAAATGTTCATGTGACACCAGTGAGGGAAGCTTTAGAGATTCCTGTAATAAATTCCATCTCACTGGTGCACTGTAGCTAAAAACAGATTTTTGCAGTTCAGTAAAAGCTCTCAGCACCTGAAGGGTGATCCAGTCACTGGAACAAGTCTGGTAAACCTGACTAACTATGCTATGCTAATTCTAGCTTAACAGGATTACCTTAATACATCACTAAATAGGTTAGATTCTGTGTTTCTTTCACTCCAGCACCAGTCACACAAGTCTTTATCCCATAAATGTGCATCAGTAGAACATCGAGAGCCATGGTCAAACTTATGCTATGGTGTGTGTGAAGCTGTTTGGACCGGCTCACTAAGTTAACGCTAGCCTCTGGTGCTATTCATTCTGCCATTTTGGCAAGATTTGTTTATTACATGCTACAAATATGCATACAGTTCGATAGCTTAAAGAGACTGCTGTTTCATTTCAGGCTTGCCATGCTCCAGAACTCCAAAGAGATGCCAAACATCATAAATTTACCTTTGTTGACAGCATAAATACATATAAACTCCCAAAGTGGCCACTGGCACACTTCATCTGGTTTTGGCATATTTCTCTCAGCCACTGGTGTATCCTTTAGCCTTTCAGCACACACTGCTCACCTAGCTAGTTAGAAAACTAATGGCAATATCACTGTACTGCAAAATATTAAACCCTACAAAAATCTATGTTTAGATCACACATGGTTTACAATGAAGGGGAAGTCAATCTAAAGTCTTCACAATAATCAGACAAATGCTAATCAACTGACATCTCAGCTAACATCACTAGCTTTACAGCTTTTAGCCATAAAACAGCTCATTTTAAAAGGTAAAACATTAGGTTTGTTGATTGGTGGTAGTAGTAGTATCAATGCATACTTCAACATGAAGCTGAGATTTGCTTCTTACTTGCCAGCTCTATTCAAATTTTGCATTTCACCTTAGAAAGTACAGCAGTTACATACTAGCTCTCATGAGGTGTTTGTGACAAGTTAGTCAGCTAATGTTGAAAGTTTTATTCTGTTAAATCTATACTATTAGATCTATAAATTGGGCCTGAGCTGAATGTTTATCTGCGCTCTCATTATGTTGCTTCCTAGGGGTGGGAACCTCTAGGCACCTCACGATTCGATTCGATTACGATTCAGAGGGCTGCGATGCGATTACAAAACGTTTATCGATGCATCTTGATGCATCTTTTTTTGCTATACAGGATTTCTATTTTCCTACTGTCTAAGGACTTGGTAGTTTTAAACCAAAGTATTTGTAATGATCCATAATGCGTTTACTTCCAATATCTTTTATTAATAAATCAAATGGAAGTGATGTGGCAAGTGAACTTGAAGACTCTAATTCACTGCTGTTTGGAGCACATGAGACGCTGCTTCCACTCATCTGCGATAAAATGCGCTGTTAGTGTGACATAAGATCCAGTGGTAATAGATGTCCATGCAGCACGTTACAGCTATTCTACTCGTTTTCTTTAGTGATTTTATAACTTCGGTTTTGGTCTCTTTGTAGAGAGTGGTGGGATCTCTGTGTCAGTAAAATATCTTTGAGATGGGACGTGTGCAACATAGCGCGAAAGCCCTGGTTCTCAACGGCTGAGAACTGGCCTGCAGACTGCAGGTCACTTAGCAACGAAGTCTCGCCTAGCTAGCAGCGAACGAAAAGAGACACAGATTTAAGACATACATTTGGGGATGAATGGACTTATTCATTCTTACTCATTTATAAGCAGTGCAGTTGGTTTCCTGGTACGTTAAATCTGCAACAAGAGACTGTCAAACACTAAAAGTCACAAAGATGAAGTCGCTTCTCTTTCGAATTTTCCCGGTCCACCTTAAACGGTGCCGCATTTACATTCGGCAGCTCAGGCAGAATTTAAGATGGAACGGGAAAACGGGAGAATAAGAATCGACTTCAGCCTCATGAAACAGTCGAACGATGAGAGACATTTTACAAGAAACTAGTCTACTTTTAAGGAAACATTTCCTGCCGGAGATGGGAGGAAAGAGGCTATAACTAGTTAAAGCTTAAAGCAGAGCAAAGTAAGTCAGCATTTTCGTTTACATTGTTTAGCCTATACTAGGACATTAACACATACTAAGACATGCTGGACATTAAATGTTGCGGCTCCCAAGGTGGTTTGATTTTTGTCGAAAGGACAAAATGGCTCTTCTTAACATTTGGGTTGTGACTCCTGATCTAACCTGGCTTTAATGCAGAGGGTGTCGTCGGCTTTCTCGCTCATCCGTGTGTGTTTCTGTTATGTGCCGCCACAGACTGTCCAGGCGCTGCACTTTCCCACTTCCAAGTTCTGCCTTTTGCGTTCCGTCAACATTATAAATTAAATATTTAGAAAATCGATTTTTGACATTTGTGAATCGATTCAGAATCGTTCACGTCCGCATCATGATGCATCTAAGAATCGATTTTTTTTTCCCTCACCCCTATTGCTTCCTATGTGCTATTTAACTAGAGCTGCAGTGGTTGAATGAACCTTCCATGCGGATATTCTCTGTGACAGAAATGAACAATGTTTTCAAAAATGGCCTGTCATGTCTTGTAGTAACCAGAAATTCCCCACAGATGGTATGTATGTACAAGGTCTTTTAGCAGTCAGAATACAAAAGTGCAACATACACACTACAAGAAAGCAAATGTATTGTGCACTGAAATGACATTGAATGAAAGTCTACTATTAAACGTCAACACCATTATACCAACACCAGTTTCTGTAAAGCACAGCTTCAAACGGCAAAAGCCTCTAAACTACCACTTGTGTCAAAGCCTGCTGGTTTGTGTGTGCCGTACTTTGGCTCCTTAATGACCTCGCAATTCAGAAGATCCGGCAACGTTCCGAGGAAAAATGTCTGTAGGGAAAAATATGTTGGATTTGGAACATTATAGTGTACCAAAGGCTGTAACAGCGTTGATATTCCAAAATGCCATTTGTTGCCTCTGTCATAGAGAAAACCAGCTTAGACACAAAGTTCCTAATATGGGCTTGATGGCAACCATAGAATGACTACACTTCTGGAAAATAAACTCTGCTGTGATAACGCATTTGACACCGATGCCAATCTGTGTAGTCATGATAAGCCATTTGTTAAGAGATAACCATTCAAAAACTTGAGTGATGGAGGAACGTGCTGTGTAACAAATGCATATTGCTCAAAATAAACATTGGCTACCTGTGAGACTGTGTTTGAATAAATGTACAGTGTCTGTCTGTGCGTGTTTGTTGATGTGATACAAAGTATAGAGAATGCTATAAAGTAAGCATTGTTTTAGGTTTACCAGTCTGACAATAGCTTGCTCTTGTGTATGTGCATGAGATGAGACAGGGGCAGTCTTAATGACATCCTCAACATCAAAGAATGTTTGGTCATTCAAGGCAATGAAGAATGTAACTGCTGCACCATTTAAGAAGAAATTGAAAATTTCACTAAGAAAGTTGAATATAAAAATTTAAAAAAGACGTTGGCAAGCAAGAAGCTATCAACTTCATGGGATGCAAGGGGAATCACTATTTCTCCCTTGACAATCACTATTTTCCCTTTTATTACTATTAAAGTCTTAGAATTTGACACTTCGTTGTAGGTCTATTAAATCTTTTTTTATTATTAAAATATTTCAAACTTTTTTCTCTTTCAGACAAAAAACAGATGTTTTAGTATCTGAAATTCCAGTGCATCCCTAATGTAGACCTATGAAAATTGCTGTCTTCTGTAAAAGATTGAGAAGACTCTTTGAGTTTTTTTTAAAAGTTTAGGCTCTCTGGAAATGAGAAGACCAATAATAGCCCATCTTAGTCTGTCAGTGCCTGTGAACTCCCTACTTTCATTCTGAAAGAAGCTTCAAAAGATTGTAACTTTATACATATATATATATATATATATATATATATATATATATATATATATATATATATATATATATATATATATATAATTCCACAATATGTTGCTACGATCAGCTCTTCAAAATCTCTCCCAAGTAGCGCTCTGTCATACAAAGCATAACATTTTTTACAGTTCCAGTAAGAGTACACAAGTAACAGATGACAGCGCCTGAAGCAGTTTTTGGCATGATATGCAGTAATGTGTGTGATTCAAATATACAGAGAGCTAGCTTAGAAACTTCAATATTCAAATTTCCTTTTTAAGCTGAGAGTGTTCTTGCAACAAAGATGTAATATTTAATTTCTTCAGTGTGGATACACTTGTGACGTGACGTCTTTAGTTTTAAACACTGAATAACATCTGCTGTGCTTTATTTTAGATGATGTAGGTTAGTTTTACAAGTACTATATGTACAATGGTTCATATCTATAATTTTTAGTTTGTTTTTGCCTCTTATTCTAATTTATTTGCTGCCTCCTATCAAAAGTGAGGAAAAAAGCATACCTGTTTGCAAGTGTTCTACGTGTTCTCTTGTTTCTGTTTAAGGTGTGAAGGTGGAGGTGGCAGCCTCACCAGGAGAATGTGCATTTGGGCTTACCGGTGTGGCCCAGGGCCCTGGCCAAGGCCTGCTGCTCTTCCCTGAGATTTGCCTCATGGAGCTGCAGCTGCTGGCCAGCAGCTCACCAGACCTGGAAGTGCTGGACCATGTATTGCAGAACCTGCTTGAAGCTGTGCGAGGCCACCATTGCAATGCAGCATTGATCTACCAACGGGTTTGACTCTTATACTGCCTTTATACTGAAATCACACTGGTCCAGAGCAAGTATTGGTCATCTTGAACAGAGTGTTAGGCCACATTCATACAGGCTATCTCTACGTGAAATGATCGATGCGGCAGCGTGACTACTACAGCTTGCACAAGTTGCCCGTTCATACAGCGTTTTAGCTGCAGAATGGTACAGCTTGCTAATTGTCACTGCATGAAAGCCAGACATGCGTTTTCCAATAAGATAGATAGTATAATGTGTTGCTTTATGTGGCTTA
The DNA here is from genome assembly GCF_904425465.1 of Colossoma macropomum. Classification (NCBI taxonomy): domain Eukaryota; kingdom Metazoa; phylum Chordata; class Actinopteri; order Characiformes; family Serrasalmidae; genus Colossoma; species Colossoma macropomum. The sequence goes on along the minus strand of NW_023494791.1, from coordinate 27,332,014 downwards.
ATAAAAAGAGATTATGAGCATGTTTACATTTTCTAGTCCAATGAAGTGTCTAGTATCTAGTGTGAAAATAGAAAAATGTAGTTATTATTTCATTATTGGTCTGATATTTAAATTATGGCCCATAATTAGAATCAGTAAATTACAACCAGATTTTTGCTTGCACGTATGCTAATGCATGTATATTCAATGGTGAATGGACATTTCCACTCTTTTGAAAGATTGTTTCGCAAATAAATCACTAACTGGAATTGATAGCATAGTGGATAATATTACTGCCACTGACACAGAATATCTAATTAGGAACATCAAAATAATAGTCCTTGGGCAAGACTCTGAAATCTGTACTGACCTACCACTATAACTTGCTCTAAATAAGAATATCTGCTCAATGTAAAGGTTTACAGTAACTATTTTGTCTGATTTAGTCTTGTGATGACTGCAGGTGCAACGATTATTTGACTTAGTCGACTAAAATCAATGACCAAATTAGTTGGCAACTGATTTAATAGCCCTTTAGTTGGTGATGTCATTGCGCATGTTTCTCGCGCTAACTAGGAATGTTTTGACATTACCGCTTACTGGAAAGTTCACAAAAGCATGATGGCCGCCTCAAGAACAAAAAGTGTGGGAGCGTTTCACGCTAAACTCCAAAAAAAAGTTGTCAGTTGTGTTATTTGTAAAGCCGACCTTAGCTGGCTATGGGAGCACACCCTCCATGTTGGCTCACTGGATGAAGAAGATTCATTTCTGTAAGATAGTTATATTAATATACTAGTGAGCTAGTTAGCTAATGTTGTTAAGCCGTCCTACTTCATGTCATGAGCTATAACATTTTCTATATTGAAATGCATGTTCTCTGGAATCGTTAATGGAGTTGGAACGGAGAAGCAAGTAACTATTATTCACAACGACCCTGTTCCTATTAACGTTTACGGTTTTAAACACTGCATCGTTGTCTTAACGAGGCCACCGGTGCGTTCGAATTCGGCGACCAGGAGAAGACTGTTTGCAACTGTTTACACGAGAGCGCCTGTAAACAGTTGCAAACAGTCTTCTATTTAACGTTACCTTGTGTTCTCCGCTAATGTTTGCCACCACTCGTAAACAGTTTCAGGAGGTAGGTCTCTGCGAACACAGGGCAGCTGGACAAAGGGTTACCTTTGAAATGGAATGTTTACACAACATCTTTCAAATGTAACTGTTCATAGAGAACAAGTTTGCCACAAACGTTTGTCACTGGTTGCTGAATTTGAATGAAGCTCACGTTTGTAGCGGAGATAGTGTTGTTCATACATAGATGCTGCATTGGGTTCAACCAGGCGCATCAACTTGGCCTCCATTTTGGAGCAGTCAACTTCGCTGCTGGGCTGCGTTCAGTACCATTACAGAGCTGCAGTTTAAGAAGGTTACTGTCCAGAATTATACTGTTTCAAGGATATTGCACTCAGAAAGCAGGATAGGATTATATAACATAGAGAACAGTGATCCACACTCATGTTTGTTTGTTGTTTATTATTTGTGTGATGTTTGTGTGTAGATGTGGCTGTGTGGTTGGTGAAGCACAGAGAACCTGTTGGTATGATTAAGAGAATACTGATTTAGTTTAGTTACATTTTACATTTACATTTTTATTGCTGCTACTTTGCATGTCCTTGATTTTAAATTTTGACAGGAAACAGATTTTGTTGTTTTATTTATCTTTTGTATTACAGGAAAGTTCATTATTTCGTTACATATGGGGTTCAAAAAATTTACACATCATTGAAAATGAGAAATTTTATTGTTTTTTAAAAAATATATACCCATTTTGAATTTGATGCCAACAGCACATTCCAAAAAAGTTGGGACAGGGGCAACCAGAATGTAAAAACATAAAAGACTCTTTAAAAACAGACATGATTCTGTAGAGGAAATCACTGCATGCATGAACACTTCTGAAAACCACAGTCTGTGAAAACAGTTGTCGCTGCATCCGCAAATGCAAGTTAAAACTCTAAAATGCAAAGCAGAAACCAAATATAAACAGGATCCAGAAATGCAGCCGCCTTCTCTGGGCTTGAGGTCATGTAAAATGGACTGAGGTGAAGTGGAAAAGTGTTCTGAATGATATATACATGTTTTGGCAACATACGCTGCTATCCAGACTACATCTTTTTCAGGGAAGGTGTTGCTTATTTCAGCAAGACAGTACCACATTCTGCATGTATTACAGCAGCATTGCTCTGTATTAAAAGAGTCCGGGTACTAAACTGGCCTGCCTGCAGTCCAGACCTGTCACCACTGAAAACATTTAGCACATTATGAAATGAATAATACGACAAAGGAGACCCTGAACTGTTGAACAGCTGAAATCCTATATCAAACAGGGACAGGAAAACATTTCACTTTCAAAACTACAGCAGCTGGTCTCCTCAGTTCCCACTTACAGAGTGTTATTAAAAGAAGAGGTGATGAAACAGTGGCAAACATGTGTCTCAATTTTTTGGAACGTGTTGTTGCCATCAAATTCAAAATGGGCATATATTTTTCTTTGTAGTTGTCTTTGTAGTATTTTTCTTTTAAAATATGGTTTACATGATTTGCACATCATTGCATTCTATTTTTATTTACATTTTGCACAGCATCCCAACTTTTTTGGAAATGGGGTTGTACATTTCGCACAGTGTTCCAAATTTTTTGGAAACAAGGTTGTACTAAGCACTGTAATAAGTGCTCTACTAATATTTTTTTGGCAAATTTACAAATCTAAAACTTAAATTGTGCAAATGTGTCAGGGATTGTAAAGTATCATAGTAGATGTTTTGAATCAGTGTATCTCTTCTCATTTCTGTATAGGGCGGTGTGAAAAGCATTCTGACTGGCTTTCAGAACATTCTCAGCCAAACAGATCCCTCCTATAAAGGTGTGTATTCCAGCAGCGTTAACACTTGTCTTTTTCAGCTTCATGTACAATGGAAAATATCTGGTAAGAATATCTGTAACAGCACCTTCTTGAAAAAAAAATGTTAATAATAAAGTGAAAGGAAGGTTTAAGTGATTTGTCAGATCACTCACAGAACACTCTGTAAGGAAATTCTGAGATTGGTCAGCACACTTACAGTGGGTTCAAAAAGTATTCAAAGTATTCTTATTTTTTGTGTCCTGGATTTGATTTTGAATGGCTATACTCTATATGGACAAAAGTATTGAGTTCAGGTGTTTCAGCCACACCCATTGCTAACAGGTGGAAATTAAGCACATAGCCTTGTAGTCATGATAGACGAACACTGGCAGTAGAATGGGGTCGTACTGATGAGCTCAGTGACTTTAAATGTGACACTGTCATAGGGTGCCACCTGTGCCACAAGTCAGTTTGTGAAATTTCTGTCCTGCTAGATCTGCTCCTGTCAATTTTAAGTGCAAGTATTGTGAAATGGAAGCAACTAGGAGCAACAACAGCTTAGCCACGAAGTGGTAGGCCACAGAGTGCTAAAGCACACAATGCCTATCCCCTGTTCAGTCACTCAGTAACGAGTTCGAAATTGCATCTGGAAGCAACATCAGCAAAAGAACTGTGCATCAGGAGCTTCACAAAATCTGTTTCCATGGCCAAGCAACTACAAACAAACCTAGGATCAAAAAGCACAGTGCCAATCGGGTGTGGGGGTGTGGTGTAAAGCATATTGCCACTAGACTCTGGAGCAGTGGAAACGCATTCTGTGCAGTAATGAATCGTGCTTCTCTGTCTGGCAGTCTGATTGACCAGTCTGGGTTTGGTGTATGCCAGGAGACCATTACCTGCCTTAATGCACTGTGCCAAGTATAAAGTTTGGTAGAGGAGGAATAATGCTGTGGGGTTGTTTTTTAGGAGCTGGCCTGGGCCCCTTATTTTTTCAGCGTAGCAATACATTTTGGCCTCACAAATGCTTTTCTGGATGAATGGGCAAAAATTGCCACAGACACACTCCAAAATGTTGTTTTAGAAAACCTTTCCAGAAGAGGGGAAGTTGTTACAGCTGCAAAGGGTGGACCAACTCCATATTTATTGCCCATGGATTTAGTATGGGATGTCATAAAAAAAACTCCCTAACCCCTAACCAAACTTTTGTCCATATAGTGTATTTGCCATTTTTACCAAACAAACTGCACTTTATCATTTATATTGACCAAGTAAAAAATGTTTTTCATTTACATTTCAAAAACTAAAATCTCTTCATAATAGTATTTAGACCCTTCATTCAATGCTTTGTAGAAGGCCCTTTGGCAGCAATTATAGATGCAAGTTTTCTACAAGCTTTGTTCAACTGTATTTAGGCAGTTTATCCCATTCTTCATGGCAGATCCTCTCAAGCTCCACCAGATTGGATGATGAACATCTGTGATCTGCCATCTTCAGGTCTCTTCACAGATGTTTAATGAAGTTTAAGTCTACTTTTTGGCTGGGCCACTCGAGCACATTCAGAGACTTGTCCTAAAGTCACTCCTTTTTTGTTTATGGTTGTATGCTTCAGATCATTGTTGAAAATGAACTGTCACCCCAGTCTGACCTTCTGTGCTCTCTGGAGGAGGTTTTCTTCAAGGATGTTCCTGTATTTGGCTGCATTCATCTGTCCATCAATTCTTACCAGTCTCCCTGTCATTGCTGCTGAAGAGCATTCCATAGTGTGATACTGCCACCACCATGTTTACGATAGGGATGGTATTTGGCAGGTGATGTGCATTGCCTGTAGTTCGCCAGACATAGTGCTTGCTGTTCTGCCCAAAGAGTTTAATTCTTTACTTACCATTTAGCCGTTTCCTAGTGGACTGCCATATGCCTTTACTCAACAATGGCTTCCATCATACCACTGTGCCATAAAGGCCTGATTTATGGAGCGCTGCAGAGATGGCTATCCATCCTACTGGTTCTCCCATCTCAGCACAGGACTTTTGGAGCTCTTTCAGAGTGACTGTTCGGTTCTTTCTTACCTCCCTGACTAAGGCTCTTCTTGCCCAGACGCCTAGGAAGTTTCAAGGTTGTTCCAAGCTTCTTTTGTTTCAGAATTATTGAGGCCATTATGGTCCTGGGAAAACTCAAAGCCTTAGATGTTTTTTTTACATCCTTGCCCTGATCTATGCTTTGCCACAGTTTGATCACAGAGATTCACAGACTTTATGGCTTGGTTTTTGTCCTGACAATGCAGTGTTCAGTGTTCAATGCAGAAATTGTGGGCCCTTATAGACCCAGGTGTATGCATTTCTAAACTATAATCTATCAATGTAAATTGCAACATGTGGGCTCCATTTGAGTTCTAGTCACTTCTCAAGGATGATTAAAGCATGAGTGCCTTACCAAATGTTCCAAGATATCATTACAGGTGGCAGCCTCGCTGAGATCCTTGCACGCTGTGTTTATTTTTGCTAATTAATGTTGTTGTATGTGAAACTCATGCGCCCCGGATTGCTTGGATTTCACCCCATCTGTAAAGATGGGTGATCTTGCTCTGCTCAACCTGGCCAATGAAGAGGCAGAACGGCCAGCATGCTCATAAGGCTGAGATGACCTTTACTGTCTTTACTTCTTTCCAATCTGCGATCTCTACACAACAAAACAGAACAGCTATTTCTGTTCAACAAAGCCAACAAGGACTTTTCAACCCCCTTTTGGCCTCTGCTTTATGGAGACCTGGCTTTTGGAGTTGACCCCAGAGGGTGTGCTGTACCAGAGACGCAGAACTCACTGGCAAAACCAGGGATAAAGGATTTGCTTCTGTGTCAAGGACCACTGGTGTAAAGGCATCACAGTACTGTTAAAATAATGCACTCCTTATCTAGAGTCACTTTTCTTCAATTGTAAACCATTCTTCTCTTACGCTGCAATGGAGAGGGAACATTTTGGACCATTGCTGCACCACTGTTAAAAATACTTAAAATATAGACCAGTCATGTTCACTTTCCAGCACACAGGTAAAACTTAAAACCAAGTCTATCATCACAACAGTGAAGAAGTGAACCAGAGGACGTATAGATAATAAGCTGCAGGGCTGCTTTGACTCCACAAACTAGACCGATTTTGAAGACGTGACAGACAGACTAGATAAATACACGGATACCGTAACATCATATATTGATTCATTGATTCTGTGATGACAAATGCATTACAACTATAGCACAAGCAAGATACAGCAATGATAAATCGATGATTTTCAGCTAAACACTGTCAGCTTCATAGGGAAAAGAAGGTAGCAATTAGGAGTAGGAACAGAATTTTCTACAAAGAGGCCAAATACAGGCTGGAGAAAGGGATTCAAGCAGCAAAGAAAAATACTCTGGTTGCTATCTCTGTGAACAGTTCTGTGAAAAAATCTGAGTCAGTCAGTGTCACTAGAACCAGAGCATTTTAAATAAAACCATTCTGAATTTTTCAACATTCAGAAATGTTGAAAAATGTTCTAGTGTGTATACATCGTATACATGTGTATGACTTGGACTACACCTCTGATATGTAATGAGTAATTGTACATTGGGTCACTGTATTGCATTACAGTGTAATGTTACATGTGTGTTACAGTGTGTTACATGGATGTGATGGATGCTTCATTGTTCCTTATAGAGTGCCAGGCAGTGCTTGTGGAGCTGCTGGTTGCCTTGGTGAACAACAGGATGACAGCAGAAGAGCTGGCCTTATTGATTCGTCTTTTCCTGGCCAAGACGCCTCCCACTGTAAGTGCCATTTCACTTCAACAAACAGTCAGTAAACCATTTTAGTGCTGGCAAATGTTTATAACAAGCTACACAGATTTAAACACAAACTCAGATATGTGGTAATTTTTGTCATGGTACCACAGATGTGTGGTACTTTTTGATTGTCATGGTACCACAGTTTCACACACTTCTTTTTTTTTGGTTTCTTTTTTACATGTCCACTAGGAGATCCTGCTGAATGGTATTCTCAAGATGGCGCTAGCTAATGCAGATACAGAGCCCCTGCACTACCTGTCCTTTCCTATGCTCTTGGGCATCAGTGCCCCAAGCACAAGCTCCTTTGTGGGGCTGAAGACTAATGTGGCGGCTGGAGCCACAGCAGGGATGGGCATGCTCTGGAGGGGCAAACAGTCCTCAGGCCAGGATGAAGGTGTCAGACATCCAGGGCACTCAAAAACTTCCCCCTGGCACATCGCTCCTCTCCACCTTCCTCTGGTGGGGCAGAATTGCTGGCCACATATGGCCAGCGGCTTCAGCGCATCACTCTGGGTACGAGCTGTAAAGAGTGAGGATGAGGAGGGGCCATCACACCAAGGTAAGACGAGTCTTCTGCAACAGCTCACTTTAGCACTTCAAGAGAAGTCTGAGCGAAAGGTCTGCTTAGACATTAAACTGAAACTTGAACCTTGCCGTACCTCTAATTTTGAGACCCAACCCTACTAGGCATGACTGATACTGAAAATTTGAAACCTCAACCCGACATAAACAGAGTTGGATTATCGTAGATGTGATTGAACAATACACTGCTTTGAGTTGGTTGACAGAAATGCTGGAATAAAGTGGTATTGTAGTAATAGCAGTTTATACCCAGCATAGGATTAACCAAAGCATCTGTATCAGCATTATTAGTATATTTTTGTGGAACTGTCAGTCGTACCTAGCAGAGAACATCATCCACCCTCTGGTCAACGTTTAGCCCCGTTAAGCCCTGTTTTTGCTTTTACAGCTAGTTGAATGAATGCTTAACACATTTTGACTTTGAAAAGCATCACCCATCTCTACAGCTCGCCAAGGGTATATGTATAAGGCTGTGTAATGTCACAAAATCTTCTTTCTGCAAAAATTAAAAAATGCAGTAAAAGGTGAGAAGGTGATGTGGGTTGATGGAGTCCAACGTGGTGCCTCTCAGCTGGTGGAATGTCAAGGAGAGGAGGGCCTCTTGCATGTGCTCTCAATGGGCTCCAAAGCCCTAATGCTGCAAGTCTGGGCAGACGTTTCTACTGGAGCCTGCACCTTCAGGTAGGAGTCATACCATAAAATTTGTGAATTTTTACTGCTTTCTTTTAGGAGTGTTATTTGTATTCACATTTCTAAATAAAATTAATTGATGCATGAATTTGGTTAATAAGCTATGCTGCTGGAGTAACTGTGGATATGTGGCTCAAGGATCTGCATTGATCCCAATGATGAGATGAAGGCTGGTCTTCTGGCCCAGACCGAGTCTGGTGAAGGAGTTCTGACCGCAGGCCTGTGGCAGCACTTGGCTTTTACCTACACACAACAACCTGAGGGCAAGAAGAACATCCATGGCCATCTGGTGCTTTGGGCATGTGGCATTAAGTAAGTCAGCTATTACGTTGCACACATTAGTTGATTTTGGTGATCAGTAAAGCAAAGTGCTATTATATCTATTTAGTATCTCAAAGGATCGCACAGAATGTTTTGGTCATGGAATTTTCTCGCTTTAGAGAATGCCAAGAACATGTTAACACTGAATCAAGGTGAAGGGGTGGACTAATTTCTAAAAGAATCTAAAATTGAAAACAGTTTAATTTATTTTTATTGATTGATTTGTCTCTGCATGATTCTGTATATATTGCTTCATAGTTTTGATAGCTTCATGTTTATTGTGAAATGTGAAAGACAGTAAAAACAAGAAAAACAGTACTGGTACTGTATAACGACATAAGTAACACTAGAGAAACCACATAAAAAAAGCTATTAATGCAGTGATGATTTTAAAATTGTTTTATGTTTGCAAAAAAAAAAAAACATGAAAGTGGCATAATATCAGGCTTTCAATCAACTACTTGTTGCTATGTGGTTTATGCAGTTTATAAATACTGCTTGTTGTGTATAGGTTCTCTATAATTGATCAAATTCTTTTTGATAGATACAGTTGTTAAGTGTTTTAGCAGTATAGACAATATCCACAATATATTCAGAAAACTGCGATAATGTCGTCTCACTTTGCCTACCCCTACATTTTATGCAGTTGATAGACATTATATGATTTTAATTCAGTGGAAAATGTTGACCCTCACTTGCTATGTTTCTGAATTATAAATGTTGATGTTTTGAGTTGATGTGCTGCAAATCAAAGTTATATGTTTTAAGGCTTGTTTTGAAAAAATACCTGAAATGGTCCCTGTGTGGAAAACATAAATCATATTTTTATAATTTCTCTCATCTGAACCATCAGGACACTTTATTCTATATGGAAAGTACCTCGAACTCTGCACTCTGCACACAGTGGGAAATATACTCTGCTGTAACCAGAATTCTTATTAATACCCCCTATTATACAACAGCTAGTTCCGGCCACGCAAGCTGATTGGTTGAGAAGTGTTCTAATTTCTATTTTGCCATAACAGCACGTTTTTTTTCCACAAACACTGTATCACTCCGCTGAGACGCCGTTGCTAAGCAACAACTTTGACAGCTGTTGGAGACGCTCAAGCCATTTAAACATTTTTACTTTTTACTTTGCACACAAACAGAAAATGGATACTTTTAAGATTTACATTTGACCTACAGCTGATTTGGTTAGACTCTGAGGATGAAAACACTAAATTCCAAAACTCATTACCACTGAGCAAGCTTTTCAGTTGGTAGCTATGACAGAAGAACATAACCTTGTAAACAACCTGGAATTAGCCAGAAATTAACCGAATAGCATTCGCCAAACAAAATCGGCTGTAAAATGCTTTACAGACTGGCTGAAACAAAACAACATTAATATTGATCTAGCAAAAATTGACAAAACTGAGCTACACTTGATATTGCGGCAGTTTTATGTCTCAGTCTGATTTGGTCAGACTCTGAATATGAAACTGCATGTTTGGCGCATGGTATTCGGTTCATTTCTAGCTAATTCCAAGTTGTTTAGATGTTCTTCTGACACAGCTGCTGACTGAAAAGCTTGCTCGGTGGTCATGACAGTTTCGGAATTTAGTGTAAGGAGCTGGAGAACGAACTGCTGGCTGTGCAGCGAGTGAGTGGAGTTTGCTACTGTGACATAACAACAAGCTGCTTGTTAAGGAACTATAATTTGGCAGAAGGAATTGCGAACATTAAAACATTAAATGCCACATTCACGGCCCAATTTATTTATTTATTTATTTAACTGTTGTATAAAAGCAATAGAACACTCGAGGTCGTGTGTTATCGCGAATAACATCAGCCTTTGGCTCGTGCCTGCGACCAAATCACAGCCGTGATGTTATTTAAGCAATAGAACATGAGAGAGAGTGTGTTATCGCGAAATAACATCGGCGAGTGCCGTAGATCAACACAGCCGTGATGTTATACGCGATAACACACGACCTTGAGTGTTCTATTGCTTTTGTACAACAGTTAAATAAATAAAGTAAGAAGTTAATAAATTGGGCCATGAACGTGTCATTTAATATGTTTTAATGTCAGCAATTCCTTGCGCCAAATTATAGTTCCTTAACAAGCAGCTTGTTGCTACGTCACAGCAAAGAGCTTCGCTCACTCGCTGCACAGCCAGCAGTTTATTCCCCAGCTCCTTACACTAAATTCCGAAACTGTCATTACCACTGAGCAAGCTTTTTTTGTTTTTTATTGCGGCAGTTTTATGTCTCAGTCCAATTTGGTCAGACTCTGAAGATGAGACTACACGTTTGGCGAATGGCATTCGGTTCATGTCTGGCTAATTCTAGGTTGTTTAGGTTTTCTTCTGTCGCAGCGGCTGACTGAAAAGCTTGCTCAGTGGTAATGACAGTTTGGGAATTTAGTGTAGTCTCATCTTCAGAGTCTGACCAGATCGGCTGTAGGTCAAATGTAATCTTAAAAGTATCCATTTTCTGTTTGTGCGCAAAGTAAGAAGTAAAAACTTTCAAATGGCTTGAGCGTCTCCTACAGCTGTCAAAATCATTGCTTAGCAGCGGCATCTTAGCGGAGTGAGCAATGTTTGTGAAAAACCTGTGATGTAATTGCAAAATATCAGCACGGTTAGAACGCTTCTAAACCATTCAGCTTGCATGGCTGGAACTAACTATCGTATAATTCTATAATAATAATAATCGATTGTTTTAACAGTAGAAGTGAACAAAACGTTGTGCACATATTATTTAACATTTTTGTCAAACTGTTAAAAGGTAAATTAGTCCTTTCATCATCAGCTTACTTGTCGATCATCAACGATATTTCATTGTAGAGAACGAGCGACAGCAAGCACATCAGAGAGCGAGCAGGCCTCCTCGCTGGATTTCAGCGAGCACCGTGCGACCCCGCCACCGCCGCAGGCTACTGCCGGTGTTATATCCGATTCAGTTCCTCCTCAAATTCACGTTCCCTTTGACAAATCAGGTCCTCAGACACGCGCATTCACTGAGCAGATAACAACGGTAGGCAAAACAGGAACTACGGAAAGCAAAAACGTTCAAAAAAGGTTTGTACGGCAGCTGTATTCACCCAATCGGCGGCGAACAGTACAAAAAGTATTTATCAGTACGATTGTTTACTGTTCACTCTAATCGAAAATAATATTTATTACGAAATCACCCACTTACACACGCTGGGATTCAGTACGTGGCCAATTTGCCCCTCCACCCCACGAGACCATTCTGACAGAGCAACTCGCCCTCAGTCCAGCTTGGTTGTAGGTGACTCCATCGTGAGAAATATTAAACACTGTTCAGCAGTCACCCAATCCCTCTCAGGTGCCAAGGTCTCTGACATCACACTGCAGCTCCCCAGCCTCCTAGATAAGTATCATTTTCGAAAGTAGTTATTCATGTTGGCTGTAATGACATAAGAGATCAGAGCACAGAACTGCTAAAACACGACTTTACATGTTTTTACACTTCTTAAAACTATGACAAAACTGTTTTTATCTCTGGCCAAATTCCACCCTTTAGGAAAGGGCGCAGGAGGGTTAAGCCCCCTTTTAAACCTCCACAGCTGATTGCAAATAAACTCTCTTCACCAGCATGGCTTTTATAGATAATTTTAACCTCTTCTGGAATTGTCCTTCCTTTTACTGGAAAGATGGAATTCATCCAAGCAGCTTGGGTTCAAAAGTTTAGGGGACAAAATTTTTTACTCTGTTTTTTATACGAACTGACTACTGGACTCCAGTAATGACTGTTTTAGCATTCCTGTGATTGGCATCCAAAAGAAGAATAGTAGTAGATATTTCAGAAATGCTCCTACAGTTAACATAGATAATCTCATCTATATAAAGCCTTCACCATCACCTCTCAGATCACATTCAGCTCCACGGGTCTCAGAATCTGAACCTCAAGATGCCAACATGTTAAAAAAACAGAAGTGGTCTAAGCTTAATTCATTTAAATATTAGACGCCTCCTACAGCAAGAATGACTAGACCAACTTAAGGTTCTGATTTTACAGACTGATATCCAGATATCGTGGTGATTACAGAATCTTGGCTATAACTGTAGTTTGTACAGATGTGACAGAGATTCAAGAGGTGGTGGTGTAGCAGTGTATTTCAAGTCATGTTTCACTACTACAGTTCTTGATGTCATCACTGTATTACTGTATACTGTATACTGAATTACAGCATCAGGAGTCTTTGATCTAGGTTTTAGTGATCATTGCCCAAAAGTCTGCTTCTAGAATAGTGATCAGGAGAAATTTTGAATATTTTAATGAGTAGGCCTTTTTACATGATCTTGCACTTAGTAATATTCACTACACTTCTGAACTTCAGAATGTTGATACAGAACTTGACTGACCAAGAAGAAATTTGTGCAACAACAAACACTTTGCTGCTGGCAGTCACATATTTGAAAGAATGTCGGTAATACTGCCTCTAAATGTTACTGAGTGCAAAGATACTGTAAGCGATAGTGCCTGTTTTACCCTGCACCCCTTTTCCTTCAGTGTGGTCACAAAAGCACTTTTTACCATCAACCCTAGAAGATCAACAGACAAGGATAAACTGCATCCCTTTTTCTTAAAATTGCCACCCCAATCATTTCAGAGCATGTTGCTCATATTTATTTATAACCTCTCGATTTCGTCAGGTATAGTCTCCAGTGTCTGAAAAAAGCCAATGTAACCCCATTGCATAAAGGTGGAGATGTATCTGATTTAAACAGTATTTTGAGCACACAGCAGTTTGGTTTTAGGAAAAGACATAACACCATTACAGCTGCTACATTGGTTTTAGATGATCTTATTACTGCTTGCGACAGAAAGATGCAGTGTGCTGCTCTCTTTGTTGACTTCTCCAAAGCTTTTGATACTATTGATCATCTACTGCTGCTAGAAAGATTATACAGCATCGGCTTTGACCATAACGCTGTTAAATGGTTTCAGAACTACCTCTCTGGTAGACGACAGCGTGTTGCCCTGGGAAGCTGTGATACTGGTCTTCTTCACTAAAGGGGTTCCTCAGGGTTCAGTTTTAGGCCCGGTGTTATTTTCAATTTATTTTAATGATATTGTTTCCACAGTGAAAGAATGTAAAGTACATCTGTATGCTGATGACACAATTTTGTACTGTACTGAAACTATATGCTGTTTTCCAGACCTGCTCATATTAAAAAATAACATTTTAAATGTTTTAACTTTACATGGATCCACTATTGAAAGAGTAAATAAGTATAAGTACCTTGGCATCTGGCATGATGAGAAACTTGATTTTAAAACTCACGTCAGTAAACTTACAAATAAACTGAGGCAGGAGGAGATTCTTTTACAGACACACATCTTGTTTCCGTATGCACTGCAGGAAAACCATTGGGGAGGCAACTTTCCTGTTTGTTCTTGATTACAGTAATGTGCTGTACAGAAATGCCTCAGCGAGCACTCTGAAAGTTTTGGACCCTCTTTATCACTCTGCTCTGAGATTCATTACTGGAGATTCATGCAGGACTCATCACTGCATGTTATATGAGAGGGTGGTATGGTCCTCTCTATCTGTAAGAAGGGAAACACTGGTTACTGCTTATCTATAAGGCTCTCGTCGGTCCGATGCCAGAGTATATTACCTACATGCTCACTGTAAAGGATACACGTTACAAAACCCGCTCAGATGATTTTATTTCACTTGAAGTTCCCCAGGTTTTTATGGAGCTGGGTAAAACTGCCTTTAGCTATGGTGAGCTGGAACAAGGTACAGGGTAGTCTAAAGCTTGACTTGCTCGTTTCTCCTAGGGTTTTTAAAATTTATTTTTACTTTCAAATTATTTTAGTTCTGTTTGTAACTGTTTTAGTTTAACATTTTATTTATTTTGTTGTTTTTATCTTTATTTTTCTATTTGACATCTTATTTTTATATATTCTTACTTTATTTTATTTTTTCCTGTTATTGTTTTATTATTTCTTATTTCATAAAATGTTTTTATTGTTGTGTATTTCTTTAATATTTTAAACATTTTCTTGTATTATTTTTTTTCTTTACTTTGGAATCTTTATTTTAACCATCTAAATTTGTGTGATGATGATGTATTGCTCTGTCGCTCAGTCCTATTGCACAGGTCAAGCTAAGAGCTCAGTGTACTGTAGATTTGAATTTCCCATGTTTCACAGCTTTTGCTCATAGTCTTGTCATTAAACAGGGTTTTTAGTGTGAAATGCATTTTATTATCTGTTGCTCCAATCAGGTTGATTCAGTGTAACTGATGTTTGTGTAACACTAACAGTAAACTGCAGTAGGTTACAGCAAACTCTATCTGTGCCTCCACCAGGAAGTGTGAGGTCTCGTTAGACTACACCCTCCCCAGGAAGTCCAGTCTGTCATCTGAGAGTAACAAGACGTTCTGTATGCTGGGCCATTGTTTATCCCCCTCGGAAGAGCTGCCTCGGCCTGCGAATCAACGCTTGGAGATCGGCACCCTTTTCCTGTTTAATGGTAGGACCGCCCTGTCTCACATCCAGCTCCACAACCTCAACCATGCCTCTCTGTTCAGATCTCTGATTACATCAGTGATAGACAAACAGCCTCTATTAACTAGTTCTGTATCACAAACACCTCTCCTGCATTGGATGGTTCTCCAGCGAACAGTTTCCAGCCCAATGTTGGCGGCTTTATGCATCTACCTGATGCTTGGCATTGGGCATAGTGACTTTACACTGATATGCAGCTGCTCTAGAGAATCCCATTCTATTGGCAGTCTTTTCTATGGAGATTGTACAAGCTGTGTATACACAATTGAACATCTCTGTCAGCAATGGGTGCACCTTAAAGTTGCTGAAGTCACTAATTAGGGTTGTCTGGATAGTTTCGGAGACAGTGTAGATCGATAGAGCTAGATGGAAAGAAAGAAATAGAGAGATAGAGAGAGAAAGAGCAAGAAACAAAAATGTGCAGCAAGAATGACAGAAATGTATGAAATGTTACATTTTGATTGTTGACTGGCTTACAGATTTGCATTTTGTCAGCTAATATATGTGTCTGACCATATCACTCTGTGCTACGCAGTTTGGTGTAGTTGAATTTAGATTTTTCTTTGTTACATGTTTTTTTTTTGGCTTTGAGGTGCTAATACCTACCACAGATGGAATGCTGGTGGTGCATTTGTCGCAAATAGACAGTAAAGTCACAATCTGACTGCATGGACACAGGGATTAAATAAAAATAAGCACACAAGAGATTTCTCACCAGGATTTTTATTTTAGCGGGCACGCCTCTGATTTGTGCTTGGCGTCAGTGAAACCATGGCAACCAACGGTCCACTCGAGTTCAGAAACACTCACAGGCAATGAGCAACCAGCGTTTTGTGCGACAAGAGGCCAAAAGTCGCTGCCAGTGTGAACGTAGGGTTAGTGCTGCTGGTTTGGTATTGTGTAATGTTCCTTTCCGTGCTCGACTATTTTTGGGTTGATGGCTTTTCCCTTTTTTGATTTGGTTGGTTGGTGGTTGCTGATGTGAAGGAGTCACATTCCCTCCTCAGGGGGAATCTACTTAAGAGAATGGCTGCCCGTTGTTGATAAACTTTTGATGGATATGCTTTTAAATGGCCCCAGTGTGGTCATTCCTAACCTTGGAAATGGTATAATGCATGTGGAGGGTGAATTTACCCTTTACATTCACATCAGTTATTTATTATCTGTTATTTTCGACCCTAACATTTAGCAATGTTAATAACAGATAAATATTTTAATGATGCTAATAATAGACAAATTAGTCATAAAATCAACAAACCTTCACTGAAATATGGTGCATTGATGTCTTTTTTTTATTTTACAAAGGCACTTTAAGAATACAGCATAAGCCTTCCAAATGCTGTTTTTGCTTATGTGATACAGATGAGTTAACAGACCATTAGTATATTGTGTTATGATGGATCATGTAACTGATACATAATTACTGAAGTAATATCAGCTGTTTCATAGTAGCGCATTGACCAAAAGAAGTGTTTTCCACAGTTATAAGAGCCTTTCTGCTATTTTGGTGATAAAATGTTTTTTTGTTGTTTATTGGTTTATTATTATTTTTGGTTATTTTAGGCTCTAGAATCAACACTGAGGAAGCCTTTTACCTGTACGCAAGTGGCCCCGACCTCACTTCCATCATGCCATGCAAGTATGGCAAACCCAGCGGGACATTGTCCAAGTACATTACTCAGGAAAGTCTTCAATGTGAGCAGATTCGGGACCTGCTGATGAGGAATTCTGAAGTAGACACATCGCTTCTTATTGTAAGTCTGAACTACATTAGGATTACAACTTAGGATGTGACCTCATGAGCTCAGAGAAGCTTAAGTGCACAGATACAACAAGTTTTCAAGCTTTAGTGCATTTGTGTCACTGTACCAGTTTGAGAGGTTGCAAAGCATATACATTGTAGACAGGTTGTAAGTACAGAAATAAATGGTTCCGACTAGTGATAAAATGCATTTGAACTAAAGTAGCATAATTCAGTCTATGCGTATTTGACAAGTAACAGTACCAGGCTGAATAAAGACATAATTTGGAAACCTTAGTGACTTGCTCATTTCAGAAATTGATGTAACAGCAGTTCTTGTATCAGTACACATTACCGGTGTTTTGCGTAACGCAGTACAAAGTAAAGCATTACAGTAATCTAATTATATTATAATATATATATATGTATATTATCTGTGCTTTCAGTTTTAAATGTTTTTTGCATGTGTGCTTTACCTGTTTAAGCTGACTGTGTAAATCAGGTTGTGCATATGACCAGGGTGAGTGCAGGCAAGTCGTATGCTAAACAAGGAGGACAAGCGTGGATGTTTCTAAATCCATATTTGCATAATTTTAATTAATTGCACATAAGGATAAAACTACTGATTTTTATGTGCAAGCTTGAAACAATTTTTCAGTGTCTCCCTTTCACCTGAAGCATTAAAGCATAAACTTGTAGCTGTATATTGATCGTGTTCATTATGGTTGTACTTAATTTTCTTTCTTCCCTTTCTTTTGTTGTGTAATTGGGATTTTCTTACATACATATTATGGTGTTTGCTTTTGAGAATTTAATATATTCCACTATGTAAAAGGTGTGTGTTTGAGAAGAGGAACTGGGACATATTTGTTTTAACATGTTAGGGGCAGATTTTCAAACACTTTGCATTATCACAAACCTTGTTTTGCCATTAAAAAGTGGCTTTCACGATTTACTAAAAAGAGCAATGGCTCTTTAGGGCCTATAACATGAAAGGGCCAGTTGCTGCTCTCTTCTGCTTTTGTCTTATTATATATGCGTTTATAGGAGTTTTCCTCTCAGAGGGTGAGATTGTTATAATGAAGCACTTATTCTAATTTACTAAGGCTGATAGTAAATACTGACTGTTCACGGTTTAATATCTGTGAAAAGCTTGTCTTATTTGTGGTGTTAATGTGTGCCATTGTTGTTTCTGACAGATAGAGAAAAGAGAGTTTATGATACATTCACTTATTGTCAATTTAGACATTGTGAATGCCCGCCACATTATATTATCCTTAATTTGATGAAAGACCAAGTATTTTTAGCAAAACAATATTTTGAATGGGTATTTCTTAATACTGTGGGTATATTTTACATTTATCAAAGTGTATTAAAAGCAGCTTTATCTAAATTATAATTTGACCGTTTTCTTTCCCAAACTATTGTGAAACTTTTGCTCTGCAATCACTGCATTACTAAAGCTACTTGTTAATAATTGTTTCAACCACTTATTTATTATGTCAAACTAATATCTTGTTTTCTCAAAATAACATTATGTCTAAATAATCACACTTTGTTAAAGAGCAGTGATGGCAGCTATGGCGAGAGCCTCGTATATTTTATGCTTGTTTTTGTTTGTGTTGTCTATTGTATGTCAAACTCAGTCAGTTGGAGCAGGCAACAGCTGACTTTCAGGGACAATGTTTCTCTTGATATTATTATGGACTTTGTTCAAAAACCTTCAAACTTTTTGGAAATCCTCACTGGCTGCTCAACCTGCCGAGGAAGCGATGGAGAGGCAGAAGGGCCAGCATGCTCATAAGGCTGAGATGATGTGGAATTTGTATGCCTTTACCGTCTTTACTCCTCTTTAGTCAATTGGAAGGACCTCTTCTGCTAAACAAAACCAACAAGGACTTTTCAACGCATCTGTCCCTCTGCTTTACTGAGGCCCGGCTTTCTGAGCTGACCCCAACCCCAGCACGATGCACCTACCTGACTTCCAGCTGCACAGAGTGGACAGAGACACAGAGCTCTCTGGTAAAACCAAGGGGGAGAGAATCTCCTTCTGTGTCAGTGAGTGCTGGTGTAAATACATCATTGTACTGTTAAAATCATGCACTCATCATTTTCATTAACTGTAAACAGATACAGTAAGAGTTTTCTTGTTTCATTCTGGACGCTTTTTCCGGAGCGGAAATTTAACGAAAGAAACGCTCAAGTACAGACAGTATGTCACTTGTCCCACAGGAGAAGGAAACATATAGGATCATTGCTACACCACTGTTAAAATAAATGTCTATCGTACCATCATGCACGCATCTTTTGGGCATTCCAACTACAGTCTTGTTCACTTCATCCCAACATGCAGGCAGAAACTCAAAACCAAAAAGTCTGTTGTCACACCAGTGAAGTGGACCAGTGGAGAAATTAAAAGATACAGGGCTGCTTTGAATCTGCAAACTGGACTGTTTCAACTACAGCATGGGAGAAAACAGCAACAATAAACCATTGTTTTTTAGCTGAACTCAGACAGCTTGGAGGGAAAGAAGGCATCATTTAAGAGAGGGTGCACAATTCTCTGCAAAGAGGGCAAACACAAGCAGGAGAAAGGGATTAAGGCAGCGAAGAAGAAATACTGGCTGAAAAGCCACGTTGCTGGTAACGACCCAACTTCAGTCTGGAAAGGCCTATAAGGTTTTACTGACTACAAGGTGAAAAACTCCCCTTCTCCTGTACGACTGCCAACTCTGTCAAGGTTGTGTGCTGTCACTTCTTCTCTTCAATTTCTATACCAATGACTGTGTCTCTAAGGAAGCAGCTGACATCACTGTGGTGGGCTTCATAGCCAACAGGGATAAGTGTGCTCACAGAAAGGCAGGCGGTCTCCTAGTCCAGCAGCAGCTACCTGCTGCTAAACACACAAACAACTGTAGAGATCGTGGTGAGCTTAAAAAGCACTCCCGCGGGACCCGACACAATATCTTGCGGCGCTGGACTAATTGCTAATTGTTAACTAATTGTTGCTTGCGGGATTGGGCGGAAATTAGATCCCTTCAGGCGAGAGCGGGCAGAAGCATGCATATATAGCATGCATATCACTGAAAATTAAACAAAAGACCGTATAAAAACGTTAAAAGGCGATTTTATGTAATTCAAGACGAAATTAACATCAATCAGCGCGTTCATGCTGTAGCGCTCGCACTGCCACATCACTAACACCACGCAGAGACAGCATGTGTCAATCAGGCGATAGAGAGAGGGTGGAGCCTTCAATCTGACAGCCACAGCTGCCCAGCAATTTCAGCAGAGGATGATGTGTTTGTGATTAGACTGCGTCAGATATTGGATGTGCGCGGGTGGGAGCGGGTCAAATCGTTTTGGTTGCGGGTGGAAGCAGAGAAATGATTCTGATTTTCTGCGGGAGCAGGATGAAATCTCGTGGGAGAAAAAACAGTCCTGCGCAGACCTCTACTTAACAGTGATCATCAAGTGCATCCTTGCGTCATCCATAAGCATCTACTTTGTTTCCTCCACCTCACAAGAAAGAGCCAAACTCAAAACAGTGCATAATCAGGACAGCAGAGGGAATCATTGGATGTAGCCTCCCAACGCTTCAGGACATCTAAAACAGAAGGGTAAAGAAACGCATCAGCAAAATAACAGCTGACCCATCTCATCCTGGACATCTCTTTTACCGTCTTTCAGCCACTTCCCTCTAGTCGAATATTGAGGGTCATCAAAACCAGCACAACCAGACATGCTAACAATTTTTCCCCAGAGCTAGAGCACTCATTAACCACAATGAACCCCTTTACACTTAAACTATGCTCTATGCTCTATTACAGTATAACTCATCTGTAACATAATGCTATTTGCACAACTGTACAGATTTTACATTTCTGCAAATATTCATATAATTCTGTAATCTGTTTATAGAAGTTATATATTATACGCTATAGTCAGACCTGCGTATGTACGTGCTGAAGGACTGTGTGACAGTACGGATATATACATATCTCCTCCATCTTATTTATAGTATTTTTAATTTTCCCTTAGTTAAATATTGACTGTGGGCTGGTCTGGTCTGTTTAGTATGTTACATTTCATAAAGCAAAATCTTGAGAAAATAAATGATGTGAGCCTAATGGTTTACAGTTTGGACCAGAATCAGAGAAGGATAAAAAAAAATGTTTCGGGTGTGTCCCAAACCACATTTAAAATGATGGTTCTTAAATGGTTCTTTAGTAAAGAAAGTGGTTCTATATAGAACCATGAACATTCAAAGAACCATTTGCATGATGAAAGGGTTCTTTGCATTGTTAAAGAGTTCTTTAGATTGATGGAGAATGTGCTATAGATCAGTGTTTCTCAACCTGTGGGCCATGAAGCACCCTCTAGTGGTCCGCGTGCTTGTACTCAGGGGGAGGCAGCAGTTCGTAGTGGGCCAATTGAGATGTATAAATGAAAACCTCACAGTCGCAGGCTAATTAAATGTCATCAGTTTGAGACAACACAGCTGCGGGTGCCCACTGCAGACAGTTTGCAAGAGAAGGAGAAGTTTCTCAGGGCGGTTTTTCCTACCTTGTTCAGTGCAGACTTATCAAACTTTTTTCTTTAGTTCACTCTGTGTTGACATGAGTGAACACTCCACCCATGTTCGGGTCTGCATTAAACAGCAAAACCCGCAGGTCTTGGTCGCTTCCAACCGAACCCTGTACGGAACACATTTTATGATCAGACGAGGGCATTTGTCAATAGAGTTGGCTTTTCGCTTCTTCTAGCAGCCCGTCAGCTAGAATCAAGCCTGCTATATCCGCCTCAAAATAATAGCAAAAAGATGTGTTTGATTTCTGGCCGAGCATTAGCGACCTGAGTAGTTGTGCTCTTTGATAAACTAATGACAAAAAAGCAGATATCAAGTAAGGTTTATTGCTATTGAAGATTGGGGCGACAGTAATCCAGAAGCCAAACAGTGACTCCTGTGGGAGCCACAAGAGTGTTTTCAGTGAAAACGCAATGGACTGCAGCTCCAAATCACTGTCCACATCTGCATCTACCTTTTTTCATTTGCTCTTTTTCTGACATCGTTGCAAACATATGGTTTTCTTTTTTAACATGTTATGTTTTTCAACATAACTGCAAATTTTGATTTCTGTGATTGATGTGAAATGGATGATCTGATCTTTCTCAGGCTCTAATTCAGAGGTTTTCAGTGTAAGAATAAAAAAGAAGAAGAAGAGGAAAATACAAAAAAGAAAACAGTTTTAAAAATATTTAAAAAATAAATTGATTTTAGTTTTTCTGTGGACCACTAATGCTTTATAGTAATAAACAGGTGGGCCTTGGGGTGGAAAAGGTTAAGAACACCTGCTGTAGATGGTTCTATATAGAACCTTTTTGAAAAGGGTTCTATACAGCGCCAAAAAGATGTCAATCCTGTAACAATAAGAGAACCCTTTTTGGTGCTATATAGAACCCTTTTTAAAAAAGTTCTACATAGAACCATATAAAACACATTTTATAAAACACAACTTTAATCAAACTTTAATCAGACTTGTGTCAAACACATTTAAACTTTAATTAACTTTATACAGTACACTAATGACACTTTTAATGGTGGTGCACTATTTCTTTAACACTATTTAGTGCTGTAGTATGCAGTTTACTGTGCAGCCTTTTTTTGTCCCTTAACAGGCTTCCATACGAAAAGCATGTGAGTCAAACAATGGATTTTAGTATATATCCTGCTAAATTAGTGTGGTATGTCTTTCTCATCCAAATAGACCTCCAGTGTAACTATATCATCACGTATTTGAAACATTTATTTCCCAATGTCAGCTTGTCTAAGCTCATGAAAGCGAAATTGTTGTGCAAGGTAATTGGCATTATGATATACATGCAACAGATAGACATTAGCTTGAAAAATGTTTCAGTATTCCTTTAATGTTGTTGGAATCTCTCCTTCTTTCTCTGTATCTCTCTTTTATTTTCTCTTCCAGGAGAGTCTAGCAGTTGTCTACTCTCCCAGTAGCCCATCTGTCTACACCATTTATGAACCAGTCATCCGTCTGAAGGGCCAGACCAAGATAACTGTAGCATCCCAAAGGCCGTTCAGTGCTAAAGAGGTCCAGAGCTTCATGCTTGAACCATCTTCACTTAGGAGCCTGCAGGCCTCCCAGCCCTTTGGCCTCCACAGCTGCCTGCATAAAATCGGTGGAATGGGTGCATTTGTCTTCCTCTTTGCTCGGGTAATATACTGCAAGAAAAGGTTGTTGCTAATCAGCGTGGCACTGCTTATGTTTAACATTTGAATCTATGCCACATGTTCCCGGGCTAAAAGGCACTTTAGTCTGGGCATAGAAGAGTACTGTTTACCCAGCCCCCACTTTAGTGACTTCTTAAATCAGTTTGGAAAGTTGTTGATGTTTCAACAAACACCAGCTAGATCTCTGATATTAAGGTTAACACTTTATTGGAACTGCAGTTAACTGTCACAGTGCAATTTTTTTACCTGTTGAAATTACTTGAGATTTATACTCATAACGCATGATATGAAAATTGTCACCAATATAAATTTTTTTAAGGAGCTTTAAATTCCAGTAACTGATAAAACAGGCCAATTTTAGACAAATGAACAATACCAAAAAACCCAGAAATCCATGCACCTTAATATTGGAAGATTGTATCTGCCAACCAGTACATCAAGTGCGCCCTGCTATGTCAGTAACATGTTTCCTGCATATCTGTATCAGGCCCATATACAAACAGTTTTGTTAGGCTGTACAGTCTCCTAAGTTCTAGGTTTCAACCAGATGTGTGTGAAATGCAAACTCCAAAGTACTATATAATATTTTGGCTAATATTATGGTAAGTTCCAAGACAGTTTAACTAAATGACACTAAAACGCCAAACAGGTCCCAGATATTAACAAGTGTTGGATATGGTCAGAGAAGTTCTGCTGAGGAGAATTGCCTGTCAATATCATCTTGTAAATGCTTAATAATTTTTATACACAAATGTGCACATTTAAAAAAAATATTTTAAAGTTGCTGTTATACTTTTTTGAGCACTTCTAAACTGAAGTTTTAGAAGTGTCTAACAGTGCCTTACGTGCATTAATTCTGTCAATGACCGCAAACTGCTTTACTCATCCAAGGAGTTGCTCAGCTTGTAAATCCAATCAGCACTCAGTAGCAGTAACGCTAATGAGTGTCCGACTACCCAAAACCAGTTTTGAAAAATGAAAGATACAAGTAAGTTTTTTTAAAAAAAAATAAATAAATAAATAAATAAATGAGTTAAAAAAAAATTCTGCATAAATGTCTAGACATGTCTGATAAAGGACATAGTAAAATCTCCCCTAAACAAACTCACACCAAATTTCAATGTAATACCACAAATTTAGGCAGGAAAGTGAAACAGAAACACCTCCCAGTACCAGGTACGTTATATGGAGTAAAATGCATCAATTTTGACACAAAATGCAAAGTTTTGTGAAGACCCAGTAAATCCACAGTTTTTTGTTTTCTTTTATATCATAGATTTAGTTTAATACAAATTCTCATAGAAATTAGTTTTTTAGTTTCATAGGTTATAGAAAGATACATATCATGTAAGACACTCTTTTGTCTTACAAAAGTGTTTTTATGGCATGTAACTACCTGGTACTTTTTACCCCCAAAAATTGCTAAGTACTGTGGAGTTTGTACCTTATATTTATCCAGGTAACATTTCATTATGTCTTATTTAGATTGCTTTAGAATTTACCATGATGTTACCCAAGATAAATGTAGTTCTTTGGAGTTTTTGCCTTGTACTTGCCCAGTAAAACTGAGAAATTAAGGGACTGTGAAAGAAAGCATACATAATTTAATTTAATAAATTCTTACTGATCCTGTAATACTTAAATTATAAAATATAACACATAACTGTTATATTCTATAATTTAACTGTTTAAGGTCTGATTTGTAATATTTAAATCTATATTTCAAAAGTTATGTGCTATAAAATTACCACAACTTTACCAAACTTTTGAATGGTACTGAATGACCTGTACATTTGTTAAAAGTAACTAGTTTTTTGTAGAATCAAAGAATTTGGGAGATATTTTTTGTTTATACCAGAATATTTCTTCGTCTCTTCAAAAGAGCAGATCACTGCTTATTTTCTTTCAGGTGAAGTTTTGATTTTTATTATTATTTTTTTTTTATGTGGCGTTCGTTGTGGAGTTGAATGTTCAAATCTGCTCTCACAGCCTAACATGCCTCTAATTAAAATCCCAGGACCTAATCATCCCCTAAAGCTACATTCTCTGTTTCACAAGATTTGCTTTTGTTAGTTGCTAGAGCAGTGGATGATAATTGCATAAATATGTTGAAAGAAAGTAACTTATGTTACTGGTTGAATTTAAGGTCTTTCCCATTCCTCCCTCTTCTTCTCTCTCATGCTCCCTTGCTCTCACAGTCAGTGGAGTTGAGTGATTGTGAGAGGACGCAGGCACTGGCTCTGCAGGTGCTGTTATCCCTGGTTAAGTACAATCAGCATCGCTCACACGAGATGGAGTGTTATCATGGTTACTCTATGATTCACCAAGTCCTCATCAAGACGAAGTGCATTGTAGGATATCATATCCTTAAGGTGAGCGTGTGTTGTACTTCGTTGAACCCAATTGCAAGGATCCATGTCATCCATGACAGAAGAAATTATGGAGGTTTCAGGTGGTACTATTTTCTTTTAAGGCTAGGAATAATGCGTCCTTTTTATTTTATTTTTTAATAGTGATAGCAACATTAGATTGGAAGATTTCTAATGGAGCTTCTAATGGCTCAAGTCAATAGGTGGCATGCCATTAAGCCTAAATTAACACAGGACTGAGTGGAAAATTTATTTTATAGACCTTTCATTTTATTGTTTTATTTTTGCATGTCTGGAAATAGTAATAATAAGGTCAGTGGCATGGTCAAGAGCATTGTGCTCTGGTCTTGAATATTACAGTAGGTGGTGATACTGTCAAATGCAGAAGACATATTCTTGTAATATGTTTAAAATTAAGCATAACCAAAATGTTTATTTGTGCCCCACATTCATTGTCTTCACTGTGTTAATGTTTAGAAACCCATGATGGTGAGTTAGAAATTATCTAAATAAGGAGACATGTAATAGAACATTGTGGTCTGTGGTGTTTCAATACCACACTATTAAACATGGTTACTACATCTTAACACAAACCATGAATAACAGAGTAATAAATCTTTAACAAGGTTGCTGTTGACAAAACAACAAGGTTGGGTGACAAGGGTGTAACTGATTACAAGTATTTATAATATATATTGAGAATACAGAAATTATGTGTCTCTATTCAGTCCACATTACATGTTGAAAAGGCACTATTCAGAATGCAGTAACTTTTTTACATTTTTAGGGAAATACTTACAAAAAAGAACCATACAATCTTAAAAAAAATATCAATGTTTGTTTATTAAGTGATTTAGAATCAAGGAATGTGTACCAAACACTCGTTAGACTCTAAACAAAAAATAAAAAAATGGCTTCTTTTCAAGCCGTGAACCGATAAGCCAATGCGATGAGCCATTTATTAGTTCAGGTTGTTAAGCTTTTCTGAGGGATAATTAAACTGAATAATCTCCTCAGTAGTGGACATGTTCGTGTTCCAGTGATAAGCTTAGCATCAGCGTTGTGCTGTGTGGTGTTGTGAGTGTACTTTATGGCATAATGTTACACACACAAACTGAAAATAATTGAAAATCACATAGCTTTATCTATCCATGCAAAACAATACACAGATGAGCTAAAATATTATGACCACCTACCTAATATGCTGTTCGTCCTCCACATGCCATGAAAACAGCTGTGACCCACTGAGACGTGGAGTCTGTAAGGCCCCTGAAAGTGCACTGAGGTATCTGGCACCAAGACACATTAGCATTTAGATTGAGATCTGGGTCATTTGGAGGTAAAGGCAACAGCTTGAACTCCTTGTCACATTCCTCACATCTTTCCTGTACAATGTATGAAGAGGGCAAATTATCCTACGGAAAATGGGCTCTGCCATCAGGGATTACCACTGACATGAAGGGGTGTACATGGTCTGCAAATATGTTAAAGTAGGTGCCACATGAATGTCCGGACACAGAATTTCCAAGCAGAACTTTGCCCAGAGCATCACACTCCCTCCACCAGCTTGTCTTCTTCCCACAGTGCATCCTGTTGCCATCATTTACCCAGGTAAATGGCACTCATCAGACCAGGCGACCTTCCACTGCTCCAAGGTCCAGTTCAGACATTCTTATGCCCATTGTGGGTGCTTTTGGCAGTGGACAGAGGCTAGCATGGGCACCCTGAATGGTCTACAGCTACACAGCCGGGTTCAATGCAGTGTGTATTGTGACACGTTTCTCCTGTAACCATCATTAAAAAATTCTGTGACTGCCACAGTAGCCCTTCTGTCTGTTCAGACCGGAGGATAGCCTTTGTTGCGCCTGCGCGTCTGTGAGCCTTAGGCGTCCAGCATCTGTGTCTGTAATCCTTGGGCGTCCAAACCCTCCACTCACCAGTTTGTGGTTTCAAACAAGCCTTGCCATTTTGGTTATGCTTGAACCAAGTCATCTAGCCATATGGAACTGGCCCATCAAAGTTGCTCAAGTCTTCAAGCGTGCCCATTTCCACCACGTCCAGCACACTGACTATGAAAATCACCTGTTTGCTTACTGTCTAATATATGCCAGACGTTGACATACATCATTGTTATAAGATAATTATCGTTTTTCGCTTCATCTGTTCATCTGATCATAATGTTTTGG
Organism: Colossoma macropomum; assembly: GCF_904425465.1. NCBI lineage: Eukaryota > Metazoa > Chordata > Actinopteri > Characiformes > Serrasalmidae > Colossoma > Colossoma macropomum. The sequence goes on along the minus strand of NW_023494791.1, from coordinate 27,304,640 downwards.
CTCATCTGTTTAGGTTTACTGTAGGTTTAAAGTGTCAAAGGATGTTTCTGCCCTTTAACGCTTAACCACTAATTAATTTATCAAAATAGGAAATTAGTCGACAGCACTAAATTTCATCGTTAGATTTTCATCAGTGCTAATATTTGTCCATCGATAATAAAAAGAAAACATTTACATGAAACTTGAAGATAGTAACCAAACTGTTCCACCTTTATCCTGCGCCATCCTGTTATATTAATCAAGTCCATGTCTGCATCTGTAGACTCTGCTGGACGGCTGCTGCAGTGGCTCAATCCTGATGGTAGGGGAGGATGGCCAGTGGCATCTGGATACTGAATCCACTGCTGTGGTGCAGGACCTCAGGCTGCTCTCTGAAGTACTACTGGACTGGAATATATGGGCCAAAGCTCAGGTACATATGCTCACACACATACGCACTTCAGACTTGATACTTTAGACTCGGTGTGCTTTGTGTTTGTACAATGTATTTGTGATAAACAAATTCACGGCATTGCATTAGCTGGAAATCACATTTATGTTTAATGAAGACCGCCATCAATGGAACGTGCAATTTAAAAGATGCTTTTGAATGATTGTTACAGTCAGTCATAGCAGGATAAATATGGAAACAGTCCAGTCACAGCACGTGAGCAGCTGTGCTTCAGCCTGAACCTGCAGATGACTTAAAAGATCCAACTTCAATTTGTTAATGGTGTTTAAGAAAAGTACAGTGGAATTGGTAATTTATCCCTTTAATGTTTTGTTAATGCATCAATTTTGACTGGACTAATTCAAACACAAAAAAGTGTTTATTACCAGCTTTTTTAGTTATTAGATTTTTTATTACCATTTGTACTGCATGTTTTGTTTTGGTTTTTTTTTTTGTTTTGTTTTAAAGTACTAGTCACCTGTACAGGACATTTGTGCTCTCTTAATATAAGTTGGTAATTAAGTTATTAAAAATGGTATAGCCATTCAAATAATTTATACATGTATCTCCTTTATGAAAAAACACACTTCAATGCAAGAGTTTTTCATTCAGACAGGTAAGAGAATGTTGGTTGCTGGCAAGTTAACATGCAGCAGCAGAGTATGTAAAGAAAGCAGGAGGATCAATCTGCATATCTTGCAAAAAGTTGCCTTTGTTAATGTCAGTCAAATGGACTTTTCCTGTTATAGCAGGTGGTTTTTGGCCATGTTGAGTGGCTAAATTGACCAGAATCTCTGCAATAGTAGGAGGTGTGGCTGTTGCATGTCTTCCTCTGTTTTGCTGCTTTAGGTGATTGTCTTAATTACCAGTGCAATCTAAAGACGTTACTTACTGAATAAACTTAAAAAATAAATACATTTTAGGACCTTAAATAAAGTAAATACCTAAAGTTTATTAGATGCTTATGTAGCAATTACAAATACTCACTAGTTGCTTTGTACTTTAATATTAGCATTCACATTGTTACAGTGCGCAACAAACCACTTTATTTTACAGTCCTGTTTCATTGTATTACAGAAGACGTCCTTACCATATCAGAGATACAAAGCTAGATAAATAACTTTTTAAATCTAATTTTCTAACGTGCCTAAAACACTTATACAGTACTCTGTTTTTTGCCTTTGGCAGATTGGAGTCTGGGAGACACTGCTGGTTGCTCTGGAGATCCTCATCAGAGTGCACCATCCACAACAAACATTCAATATTCGTCAGCTCCTCAAAGCTCAGGTTGTGCATCGCTTTTTGCTCACCTGCCAGGTTCTGCAGGTGAGACACCACCCACCTGAAGCTTTACATCACTGAGCTCCTTTGAAATTGTTGATTCATCCCTATGTCTAAAAATGGTAGAAATTAATTTCACTCGTAAAGCAGGTCCAAGATAGCACGCAGTGGAAATTTTTTTGTGATTAGTTGGAGCATCGACTTGTGAAGTGGGTGAAGAGCAACCTCTTTCGTGACATTTGAGAGAATTGTAATAACTGTTAACATACAACATACTTTGCAGCCCCAGTTTCAGATGAGCAAGACAAGCATGTCTTGTTAAAACATTACTGTTCTTGTATTTTATTTTTACAACCTCTTTTCATACCTTCTCTTAGGAGAATCGGGATGAGCACCTCACATCCATCCCACAGGAAGTTTGCTTCTCCTTCATCAAAATCATCCAGGAAGTGTTGGGCTCTCCCCCTGACCTTGACCTGCTGCGCCTGCTCTATAACTTTCTGCTGGCTGTACACCCACCTACAAACACATACGTGTGTCACACCCCCTCCAGCTTCTACTTCTCTCTGCACGTCGGTGGGTGACTGGATGACATAGATAGATCATTAGAGAGATAGATGACAGCGTCAGAAATAACCAGGGGCAAAGAATGGAAATGTGCCAATATTTAACTTCGAGCCAGGTTTGACAGGGGCCAAACCTGGCTCGAAATAACATGATATAAATGTAAAAAATCAAAATGAATTAACTTAAAAGTGTAATAAATCAGTGATACTATAGGACTAAACAAAACAGCTCTGAGCTATGTTTTAAAAGAAGCTACTGCAAATGCAGATGTCTCAAATTAAATGGAAGAGACATTAAGTATACACTGCTTTATATGTCATTTTTTTGCTGTTGAGATTAAGTTACTAGTCGTTATTTTGATTAGGTAAAAATGTTATTTTGAATATTTTGCAAAGTGCCCACATTTGCATCTACATTTCAGTAATTGTGGAAAAATTGCCCTTTTTAAAATGCATTATTTTCTGCACTGGATAGATAGAGATGATGAGCATGGTGGAGGGACTGATGGAGAGATAAATTGGCTAATTGATTAGTATATTGATAGTAGTCCTGTGTTACATTGGTGTCACATAATACTGATTCTCGACTTTAACAATATTAATAAATAACAAACATTGTGTCCTTGATATTTAACAATTCGTGATTCATGCTGTATTCTGATTGTATGCTTTACACATGCTTTCCAGGACCTAACAGTTAACTGTGTTTTGAAGAGCTTAGTACTTAGCAAGCCTCCCTCAGGCAGAAATCACAGCTTCGAAACCTTTTTGAAGTCCGCTGTGAGTCTTTATGTTCTTATTTTAATAATTAATTAATTGCCACTCACTCTTCATTGCAGAACACTTCTAGTTCTCAGATAATTCTTGCATGCACAGCCTGTTTACGTTCTACCCACAGATTTTTTTTAATGATGTTCAAGTCAGGAAACATTGAGTCAGTCTAAAAGCTTCAACTTGCGTTTCTTGAAGTTCATGGTGGATTTTAAAAGATGTCCTGTTGTAGGAGCCAGCCTCTCTTTGGGTTCAGTTTCTTGACTAACATTTGCTTCCAGAATTTGCTAATATTTAGTGGAATCCATTCTTCCATCTACCCGTGTCTTGAGACACTGGCCGCCACATGACCCATGCCTTAACTTTCATAGTTTCCCATAACTGCTATTTCCTAATGACAATTTGGCGAGTGGATATTGTGAGCTGGAGGTGCTTTGATAACTTTATAACCTGTCCCTTCTTTGTAGACATCAATTAGCTTCATTTTCAGATCCTCAGCCAGCTGCTTAGAGGAGCCCATGGTTGTTGAGTGTTAGTACATGTTTTAAAGAGTCAGAGACTGTATTATGTTCTGAAATTGTCATCAGCTGACAATTCCTAATGATGGTTCTTGACCTACCTAACCGGTATCAATGACTCACTTAAGGCCTTTTAAGTTCTGAGACCTTACTGCTGGGTGTCTGAACTTTTGCACATGCTACTGTATTCTTTAAAGGCACAGTATATGATTCTGGAGAACGATTGTTAATATTTGAACTCAACAGCAAGACGTAGAGTTCTGCCTTCAGTGCTCTTCCAGATGCTATGCGCCTCAAAATCAATGAAATGCATTGCCTAAAGCATAAAACACATAAAACCCTTGCCATAATACAATGTTAGAGGGAGGAACAACACAGCAAGTGATGTAACTAATGTTAGCTAGGTTGAGAGCAAACTGTACAATTACTCTACATTGTACTCTAAAATTACTGCTGTGAAGGTAACTAGTTGCTTTTACAAACATTAGCAGTCGGGACAAACAGACCCGGCTGGGTCTGTTACTGTTACCCACCTGTCAAGCAGAATAGAGCAGCCTCCTCATACCTTCTCATGCCTTTCAATGCTCCATGAAACTGAAATCAACTTCTTTTCCACCAGCTTGTTGCTCAGATTTTCCTGTTTCAAGTCAGATTCACTTACATTCCTGTGCCACAGCTTCTTGTCTGAATTTTCCCATACTACCTTAAATGGTGCAGCAGTTACATTCCACCACTGCAGCTTCTTCTTTGAATTTTCACATTCCACCTTAAATGGTGCAGCAGACACCTTCTGGTGCCTCAGGTGCCAGAATGAAACCGCTGCATAATTTAAAATGTAAATGGAAAATGCAGATTGGAAGCCAGCTTCAGCCTCGTCAACTTTGGGAGGTCTCTGCACCGTTGAAATGCCTCACAGTAAACTCCAGAAGGACTTTCAGACGCTGAAACGCCATTGCCGGACCTGTGAACTTCTTTTTCAATCTTTGTTCTTCAGATTTTCTCCTCTTTGGCTGTTTCCTTTTTGATGATGTGTGGGGTTCAGCACGTAGCCCCTCCCCTTCCCCCCTGTCCTGTGCATGACGTTGCTAATTGGCTGGAATTTTGTTGTATAACTTTCCCAAACCACGTTGTTTATTTCCTGTTTTCAGAGACAGGGCTGTATGTGAACATTTTTTTTTCCCCCAGCATGGACACAGAAGGGATAGCTAGCGGACCATGAGAAGACATTCACAGAATTGGACAAAATGGATTAGATTAAGATCTTATACTCTGCCTTTATGTTAATCAAATCTAAAGTAACTGTGCATTTCCATTTATAGAAAATGTTTTTTTTTTCTGTTTGATATTTTACTGCATAGGTTGTGTTTACTTCTTTTCGCTTCAAAAATCAACCAAATATGTAATTTGGCCAAGAATGATTGGCCAAGATTTGCGTTCTGCTGGACAAAATATTAATAAGAATAATTGAATGTTTAAAAAATAAATCCATAATAAAATAAATAATTAATTAAAAAAATATATTTACAATGCCCTCCTCCACAAATTATTGGCACCCCGGTAAACATGAGCAAAACTGTAAAAAAAAAACAAAAAAACAAAAAAAAACATTTTTTATTGCTTGTCCTTTTGATCTTTCATTCAAAATGTGAACAAAAATCTAACCTTTATTTAAAGTACAATGATTGAAACCTAGATCTGATCATGAAATAAATATTTTCTCAAATTTATGTGTGCCACAATTGTTGGCATCCCATCATTTAATACTTTGTGCAGCCTCCCTTTACAAAGATAACAGCTCTTAGTCTTCTCGTGCAATGCTTAATAAACCTGGGAACACATGGCAAGAGATCTGACATAATTCCTCCATACAGAATCCTTCCAGATCCTTCAAAATCCGAAGTCCATGCTTGTGGACTCTCCTCTTCAGCTCGTCCCACAAGTTTTCTGGGGTTTAGGTCAGTGGACTGGGATGGCCTGGGCAAATCCTTGATTCTGTTGTCAGTGAACCATTTTTGTGTTCATTTTGAGGTGTGCTTTGGAACATAGTCCTGCTGAAAGATGCAGACTATAGCCCAGTTTTAGCTTCCTGGCTGAGGTATTTAGATTTTGATTTTATTTGCTAGTACCTGATGGAGTCTGCGATACCGTGTATTCAAACAAGTTGTCCAGGTCCTTTGGGAGGAAAATAACCCACAGTATCACAGATCCACCACCATACTTCACAGTAGGGATGATATACTGTTCTGCATGGCTATCTTTGTATCTAGGCCAAGCCTATCTCTTGGTGGTTCTTGCCAAAAGCTCTGTTTTTGTCTCATCTGACCATAGAACACAATTCCACTGAAAGTTACAGTGACATTTAGCAAACCGTAGGGAACAGTATAGGCATGTGTCCTCTTCTGTGCAGATTGTTAACATCTGCGGCTGGTTGAAACGTTTTTTAGCTATTTTCTTGTAGCAGTAGCAGTTTACTGATTTGTGCAGCTCAACAACCTTCACATCATTGTTGTATTCTCTGGTCTTTCTCATGATGGATGACTAAAGAATTGGCCTGTGTTTCATCTCAAATATGTTCCCCAGTCAAACATTGTCATAGCTAAACTTTTAAGTGTTTCTAACCACTCAGGTGAACTTTAGAACATAAAATATGAATGGGAATATACTTAGGTTAGATTTCACCCTTACGAATTCCCACGGGTGCCAATAATTGTGGCACACACAGATTTAGGAAAAATATTTATTTCATGGCAAGATGTAATTTTTTTCTTTCAATCATTATACCTCAAGTAAAGGATAGATTTTTGCTATACTACAAATGAAAGATCAAAAGGAGGCGTAATTAAGTGTTTTTACAGGCCATTTTGCTCATGATTTCCCGGGTGCCAGTATTTGTTAGAGGGCTGCCAATATTTAGGTGTGGGGCACTGTATATTAGATTTTGATAATTAGTTTTTTTTCTGGAAATGTTTGTGTCTGATTTGTGTGTCTAACATTATCAATCTGTAAGACTTCCAATTGTAAGAAAAGAAAAAAATTTTAAGAGCACAGTAGAAAAAACATTTTTGGTATATTTTAATGCATTTTGCATTACAGTATGCTTTGGTATTTCATGTACATCATTTGTTTATCATTAATATTTGTGTGTCAGATGGAAAGCAGTACCAGGAGAAGGTTCAGTCCATGATGTACCTGCGCCACTCCAGCAGTGGGGGGAAGTCTGCCTGCAGCTCTGTGCTCTCTCTCTCCCCTACACCTTTCACTGAGATACGATCTGAAGGTATTTCACTGCAAATTTCATTACAAATCCACGTCCACTTTGATCACAGCAGCAGACTGAGCTAGAACACAGCCCACAATAATAACGCTGATGTTACTAAGAGGATAAATTCATTTACCAAATTTTGTGTAAACATCTTGCTGACCTATAACATATGGGGAAGATGTGCGACCAGGATCATTGATTAGCAGCCCATCCATTGTTATATTAGAATTATGTAGAATCTATGAATTAAATATATGAATAAAGAAAAGAACACATTTTTTCTGCAATATAGCAGGCGTGGTGCAAATTATTGTGGCATCGGCGTAGAAGAAAAAAAGAATTTGGAAAACATAGTGCTTTAAACGAGTTCTCTTTTATTAACATAGCAGCAGGGGAAACCCACTCAGCGCAATTAACACGGCCGGGAAGCAGGCAAACCCAGCACATTAGTACACCCAGAACTCATAAAGACAGTAAAAATGTTCATAACAGAACTATTTAAATGATTTTAGGTCTATCTCACCGCTGCAGAGTGGTACCTATTGTGCTCTGCACTCGCTGCTCTGCACGTCCAAGGCTGAAAGAGCTGGAGCAGGATGCTACAGTACATTAAACAGGCAGCATGAGCTGTGATGTTAGTTTTCTGACTAGTGTAAAGTTTCAACCTTTTTCATTAGGAGATCTGCCTTGTGTCTGGAGAATCTATCAAAATTTAGTTATGCAAGTACACAAACAGACAGACCCAAGGAACAATTGACATAGTCGTGGTTATATAGGCTCGGGCACATGGCTTGGACAGTTGCTAATAATAGGATCAGCAAAGCAAAGGTGTGATAGAAGTGACCATGTAAGGACAGACAGAAATAGGCTGAACAAAATGTCCAGAATGTCCTGGGTGCAGCTTCCACTTCTGCTTTTTTTTTTCCAACATACGTAGATATAAACATGGAAGCTGTTTTTCATAATAGATGTTTAGAATTACATTTTTCAATTTTTTCGTATAGCATGTTTTACAAAGAGTGTTGTCACAAAGCAACTTTACTGAAATCTGGGTCTTAGCCTATAATAGAGGACTGCACTTGCATGAAATTAAAGCCTGAACTCAAAAAGATGGATTATCAGAGACACTTTCTCATGCATGCACACACTCATGTTTAACAAGATTAGCCACAAGGAGGAACTTCTGGCACTCTAGGGGCAATTCTTGGTGGGCTGCTGAAAGAGTCAAATAGAGAGAAATACATGGTTGTTTCTAATGTAGTACTCTATAAAATTAATGGATACCACCTGGTACAAATGGCATGTGCGAATACTGGAGTGCTCATATCTAGACAGGTTGGTGGCGCACTGCATTCTCCGTATTATGAGAACAACTGGGAGCGTTGAGGATTCGCAGGGCTAAAGTACAGTAGGGGTTAGCAGTAAGCAGTAAGTAAGTTAGCCTGTTCATTTAGTCTACTTGTACAGTAAGGCTACAGATGGCTACAATCATTATGATTGTAGTTGGCTAGTCTAGAAGTCCAAGACTAAATTTAGTTCCTAGTCCAAGCCTACTTTATAGGTTATATCAAGGCATTTTACAGAACTTCTCTTAGTCCTCAAAAAACCTCGTATGTCTCTTGGAGCTTCTCCACATCCACATACTCCACTTTTGGTAGCTTAGTTGCTTAGCTGATGAAAAGGGATTTGCCAGTTTGCATGACATATTTTACTCTTTGCAAGGGACAAGCTGCTTCTAATCTACCCATGGATGCATTGATGTAACTTAGCTGCAATGTATGTGACAGAAGAGAAGGAGGTGACAATAAAATACATCAACATGTTATAACGTGATCCACTGTGTATTGCATGTAAGACCAGCCACTTCATTACGTTTAACTCCTTGTTTCTACACTCGTTGTCCATTTTATCAGCTCCAATTGCCATAAAGGGGCACTTTGCAGTTCTGTAATTACAGACTGTAGTGCATCTGTTTGCATACTTTGCTAGCCCCTTTTTACCCTGTTCTGGTCAGGAGTGTTGCAGTGGTACATATGGATCAGACACAGTAGCATTGTTGGTGCCCAAATGTTTTCTCTGATAATGATGTCTGCATGACTTTTAGATATCCACAGCTCATCTAATCATATTAATGCCACAGCCACAAAGACATGACAAAATTGCCTTTTCTTCAACAGAACAGTTACGAATGTTAGAAACATGCTTATTAATGGATAAACATATTTCTAAGTTGAACTTCCATGAATGTTTAACATTTTAAACACTATTTTAAAAAATGCAATAAATGTCATCTGACATTACAAGAATGAATTTAGCTTAGGAGAAGTTTTACATTCTTACTTTATTCTATCCCAACCTGCATAAGTCAGTTGGATTATGGCAAAAACCAAACAAACAAAACAAAAAAAAAATATAGCTGCAAGTGGCAATCTGCAGGGTCCAAGCACCAGGACGACATCGAGGATTTAAGTAGTGGCCTCTGGTCGTAGAATGCAGCAGATGTTTAGATTTTTAAGAGAGACCTCCTTTTCTTATGATTAAGACCACTAGGTGATACATCTGCTACAATCTACGCAACTCAGTTTAACATCCATGACAGGGATTCGAACCCATGACCCTAGAGTTCGAAGGCGGAGGCTCTCATGGTGAGCCACAAGACATCTGAGGCACAGCTGCAATTTTTGAAACAATTTATTGAGAGGAAGCAACAAGGAACCACGCACCAATTTATGACAAAGTAGCAGAATAAACAAATTTTCATGTCTCTGGTCATAGAAGGCAGCAAATCGTTGGATTTTTAAGAAAGACCCTTCCTTAAGATTAAGATAATTAAGTGTGTGTTCACAACAATTGCTACAGCACCATCCTACATCTGTGACAGGGAATCAAACCCACAAGCTTAATCTTCAAAGACAGATGTTTTCATGGTGAACTACAAGAGGCCCACAGCAGACCTTTTTTTTGAGACAATTTATTGGTACGGAGCAATAAGGAACCAAGCACCATTTTGGGAATTAGTTCCCACCTTGCAATTACTGTGACTAAATGAAATCATAATATACCCTCAGTTTGTCATTTTGTATATTTGTGTCAAATTTTGTTATATTCAGACAATTATTGGTGTAATTTTAGCCTTTTATAGCAGAATAAGCCAATTCACACCAATTTATTCAAATCTTCAGCCACACTGCTTAAAAGTCATGCTATTTTTCTATAATTTAGATTGTTTTAAGAAAAATGAAATTAGATTTAAACTCAAGAGTTAGTAAGAAAATGTCTATTCTCCTTTTTCAACTGTGCAATTACTGAAAGTTTTTTTTTAAGACTTGTATTTGCAAAATTGTTAGGCTCAGTGGAAAGCATAACATTCAGAAATGCTCTTCACTAGAGACATACAGTAAAGCTTTCCATGTATATTTCAACAATGACATTTGCAGTTACTGATTTGGCTTATTTATGTGAATTAAGCCAAACCCAGAGGGGCTTAATTGGCATGTGGCAGCCATATTGTTTATAAATATTACATTTTTTTGATAATTCTTGACCTCCAGACTCTCCTGAACATTTTGAGACCAATATTTTGTGGAGATCTTGAAAATCCTCAGACTAGTAGAAAAATGTATGTCACATATTTTGCCAATTATGATGGAAAATATGGGGGTGGAGCTAAATACATGCAATGGAGCATTTATGTAGACTAAAGTAAGGATTGTGTAGAAGCAAGAATTTTGACTGTAGGCCCCACGGTTCAGGAGATATGGGCCAAAACGTAAAATATTGCTCTATAGCTCCACCACCAGGCCAACTGGGGTCATTTCACTAGCCTGAGTAGTGGGGGGGAATCTACACCTTCCCTTCCAAGATTGTTCTTTGGATGACTTACGGTGTCTTCTCCACAATCAATTTTAGGGCAGAAAAAGCATAATAATAAGAAAAAGAAGAAAAATCCTAGCAAAAGCAATAGGGTTTCATGCACCTAAAGGTGCTTGGACCCCTAATTAGTAATTGTGACTTTGTTAATGTCAGAATGTGCTATGTCATGCCAATTTATACAGTGAAATACAGAAATACTTTGAGATAAAAAGACAAATGCTAATGGTAGAAATCATGATTTGCAGGTTCGGCAATAAAACAGTTCAGTATCTCTAGAACTGTCCCACAAATGTTTTGAAGGAAATCAGTACTAAATTTAGACTTACAGACTTAGAATACAGCTGTGCTTAATAACATGATGAAAAATGTCCGTCATAGTGATGCGTATGTTAAAACGAAACACAGGAAAAAAAAAACACGTAAACTTCCTGCAGAATGTGGTGGAAGCAGTGCAATGGATAGCTATGCAGGACAGCCTGAAAGTGGTACACTTATTTTCATGATCATATAATGAAAGTTCTCTGTATAGTTTCAGAGTACAGAAATAGTCTTTTAACAAATTAACAGTCAAATATTTCTTTTTTTTACTTGGGTGGTATTTCATCATAGAGTAAAACATCAACTGGAAAGAGACAAGTGAGTACATTCTGAAGTAAAAAGAGTGGAAGAATTTAATTATCCAGGATTCCAGTTTATCTGAATTTATATTCCACCACAAATGCATTTCATGTTATTAAAAGTAGAGTAAAAACAAAAGTGTCTTAACACAAACAACTACGAACTGATGTAGCAAAGGACTGTCAAAGGGCTTCAGAGAAATACAGTTATGTGAAGGAGTTGCAGTCTGCTTGCGTTTTAGGAATAAAAGTGCGAGTGCAATAAAAATGTCAGATATGGTTCGTGTAAGTTTCAAAGCATACAGTTCACTACACAGTATATATATATATAGAAATAAAGCTTAAACAGTAGTCCCTTTTGAATTCATTGTTTTTGTGATGTCAGGCAAACATATTTACATATATGCTCCTTGTCAGTCTTCACCAGTAAGCCACAGTGATTATTTACATATTTTTGGTCAAAAAGGCACAGTAATAAAAAAAACAGTCTGGATAAAAAGAGGATGGACAATGGTCATGTGAAAATTGAAGAAAGAAAATTATGCTACAGTAAGAAATAGTGCATCACTGTACAAAAAAAGACACTTTCCTCTTATTGTTTTAGTGCTTACAGAGTGCTTTTACTTTTCCAAATTAGCTTAGCTGTGGAAAACCATGAGGCTTATGGAGTTTGCTGGTTTAACATCCTTATGTTGTATCCGTAAACTAATTAATTATTTTTGCCCCACAGTGCACCAGCCTCCCTCTTCAGAACATGGAGGTGATGACCTCTCCTTGCTCCTTCCTCCCAGCTCCTTTCCTTCTTTTCACTCATCCCCTGCCTTTGTGGAATGTCGGGTTCGCCAAGACTCAGTCAAACCACCAAAGCGAGATCAGGAAGCATCCCTGACTACCCACCAGACTCTGGGCAGCACAGAGACACTGAAGCGGGGCGAGGTTGAGCACCTTCTTAGCAGCTGTGAGTCAGCCAAGACAATCTGTGACACTCAGGACGTGGATGAGGTCGAGCAGGCCTCTCACACCCGTTCCATCAGCATGGAGGGGGAGCAGGAGGCTCCGATAGACAGCTCAGTAGGGGGAAGTGCCATCACAGAATCAGAGGGTCATGCACATTTGGCCGTAGAGGATGCACCACATAGGCCAGACAGCCTGAAAGGTATTCAGTCCTTTCAGAGGAGCCAGAGCGACCTGGCCAGCTTGGGCCTAGCCTTTCCTGCACATAATGGCTCTCTGGCAATCGCTCGCTGGCCCAGCGTGTCTGACCGCAGTGCTCCATCTGATGACTGGGAGGGCTACACCTACTCACCTGGCTATGAGAGAGCACACAGCAAGACTGATTCCACCAGTGATGGGTAAGAGGTACCCCGTCACTTCTTTAAATCCTCAATTCTTACTTGTAACAAGACATTATTAATACTGAATAGAGCTACAACTATCAACTATTATGTTTTATTGTTAACAGTTGTTTTTGTTGTTGTTGTTGTTGTTGTTCTTCTTCTTATTATTATTATTACTATTATTATTATGTAGTAATGATGTTTGAAATACCACATGATGGTGGAAAAACATAATTGCTAAACAATTACCGTTATAGCAAGTATCATAAAATGCTATTTCTAGGATTCTGCTCAATCTGACCACCCAATCAGAGGAAACTGCATCTTTTTAACTACATTGTCTTAAAAGCAAAAATCAGCTTTTTGGTCAACTCTTGTCAGTAACAATAGCCACGTTTACATGCAGCCTAATATTCCGTTAATAATCTGACTAATAGCTCAATCGGAATAGAATACGTCCATGTATACACCTCAATCGGAATAGACTAGTCCGATGGAGGCCATTCAGAATACAATTTCTGTCCGATTGAACAAAGTGGGTAATTCTGTAAATAATCCGTTAAATAGAAAAATAATAACCATGTAAACACCTGTTTCCGATTACATTTCCAGTCGGAACGTGCAAGTATGTTCTGCGCAAGTGCATTCACGTCATAGCGAAAGTTTATAACGTTAAACATGGCGGGAGCAGAAACTGGTCTGCAGAGGAGATGAAGTTTATGCTTTCACTTTAAAACAAGGCGGTGGGACGGGCTTATGTGTCTCCTCTCGCCCTTCTTTAATAAGTACATGTGAAGAACATTTTCCTGAGAAAATTATGACATCTGACATCATTTTAAAGCAATTAAACACAAGCGTACCAACTGAAAACTCATTTCACTCTGACTGGACCTCACGTGATGTTCGCTGTCATGGTAACGTTTATTCTAAGTGGTACTCCACTCATTGGATTACTCAGGTCACTTGTAGTGCGCATGTAAATGAAGATTTTCCATCAGATTGTTGAGTAGAGTGAGCATATAAACATCTTAATCTGTAATCGGAATGTATTCAATCAGACTGGCAAATGTCTTTGCATGTAAACATATCCAATGTCTATGTAAAATATTTACGTAATGTAAAAGTTTACTAATTGCCATGTCTGACCATGTGGTGGCTATGTAAAATGAGTCATTATACAACAGTTAATTCTGACCTTGCAGTCTGATTGCTTAAGATGCGTTCTTCCTGTGATGATGTTTGTGATAACAGCATGTTTCATTTCAACTGTATCTTTCTGCTGAGTACAGGGTGCTAAGTAATGGCTCGCTTTTGTTGTAGTTAACCATTCATAATTCTAAGTTTTTTAAGTTGCTACTTCAGCACATACAGTGGTGCTTGAAAGTTTGTGAACCCTTTAGAATTTTCTACTTTTTGGCATAAATTTGACCTAAAAGTCCTAATAGTAGATAAAGAGAAACAAATTAAACATATGAGACAAAAATATTAGACTTGGTCATTTATTTTTTGAGGAAAATGGTCCAATATTACATATCTATGAATGACAAGAGTATGTGAACATTTAGGATTAACAGATAATTTGAATGTGAAGTTGTTTTCAATCAATGGGTTGGCAATGAGGTGTGAGTGACCACCCTGTTTTATTTAAAGAACAGGGAGCTAACACAGTCTGATCTTCACAACGCATGTTTATGGAAGTGTTTAATGGCACAAACTAAGGAGACTTCTGAGGACTGCAGAAGAAGAGCTGATGCTCATCAGACTGGAAAAGGTTACAAAACCATCTCTAAAGACTCCACCAATCCACAGTCAGACAGTATATGTACAAATGTAGGAAATTCAAGACCATTGTTACGCTTCCCAGGAGTGGTTGACCAACAAAGATCACACCAATAGCAAGGCATGTAATAGTCCGTGAGGTCACAAAGGACCCTAGGGTAACTTCTAAACAACTAAAGACCTGTCTCACAGTCGCTAATGTTAATGTTCATGAGTCCACCATCAGGTGAACACTGAACAACAATGGTGTGCATGGCAGGGTGGCAAGGAGAAAACCGCTGCTCTCCAAAAAGAACATTGCTGGCTATCTACAGTTTTCTAAAGATCACATGGACAAGCCTGAAGACTATTGGAACAATGTTTTTTGGACGGAGGAGACCAAAATAAAACTTTTTGGTTTGAATGAGAAGCATTTTGTTTGGATAAAGGAAAACACTGTATTCCAGCATAAAAACCATATCCCATCTGTAAAACATGGTGGTGGTAGTTCATGGTTTGGGGCTGTTCTGTTGCATCTGGGCCAGGATGGCTTGCTGTCCTTGAAGGAACAGTAAACTCTGAATTATACCAGCAAATTCTAAAGGAAAATGTCAGGACATCTGTCAAAGAGCTAAAACTTAGAACGTGGGTCATGCGGCAAGACAACGAACCCAAGTACACAAATCTTTTTACCAAAGAATGGTTAAAGAAAAATAAAGTTAATGTTTTTGAATGGATAAGTCAAAGTCCTGAACTTAATCCTACAGAAATGTGGAATGACCTGAAACAAGCAGTTCATGGGAGGAAACCCATCAACATAACAGAGTTGAAGCTGTTTTGTACAGAGGAATGGGCTAAAATTCTACCAAGCCGATGTGCAGGACTAATTAACAGTTACCGGAAATGTTTAGTTGCAATTATTGCTGCACAAGGGGGGTCACACAGATACTGAAAGCAAAGGTTCACATGCTTTTGCCATTCACAGATGTGTAATATTGAATTATTTTCCTCAATAAATAAATGACCAATAGAAAATTCTAAAGGGTTCACAAACTTTCAAGTACCACTGTATAAAAACAGAAAATTAATACTTAACTTCCTCACCTATTGCTGTCCCCCATGCAAGCTTTTCGGAAGGTGTGATGGCAGAAACTAAATGAACAAGAATTTACCAGAAACAAAATACAATTCAGCAGACAAGATGTGTTCTGAAATGCTTTACAGACTGAATGGAAAAACAACATTCAGGTTAATTAAAGTGAGTAATGTAAAAGCTGAGTTACACCCGCCCTTTGTGGATAAGACTGGCATTTTACAGATTGTGACTGAAACACATATTGTTGTGATTACATGCTTGTTAACTCTGAACAGTGGCCGTTGTTTAAAGGAAAGCAATGTCATTTTCTGGTGTCCTTGGAGCAGCTGCTTTTTCCAAAAAAAGGGAAATTATGTTAACTAGAACTGGAGCATAGAGACCCCAAATCATTTCTGTAAAAAATGGATCCCCAGAACCCCTTTCATCCCACTCAAACTGCATTCAGGTCTTCATTGAGGTCACACAGACTTGTCAATGTGGTTTAGGGCACAGTATGACATATTATGAACTATGAAAATGAGCATAACTGTGTGCAGCTTCGTTAGACAACAGGATCTGTGTTCACAAACTACTTCTGGAGTAGGAGTGCTGATCTAGTAGCGGCATTTGTGACAAAGTCTGTCATAAATATGGAGGAATCTGATCCATGATCACCCCTGCTTTGTGAATACCAGCCCTAGTGATGTTTGGAATGGCTGCCTAATAGGAAGTTTTGTTCGTTTTTATGGCTCACAGTGAGTCATACAGTGCTCTAAACCACATCAACAGATCTATGTGGCCTTAATGAAGACCTAGATGTGTTTTCTTTGGGTTAACTGAAATTTAGGGGATGTATTTTTACAGAAACCATCTGGGTCCTTTTGAGTGACTTTTGTATTCTGATGTTTGTTTGGTCTCCAAACATTCTTTTAATTCTGGCATTCTTGCTCCATGTAATTTCTGCACAATGAGGATAGCATCTGTTTATGTGGCATATTTATTTGTGCTTCTGTGGCGCCAATAACTTTTTTACATCAACAACTATAGCTAAAGTTTTATGTTAATATTTTCTTTCTGGCAATTTTGTATTGTGCAGTATTTGATATTTTTTTCTTTTCTCTCAGGACTGTTACAGAGGACTGCTTGGTACTGATCTGCTGTGGGCTGTATGATCTGCTGAGAGGTGTTCTTCTGTTGCTGCCAGACCTCATGCTAGAGGAAGTGATGGACAAACTGATACAGCCAGAGGCCCTGATTGTGCTGGTCAACCACTCTTCCCCCCTGATACAGCAAGGGGTCATGAAGGTCAGGCAACTGTGCTCTTTTCAAGTCATTTATTTATTCATTTCTTTATTTATTTATTTTATAGCTGTAGGGGTGGGGGGAAATAGATTCTTGGATGCATCGCGATGCAGCCGTGGATGATTCTGAATCGATTCACAAATGTCAAAAAACAATTTTCTAAATTTTAATTTATAAGGCAGAACCTGGAAGTGCAGAAGTGCAGCGCCTGGACAGTCCGTGGCGTGCACATAACAAAAACACAACTGGATGAGCGAGATATCTGACAGGCACCCTCTGCGTTAAAACCTAGTTTAGGTCAGGAGTCGACAACCCAACTGTTAAGAAGAGCCATTTTGTCCTTTCAAAAAAAATCAAACCACCTTGGGGGCCCAACATTTAATGTCCAATATGTCTCAGTATGTGCTAATGTCCTAGTATAGGCTAAAAAATATTAACGAAAACGTAGACTTACTTTGCTCTGCTTTAAGCTTTAGCTATAGCCACTTTCCTCCCATTTCTGGCAGGAAACGTTTCCTCAAAAGTAGAATAGTTTCTTGTAAAATGTCTCTCAACGTTTGAATGTTTTACGAGGCTGAAGTCAGCTTCTCATTCAACAGCTTCTTGTTCAGATTTTCTCGTTCCACCTTAAATTCTGCCTGAGGCACCAGAATGCAAATACAGCACCATTTAAGGTGGAACGGGGAAATTCGAAAGTGACGCTGACTTCATCTTCGCAACTTTTTAGTGTTTGACAGTCTCTCGTTGCAGATTTAACATACCAGGAAACCAAATGTGGTGCTTAGAAATGCGAATAAGTCCATTCATCTCCAAATGTACGTCTTAAATGCAAGTACACAAAGCTAGGTGATATTGTGCGTTGCTATGTGACCTGCAGTCTGCACGCAAACCTTCAGGGTTACAAGGTGGTGAATTAGCAGCGTTTAAGACTATCTATTATTAAAACTGTGTTAGAACGATCAGCAGGGCTTTATTTTACTGCGAAGGAGGATTATTTTATTTTTACCTAAACATTCTAATTCTACTGTGGAGCTGCACCAGGCCAGTAAAACAGCCATATGTTGCCGACCCCTGAGCTGGCGTATGGAAGCACTTTGGCTTCTGTGGATTTGGGGGAAAAGGGAAAAGGGACCTGGACAAGAGCCACACTATATGCAATTTGTGTCACACTAAACTGAAATATTTTGGAAATGACAAACATGAGAAACCAGATTACACGTTTCCACCCGTTTTCCATCCGGTTGTACTTGCTGCCAACCGGAGGACCATCGAGCAAGCGATGTCAAAGCTTCCACCCAACTCGGAAAGGGACAAGGTGCAACATGGAACAAAATAGACAGTACAAAGTGCAAACGTGCAGACACAAGTGTGCAAAACATTAAAGTAGAAACAATACAACAAATACGATAATTAAAACAGACATTAGACACAGTAAACAGACTGGACAGTGCAACACAGCACTCATTTCGGAGCATGAGGAAGTGAGAATAAGGTGCAAAGATATTTAACATGCTGTGATATGTGAGTATACGCAGTCAGTACGCATACATGTGTATTTTGCCATGAAGCATGTGTGTGAGACATTTTGACTTCTAAAAATAAATCCACATTAATATATACGTTATTTATATGATTGACACAATGACACAACCCACAAGATGTACACTGTCAGTAAACTGTCTGTAAAACCACCTGTAAAACACTGAACTATTAGAATTTGAGTTTGCTCTGTACTAGAAGCTGTTTGTATCACTCATATTGGGAAAGTTACCTGTGTAACTGTGCAGCTGGCTGATTAGATTAAACTGAATGAAGATAATTGTCAGAATTCAAATATCAGAAATTAAATTGTCTTATGTTTGTCAAATATTTCAATTCATTAAAAATTTTGATGCATTATTTTTAAAAATAATTTTCATGGTATTGTTTTGCAAAGAAAAGGAGTAGCATTAATAAAACTAAACATCAGAGTTCCTTTACCAGAAGCAAGTCTTCAGAAGTTAGTTTTTTTCTAAAGTCTTCTAAATCCATCAGGGGCCTTCAGCCTAAATGTTCAAACGCTCTCAAAACCATGCAGTGTTTGGAGGTTGCGAGTCACAAGATGATTGTCAAAAAAGGTTCATAAGATTATTCTGATGTATTTCAGAGAATGACTTATCCACAGTGTTCCCATGCCACTGACATTCCACTATCATTGTAGTAAAAGTAGTAAAAGTAACTAGTAGCTGTGTAGCAGTTTAGCTGTGCAGCTTCACTTCCTTACAGATAGGATTATTAGACATAATTATAAGATTAAGACTAAGAAGCGTCCACGTTCAGAAAAAGTCTGGTCAGAATTGACTTGTAATCTGAAGCAGATCATCGGTTACATTGTATCGTATTGTATTAGCGTACAAGAATGTGATAATATTAGTATCTATTTGGCCTGGACCACACTAGGAGCTGCTGCAGAGGTAGTGTTAAACATATTAACTATCTGAAACACATAAATCAATTAATATTTCAATCAATCAACCTATATTTAACCTCGGAGAACATTGAGGGTGATCATCAATTACAATGTTGCCGAGTTGATACAGGAAAAGGGATTGATAATGTGTAAAAACATATCAAATAATAAAAGTACATTTAATAAAAAATGACTCAAATCAGGTAAGTATAAAAAAGAAACCTTAATAATAAACATACATAAAAAATACAGTAGAAAATATAAAATAGTAATTAAAGCGTAGCTTAAATGTGAAAGTTAATAAAAACAAAAGAAGATAAAGAAAACAAAAGGACATCATTGAAGTAATATATGCTGGCATATGGTCGGAGAGTGTTTTATATACATTATTCCTGCTATTCGTGCTGCTAGTGAGGGCCAGTCAACTTTTTCATGCAGTCTGCAGTGATGAGTGTTATATGGGTCTCCAATAATGAACCTCAGTGCAGAGTGATAGACTGAGTCCAGTGGTTTCAGGGAACTGGCAGAGGCATATTTGTAAATTACATCACTGTAGTCCATGACAGATAGTAAGATTGCCTCAACAATCCCTTTTCTTGCATACATGGGAAAACAGGATTTATTTTTATATAGATAACCAAACTTCTGCCAACCAATTTATTAATATGGGATTTAAAAGTGAGTTTATCATGCAGCCATATGCCAAGACTCTTTCAATGTTGGATCCTGCCAGGGTAGTGATTAGTAGATCTGGAAAACAGCATTAACTTTTTTTATTATCATTGAACGGTTTCTTATAATTTAAAACAGTTTGTGCTTACACAAAACAACATGTAGGGCATTAAATGAGCATTGCAGTTTTCTTATTGAAGCATAAACAGATTCAGCTGAACAGTATAAAACTGTGTCATCTGCATACAGGTGTATTTTGTGGTTTGAGGCAGAGGCATCAAGTTGATTAATATATATATTGCATAAAACTGGGCCCAAAATTTAACCTTATGGTACTCCATTGGCTATAGTCAAAAAAATCTTATTTGTAATTACTCAGTGCTATGCATTGTTGTCTGTCTAAAAGGTCATTTTGGGCCCATTTTAGTGCATTTGTATCAAAACCAGTCTTTTGTAAGTTCCTTAAAAGAAGATCAGCTGTATCAAAAGCCTTTGATAAGTCAATAAAAATGGCAGCACAATGCTTCTTCCTGTCTATGGTCATATAAAGATAATTTAAAAGCAGTGTGGTAGCAGAGATAGTGCTGTGTCTTTCTCTAAAGCTAGGTTGATGATTAAACAGGACAGAATTTTCGTATAGAAATGATTTAAGTTGACTGTTTACTAGAAATTCTAAAATTTTAGCTAAACAGGACAATTTTGAGATTGGTCTGCAGTTACATCTGCCGCCTCGAGTTACATGAGTTTGACCTAACAGCAGATTTGAGTCAGTATTTCCAAAAATGTGACCAGCTGCAGCAAAATGTTGTGTTAAAAGCTCTACAGAGTTCCTTCTGATCAGATATCAGCTGATCATCAACTATAACACTGGTTGGAAGGGTAGAGGAATTGTTTTTAAGGGATTTTACAGTTTTCCAAAAGTTTTAAGTGTTTGTAGAGCTGGTAATCAGGCCATGATAATAATCTGATTTGGGCTTTGTAACTGCAGAAGTACATTTATTTCTCAGTTGTCTGAATGTAAGCCAGTGGTCTCTCTCCCCTGTGTGTCTGGCAGTGGACCAAGCTTAATTTCTAGCTTTAAACAATGAGGAAACTTCAGTAGTAAACCAGGCACTTGATCTGTCTCTTATTCTTTGCTTTTTCTGCTTTTAAAAGGAGCATCCACCAAAGGCTCAGTCTTTGCAAGCAGTCGTGGCTCACCACTTTATGCCAGACTTGATGAGAAGTTCAAAAAGAACATTTTTCAACACAAGATTGCAAGGAATTTAGGTCTTTCACCATCTACCATACATAATACTGTGAGGTGAGTCAGGGAATCTGGAGAAATCTCAGTCCTTGTAGGGCAAGGCCAGAAACCACTGGTAAATTTTGGTAAATTAGATTTTCAAGTCATGCTGCTTTGTTAAATATAGCCATATGCGCTCGGGAGTACTTCAGAAAACCGTTGTCACAGTTTTTTGTTGTTTTCTTGTTAGGTGTGAGGCTGTCTTGCATCCTTTTATCTGTTTCAGCTCTTGCCTATGAGTAAAAGTAAATCCGAGATTTACTCTTGTCCAGTCTCTTTCTCTTTTACTCTTCCTCGCTTCCTCTGACAATGTCTTCCTTTTCTTTTGTCAGCCTCTGTTATGATGTCAAAAATTCCATTGTGTGGTGCAGGCATTTTGGGCTTGCAGTGGCAATGACCAAAACACCATGCTCTCTAGTATACGTCCATCAAAATGATTCTGAAGCTGTTATTTTAAAGTAAACTTGTTGCATAATGTTGCTTTAACACACTCCACTGCTGCATCAAGAAAAGTTGCAGCTGCAACTTGAATCTCTATTAAGTATAGCCACACGGGCCCAAGAGTACTTCAGGAAACCATTGTCACTTAGCACAGTCTGCTGCTGCATCCAGAAAAGTTGCAGCTGCAACTTGAAACTCTGTTACGAAAAGAGAAAGCCATACATCAATTCTATGAAGAAGCACTGCAGAGTTCTCTGGGCCTGAGCTCATCTCAGGTGGTACAAAAGTCAGTGGAAATGTGTGCTGTGGTCAGATGAGTCTGTGTTTCAGCCATCAAGAGACATCAAGTTCTCTGTACCAAAGTCGAATCATCCAGACTTTTATCAGCGTAACGTGCAAAAGCAAACATCTGTCATGGTATGGGGGTGCATCAGTGCCAATAGCAAGGGTGACTTGTATGTGTGTGAAGGTACCATTGGCACAGAGGTGTATATTGGGATTTTAGAGAGACGTTTGTCACCATCAGGACAGTGTCTTATTCCTGGAAGTCCATGGTTCTTTCAGCAAGACAATGCCAGGCCTCATTCTGCACATGCTGCAACTGCCTGGCTTCATAGACACAGTGTGCGTGTGTTTGACTTGCCTGTCTGCAGTTCAGATCTGTCTCCTATTGCAAATGTGTGGTGCATCATGAAGAGGAGAACGGGCAAAAATTACACTTGCAAAACTGCAACAATTTGTATCCTCTGTTAGCGAATGATTAAAAAGTGTAATTGTGATGTAACATAGTTGTAAACATGCGCCTGTCCCAGCTTTTTATTTTGAGTGTGTTGCATGCATCAAAATTAAAAGTTTGTTTATATATACAAAATGCAATGAAGTTGGTCAGTGAAAACAATAAAAATCATTGCTTTGTACATTTGTCAGTGAAATAAAGGTTCAAGAGAATTAACAAGTCACAAATTTTTGTTTTTATTGTATTTTACAAAATGTCTCAGCTTTTCCAGATATGGGGTTTCTACAATCAGGGTTTGTACGGGTGCTTGAAATCCTTGACAATACTTGAATTTTAATGTTGTATTTTCCAGGTTTGAAAAGTGCTGGAATTTTGGATAAAGTGCTTGAAAAGGCTTGAAATTGTACCTGTATTTCTTTCACGACAAATAGCTAACTGACTAAATAGTTTGGTTATTAAATGGAGAAATAAATAAGTCGCAGTGTAAAATGAAAACTGCTCTGCCTGGGCTCGCTTGCGCATCTGCGTATGTGATGATGGGAATTTCGGCTCTTTTTGGTGAACCAAGATCATTTGGCTCGGCTCACCCGGAAGTTCCGACTCTTTCGGCTCCCAAACGGCTCTTTGTTATACCGCTGCAGAGAGGATCACCCTAACATTCTGCCTAAATTACAAAAACTAAAGAAAGAAAGAAAAACGGCTTCTGGTCTGGAGATGGCTCCCATCGTTCCTTTAAAACAGAGGTTGGCAACATGCGTCTCTTTTCTCACAGTTTTAACAGTTAGTGGTTTTAAACGCTGGAGTTAATGTATAACTGCTAATTCACCAACCTTTGGCCCTGAAGGTTGGCGCGCAGACTGCTGGTCACCACAGCAACGCAGACAAGTCTCACCTAGCTAGTAGCTAACGAAAATGCAAAGAGAATGATTTAAGACAAACATCGTTAATGTGGAGACGAATGGACTTATTTGCATTTATAATCACTCCAGCTGGTTTCCAGATATGTTTAATCTGCAATGAGAAACTGTCAAACACTAAAATGTCACAAGGCTGAAGTCAGATTCTTGTTCGAATTGTCCCATTCCACCTTAAACGGTGCAGCAGTTGCATTCTGGCTCCTCAGGCCCCATTTAAGGTGGAACAGGAAAATGCGAACAAGGAGCTGGCAAAAGAGAAGCGACTTCAGCCTTGTAAATATGAAATGCATAATACATGTCAAAACTAAAAGCAAAATGCAACGTTTACGTTCTCATTTCTTTTTCATAGCAATAGGCTGCATATCTAACAAAATGAAAATGAAAATGCAGAATGGCTAAATCAACAGCAGAGTGACAGAAAATATTATACCTGCATTTACATCGAGAATACACAATAGTTTTCTAAGTTATATGAACCAGTATATGCTCGACCAGGCTTGCGGTTGGTCTGATACCTTTTTTCTGAGGCTGTTTGGTCTGATGTTCAGCTTCACCAGGTCTGAGACACGACGATAATTTTCCCAAGACTCAAAGTTGTTTAGCTTGAGGAATGATGCTGTTCTGACTCTGAGGTCTGAGGATGTCCTAAAATGTACCCCATAGCCCCGCCTAGTGTTAACATATATTTACATGTTGGTCAATTTGAAAATGAAAAAGGAAAGTGGGAAATGAAAAGCAGATGGCACCTTTGTTCGTTTGCATTTGCCTTTTTATTCGAGACTTAAAGCGCGTCCACGCCGAAAACTGAATCGCAAATTGTCACTTTACTGTTGATTTATCCATTTTGCATTTTCATTTTGTCAGATATGCAGTCTATTGCTATGAAAAAGAAATAAGAACATAAACATTGCATTTTGATTTTAGTTTTGACACGTATTATGCATTTCATGAAGAAAAGGCAAAGCCAAAGTAAAGCCTGCGTTTTCTTTTCTCTGTTCGCTTTTCCATTTTAGATATGACAATGAAATACCAGAATAAGGACTAAAATGAAATGACAAATAGCTGTTTAAAATTAATTTTTGTTTTTGTCACAAATGGCTCGTGCTAATGTGAAAAATGAAATTTCAAATGTAGGTATTTATTTTCATTTTCAGTTTTGGCAGGATATTTGCGCAGATGTTTGGAAAAAGACATGGCAAGAAGAGGTTTGCATTTACATTTTGTTGTTTTAATTTTAATTTCTTTTTTTGGCTGGATTTGCCTCCCATACATAAAAAGTCGAACGTTAAGAGACATTTTACAAGAAACTGTTCTACTTTTGTTGAAAAGTTTCCTGCCTAACATGCAGCGCAGCTATAGCTGAGCTTTGGCTTAAAGCAAAGTAAGTCTATGTTTTATATTAAATTTGTTTTAGCTTATACTAGTACATTAGCACATAGTCATATTTACGGCCAAGATGTTAAAATGGACATGAAATAGTGTGGCTCACAAGGTGGTTTGATTTTTGTTGAAAGGACAAAATGGCTCTTCTTAACATTTTGAGTTGTCGACCTCTGACTTAAAAGACCTGGCTCAAATAGCTTGTTCGCGACCCATACACTGCTAGCTAGTGTGTGCGATCTGCCAGTCTAGTTTCAAGTTGTAACTAGCCACTATTTATATTGTTTTGATTTGCACAATACTGTGGGAAAACGTTATAGAGCTGATTGACTGCCTACCTCAAAGGTGAGTGTTGTTATTTTTGACATTATTAGTAAAGAATTTATTGGAAGTGAAGTTATTTGTCCAGTGAGTTTTTTGGGTAATTGTTTTATCCTGACTCAGAAAGATTAGATAGCAAGGAAAGTCTACTTACAAACAGGTGACACATTTTGAAACATAAAGCATATGTGTTGTCTTTTCATTTCTGATCCTTCTGCTATTACTGAACACAATTCTGGTTGTTTCTAGCATAATACCATCTCTTTTAATGTGATTAATTATTCTGAGTATGTATGTATTTGTATAAATATGTAATTTACTACAGCTGTAAGGTGCTGGAAAGGCTTGAAAATGGACCTTGAAAGTGCTTGAAAAGTGCTTGAATTTGACCTTGGAACAGGTGTATGAACCCTGTACAATGTGGTATTATGTTTTGACCAGAAAATGAGTGCATGCTGCATAAAACATAGAAAACAAATGTTAATCTGCCAGTCCTGAAGTTTGTGTCTCAGTAGAGATAATACTGAAACTCTTGATTGATCGAGATGCCAGCATCTGCAGGTTCAAGTAATGCATTTCAAATGGAAAAAGCATTAAGACCATCAAAACATATACAGTATGTTGCATATTTGTCGCACTTCAGTGGTTTAGATATTGAAACTACTTTTAATATTAGACAGAGATGACCCAAGTAGACACAAAATGGTGATGATTTCATTTATTGAAGGAAAAATGCTGTTCAGCCCTACCTGGTCATATGTGAAAAAACTGTTCCCTTAGCTACTAAATCAACCAGTTAGCTAAAATCAGTAGACTACTGGGTTCATTTTTACTAGTCACACCCTGGCATGATTACTGCCAGACCTGTTAAATCTAAACATTCCTTAAATAGAATCTGTCGGGCAATGTGAAGCAGGCTAGAAGGTCTCAAAAAGTAGCACATGATGCCATGTTCTAAAGAGATTCAAATACAGATGTAAAACTCATTGTCATTGGAATCTAACAGTCTGGAAAAGGTAACAAAGCCATTGCTAAGGCTCTGGGACTCTAGCGAACCACATTATCCACAAATGGAGAAAACTTGGTACAGTAGTGAAACTTTCTAGGAGTGGCTAGCCTACCAAAATTTCACCAAGAACACATTGACAACTTATCCAGGAGGTCAGACGAACATCTAAAGTACTGCAGGCCTCGCTTGCCCAGTTCAGATCAATGTACATGACTCCATAATAAGAATACAATAAGTATTTTGCATGGGACAAAAATGGCAAACCACTGCTGACCAAAAATAACACAAAGGCTTGTCTCACATTTCCCAAAAACATCTAGATGACCCCCAAGACCTTTGGGATAATATTCTGTAGACTGATGAGTCGAAGGTGCAACTTTTTGGAAGACATGGGTCGAGTTACATCTGGCATAAAGCTAACACCACATTCCACAATAAATACATCATACCAACAGTCAGACATGGTGGTAGTGTAATAGTCTGGGGCTGCTTTGCTTTTGCGAGGACCTGGTAGAGTTGTCATAATTGATAGAACCATGTATTCTGCTATCAGAAGATCCTGAGGGACAATGTCCACCCATCAGTTTATGATCTAAAGCTCAAGCACAGTTGGGTTATGCAGAAGGACAATCATCTAAAGCACACATGCAAGTTCACCTCTGACCAACTCAAAAGAAATAAAATTAAGGTTTTGGTTGGAGTGGCCAAATCCCATTGAGATGCTGTGGCATCAAAAAACCTTCCATTGTAGCCAAATTGAAACAATTCTGCAAAGAGAAGTGTGCCAACGTTCCTCCACAGCGATGTAAAAGACTCATTACAAGTTATCACAAACGTTTGATTGCAGTTGTTGCTGCCAAGGGAGGCACAACCAGTTATTAGGTAAGGGGGCGATTCATTTTTTCACATGGGTGATATAGGTTTTGAATAAATCTTTATCTTCAATTAATGGAATAATTATTTAGAAGCTGCGTTTTATGTTTACTTGTGTTGTCTTCATCTCAGTATAAAAAATGTTCTGAAACATTTAAATGTGTGACGGATTAGCAAAAATAGAAGAAATCGGGTGAGGGGCAAATACTTTTTCTATAATTTGTTTCTTATTTAGGAGCCAGATGTTCTTGATTGGCAGCACTTTCTCTTCCGGTATTGAGTTTGTATGAGGATGAGTGGTTGTATAAATTGTACCCTCCAAGGATTTGTGCGTTCATGCTGAGCATGCTCAGCCTATACATAAAATTGTTTACCTGTTTGTTACAGAATTTGCTCTCCGGAGCGGCCTGTTTCACATCAGAGCTTATTCCACTGTGTGGACTGATACTATGTCTTTTGCATAGTTTCTGTGTTTTTCTTGCCCTTTTGGTATTCAAATTAATTCTGCAAAGGCATGACCACTTCTTTTTGCATGTGTCAAGAGTGCGTCTTTGGAGTAGTTTCAGCCTTACTGCATATTTTTTTGTTTCATTTCTTGCATGTTAATGCAGACTCGGCCTATGCAAAAGCTTGTCATGTACCAGCTTGTTGCTTCTCTGCTTATCTGTGTCATGAACCTTTTTAACCTTAGGCTGGCAGCGATCAAGTATCATCTGAGACTCATCCAATATTTCTTTTTAGACACAATGCCCATCATGGACCTGGCTTGTACCTCACTCAGCTGTCATACTTAAATACTCATATTCATCAGGCTAAATGTCTACACAAAGAGGACGCCTCAGTGACTCAGCCTCATCAGTGACACTGTGTCCTTGTTTTTTTGTTTGTTTGTACTTTTTTTTGTTTATTTGTTTGTGTGTATGTATTTTGTGTTGTTTACCCCTTAAAGCAGATGTAAGTTTTGTTTATTGACTACCTTAGCTTGGCAGAGGGCCACAAAATCGTTGATGCAGTGACATTAAAATATATAATATATTATATATAAATATATAATGAATATTGCCAGTTCTTGTACTGTTTTTGGGATTGATTTTTTTATTGTTGATTTGTTATTTTTTATAAATAAGTTTTGCAGATATATATGGTATGGAATTTGATATGGAAAAAATATACTTCATATTTTTCTAGTGATAATACAAAAAGCTGTTCTGCTTGTCGAAATCTAATTAATACATTATTAGATGTATTGGAAATTTTCTGCTAGTATAAATGCAGTGTTGACAGTAAACATAATGCTTTTATTATTCACTTTTTATCTTCCCCATAAACACACACAGCTCCTGGATGCATACTTTAGCCGAGCCCAGAAGGAGCAGAAGGAGAAATTCCTAAGGAACCATGGCTTTTCTCTACTGGCCAACCAGCTGTACCTGCACCAAGGAACTCAAGCCGTGTTGGAGTGCTGTCTGGAGATGCTGTTTGGTCGGCCTGTGAACCTAGAGGAGGAGTGAGTACCAATACGCTTATATTCAGTCTCACTTTGTTGCCCTTATTGGTCATACTTAGACCTAAAGCTTCTCAGCCCACTAAACACTCACTTTAAATAATGCTCAGTATTTATTTTTTTATATTTTCTAAGACATTCATCTCACTACACTACTGAGGCTTCGAAAAGTTGTTTTCCATTTTCAGTGATTTAACCTTGCTTTGCACCTACCCATTCCCTTCCAGTCTTTACCTGGAGGACATGGAAAGCATTTCTCCATTTAGGAAGCGCTCTGTGGTGCCCATGCTGGGGTTGCTGGAGAACTCCCTGTATGAGAACTCGTTGATCCACAATGCCATGTGTGTGCTGCTGCAGCTCTTGAACACTTGCCCCAAACTGGCTGACATCCTGCTGGACCACGGCCTACTTTATGTGCTCATCAACACACTGTCCACCCTCAATGGTCTGGAGAATGGGTAAAGTCGATAAACTAGGGGAAGGGGATATGACAATATAATATTGATTATTAACCAATAATGATTATTTTTGCTGCAGTGATTTAAAATAGTAGAATCTGTATTTTAATAAAATTAAAGACTCCGCCTTAAAAATGGCACACTAAGTTGGTGTTATAAGGTTCTATCTGCAGCAGGCAGTTAGTGCAGCTGATAAATGTGAGATAACCAGTCTAAATTCATAGTTTTCTCATGTGCTCAAGCTCTGCAGTTAGCTCAAGGTTTAGTAGCTTGGCTATAAATTGAATAAACATTAGACTCTTTAAACAGTTTAGTAAGAAATTGTAGTAGCACATGTTGAAAGAGTAGTAATACTGCGAACTGACCGACTAATTCAAAATATAGCTTTTCTTCAACTTGAAAGCAGTTAATTAGCTAGCGATTGTTAATGTTCGCCAAAGTTAGTCAACTTGGTGGCCAGCTAACTAAATTATCATGTCTGCAAAAGAGACAACTAACTGTAAGCTGATTTCAAGGATTGGTAATTGATCAGCTAATATGGACAGTCATATGGACATGGGGGCAGTCGTGGGCTGGAGGTTAGGGAACCAGCCTTGTGACCAGAAGGTCGGTGGTTTGATCCCCTTGGTCGACAATACGTGACTGAATTGCCCTTGAGCAAGGCACCTAACCCCCAACTGCTCCCCGGGCGCCGTGGATAGGGCTGCCCACCGCTCCGGGCAAGTGTGCTCACTGCCCCTAGTGTGTGTGTGCATGTATGTGGGTGTTTCACTGCACAGATGGGTTAAATGTGGAGGTCTAATTCCTCTGTGTGCAGTGACCATATGGAGCCTCTGGTTTCCTCATACTGCTTTTTCTTCCTTATAATAATGCAGTACAGTATACTTATCGTATCACCATACTGCTTTTCTCATATACATATGATGTACACAGTACAATAAACTTTATTGCTAGTTAAGAGAAGCCTAAATCATCATAGCTCTTCAGAAACTGAAATGCTTATAGTATGGAGAAACATGTGAACACATAAAATAAAAAACTTTTTCACTGTTTGATTAAGTACATGGTTAAAAGCTTTAGAAATTCACTTTTGGTCATATCAGTTTATGTTTCTCAGTATGTTGGGATGTTAAAGGGCTCCTGCTTTAAAACTGCAAGCCTAATAATCATGTTGCCTTACCAAAGTAATGCTAGCCATATAAAAAAATGAATAAATAAGTAAATAAGTCAGTTAGTAAGTAAGTAAGTCACTAAGTAAGTGGACTACATACACTCCTTTATACAGGATTTCTGCGAATGACTACAAGCTGCTGGTGTGTGATATCCAACAACTACTTGTGGTGGTGACTATCCATGCCTGCAGTTCCTCAGGCTCCCAGTACTTTCGCATCATTGAGGATCTTATCACCTTGCTGGGCTTCATGCAGAGCAGCAAAGTACACCGCACTCAAGGTAAACAATGCAGACATCAGTAACCCTCCTTTTCATTATTAAACAAATAAACTGTTGTGTGCTAGAAATTAAAACCGGAGACTACGCTTCCTTCTGCCAATTAGAACTGGCGATGGCCCTGCAGTTCCGCGTCCTCCAGTCAGCTATTGACTTCATTATGACAACAGCTCATCAGGACCCTCAGAAGATGAGCACCGCTATTCACATCCCTGCTTCACCACATCATACTCTCCATCAGAAGCGCAAAAGCATTGCAGGTCAGTACAAGCCATCTAATCATGTTTCAGATTTAGCCAGTTACAGCTGATGCTGGAATAATAATTTCCTAGTTTCCTAGTCTCAACCTCAGACGCTCTGCCTGAAGAGATGGGCAGCCCGTCTGTGAGATATACGCTATGATGATCATATGACCATAACTATCTGTATTTTGTCAGTTACATTCCCATAGGCTTTCCGCACGTCCACGTAGATGCACTTCTGTGCACCAGTTGCTCATTGGAAACTTTTGATTTGTACACTGTGATGGCAGTAAGGCTTTCTGAACAAGATATAGTTGCCGGATTGCAAAAAAAATGTATTATTATTATTATAAAATAATGATATCTATTGTAATATGTGTATGTCTAATAAAATTGGATCTTAAAAACGAATGATCAGCGTTGGACAGATGCACTCTAACACTGCTAAAACAGTGAGGTATATATGATCTCAATGACTGTAATGGATTATGGGTCATGTCTGATTAAGCCATGTGATGGCTATGCAAAGGAATGGCTTTGTGATCCATCTTTCTTTCTTGCAGATGTCGCGTTTCTGTGAAATTAGCTGTTTTGAATGATGAACATTCCATTCATGTGAATTGTGTAGATCTGATGCCAGTAGATAATTCAGAGATTCCTTTATCTCTCCTAAACACAGCATAGCTGCAGCTCACAGTGATTGTTCAGTCAACTCCCAGATATTGTGTTTAATTTTTGTGCACCAGTCGAAACTAAAATGGCATTACCGAAAAGTGGAAAGAGAACCATGTTTCATGAGCGGTGCAGCTGGCTTCACACCATGGACGACAAGCAGTGTCTTGCTGTTCTGGTTTCAATGTTCCTTTTAGTTTGTTGAGGAAAAGAAGAGTTGTTTATGGGATTAGAGTGCAGGTGCTTGAGATGACTAATTTTTATAGTTGTGGAAGTACTGCCTTGATCAATTTAAACCCATCCTGATTTTTTTAAAAATATTGGAGATTGAGTCGGGAACCGCTGATCACATGTAGTTTTAGTTCTGTTTGGATACTTAAATTTGTGTTCTGTTGTGTGTGTGTGTGTGTGTGTGTGTGTGTGTGTGTGTGTGTGTGTGTGTTTAAACCTGCCCGCAAGGTATAGTGGGCCTGAAAGACTCTATAATCCCCCGCCTTTCCCGCCAACACTACTGTTCTTATGGCCAGATTCCCTTGCCCCCTGCATTCACCTTCCTGTCCCTGGACACCCCCCTCCCTTCCCCCACTGGATCCTGTTCATATGTTGCTTCCTCTGACACAGGTAGCCCTCCAGCCCTGCTCTACCCTATGGGACAACATCACCCACTCTCACATTACTGGCTCTGTGTGCAGTGGACTTACTGACCTACTACATAACTGCATGATTGCTCTTACTTTGTCCAGTATATGAAGAGATTACTAGTGTGTGATTGCTGAATCTCAATTTACTCAGTTTGAAACTTGTTTTGATTTAATGTTGATCATCTTGATGCATGTTTGAGTAATTGCAATAAGGGTGTGCAAGGACAATCAAATACTTAGTTAGTCAATATTTGAATAATGAATTTGTTTAATATTAACTATGTTGCAGTACAGACAATCATAAAGAAAACATACAGACATTTACAGGCAATAAATACTTTTTTATTATACATCAGTAGTTGTCTTCTTCTTTTACAGGCTTGAAATCTTAAATAAATCCACAGTTTATTTGCATTTCTTAAGTATTCCACTGTCTACTTGAAAAATGAGAATCCTTAGCCTTTGCTTATTACTGTCAAAGTTTCATCAATTCACCATTTGTGGTATTTTAATTTCTTACTTGTGTGTACATCCCAGGCCAACGGCAGCTTTCCTTAGTACAGTCGGATTCTTTGCTGATGCGGATGCGCTCAGTAGCCAGTGATGAGCTCACTCAGATGATGCAGCGGCGGATGAGCCAGGAGAACCCCATCAGAGCCAGTGAGACCGAATTTATCCAGAGACTGCAAAGGCTTGTGGTGCTGGCCGTCAACAGAATCATGTACTATGGTAAATCTCCAAATATTAATGCAATTTGCATTACTGTGGTTCTTACGACTAGTATATCTTAGACATGGGAAGTATACCAGAACAAAATTGAATACTGGTATGACATGGATATTAATATATATCGTGTATACTGCTTTGTCATTGCTGTGTGTAGCTGAAGATAGAAACACTGGTAGTCTTTTTTATTACCTGAAAACCAGGCATGTGTGGAAATATGAAGAAACTTGAAATCTTCAGCTGAAAGTTAATGAATATAGTCTACACAAGTCTACCACTGTTTAATTTGAAGTTTAAATGCTTTACTATGCATGCTTCATTATTTTCTAGACAACAGTAAGGACTTTCTTGACCTCTTAAACTTTCCGGAGACGCCTGATCACATGGTGACCACACCCTCACCTGGTGAACAGGTATCAGAAGAGAATAGCTTTACCCTTCCCACTCCTTTCCCTCTGGCCAATATGAGGTGCTTTCAGAAAGACATCCTGAAGCTTATGATGGAGGGGATAAAGATCGGCCTGGTTAGTAGCACGAAGCACATTGAAGGATTTTGTTTGAATACATTGTATATTTGTTCTAATTATTATTTTTTTGTTACTTAGCTAGTCTGTTTTCCTTATTCAGATCTAGAGCAGCGGTCCACAATTATGCATATGGGGCGTTTTGGTGCCTATGACATTTGTGCAACACCAGAAATATATAGTTTTTATTTATTTATTTTTTTTTAATTATTGTTTTTACTAAAATACACAAGTATTCACTTTCAAAATGAACACAAATCATGGAGTTTCAAATATACTGAACTTGTCTTGAGAGCCTTGAGGCTCAAACTTTTAGCATTAGCTAGAAAGCAGTTGTCAAGTTAGTCTCATGGGGCCAAATGTGATCTTATAAAAATAACATTTGGGGACAGCCATGAAAAATTTTGGACTAAATGTAGTTAGTAGCTAGGGATATGATAGCTAGGGATATGAACAGGTATGCGAGTACTCAGTTAACCATTTGAGGTGCCAGTTTTTGAATACTGAAAACAGTTTTCAGGCACTTGTTCCATTTCATCACAGGAAAATGGAGGAAATATAGAAACTAAAAATTCAATGGAATGGCTCCCCTATGTTTGAAAAAAACACATATTTGTGGATGAGTATTTATATTACACTGTGCCACTCCAAAACAAGAGGGCCTGAACATGAGTTGCCAAGGACATGTTGTTAAAAGACGTGACTGAGAAGGCAAATGTCACTTTTTTCCTAACTAGCTTAACTGCTCTAGGTAGGTCCAGAAACAGTGGAAACACATTTCTCTGACAAAGTAACATGTTGGCACGTAGTTCACTCATGAGAAAATACCTTGTGAAAAACATCCAGTCAGAAGTACTTTTAGTTTGCATGTGTACCCTCCATTACCCATTCAACATGAAAGCGGCCAATTTTTCTCAGCTTTTTTGGATAATAAAACATTTTCAGATATATTATTTTATTTATTATTTACAAGCTGTTGATCAACTCTTACAAATTCTCAAATATTCAAATTAGTCAAAAAGCTTAAAATCTAAAAAAAATCTGTAGTTGGAACATAGACTTACTAAGGGAGAAAAAAAGTGAGTGCAGTTCTATTAGCTAACAATAGTATTTCACTAGATAGCTTACTTTGCTTGTGTTATTCTTTGCAAAAGTTTAACAAGTTGTCCCCAGATATGTATTCTCATTACAAGATCATGTCTGGCCTCGCTAACTTAGCCTGATTAAATGTAGAGCTGTTGACTGTGCTAATTGAAAGCAACATGCTGTTAAGTGAGCCACAATAGAGAAGTTATATTGCGCACCAATACTTTTTCATAAACTAAACTACACATTAACTAAATTTCAATAACTGCGTTCCAGTTATATCTGAAAACTCCTCGCAAATACTCACTGAATTAAACAGGTGATTGTAGGCTATTAAGGACCATGTCAATTCATGATTTAAAAAAAAACACCAGACAAGGACGTAGTTGTGGCAGCTGTAAAAAAAAAAATATATATATATATATATATATATATATATATATATATCTCAAGAAGAGATATATGTCTCAAGCTTGTGAGTCTGACTGACTTTTCATTCTGCAGGGTACTATGGGTCGTGGTGGAGCTCCACGACAACAGTGGCAACGTATTCTCTGGTCTTGTCGGGACACGTTCAGGGTCCAGATCGGCCGCCTTCTAGTGCACACCCTCAGTCCTTCACTGCCTCTTGAGGACAGAAAGGAGGCACTAGAGTTTGTCAATGAGCAGAAACATCCAGACATCCTGAGAGAGAGCCTTAGTCCTGGCTTGGAGGTGAGCAATCAGGGATCACAGCACACTCATGGCCGGGTGTTTGCATGTGAGAAGGCGCAGGGCAATGTGTGCCATGCAATATGTGCTGTGTGTGTGTGTGTGTGTGTGTGTGTGTATGTATATATATATATATATATATATATATATATAGTATATATATATATATATATATATATTATATATATAAAATTTTCAGTACAGTCTCACACTTTGGGAGTCCATGGTTTGTGTGTTAATCTGTTGGCAAATTGTATTGACTGCAGCCATTGTCAGAGGAAGTCACCCAAATTGGTAGCAGCTTAACTTGGGTAAATCAGTTCTAATATGTAATCAGCCACAATTCCAACTCTGACTGTTTTTGTTTTGCAAGCTCCTCACACAATTTGTACTGTCCTCCCTCAAATGCATAAATAGGATAGAGAAAAAGACATTTTATATGTTTTCATGTGCATGATGCATAAAATGTGCATTTAGTTTCATACACCGATCAGGCATAACATTAAGACCACCTCCTTGTTTCTACGCTTATTGTCCACTTTCAGTTCCACTTACCATATAGGTGCACTTTGTAGCTCTACAATTACAGACTGTAGTCCATCTGTTTCTCTGCATACTTTGTTAGCCCCCTTTTACCCTGTTCTTCAGTGGTCAGGACCCCCATTGACCCTCACAGAGCAGGTACTATTTGGGTGGTGGATCATTCTCAGCACTGCAGTAACACTGATGTGGTGGTGGTGTGTTAGTGTGTGTTGTGCTGGTCTGAGTTTTTAAACACCTCAGTGTCGCTGCTTGACTGGGAGTAGTTTACCAACCAAAAATATCCAGCCAACAGCGCCCTGTGGGCAGCGTCCTGTGACCACTGATGAAGGACTAGAGGACGACCAACACAAACTGTTCAGCAGCAGATGAGCTGTCGTCTCTGACTTTACATCTACAAGGTGGACTGACAAGGTCGGAGTGTCTAATAGAGTGAACAGTGAGTGGATACAGTGTTCAAAAACTCCAGCAGCACTGCTGTGTCTGATCCACTCGTACCAGCGCAACACACACTAACACACCACAACCACATCAGTGTTACTGCAGTGCTGAGAATGATCGGCCATCCAAATAGTATCTGCTCTGTGAAGGTCCATGGGGGTCCTGACAAATGAAGAACAGGGTAAAAGGAGGCTAACAAAGTATGCAGAGAAACAGATGGACTACAGTCTGTAATTGTAGAACTACATCTGTATAGTAAGTGGAGCTGATAAAATGGACAATGAACGTAGAAACAAGGAGGTGGTCATAATGTTACGCCTGATCAGTGTACGTAACACACAGGCGAAATGCATACTGTTGGGTGTTGAACCTGGCACAGGTTTTATACATCGGGTCCTCAGCCACATAAGTATTGCAGGAGCTTACATGTCATTTCTCATTTATTTGAGTCTGTTCTCTCTGTGCAAAACAGAGAGGAATAAGGATGTCTTTTATGGCATTTTGTTTTGGTGCTGTCAGTTAGTAGAGCTGAGAACATGAGTAAAGAGCTGTTTGTGGTGGTTCTGTTGTGTATTGTCAGCATCTGCCTGAACTCAGCCTGACATACAGTGAATAACCCACATAGATGTCTTCATGATCCATACCAGCTCCTGCAGTTTCCATAGCAGCAAGATCCTATCTCGCTCCTGCATTTTCTTTCCTGTTCTTTCTCTGTTCTTTATCTGCTTCTATTGTAGTTTCTCTTGGAAGCCTCAAATGAGGAAAGAAATTTCAAGTAACTTGGGTAAATGACAATTAGATTTAACAGTATTTTTTGCTCTTTATTTATAATCGCTGTTGTTGAAAGAAAACCTCTTATCTTCAAAATGATAACTTTACAGGGGAAGGAAAAACTTATTTTCAAGTCAATGGAACCAGACTTTTTGTCTTTTTTTAGACTTTTTTTTTACCAAGTCATTTTGGTGCATTTCATTTGTTCCATTCTTCATGAAATTTACACACAATATAAAGCATAACAGGCATTCAAATTATGTCAAAAACCGAAAAAGGACAAAAATGGAGATACAAGGTTTTCTTTCTTTCTTTCATCAGCGATATGATACTTGATATAATGGTATAACATGTACCCATACTTCAAGTTTAGGGTTTCCTTTTGCCTTTTTCCATTTTATAAACAGGGTTATACAAAGATATTTTGCACTTCAAGACTTCACAAAAAATGTCCTGTTCAAAGGATAAGGAAATTGTTTAATAGATAGCCTTAAACGTAAAGTAAATAAATAATACACAGTCGAGTCACATTAGTATGACCGCCAGCTAATATCCAAAGTAACCGCCGTGTGCAGCACAGACAGCAGCTTGACAGGCTGGGAGTGACTTAATAAGGTCCTGGTAGGTTGTCACAGGTATCTGGAGCCATGCTGACTGCAGTGCATCCCACAGCTGCTGGAGGGTGCGTGGGGGAGGAACGAACACAACCATCGTGGTGGTCCCACAGATGCTCAGTTGGGTTCAAGTCTGGGGAATTAGGGGGCCAGAGTAGTACTTGGAAGTTTTGGTCATGCTCTTCTAACCAATGTCGGATATTTCTAGCCATGTGATATGTTGCATTGTCTTGCTGGAAGATCCAATCCACCCCAGGGAAGACAATCAGCATGTATGGGTGTATGTGATCTGCAAGGATGGATTCATACCCAAATCGGCTGAGAGTGCCTTCCACATGGATGAGTGGGCTCGGAGGATGCCACGAAAACATTCAAAAGACCATAACGCTGCCACCACCAGCTTGTGTGCCATTGGAAGTAGAAAGTTGTCATAATAATGTGACTCAACATAATGTGACTTTTAACTAAATAATGGTAGGTGTTATATAACAAATGAGATGTGATATAAATGACAGAATAACATAACAGTACAGAACACGTGGCTGTGAGTCACGCTATGATACGCAAACTGGCAAGAAATAGTTCATCACAAATCAGCAGAGCTAAAGAAAAAAGCTAAAAAGAGTATACTTTAGCTGCTTGGTTGCAGTAGTTAGGTGATAACGACAGAGATGAAAATATTAGTTAAATATCCATTTGGTTTGTGTTGTCATTGACGTTAGGTGTAACGCTGATGCACAAAATCCTTCTATTTTGGTCTTACTGGATCTTGGTACAGCTTTTGATACCATTGGTCACAAGATTCTTTAACATCATTTGAATATTGGGCATCTCAGGCTCATTTTTAGAATGGTTAAATCATACTTAATGAATAGACAGTTATTGGTTTCACTGGGAAATCATTTATCAAAAAAACTTAACATTGCTGGTGGTGTCCCACAAGGTTAAATTTTAGGGTCTTTGCTTTTCTCTTATGTGATGTCATTAGGAAACATGATATCAATTTTCATGGCTATGTTGACACACAATTTTACATTTCCATTCCTTCTGAGGATCAAAACTGTTGACATGCTGATCAGATATGTGTCAGATATTTCTCAGTGGGTGTCACAAAATTTTCTACAGCTAAATCAAGAAAAAACTAATCCAAGGTACTAAACCACAGAGAAAAATGCTTTGTGAGAAGCTAGGTTCTTTAGCTCCATATACCTAGCTTGAAGTACAAAACTTGGGTGTAATCTCAGATTCTGAGCTCTGTTTTGTCCCACATGTAAACACAGTCACTAAAATAGCTTTTTATCATTTGAGGAATATTGCTAAATTCAGCCTTTATCCGTCCCAGAGTGAGGTGCAGTAACTTATTTATGCATCTGTTACCAGCATAATTGATTACTCTTCAAATTGATATTGATGCTTTTCTTACTGGGCTTCCAAAGAAATTGGTGCATCCTCAGCAACTCGTACAAAATGCAGCAGCACAGATCTCAACAAAAACAAAAAATTGGCTACATGTATCTGAATAGACTTCTGCTACTAGGTTTTAAAGCTGTAAATGACCTAGCACCCACTTACCTCACAGAATGTCGGTCTGTTTATGTTTCAACACATGATCTTAGATCTGCAAATTCCTTACATAAAACACAGTAAATGTGGAGAGGCCTCTTTCGGTTATTATGCTTCTAAATTGTGAAAGTCAATTCCACCTTCTATGAAAGAAGCTCAATGCATACTTTAAAAAACACTTGAACTTGCATCTCTTTAACTTAACGTTCAATTAAAATTTTACTTCTTTGTTTCTTTGGTAATTATCATTTTAATTGCATTGTCTTAAATGATTTTAAATTAATACTAATAGTTTCTTTTATTACTGTTAAACACTATCACCTGCCTGTAAAGCACTTTTAGCTGCTGAGTGTTCTGTAAAAAAAAAAAACATTGTTATTAAGACACATTTACTATTATTATTATTATTATTATTATTACATTCGCACAAGTATCTATCCCGCAAAGATATATTAAGTTTTGCTGCCAGTGAGAAAGAGGAGATTGTTTGCCTTTTTTGCTCGCATGGCATAGTATCTTTTAGCCAACATGGCAGTGCATCTTGCATTTTTCAGCCTCCAGAAAACCACTTATCTATTACTGACGTAGCTTATTGCCCCATCTCAAACTTTGTGCAGATGGGGCATGGCTCTATCACTGTAAAATGAAAAAAGTAAAAGTATTGTTTATTCATATCAGTAACACACATCAAGCTGTTAATTATTGTATCGGCCCTGAAATTCCATCTCAGTACAACCTGTTACCGTAATTCTTTATAGTTTGTGTATATTATTAGTATTTCGTATTTGTTGCTGCCCATTGACTGACATAGTCAGTGTTTACC
Source organism: Colossoma macropomum (assembly GCF_904425465.1). Classification (NCBI taxonomy): domain Eukaryota; kingdom Metazoa; phylum Chordata; class Actinopteri; order Characiformes; family Serrasalmidae; genus Colossoma; species Colossoma macropomum. The sequence continues at coordinate 27,265,002 of NW_023494791.1, read as the reverse complement.
ACCTAGTGACTACCAGACCCAATTTTAAATTCTACTGTAATTTGTGAATATATAATGACAGTGCCCTTGAATTGAATTGTTCATTAGCATGGACCCAAGCTTGCTCTCTACCTGTATGAGATGCTACATGACCACAAAGACAGCCTCACTAAGGAAGAGCAGGCTGCTGCTAACACCTTTATGACTTCGCTGAAGCTATGCGGCCATCGCAGCATCCCACCTAATGCCCCGCCCAAGCCGGACCTACTCAAAGCTATCAAGGAGGTAGGCCTCTCTTTCAGTTCTGGTGATGTAAAGCTGTTATTTACAATTGTGACACTACATTTCATGTATCTCATGTCTGTACCAATACTAAATGGAGACGTTAAGGAAATCTACCAACCTAATCTCTGGCTTCCACATCTGTAATGTACAGCATATAGTTGATGACAACAGACAACTATTTCAAATGTTGTAATCAAAGCTGTTTACCTTGGGTACCATTCACATTTCATTGTCAGTTCAAATGTTTAACTGTTTTAATATTTCTTATCTCTTCAAAGGAACAACTCAAATATGAGTCAGAGGGAAGAACAAGCAAAGGGGCATGGGAAAAGAAATTGGCCAGTGCCCAGAAGATGTGAGAGTTCCTTCTTTAATAAAAATTTAAAAGCAATCTGTTCGGGTGAAAATTTACGTAAACAGATAAACAACATGTAAATGCTTGTGTTTATATCAGTAAACATACAATTCATATTTTAACACATGCTCTCTTTTCAGTTTAATGCAGAGGCTAGATGGTAAATCGAAGGACATTTCCAAGATCGCAGCAGACATCACTCAGAATGTGTCTCTGAGACAGGGCATGGAGAGGAAAAAAGTCATCCAGCACATCAGAGGCCTCTACAAAACTGACTTGAGTGCCAGCCGCCACTGGCAAGAGCTAGTACAACAGCTCACCCACGACCGGTCAGCACCTTATATGTTTCCAGCCCTTTCACTTGTTGTATGTGCTTATATAATGACATAGTAATGGGGTGTGCCAGGCCTGTTTAAAGCTCCTAAGGACTTATATAATGGTAGAACATTTCTCTAGAACCACAAACTCACACTTAACCTGTCTGCATACTTTAAATGACAAGAGAACTAAATGAAATCAAACTACCACTGAACACACTGTCGTAAATACACTTAAAAAGAACTCATTCACAGTCAGGGGGAGGTCTCAGAACAAATGACACGGTGATTAGAACTACTCACAGAGGAATGTTTCAAAACAAACAACAGGGTGATTAGGGCCAATCACAGTCAGGGAAGGGGATTCAGGGGCAGGTCTCAGAACAAATGACAGTGATTAGAACTAAATACCTCCAGGGAGATATTTCAGTTGCAGTTGTGGGAGTCTCAGAGCAGACAACAGTGATTAAGACCAATCACGTCAAGTCAAATCAAAGTTTATTTATATAGCGCTTTTTACAACAGATGTTGTCACAAAGCAGCTTTACAGAAAAAAACCGGGTCCGAGCCTCCAAGAGCAAGCCAGTGGCGACAGTGGCAAAGAAAAACTCCCTAAGAGCAAGAGGAAGAAACCTTGAGAGGAACCAAAACTCAAAAGGGGAACCCATCTTCCTCTGGTCAACACCGGATAGCAAACAGCATTAGTATAAAATATTTTAATACAAAACGGGGAAAACAGGCGGAGCAATGGTTAATTAGATTAGTTTTAGTTTATGCAGCAGCAGCATCATCATCAAGAGGGTCAGTTCATGAGGGTAAGGTTTGCACAGCGTTGTACAGCATGAAGCTCAATGGTGGTCAAACCGGTCCAGAAGGCTGGCGAGCAGTGGGCACCCGATCAAGGCAGAAGAAGCAACAGCATCAGACTGCACAGGATGGGGAGTTGTTCAACTCAGCGAAGAAAGGGAAAACACACAGAGAGTCCGTTCTGTAAAGAGTGACTGATCACAGATTACAGTATTAACAGAGTGCAGCACAGACTCCAGCAGGTCTAGTTATTGCAGCCTAACTAAAAGGGAGAAACCAGAAAGGTAATAGAGACATGAGGGCTCCCTGAGATGTCAGCGCCCCTCCGCTCCACCATCAGCAAACCTGAGTGAACGCGTGAGAGCAGCGGGGCGACAGCACCAACACTCCCAGTTTACCATAATACTCTATGTCCATGAACCCCCAGATCTGCACCTTTTATCTAACAGGGAAAACTAGTCACCAAAGGCTTGACTAAACAAGTAAGTTTTTAGCCTAGACTTATAGACTAAGGCTGTGTCTGAGTCCCGAACACTGACTGGAAGATTATTCCAAAGTTGGGCGGCTTTCCTGATGTTATTTTATTAATTGTAGGTACTAATAGTAAGCCAGGACCTTGTGATCTAAGTAGGCACGATGGTTCATAGTATGAGAGAAGTTCACTCAGGTACTGAGGGGTGAGTCCGTTTAGAGCTTTATATGTCAGTAAAAGAATCTTGTAATCGATGCAAAATTTTACTGGCAACCAGTGTAGGTTTGATAAAACTGGGTTGATATGGTCAACTTTCTGGTTCTTGTGAGGACTCTGGCTGCAGCGTTCTGGACTAACTGAAGCTTGTTAAGGCTTTTGCTGGAACATCCAGACAGCAGGGCATTACAGTAGTCTAGCCTTGAGGTAATAAATGCATGAACTAGCTTTTCTGCATCCTGTAGAGATAATGCATTTCTTAATTTAGCAATATTGCAGAGATACAGGGAGGCTATTCTAGTAATATCCGTTATATGTGCATCGAAGGACAGATTGGGATCTATCATGACACCAAGATTTTTTACAGATGAACCTGACACAACTGAGAAACTATTAAGTGTTAAATTAGACAGATTGTTTCTAGCAGCTTTTGGACCAAGAAGCAGAACCTCTGTTTTATCTGAGTTAAGTAGGAGAAAGTTACTCGATATCCAGTCTTTTATGTCTTCTATAAAGTCCTCAATTGTGCCGAGTTGAATTTTATCATCTGGTTTGCTTGATATAACTATGTAACTGTGTGTCATTGGCATAGCAGTGGAAATTGTTGCCGTGTTTACTGATAATGGTGCCCAGTGGTAGCACATACACTGTATTGCCAAAAGTATTCACTCTGCCTTCACATGCATATGAATTTGTGTGACATCCCATTCTTAATCCATAGGGTTTAATATGATGTCAGCCAACCCTTTGCAGCTATAACAGCTTCAACTCTTCTGGGAAGGATTTCCACAAGGTTTAGGAGTGTTTATAGTAATTTTTGACCATTCTTCCAGAAGCAAAATTGTGAGCTCAGATGCAGATGTTGGACGAGAAGGCCTGGCTCGCAGTCTCCGCTGTAATTCATCCCAAAGGTGTTCTATCGGGTTGAGGTCAGGACTCTGTGCAGACCAGTCAAGTTCTTCCACACCAAACTCGCTCATCCATGTATTTATGGACCTTGCTTTGTGCACTGGTGTGCAGTCATGTTGGAACAGGAAGGGGCCATCCCCAAACTGTTCCCACAAAGTTGGGAGCATGAAATTGTCCAAAATCTCTTGGTATGCTGAAGCATTGAGTTCCTTTCACTGGAACTAGGGCCAAGCCCAACTCCTGAAAAACAACCCCACACCATAACCCCCCCTCCACCAAACTTTACACTTGGCACAATGCAGTCAGACAAGTACTGTTCTCTTGGCAACCGCCAAACCCAGACTCGTCCATCGGATTGCCAGATGGACAAGTGTGATTCGTCACTCCAGAGAACACGTCTCTAGAGTCCAGTGGCGGTGTGCTTTACACCACTACATTCGACGCTTTGCATTGCGCTCGGTGATGTAAGGCTTGGATGCAGCTGCTCGGCCATGGAAACCCATTCCATGAAGCTCTCCACGCACTGTTCTTGAGCTAATCTGAAGGCCACATGAAGTTTGGAGGTCTATAGCAATTGACTCTGCAGAAAGTTGCCGACCTCTGCGCACTATGCGCCTCAGCATCCCCTGACCCCACTCTGTCATTTTACGTGGCCTACCACTTTGTGGCTGAGTTGCTGTTGTTCCCAGTCTCTTCCACTTTGTTATAATACCACTGACAGTTGACTGTGGAATAGTTAGTAGCGAGGAAATTTCACGACTGGACTTGTTGCACAGGTGGCATCCTATCACGGTACCACACTGGAATTCACTGAGCTCCTGAGAGCGACCCATTCTTTCACAAATGTTTGTAGAAGCAGTCTGCATGCCTAGGTGCTTGGTTTTATACACCTGTGGCCATGGAAGTGATTGGAACACCTGAATTCAATGATTTGGATGGGTGAGTGAATACTTTTGGCAATATAGTGTATAATGTGAATAATACAACCAGGAAAGAGCTGTTCCTGACAGAATAGGCTTGGTTATTTCTGGCAAAATTTCTTTGAGTAAACCGGTAGGAGTCTGATCTAACATACAAGTAAAAGATTTATCGGAGGAAACAATTTTAACTAGTTCATTATGTTGAAGTAAGGTAAACGATTCCAGCTTCTCTGCAGTAGTTACAATATTCTCAAGATCTAGACTGGCATTATAAGGCAGCAAGTTTGTGAAGTTTAACTGTGTGTTCTGAATTTTCTGCCTAATTTTTTCAATTTTATCACTAAAGAAATTCATATATATCATTGCTGCTATAGGCTAATGGCATCTTAGTTATTTTAGAAATTGTGCTAAATAATAATCTAGGATTATTCTTATTGTTTTCTATGTGAGAGGAGAGATAGGCTGAGCGTGCTGCACTAAGTGCTCTTCTATAGTCTATAAGGCTCTCCTTCTAGGCGGACTGGAACACTTCTAGTTTAGTCAGGTGCCATTTTTGCTTTAGTTTTCTGACAGTCTGTTTTAAAGCTCGAGTATGATCATTATACCATGGGGCCGCTTTTTCTGCCTTATTATTTTACTTTTTAATGGAGCCACATTATCTAGAGTAGATCGAAAAGTATCCTCTAAGCACTTGGTCTTAATATCTAATTTGGTAGGATTAGATGGACAGCTGACAGAAGCTGATAATTGTGGAAGGTTTCTGATAAAGCTACCAGCTGTGGAGGAAGTTATAGTCCACTTAACATGATAGCATGGTGATGAATGTACACTACCACTAAAGCGAATTTCATATGGAATTAGGTAATGATCTGAGACTGCTGTGCTCTGGGGGAGAATGGCTAAGTTATCTATGTTTACACCAAAAGTCAGAATTAAGTCTAAAGTGTGGCTGCAATAATGAGTGGGCCCCTTTATATTTTCAGTGAAACCTACAGAGTCTAAGATGGATATAAATGCCTCACTTAGTACATCTTCAGGTTTGTCAAAGTGGATATTAAAATCTCTTGGCAGCCTATAGATTGTAATTAGTGAAAAGGAATTCTTATTTGTTCCTCGATCACTTGCATTAAGAAAAAGAACTTCAAAAGAAGAGAATTTGTATCCTACTTTCTGGCTCACACCTAAAGCTTTAGCATGGATGGTTGCTATACCTCCACCCTCGGCGCTTAAACGAGGGCTATGCGCATAACTGTAGCTTGTGGGGGTGGCTTCATTTAGACTAAAGTATTCATCGGGTCGAATCCACGTTTCTGTGAGGCACAGAGCATCAAAATCATGATGCTTTTGTAGACGGTCGGTTTAGATTGTTTGTCTGCTGCCTTGCCTCGGCCCTGGTTTGTCAGCGACTAACTGTCCTACACTGATGGCTATCTGAGAGAGTACGAGCTATGCTACATGAAATGAGAGCAGCACCCTCCCGCGAGCTTTAATACCATCCCGACTCAAAAGACCAGGCTTTCCCTCAAAAGTAGACCGATTATCTACAAATCCCACATTGTTTTCTGAGCACCACTTGGACAACCAGCAGTTCAGTGACCGACATCTGACATCATCTGGGCTAATTTAAACACCTCTTTAATGTTATCTTTAGTTATTTCTGACTGCCACAGATGAACGTCATTAGTACCTACGTGAATGGCTATCCTCGAATATCTACGGCTAGCTAGCAGCTTCAGGTTCTCACTAATGTCTGGCGCCCTGGCTCACGGTATATAGTTAACTGCTACTGGCGCCCCTAAAGGAGAAGCTATTTTCACGTGCCATAAAATATATAATCTATATAAACACCTATAATCAGAGCGCTTTCAACAGGCGTCTCAGAGGGTGTCTCACTGAGTGGGGCAAACCTGTTGGACACGTGAATGGAAGATGAGTGGTGCTCGCGTGGGGTAGCTTTAGCTTTGCGGCTATGCCGCTGAGATGCCGCCCAATCGACGGCCTGTGAGGGCTCTGCTGCCGGAGTCGAGGGCGTGCTAGCTCTCCCTGAGGCACCCGGAGCTTCTAACAGCAAGTCTGAGTCCTGCTGACTAGCACTGCTGTTTCCTAACTTCCGGATGCACACCTCTAACTGTATAATCTTCTCCGTCAAGCACGAAACTAACTTACACTTCTCACACACAAAGCTAGTAACACTGCTGTCACTAGTGACAGAGAGAGAAGCATAACTAAACATGCTGCACTCAGAGCAAAGCAACAGCTCACGGTCTGCCATACTGATACTCACATTGTTTCATCAGCTGAATTGAGTCCTTTCCAGGGGTCTCGCGAATCCGATGAGAGAAGAGGTGACTTTCAAAGGTTGGTGGTTGTAATTGCGAGTAATATGCAACAGCGAAATGAAAATGTAAAAAGCTGCAAAAGACAAAATAGAGCCACAGTCAGGGGGGAGGTCTCAGAAGAAAGGACATGATTAGAACAAATCACAGTTGAGGGAGGTCTCAGAACGAACTATGTGGTGATAAGGACCAGTTGCAGTCAGGGGGTAGTCTCAGAACAAAAGATGTGTTGTTTAGGACCAATCGCAGTCAAAGGGAAGTCTAAGAGTAAACAACATGGTAATGAGGGTCAGTCACAGTCAGGCAGTGGTCTTAAAACAAACAACATGGTGATTAGGACTAGTTACAGTCTGGGGGAGGTCTTCTGAAAAATGACATCAATTAGGAGTTCTGTTAGCAGCCAGTGCACACCACACCATACAAAATCAAGGTGGATAACACCTCACACCCTCACACCCTTTGCATGCTACACTGGATAAACAGAGAAGCGCCTTCAGTGGCCAACTGTTACAGCTGTGCTGTGTTAAAGAGCGCCGTGTGAGATCTTTCTTACCCACTGCTATAAGGCTCTACAACGAGTCTCCTTACTGCAGAGATGGTACTGATCTCCTGCAGTCTGAACTGTGCTGAACCACATCACTGTATCTCCTCTCCAAATAATACACACTGTGCAATATATCATAACTACTACTGTAGTGACACTTTCACTATGCACTTTACACTGTAATATTGATGCAACCCCGAGTTAGTTATGTCTATAATATGTGCTTTTAGTTTACCTCATACCACTCAGTGCCTGCTGTTAATACAACAAATCTGTCTCATATGCCATGTAAATATGCAAATAGATATACTTTAATTTTATTTCTCTTGTACTTTAACTTATGTCTAAATTTATTTCTATTTTTCTGCATAGTATATGTAAGTTTATGTGCAATTATATGTCTTGCTACTGAAACACTGCAATTTCCCTTCAGGATCAATAAAGTTCTGTCTATCTATCTAAAATCAAACCACCGCATTGTGCAAGCAAAATGTCATTTTCCTTAGTATATAAAGCCTCTGCATAGGTTCTCATGAGGGGAAGGGCTTTTTGAATTTATTTCATTGCACTTATATTTTATCAATTATTTCAAAATTAGCCAAACTGCCTAAACTGGTGCATTTACAGAAATTGATGTGCACTGTCCCACACACAGTCTTTCAAACCATAGAAATGGTCTCTAGCCAGCCAGCTGATAGGGCAATGCTACAACCAAAGCTAAAAATATAAATAATAATATAAAAAAAATAATTTCTTAAATTTACTATACTGCTTCAGGCATATAGGTTACACTTCATGTTTGTGAATGAATGTAGACAAATGCGTCATTACTCACCTCATGCACAGCCATGTTTCTCTAAACATCAAAACTGACTCATTTCAGTAAGGGTAAACAATATATTTGGGGCTGTTATTATTGGCTGTTAAACAGGAAAATTAAATTTTATCAGTCTAATGTCTGACTTACAGCCAATAATTCTAACTAGTAATTTAACACCATATTTTTAACATCATATATGGATTATACTTAGTGAATTTAATAAAATGCAAAAAAGTGCATTACAACAAGTTGTAAATTACTGATTATTTTACCAGAAATTCCACTTCCGTGCATCTCTACATTTCAGTATCTGTGCATGTAACTCACAACAGCTTATAGCCCATCAATTTTATCAATATATGTAATGTATTCTCAGGGCAGTGTGGTATGACCAGTCATCTTACCCCACTTCATGGCAGTTGGATCCCACTGAGGGGCCCAACCGGGAGCGGAGACGGCTGCAGCGCTGCTACCTCACAATCCCCAATAAATACCTTCTCAAGGACCGGCACAAACCAGAGGGTGCGCTCCACTTCCACAACTTCCAAAACCTTAAGAGAGAGAGCAGTCTTTACTATTATCACTATTTAAAATATGTATATACAGTATTATTACAAGTATAGTGTGTGTGTGTATATATATATTCTTCTCAATTCAGCAGGCACCGTCAAGGCCCCACTGGCCTTTTTGTTTGAAGACAAAACCCATTCCTCCACTGTGAAGGATAAAGCCACAAGTGAGCCCATCAGGTACCAAGACCTTATAACTCTTGAGTACCAGTTTATGAAGTGTTTGTGGTTTTGGTACTAATAACAAAGCTAAATTGTATAATGCATCAAGTAATGTTAGTATAAATTATATGTTTTTTGCTATTATATTCAGCTTAGAAATTAGTGTGTGTTTTTTGTTTGTTTTGTTTATTTTTTATTATATTTTTGCATAATTCAGTAGTTGAGAGTGTCATTAAGAATGGTTTAATGTAAAATGGTTCATTTTAGAGAATCTCACCAACTTCTTTGCGATGATAGTAATGGGAACAAGGGTTTGCAATGTCTGCACTACAAATATGGTCGTTTTATTTACCATCCAAAACACCCAGTAAACCTACAAAAAACAATGCTATTTTGCTGTATATTGTATCTCCCCACCATGAATGTGTTTTAAAAAGTAGGCCAAAACTTTATCTCAGAACTCTCACTCAGAATCAAATAATGTCTCAGGCATCAGGCAGCGTATTCATAAATAGTAAATGCTTTAAGACATCTGGTTCCTATCCTCACTACTGTGAACTATTCTGACTCAGCAAATTTCTCTAGAATGCTGAATTTCACAATAAACCGCTCTGAATGACTTTATTTACATCCTAATGATTTAATTTTGCAGAACATTTTTTAAAAAATCAGTGGAATTTAGTTTAACTGTTTAGGCATTCTTGAGACCTGCTGTCTTTTTCTGCTGTGTCTTTCTCTTTAGGTTTACACGGCGGTGCGTAAGTGTAGCACCCTCTAGAGAAACTGTAGGAGAACTGCTGCTGGGTAAGACTGTTCAAATAAAAGAACAGATGTAAATATTGCTGTTTTAGCTGATACATAGTATTGTCAACAGTGATTCAAAGAGTTTCAAATATTCTTGTGTTTTGTGTCTGTAGGAAAATCAGGGATGTACTTTGTGGAGGACAATGCAGCTGAGGCCAGTGACACTCAGGTTAGCTCAGTAGCAATTTGTGAGAATGTTTAAATGTCTATATGACTGGCTCAAGCAGAAAAGCCTTTTTGTTTTTTTAGCAGATGCCTCATGGAGAGACAGAACCTGCCTCCTTCTGCTGGACGTATGAGGAGATAAAGGAGGTGCACAAGCGCTGGTGGCAGCTCAGAGACAACGCTGTGGAAATTTTCCTCACTAACGGTCGAACCCTGCTTCTGGCCTTTGACACCACAAAGGTAACATCTACTCTTTGACTATCTGATCAGAACATCATATAACATGTATGTGGGGGTTCAATGATTCTGTGTAATGTTCTTTGATAATTTCTTGTATTACAAATGAGTTCAATATCTAACAAGTACGGATACATAATTTTTAGTACTTGTACTGAATAACCTACTTAGTATGCTGTAAGGCCTGCACATGTTAATGAAAGACTTAACACAAATACTACAAGAAGTTGGAGTAACCTAATCTGAAAAATGCAATTCAGTTTAGACTTCTCAACTCTTCTTAAATGTTCAGTCAATGTGGTCTTCTTGAGTAAAACCCACATAATTCCTATCGGCTCTTGGTACCACGTATTTGCATATTGAGCATGTCTTTCCATCTTGTTTACTTTACCGTCTGAGTGTTATTCCCCTCAGCCTACCTTCCCTTGGGGGTCTGCTTGTTTTCTAAACTTTTGGGATTCATCTCGATCTGTACTGATTAAAAGAGCTGAATTACTAAGTTCCCACCTGATGATTGTGATTCTGTGATGGGTAAATGCTACAGAGACTACATCTGCTCTGTGGGCTAAACTGTCAGCATTAGGCAAGATGGTCCAGAGTAATAATTAGTTGGATAAGACATTGTTATCAATGGCTATTATTAATTTGTTTCTGCAATACAATATGAGTTTGTTACAATAATAGCCTATTTTAGCCTAGAAGTGAACTTTTAATTTTAATTTAAAATTACTTAATTGTCTTGAGTGGGCTATGGAGCCGCATGCAGCTCTTTTACTGCCCTGTTGTGGCTCCACAGCAAAATTCGATGTTTAGGTTAAAACAAATTGCAGTAAAATAAAGCTCTGCTGAGCGTTCTAACACAGTTTTGATGTTCTTAAACCCTGGAGTTAGCCTATAACTGCTAATTTACCAACCTTTAAGTGCTGTCATGTGGACCTGAAGATTAGCAGCAGGCAGACTGCTGGTCACCACATCAACACAGACAAGAATCTTGCGTAGTTAGTAGCTAATGAAAAGGCAAAGAGAAAGATTTAAGACGAACATCGATAATTTGGAGCCGAACTGACTTTTTTGCGTTTATATACACTCAGCTGGTTTTCTGACTCTTTTAATCTGCAACGAGAAACTGTCAAACACAAAAGCTGAATTCAAAAGCTAACAAGAAGCTGAATTCAGAATTTTCCCATTCCACTTTAAATGGTGCAGCAGTTACATTCTGGCGCCATTCAAGGTGTAACGGGAAAATTCTAACAAGAATCTGGCAAATGAGAAGCTAATTCAGCCTCGTAAAAAGTCGAATGTTGAGAGACATTATACAAAAAAAAACTATGCTTTGTTTTGTGGAAAGGTTTTCTACTGGGGCAAAGTTGGTTTCATATTCGCATGTTCGGATTTCTTTCAATAGCTTTCGAAAGGTGCATGCAGAAGGCTTAATACTTATAAATTATCGTCATTGACATCCAAGACAAGCAGCTGCAACTTCGTTTAGATTGGAAAGGTTTGCCTTTTGAAAACCACAGACCACGTTGATTCCTATGGGCCGCTGCAACCCCTGCCAGAGCCAAGGGACCATTTACAAATTCCATTACACAATAAAAACGAAAGTAAAGACCGGCGTGCAAAAAGCACTTCACACTTATATATGAAATTATATGAAAATTCAGCCTTATGAGCCACAGTACTCCTTTTAGAAGTTGACAAATGATGAGAAGTTTTAGAAAAGAGTTGTATTTGTAACTATGCAAACAAAACACAAACACTAACAACAAAAACAAAACACTCCAATATATGGCATCAGTTGTAATTACAGCAGTTGGACTAAATTGCCTGAATCATTAGTCAATTAAGTCATACTACACCTCTCATATAGGTAATTTTGACCTCTGCTGAATTTTGGTGATAGGTTTTTGTGAAACAAGAGCTTACAAACGGTTCATGATATCGCTCAAAAACAAGTTATATTTCATCAAGTCCAATCCACATGATATACTACACCCCTTATAAAGATAACTTTAATCTCCATTGGCCTGTGGTGGTACTGTTTTAGGAAATAATTTCAATAGCTTTTGAACATTTGGTAATATCACTCCAAAACAAGTTGTGTCTAAGCAAATGCAACCCACATGATATACTACACCCCTTATAAAGATATCTTTAACCTCTGCTGGCCTGTGGTGGTAGTTTTTTGTACAATAAGTTCAGTAGCATTTGAATGTTTGGCAATATCACTCCAAAACAAGATGTATTTGATCAAGTGCAACCCACATCACATGCTACACCTCTCATATAGATAACATTGACCTCTCCTGGCCTATGGTGAAACAAGAGCTTTCAGACAGTTCATGATATCACTCAAAAACAAGTTATATTTCAAGTCCAACCCACATGACATACTGCAACTCTTATATAGTTAAGTTAAACCTCTGCTAAACCTTGGTGATAGGTTTTTATTAAATAATTTCAATAATTTCATAGCTTTTAAACATTCAGCGTTAGTTAGTAGTTAAAAAGCGACTATAGCTGAGCTTATATTATATTTTTAGCCTATACCAGTAGATTAGCACCTACTGATACATATTTACAGCCAAGACGGTAAAATGGACATAAAATGTTGTGGCTCTCAAGGTGGTTTGATTTTTATTGAAAGGACAAAATGGCTCATCTTAACATTTGGGTTGCCAACCCCTGGAATAGATCATCATGTACGGACAAAGGTTAGGAATTATATACCCAAACTGTACAAAAACACTCTGTTCATGCTACTTAAAACGCAGACCTCTACAGACAGCTCGGTCCATTAACCATTTCAGATGAAGCCGTTTCAGTCAGAACAACACTCTAAGAAGTGCTGCTAACGCTGAGGACTGAAGCTAAATCAGGCAGTGTACACAGTAGGATAATACGCTGTCTCTATAGCCTATTTTACAACAAAATCAGTAAAGTTAGCATAGACTGACTTTGGTAGCACATGACGAGTTTTTCACTGCCTCCATTTAGCTAGCCTACGTGTCTCCTGGTGGGAATATGCCAAGGCGGAATATTTGAAGTGACCAGTGACTTTGTATCCGACCATCACAGAATCGAGAAACACTTCTCAGAGCCTTCTTCACTGCATTTGTTTATTAAGTGTGGGAGTGTACACTCGGCTTACTTCACACGGTATCAGCGGGTATCAGAATGTTGGTATCAGTGTATTTTTATTAGTACAAGTATGAGTAAATGAGCACAGTATTGGCCCTATACCAGAATCTGTATAGATGCACCCCTAGTTTAACCCATCCATTATTCAAGTGAGCAAAAATATTAAAAAGTGTGATTGACAGGTGTTTCTTATCTCTTATTAAGTATACTCTGTTACATTGATTAAACAATTAATAGCTTGAATGTCTGCTCCTGGTTTGAACCTTGGTTCACTGGTGTACTAACAACCAGGCATTAAACTGGTCGACCAAGGAAAACAACAGCAGTTGATTACAGAAACATTGTGAGAGCTGTGAAGAAAAACCCAAAAGCAGTCCGTGACGTCAGCAACAACCTCCGCAAGGCAGAGATGAAAGTATCCAAATCCACCCTTTGAAGCAGAAATGTAGGGGCCATAATACAAGATGCAGATCACTCAACAGCAGTAGGAATTGGAAGGCAAGACTGCAATTCACAAAGAATTACAGAAATGAGCCACAAAAGTTGGAGTTTTAGTCTCTACCGAAGTGTGGAGAAAGAAAGGATCTGCTCCTGATCCAAAACGTACAAGCTCATCGGTCAAGAATGGAGGAGGTAGTGTCATGGTTTGGGCTTACATGGCTGCTTCTGGAATACTCACTAATCTGTATTGATGATGTAACTCATGATGGTAGCAGCAGAATGAATTCTGAAAATTCAGTCTACAGAAACGTTATGTCTGCCAAATTACAGACAAATGAATCCAATCTAAATATCAGGAAATAAAACCTGAAACTCTGATACGTCATCTTTATTCATCTCAAAAAACAAATGTCTTCAGTGAATAGCAGAAAGTAAATAATTAGGCTGAATTTGGTTACCCTTTTCACTGTGGTACCGAGCATGTCGAGGCAGAACCTATGGCGCAAAGCATTGATTGGGCAAATGCTATGTCATAGAATTTCCACACCAAGTCACTGGAGTGGATGACCATTATTTAAAAAAATAAAAGAATCCGTAGCTAGCCAGAATTGCTGTCTGTCACCCTCACATAAAACAAAATGCAGAGTAAAAGGTAAATCAGAGCTTGAAGGTCCTCCATTGTTTCTGCTGTTTATGTGTTTTCTAGTAATCCTAGATATATGTGAGAAATTACGTTAAAGAGAACTTCGCCTACTGTCACAATTCTGTTAAGCAATGGGAATCAGACAAAGGCACTTGATCAGAGTAAGGATAATTTTGAGTTTGGGTTTGTAACCAGACTGCCAGACTGTGCTGTACTGTACTGGCTGGAGAGAAAACAGCAAAAGAAACATAGAAGTGTGCAAACAGCTGGGCTTCCACCAGGACTACCATGCATGATGTGAAGGGTCAAAAATGAATTTCATTATCGTGTTGATGTGTTAACTTTGACAGCCCTAGGTAAGAAATGTTTTCAGTTCTCAAACTACAACTATGATGTTTTTTTTTTTGTTTGTTTGTTTTTTGGACACTAAGCGCTTCAATTATAAATTTTGCACATAATTAGTATATCACTTGCTTTCTACTATAACTGATAACCCAAGTTGGCTTATTTCATTGGCAGTCCAGTATTCAGTATCCTTCACTGTTTGTGTCTCATGTTGTCTTCCCCTTTCTTTCCTCTCTGCCTCAGTTTCGTGACGATGTCTACCACAACATTCTCACATCAGAGCTGCCCAATCTACTGGAGTATGACAACATAAACGCCCTCACACAGCTGTGGGGCTCCAGCCAAATCACCAATTTTGAATACCTCACCCATCTCAACAAGCATGCAGGACGCTCTTTCAGTGACCTGATGCAATACCCAGTCTTCCCTTTCATCCTGAGAGACTACATTAGCGAGACTCTGGACTTGCAGGACCCGAATATCTACAGGTAAAGCACCATGTCAGTTTAAGTTGCCCCTTTTACACTAAACTGAGAGCAGTCTGACACTCGTCTATGCGTAAGGAGTCCTTTATACACTAAGAGGATTTTTTTAATGAGATTTATTTGGACATCAGTAAATTAATTCAAACAATTTTTTGTAAGGCGAAAATGTGACATTATTCTGTATCTGTAAAATTGTCCGCTGGACAGTTTTTGCAGACTTTCCCTGGCAACATGAATTCACTCAACCAATCACTGCTGTCTCTGCTGTTGCATGGCATAATCAAGCTCATTGATTGGCTTTGTCCCAGCAACTACACCCTTTTACAAATGTAATAAGGATGAGTTTGTCCTCTACTTTGTCATGTGTAAGTTTAATGTTTCTAAAAGCAGCTAAAACAAAATTATGGATGTCTGAGCATTCGAAGTTTTAACTCCTGAAGGAAGCAGTGAAGCTCTCTGTGCTCCTTTAACTTTTCCAAAAGGAAACATAATCCATGTCACAGTGTGCGTTTCCACTTTCAGACATTCTAACCATTTGTTTGTTTTTGTGTGTAATGTGAAAAAATGATGACATTCCAAAAATTGCATTGCACCCAGTGTGTGTACTTTTGATGAGGAAAAAAGCACGTCTGAATATTTTTCATTTTCGTTTTGCTTACTCACAACGCATTCGGCATGTATTGGCCTTGACTTCAAGGAATTTTTCTGTCAGAGGGAAGACTGATATGTTTAGCTGCTACATTTCTGAAGAAGCAATCTCTATAGCTCTCACTGGTAATGTGGTCTTATCTAAATTGCCATATCCTTATACACTAGACAACATTAATTTTTAAAACCGTTTAGTAAGCTAGTTATACCCTGTAAAAAATGGTGTGTTGTCGCAAGATGAAAAATTATTTCACGTGGTAACAAGTAAATTAACTAGTTTTAATTAACCTAAATAATTGCTTGTCACCACATGGAGCTTTTTTTTTTTTAGATTGAACTGATAAACCATTGCGAGAATATGCTACTATGCAGTGCACTTAGCTAGTTACATCAGTTAATTCCAAACATAAGCAGTTTTTGTTTTGTTTCTTCTGACCTTCTGATTTTTCACAGTCTGGAAGATGTGTTGTCTTAGCTCTTCATATCATTCTTTGTTTGTTTAATGGCAGAAATCTGAGCAAACCCATTGCAGTACAATCTAAAGAGAAAGAGGACCGATATGTGGACAACTACAGGGTACTGCTTTAGCTCTTTTTTCCTACATTTAATAGTCAATCAATCAAAATATCATAAAAAATGATCTATTTATAATGAGCATTTAATAATCTTATCAATTTAAAATATCATAAATTAAATGCTCAATTGCTGTTTACAATGCTTATAGTTAGATTTTGATCTTAACTGTGTGTATGTGTCTTTGTCTACGTTTGTAGTACTTGGAAGAGGAGTATAAGAAGGGTGCTCGTGAGGATGACCCCATGCCACCTGTGCAGCCTTACCACTATGGCTCCCATTACTCCAACAGTGGTACCGTTCTTCATTTCCTGGTCAGGATGCCTCCCTTCACCAAAATGTTCCTGGCGTACCAAGGTGATCTCAGATTCTAATGCAGACTTTCATGGTCTGAGAGGCGGTGCAGGTGCTCCCACCCAGTATTCACAGTTAGTATTATGCATTATGTTGAGCAGCACCTACATTTCCTGGGCAGCTGGGTCTTCAAACAGGCCATTGAAGTGATGCTTTAAAAGACTGCTCTGAAGTGAACAGGGTATTCTGAAGTCTTGTGCAGCATGCATTAGGCTTAAAAAACTTTTTCAATCTTTTGTTCATTATCTATTTGCCTTTTCCCTTCTATTTTCCCTGTCATCCTTTATACCTCAATGTCCTGTACCCCAAACAAGTAGGTTATGTTAACTAAAGGACCACCAAAAAATGCCATTTCTTTCTGATCCACATAGACCAGAGCTTTGATATTCCTGATCGGACCTTCCACTCCATGAACACCACTTGGAGACTCTCCTCCTATGAGTCAATGACAGACGTTAAGGAGCTCATCCCAGAATTCTTCTACCTGCCTGAATTTTTGGTCAACAGAGAAGGTATTTTCCA
The DNA here is from genome assembly GCF_904425465.1 of Colossoma macropomum. Lineage (NCBI taxonomy): Eukaryota > Metazoa > Chordata > Actinopteri > Characiformes > Serrasalmidae > Colossoma > Colossoma macropomum. The sequence goes on along the minus strand of NW_023494791.1, from coordinate 27,247,953 downwards.
TCTGTAACAGTACATTGAGCAGCAGTTTCCTATTTTACCCACTGTTGAAAGAGCAGTCACTTATCTGATTTAGATGTATTAAAGGCAACCCACAGTTAATTGTAGGTCTTTTTATAGTATTGTGTGACAAGTAAATCTAATTTATTTGTAAATTTGTAAATACTGTAATTTGAAATCAGCCATGCTTAATGTATTGAAAAAGTTATACATGTTTTTCCAGGTTTTGACTTTGGGGTTCGTCAGAATAGTGAAAGGGTGAATCATGTAAATCTGCCTCCCTGGGCCAGGAACGACCCCCGGCTCTTCGTCCTTATCCACAGGCAGGCTCTGGAATCAGACCAGGTGTCACAGACACTCTGCCAGTGGATTGATCTGGTCTTTGGCCTCAAGCAGAAGGGCAAGGCTGCCATCCAGGCTATCAATGTTTTCCATCCAGCGGTTTGTATTCTTACACCTCACTAATTCCCCCTTTTTAAAAAATTAAGGCAGTGAAATCTGACACCTGTTTTCACCTTTGAGAAATTCACATTCACACTTTTTCAGCTACTTATAGTCCTAGGTGATTTGGCAATCTTATCACCTAAATGTTAAGGATGTTGACCAACAATACTATTGTTGTTCAATACATCTTTACTGGCAAGCAGTTTAGCACTGTTGATGCATAAATGAAGTTTGCAGTACACATACGCAAGTCTGTTTTTTGATGCTTATTGAAAACACTAGAAACAACACAAAATACAGCATTCATTCTGTGTTGTTCTGGCTGGGTCCATAATCAGAACAACACATGGACTGTATTTCAACTTGTAGTCCCACTGAAGGAACGATAACATGTAGACTAGGCAAGTGAATTGTTAAGGCAAGTTGACTTTTATGAGCTATGCCCAAATGCTGTGTTTTTGATTTTATTTAATCATTTACAACTGGTAAGTCATGTTTAAAGTAATGTGATGGCTAAGAAAAACATCTGATTGTTATTTATAACCAGACAACATAGATCTAGACGACAAATGCTCTCCACTTCTCTGACGTGACGTGATGTGATGTTCAATCAGAATGGATGAACAAGCGTCAAACCGGTCACTACTAGTTTAAAACAGGCTACCGACTAATATACAAGCAAGCATTATTGGAACATTTGCTAGTAGAATGTTTAAAAGATTATGTCTAGTAGAATGTTTTATAGGCAATTATTAAAAATTAATATTGTGCATATTTAGCTACATTTTTGTGCTGCATATGGAGTCTAAAAGTGTATTTTCTCTTCATCATTGCGGTAAACCCTATACTTTGTCCTTGTTAGACGTATTTTGGCATGGATGTGTCTGCGGTTGAAGACCCTGTGCAACGGCGCGCCTTGGAGACTATGATCAAGACGTATGGCCAGACGCCCAGGCAGCTGTTTAATGCCATCCACATCAGCCGGGCTAGTCCCAAACTCATGATGGAGGGAGAGCTGCCTGCAGCTATGGGCCTCCTGGTGCAGCTGGCCTTCAGGGAGAGCCGTGAACATAACAAAGAGATTGTCTACCCGGTGAGACCTAATAACCATATTACTGTCCTCAGATAAAAGTCAATGTAAAAATTCCTGTGAAGATGAGAATGTTTACTCACTGGTTAATAAGGTTTATGTTCAGTGCGGCACCGGGGAATTGGACGAACCGGAGCAAATCTTTGGAGAAAAGGAGGTACCTTGAGACCACAAACTACTTAAAAGTATGGGTGATAGATGTACCAGTATAAAAGTGAATGTCAATATGGCGTTGATATGAATTTTACCATACAGTAGATAACGTGAAAAGCCCAAACACTGAGAACCACAAACAGCCCCATCCCCAAGGCAAGTTTAACATCAGCTTTTTTTGGATTGTGAACTCAGCATAAAGCATTTTAAACCCTACGCGTTAACTGCACAACTGTTTTACCTTTTGCAACACGCTGTGTTAATCAGTGCAGCATTTTTGCCATGTGCAACAAGCAGCAGCAACAGCAATCATGCAAACATGAAGTGTTTTTTTTGGTGCTTGCCGTGTGTCAAATGGCACTAAAAGAAAGTACAAAATACAAGCCAGCGTGCTTTTCAGAGGATACTGATGCAAAAATAAAAGCTTTGCCAGCCGCACCACAGCAATAGTTTCCTTTTTACCTCTTCTTGCACACTTAAAACAGATATATTACATGTTGTCTGTGACAAGGAAGGACGTGTATGAGCTTATAAAACCTATCCAGTAAGTCATGGGTCAGTGGTATACATTGCAAGTGCAGAATAGTGAGCTTCCTTTGTAAGCTACAGCAAGTAGAACTGAGGATGTGTGGAAACAAACAGAACATTGTTGTTCTTAAGAAGAAATTTTTAAAACCCACTTATGCAGTTTTCACAAAGATTCTGACATTCATCTATGTTTTCGTACTTGAACAAATTTTATAATATTGGTAAATGAGGCCCATTGTTCTTTGCAGAAATTTCTTTGGAGTAAAACATCTTTAGTCTCACTGATGGATGGTGTTATCTTAAGATAGGTGAAACAACAACAATGTAACTGACAAGTACTAACACTTTATGAGGGGGTTATTGGGAATGAGTGTTTGTGGTTCCACTTTATTTGAATACTCTGCTATATATTTATTATTCCTTAGATTCTTAACAGAAAATTGTAAGTCTTTCAATTAAAGTCAATGCAAATCAGATACTATAGCATAGTTTCTTATTGTGACTTATTTACAAGTGGGTATCAGGGTGTGTTAGGTATGCACTCAGAAGGAGAAAAACACACTAAAATATGCTGTGTGTGCACTGCTGCGAGTTGCCCTGTAAAGCCTGAAAAAGTTATTTAAAAGTCAGAAGCATTAGGTCGGATTTTGCTTGACCATGTCATACGTCTTTACATGTTAAGGTCACACACACACATGCTCGATTTCGATACATAGTTTCAAACTGCAATTTGTTATTCGGTGTCTAAAAATCAGATGTACATCTTTTTCTTCCTGTTGTTCTTGTGTACTATTGTCAGCGCTGTTTTGCCTTTTTTTCTGCCTAGAGTCCTCTGCCATGGATCAAGGGACTGAAATGGGGAGAATATGTGGGCTCACCCAGTGCTCCCGACCCAGTCGTGTGTTTCAGTCAGCCCCATGGAGAGTGCTTTGGCTCCCTGCTGGCTCTGCCCACCCGTGCCATCTGCGGCCTCTCCCGCAAATTCTGCCTCATGATGATCTACAGCAAGGAGCAGGGTGGGGAAACATGCACACACACACACATACACACAAGGACACTATAGTTACATGAGACTCTCTGGGTCTTTCTTTTTTAAATTGTGATACGTTTTATAAAACTACATGCGAATTCACTGTCAGATAAATGGTTTTCAAAATAGCGCTGATCTGGTGCTGATGACTGATTGTCTCATGTAACAAAAGCCTTAAACTGACAAAATTCTTCCATTTTGGTGCAGTTAGCAAGCAAGCTAACTCAGCAGCTGGAAACTGAAGAAAACTTAATATAGTGCCAACTAACTGCTGCTTCTGTTTCAAGTATGCAAGTTATTACATAAAACAGAGGGAGAATATCATGCTGTCTCTATTTTATTTATTAAATTATAACTGGTCCAAGATCACATCAAAATTAGAAATGCTATGAACAAAACCAAATGGGCTACAAAAATATATTCAAATAATGGATGATGTATGCAGGCATGTGCTGAGATAGACCCCAGAGGGGCTTAAGAGCCCCTTTGTCCTCAGACTGCACATGCCTTTTTGGTCAGCATGTAATAGCTGTCTTTTTATATGGCCATTTTCAAGATCCATTTCAGTGAAATGAGGCTCGGCTTCACTATAGGAAAAGATCTTGTGTATCAACTCAGGTTCTATGTGCGTCAAGTTTTTGTTATTAAAAAAAAACAAACAAACAAAACAAAACAAAAAAACAAAGTTATGCCAGGCTCAGTGAAGCTTTTAAACAGAGTTGCAACACTGAGGTTTTGTAGTAAGTAGCATCATGGGTAATGTTATAACCTTGCATGCTGAGGACTGGGGTTCAAATACCTGTTGGAGCAGTAAAGCTAGCGGTTTTGACTGCCCTGGGAAAAATCTTAAGGGCACTTTCAGATCATAAGCATTCAGCGCTTTGTTCACCACGAGCGTAGGCGCACAGTGCTGCTCACTGCTGAGTTTGAGCAGTGCTGCATCATCAGCACACGTGCACTGTAGATCAGCGCCAGTTTGAAAACCATTTATCTGCCAGTGTATTCGCATGTAGTTTTGTAAAACGTATCTCAACTTAAAACATAAAGACCCAGCAAAAAAGCAAGTGGTTATATGTCATGTCATGCGCAATGCTTTGTCTTATTAGTTGCTCGTTGGTAAGGTCAGCAGCAAACTGGGTCAAAGTTCAGTTTAATTGAACTTTGAGCGCAGCGGCAAGACAGCAAAGCGGCAAATCCAAGCGGTGCATGACACTCGAGGTAGCGCAACGTAAAGGTGAATTGATAAACTCTCCATGGCCAAATAATGGCCACTGCAAAGCTGTTTTTGCCTAATATCATCTGTAAGCACCCTAACATTTAAGTTTGGTTTCCTTTGAAACATGGTTACACTGTCTGTATTGGTAAGAGTGGATGCAACAATTTAAACTAAATTTAAATCACTTTCATGTTGCCCTTTTTTCCCCTCCTTGCCAAAATGTCTGTGCATGGCGTTGTCCAGATGAATCAGTGCAATGAGAAGTCCTCATTGGTGCTGCTGCACATCTACACTCAGGTCTGCATTTCTTTGTTCACACAAGAAAAAAAAAAAAGTATTTTTTTCAAGTCTGACAGATTATAAAAAAGACTGGGCATCTCACACTATCCGACTGTTTTTTGCAGATTTTTTGGGTGACTGAAATATTATACAGACTACTCAACTTTTAAGCTGCTGCTGAACCGAATGAAACTCACTGAATTCACACAAACTCTTGCCTTCTCCTGTTACTAGGAGGCCCAAATAAACAAACATGGAGCAGCTCAGTGCTGCTGCTGTTAAGAAAGGATCATGGATTTAAAAATGTGATCGGTGAGGTATTTCTTTAGAGTCTTAAAAGTACATAAACTTGATTGAGCTTGTGCGTTAAACTCATTAAAAAGCTTCGCTCCATGCATGAGTGACTTCGACATTTTTTTTTATTTAATGTTACTTGCTTTATTTTCTTCCTTCGTGCTCCGTTTTCATTGGCTGTTGCAGGAATCCGTTCGGATTGAGTCATTGACCAATTTACACTACTAGATTACGAGTCGGGTCAAAAAATCAAACATGTTTGATATGCTCCAACTGGTCTGAAATGCGATCGGGAGGCAAAAGATCCAAGTCTGTGCCCCTTGCACACTACTTGACTCTTTCTCCAACTGTCGACTCTGACTGACCCAAAAAATCTGTAGACCAGAGCCAACTAGCACAGACTTGGCAAGACTAAAATCGTGTAATGCAACCCCGGATTTATTGTCACAGCATAATATGTCTACTACTTTTGTCACTGCCCCATAAGTGTTTATTTTTGGGAAGTCTTATCCACTGATATTTGGTGTTAACCACACAAATTCTTGTCAGATGATGCTGTAGGGTAAGGCTAGTTGTTATTAGAATTATGTCCAGATGTTCATTTGACTCCGGTTTCCTCCCACGGTCCAAAAACATGCAGTCAGAATAATTGGACATGCTAAATTGCCCCTATGTGTAAATGTGTGTGTGAATGTATATGTCTATATGTCTGTCTGTCTGCCCTGTGATGGACTGGCAACCTGTCCAGGGTGTATCCTGCCTTCCGCCCTATGACTGCTGGGATAGGCTCCAGCACCCCCCCCCACAACGCAGAAGGATAAGAAGTTTAGAAAATGTGTGTGTGTGTGTGTGTTCATTTGAGAAATCAAGATAGAAAGATGTAACATGCATGGACTCACCTTTTAGGATTTATTTCCTAAGTTAAATAAAAAGGAGCTGCAACTGTGTAAGCTCACAAATATCTATAACATTTCATCTGTAGGCTTTGGTCTCCTTTGCTTTCTTTTTTGGAGAGATGACAGCTGTTGTAAGCCAGTGCTTGGTCTGCCATTAGTACATGAAGTTTTTTTTTAGACAATGCAGAGATGTGACTAGAAAACATGAAAGTGTGCTAGACTGATGCAAAGCATTCATTTTCTCAAATGGGTGTGGATATGTATTCTCTTCTTCGGTAATGATAAATACTCACTGTTTTACAGGTGTCAGGAGTATGCACAGTACAGATATTCAATGGTCGGCCATTCTGAGCTGGGGCTACACTGACAACATGCTGCGACTCAAGAGCAAGCAGAGTGAACCTCCCATAAACTTCATTCAGTGCTCTCCACTACACCAGGTTGGACCCTATCACCAAGTCATAACAAGAAAGCTCACAAGCAAAAAGGAGAGATGTAGCAAACTCAACCATTTTTTTCTTATCTATAGCTATGGACGTGCCTTTAACCCTACGCAGAGCATTGTGCTTCGCTCCTAGAAGGGTGCCTCATTTTATACAGAGGAACAATGTTGAGGAGAATGGGGGGCAGTACTTGCTGGAATAGTCATAAAAAAATACCAACAAATCTTAACAAAAACTGGTTAGTCTTGGCTATAACAAACAAATGTTAGCTTAAAGCTGCACTATGTAAGATTTTTTTAATTGAAAGAAGTAACATTGACTCAGGAGAAAAAAATATGCTAACATATTGTATGCAAAAGGGTGGTCTCTGCACTAGGAAAAGGTAGGAAGCCACCTAGGGCCCCCGTGAAAATACAAATTAGATACTACTGTACATGTGAATGTTAAATAACCCATTCTGGAATTTTTACATTGAAAAAGCTATTTTACACTAAAAGTCAATTTACAAATGAAAAATTAGTATGAAATATAAAATGATATATTAGTTGCCCACCCACTAATAGAAAAAAAAAGTAGCAATGCAGGTGCTTTACTTGCTCCATTGTTCAGGCACCTATAACCAAGTGTTAAAAGACACTGTCTGGTTTCATTAGTCATCAGTTTTCTTTTATTCTATTGCTGTTTATTTTAGTGTCTATTCCTGAGCTGCCATGCCTGCTTGTGTCCAACTCTCTCTGTCTCTCAGGTGACTAGTTGTGCCTGGGTGCCCGACGGTTGTCAGCTGTTTACAGGCAGTAAATGTGGAGTCATCACTGCCTACAGCACCCGCTTCTCCACCACCATGGTAGGTTACCATGGCACCGAGACCCCCCTCCCTTTCTCCTCCACTCCACCGCTTCCACACCCACACATCTGCCCACATCCTTATTACTCCCTAAAGAGCACCTCCAAACACACACACACACACACACACACAGTTTGTAGTGGCCTTGTTCGTCACCTCTCTGTTGCCCTAGAAACACATTTCCTAAAGCCCACAGGTGTGCTGGAGTCTGAGAGTCAGACAACCCTTCAGCCACTCGCACGCTCTTTCTCTATCTTTATTGTAAACACCCTTTCTCTCACCACATATCTGTTGTCTGTCTCTTTATAGATACACAGTGATAAGCAATGGCTGTTCCTTTATGGTTGTTGAATTAACTAAACCCAGTGATTATTTAAATGCTGATTTGAAGTCTTCACTGTAGCCTTGTCTCATGTTCAAACAAAATCTTTGAAAGAAGTGATGACTGAAGTTATCAAGAAGTGATCACTGGTGCTCTTTTCACATTCAATAAGCATGTTTCTAAAATGAATCTAGAAAGTGTTTAGTGGTAAGCATCACTTTTCTCTCTTTTTCTAGTCCTCTGAGATGGATGTGGAATCTCAGGTTCACTTGTATGGCCACACAGATGAGGTCACAGGCCTGTTTGTCTGCAAACCATATAGCATCCTGATCAGTGTCAGCCGAGACGGAACCTGTATCATCTGGGATCTCAATAGGTGTGTATTTAAACTTTTTATACTGTTTTTTTTATACTACAGGAAAATGGAAAAGGGGTATAACTTAAAGTCTGGACCATTTTGTAGTGCCCTGTGCTTTTTACCAAAGCTACATATTTAATTTTTTAAATGGAAAGGCTAAAAACATTTCTTTTTGGTTACAAAGTTTAAGATTAGGGTTAGATTTAGATTTTACATGTGTAGAAAACATATGGGGCATTTGTGTCTGTTAGATATGGGTATCCCTAGTAAGGTCACATCAGTCAAAAAAATAAATATTTAAGCCTAAATCTATGCTGAAGCATATGAATTGAGCTTTAGTCATGCACTATATGTTCTAAAGTGTATGTAATAATTGTATCCACAGAGGGTTTTCATTCCAAACAAGCAGAAGCACACCTGATTACACTTGTTTAATCAGTTAGTCTTCTTCTTCAAACACTTGATTAATTATAAGGTGAGCTCCTGTTTGGTCGGCATGAAAACCTGCAGCCACACCAGCTCTTTGTGATAAGATTAGTGACCTATTGGTGTTCTAAAGTATCCAAATGCCCCTTCTACTTAGTGAGTTCATGACATAGGTGATGACAAAGCTTGTATAATCTCCATAGAAAAGCAGTGACCAATAGAATGGGAAAGTCACTGTGTTCTCTGGAGTGATGAAGCTCCTTCGAATACCTTTAGGATGAGTTGTAGCCACGTTTGTGATTCAGTACTAATCATCCAACATCGGTACCTGATGCAGTCAAATCCTCAAAGCAATGTTTCAACATCGTGTAAAGCCTTCCCAGATGATTAGAGGATGTTATTGCAGCAAAGGAGGACAAATTCCCCATTCATACCCCCCATTACCCAAACAGTAAATGAGTGGGCATCTACAAACCTTCGTAGGCTGAAAAATTTGTGGACTACTTTGAAGTCTGTGGCTCTCTAATGTTCTACCACTACTGTCAGCACTGAAGCATGTCAAATAATAAAAGAGTTCTCCTGTTAGGTTGTGCTATGTGCAAAGTCTCACTGGTCACAAAAGCCCTGTGAATGCAGTGTCAGCGAGTGAGCCCACCGGAGACATTGCTACCGTGTGCGACTCAGGTGAGTTACAGGGTTTCCAGTATTGACAATATGTTGAACAATGTATAAACAGTAGATATGCCTGTGGCTGGTGATGGTTTATCAAGGGGTAACAATGATGGTAAAATTGTTTATTTATTGATTTGTTTCATGCAAACCATAACATGATAGCAGTATTGCCACACATAAACATAACTGAACTTTTAAACGTTGGGTGATATGTCCTACATTAATACCACTTTTATTGTATCTAGCATATGAGATGGTTCTAAACATGCACTTGCGCTGGTTAAACATGATGTGTGCTAGAGATGGATAATATGCCTGTACAAAAAGTTTTCTTTATGGTATGGTGTACATTTCAGGACATTCTTGCACTACAACGTCAGGTTTCAGGTTAAAAAAAACAACTTCTGGAAAACACAAGTAAACTTCTGGAAAAACACAAATAACATGTCTCAGCTTTCATTGGTCAGGCCAAACAGGTCATTTGAAATGGCTGTTGCATTGGTACCATATGGTTGATTACCACAGACATTTCTCTGTAGTTAGAAAGAAAAACCCATTGACTAAAAATGTTTTTATAATAGAAGCCAATGGGCAGTTGCATCAGTGCCTTCTATTATAGGTAGGCCTGTCACAATTATTACATAATTTCTTGATAGCAATTATTCTCTTCAGTTGTTAGCTTTCACAATCAATCACACAACGTGGATTGTGCATGTTTTCATCAGTTAGGTCCATGCAAACGCATGTAACAAAGAAAGCAGAGAACATGAGATGCATCATGAGTCTTATAAAAATACCAAAAGCTCCAATTTCCGACCGGTGCCGTCACACTTTTAGAGGGCAGCGGTGAGCAATGATTTTTATTTGAGCTCAAACTGTGTCTGTCGTACGTTTGGAGCTTCCAAGTATCGACAGGAAGCAAGGTAGATAATTAGCCAAGTTGGCAGCTTTGGGCTCGGACTTTAGTAGGATATTACAATGAAAAAAAAGACAATTACATTGTTAAGTGATAGTACTTATGTGGCAATTGTCAGCTAAAATTTCATGACAGGTATGTTTTTTTTTTTACTAAACACACTTTGGGTAATTGACCATATGGTACAAATGCAGCTGATGGAGATTGGGTTGAAAAATATTGAAGTATTCCTTTCATGAATTTTTTTTTTTTAAGAATAGAAAAAGATTGTTGTTTTCATGTTTCTTGATTGTTTTGCAGCTGTAAACTCTTACACAGTTTTATATTATCATCCTGCTGTTGTCCTGCTTGCAGTGGGCGGAGGCAGTGACCTGCGACTGTGGACGGTGAATGGCGATCTAATTGGTCATGTACACTGTCGAGAGATCATCTGCTCAGTAGCCTTCTCCAATCAGCCAGAGGGGGTGTCAGTTAATGTGATTGCAGGTGGGCTAGAGAATGGCGTTGTGAGGTAAGCAGCCATACACTGCTTTACCCTATACTGTGCTGTGTCAACTGATTTAGAATATGGAATTCTTTCTTCCATATGAAGATCATGAGCCTTTTGCAGTTTCATGCGATTTTCTTTCCAGTCTTCTTCTTTGGATTTGATACTTCTTGTAGAATATGTTTCTTCACTTTGGTGTGCTCCACTATATTGATGTAGTTTTTTGCCTTTTATTTGTACATGTTCTGAATGTTGATTCACTATCATCCTTTTACCTCTGTTTTTCATTTCTGCCATTTTATTTCTATTTCTTTCTTTCTTATTCACTCCCTCCCCCTCTGTTGCCCTCCCACACATACACTCAGGCTATGGAGCACATGGGACCTGAAGCCAGTGAGAGAAATAACCTTCCCCAAGTCCAACAAGCCAATAATAAGGTACTGCTTGCTCGTATATTGTTGCTGCATGTCAGAGTTTCTCTAGATGTATTAATTCTGCCACAAAGGTTTAGAGCAGGGGTCTTTAATTAAAATTCAGTAAGGTCCAGTTAAAGAAAATATCCTCAAGCAAAGGTCCAGAACATCATAATGTCTAAGTTGCATTATGATTCAGTGCCATATACTGTATACTGAACTAGCCTAGTAGGTATATCAACATTTTGTGTAGTCAACAACTGAATGTCAAATCAGATAAAGTACAATTCAGTAATATTTCAACAACATTTATTGTCAATTTTCTTTTTAGAGAACGCCATGTGAAATAACTTCCCCTTTGACACACTTTCTTCTTTGTCCGCTGTTTGTCGCCTCGTCCCTCCACCGTGTGTGTGTCACTCACTCGAGTCTCAGTGCTCATCGTAATGCACAGATCTGACTGGTTGAGTAGCATCATGTGTGATATTTACAACACATGCAATTGGTCTATGAGTCTCCCGGGCCGCTAAAGCGGTACCATAAAGGCTAGAAAAGTTACGGTATTTAAAATAGGACCACCCCGTCAAAATTAAATAATTCTCGATAATTTATTGGTTATAGGGCCAGGTCCGCATAGGACAGCGTCTGGGTCTGGACTCGGACCGTGGTCTGCCTATTAGTGACCTCTGGTTTAGAGTATAAATTCACTGGATAAAATATTTGGTCTAAAGATTATTCTTTTTGTTCTCATTTTTTTGTTTTGTTGTAACTCATTTTGAGATTTTTGCGAGGAAATAAATGCACTAAACTAAAAATAAAAAAAATATCTGTTTTTTGCCTCAAATACACTAGTTTCCATTCTATTTAGGTACACCTCCCTTGTACCTAGATGTATTGGCCATTTTATTTGAAACACTTAGCATATAGATGCATTTTATAGGTTTACAGTTACTGACTCTACAGTTACTATCTACATGAAATGCAGATAAAACAAAGAATTGATTGTAAATCCGTTTTGACCTCTATCTAAACAAAAACAGTACATAGACAAAATATTATAGACAAACAGATTTTAAATGTTTTACCTCATCACCTTCATAAATTTTTTGTAAATGCATGCTTATTCTGAATTTAATGTCTGCAACACATTCTATGCTTGGGTATAAAAGGAACATCCCGGAAAGGCCTAGCTCTGTTTGACCAAGGATGAATCGAGGCTCGCCACCAAAAATGCCATCAGCAAATAATCAAACAATCTAAAAATAATGTGTCTCAATGAGCAATTATAAGGTTTTTCTACGGTGTATATCATCATCAAAATATTCAGGAAATCCCGACTAATCTCTGCAAACAAAGGGCAAGGCTGAAAACCACAACTAAATGCCCATGACCTTCAATTTGTCAGGCGGCACTACATTAAAAACTGGCATGCTTCTATAATGGATGTCACCACATGGCTTGTTGGGCTTCAAAAGCCAGGGTCTCTTGTAGTATGTGGGTGTGTTAGTGCCCATGGCATGGATAACTTGTAGGTCTGTGAAGGGACCATTAATGCTGAAAGCAATATTTATATACACATTTTGGAGCAACATATGCTACCTTCTGGATGATGTCTTTTTCAGGTACATTCATGTTTGTTCCAACATAACATGGCCTGTCTTGCTTTGAAAACATGTGGCAGGTTATGAAGCAAAAAATGTGCCAGCGAAGGCCCTGTATGGTTGCATAGCTGAAGACTTGCATAACAGCAGAAAGGCAAAAAATTAAAATGTGTTGTTAAAAAGGAAAAGTGATGCAACACAGTTGTAATCATGCTCCTGTCTTAGCTTTTTATAACATGTTGCAGGCATCAGATTTGGATGATCACATATTTATAAAGTAAACAGTAAAAATTAAAACATCACATTTCAATTTATAACACGTGAAACAGAATTTACTAGTCACTACTTTGTTTTTATTAGCATTTCGCATACTGTCCTAACCTTTTTTGGTGATGAGGTTTGTAATTCTATATAACTAATTTTGCTGCTTTACTCTTTTTCAGTCTTACGTTTTCGTGTGATGGCCACCACCTCTACACAGCTAATATTGAGGGCACAGTGATTGCCTGGTGTCGGCGGGACCAGCAGCGGATGAAGCTGCCTATGTTCTACTCCTTCCTGAGCAACTATGCTGCAGGCTGAGACTGCTAGCCAATTTGTTCATGTCCTCCCATCAGTCTTTCACGGGATTAACAGACTCCTCCCACCTCCAAATGAACCCGGCTGCCTCAGGAAGAGGAGGGGCCTGCATGCACCAGACCCTGCCCCCTGACAAATATGCTCCACCACTCCAAGGCATGAGACCACACCCCTCAGCGAGCATACTGTGTGCTAAAAGCTAATGCACTATTAAAAAAAGTATTATGTATATATTTATATTTTAAATTTAAATTAATCTATACTTGGGAAGAAGGAGGGGTATTTACATTTGACTGAAGTGATTAAGGCCTTTTACCACTGGTTATGTACTTTCATGTTTTTGTGTATTCTTTGTCATTTATTTGTTTAGTTTTTTGTTTTGTATTGTTTCACATTGCTATTCGTTTTGTAGTGTTTAGTCTTTCCTTCATGTTAAAATGTTTTGTGTTTTATTTTGCCAGTGTTTGACTTTGGAAGCTGCTGTAGTGGTTTGACAGCATCACTCTCTCTTTTTGGTGGCTTCTGTGTTTCTGCTCAACCTGAGAATTGAAAGTATCTTTTGAAGCTAGAAATTGACTAAACACTAAAGCAGGTGTCTTCACAAACTACACCAGCAGCCTTTGCAGAGTTATTGGTAAATCTTTTCATTTAAATCTCATCTAAAGATGCAGAGCTCATTATTTGCTGTGGCACACTGGACCCCGTACCAGCAGCATACACTTGTGTGTGGAACGCAAATGGATGCGAGTTTGTATGGCAATGCATGTATTACTCAATGCCTGGTTCATTCCATCTTCAGTGTATGATTTGTTTAGTTTTTCCTCCTGTTAAATGATAGCTATAATATACATACACACACACACGCTATATATGCCTGTTGCTGCATTTTTTAGAAACGTGACCCAAATGATAAGCATGAACTTGTGCAATAACTCAACATGGTCTCATTCAAATGGGTTGACAACCAGTCCATCCTCAGTGTTCGTGTGTGCCAGCTTTTTGAATCTCATTTAATTCATTGTCACAGTATGGTTTGTGCATGTAATCTTCCATTCCTTTCCATTCGAAACATTTCAAAATGATGTGTCCAGGAAAAAGTCTTTAACCCAGAATAATCACAGGAGAACATCGGAGAGTCCATATAGCCTGCTTCTCTGTAAAGGTTTGGGTGCACAGTTATGACTGAAAATAGAAAGGTAACTTCAGGCTCCAGAAAGAGAATGGTTTTGCCAAATGATATACAAGTAATACAAGGATGATCATACAGAGATACACTGCCTCTTTTTAGATGTGTAGCGCCATATGAAACTGGCTTGTAACTCACTCCACAAAATTCTCCACAAGGTGTCACCATTAGAAATCAAATTGCTTTTGATTTTGATGATTCATAAGACAATTGTTTCACACCAATGACACTGTGCCCTTGTTACAGTGAAAATGATGTCTTGAAAGTGCAGTTTTTTTGGTTGTTTCCAAGATGATCTCTTGTCATAGAGGTGGTTGCAATGACACATTTAGGTATGGAAATGAAGCAAGTTTACCATTGTCCTGCACTGTTATATATTACTAAAATAACTAGCTTGAAGCCATTGAACAGAGATCCAAAGGAGGCCTGAAACCCAAATTTAGACTTAAAAGTTGATATGTTTTGATAATGTGACAATAACCTGTCAAAAGGTGTGAAATGTTCCAATCGATGACCACGGATGCCCCTTTTCCTTATTTGTCCTCAGTCATGGCCAAATCATACAAAGGGAAAGTTGTATGCTTCCTTCGCTCTGTTATTTGCTACAATGTTTCATTTGATGCCCCCACTTCCACCTCATTATTTTACCTTTGGAAAACCTACCTATGCCTTTATTGTACACTTTACCTTAGTAGTTGTTAGGGATAACAAATGGTGTTTACAATGCCCTTGAGTCCATTTGATTTTTGGTTCATTTCTTATTCTTATTCGCACATCACCCATGATTTTCCTTTAATGGTGTTGTACAGCATATCAGGCCTGAGCTATGAAAGAACCTGATGTTACTCTGTGTTGTGGAGATGTTCAGAAGGTGTTCCCTAAGATGTAGACAAAAGTGTAGAACGTGTGAACTTGATCAACAAAAATCTAAAGAGGTCATATTTCTGTTTGTTCACTTGATTCTAGTTCAACTAGTTCAGTTGATTGTTTGCCTGACTGTTGTAATCTAAGATTGGTTGATGTTCTGTTAACCAGTTCAGTCTTGAATTTCATAGGAAGGTGTATGACTTACCATTTTCTGTCTGACCTCATGTTTTTATTTTTTTTTTTTAATCTATGAATGGCCAAATTATCAGAATATAAATATACACACATTTTACACACACACTTTACACACACACATACATATATATATATATATATATACACACATACATATACACACATAGAGAGAGAGAGAAAAAAACCTGTGGTTGCCACTCTATGTGGGGTGATTTCGATTTCATCCTTTCACAGGCTTGTTTAGGACATTGATTAAGTCTAGTCTTGGTCTCTTCTGCAAAGGCAGTTATTTTACCACTAAAAATCACACTTTAATCTTTAATTCCACCACACTAATTCTCCAGTGCACCAGCTATCACACCATACTTATCCTCCAGTGCACCAGCCTTAATCACCTCATTCTTGTCCACGAGTGCACAGATTTTATCACAGCATACTCATACTACAATACAATGCATAAGCCTTTATTACAAATTGCACATCCTCCAGTGCACAGGTTTTTATTACACTATACTCATCTACCAGTGCACCAGTCTTCATCACACCATATTTATCTTCCAGTGCCATTCACACCATTCTCATCTTCAGTGCATCAGTCTTCACCACACCATATTCATCCTTTAGTGCATAATTCATTACACTATACCATCCTCCTCTGCACCAGCCATTACACCATACTCATCCTTTAGTGCACCTGTATCAGACGTCCTCCAGCACACCATTCTCCTTCTCCAATGCAAGTCTTCATCACACCATAGGCCTCATACAGTGCCCCATTCATCACACGATATTCATCTTGCCGTGCTCTAGTCATTCACACCATTCACATGTACAGCGCACCACTCATCACACTATACTCACCCTCCAACACTCCAGTCTTCATCACACCATACACATCCTCCAGTGCAACATTTTAAAAGTAATTTCAAAAACAGTTGTCCTCCCCACTTTCAAAGCTAGAGACTGGGGGAATTTACTAAATTTGTGTATATTTGCTACCCAGAAGTCATAATCCAGATGATGGAAACAGGATTATAACCTTGGTTTATTTATGAAAATGTAACCATTAAACCAATTTAGTTATGCTAGTAACGAGTTTAGAGAAGACACGCACCAAGTTAGTGTCTCCACTTGCTCATCCTCCAGAACCCCGGTCATCACCACGCCACACTACACTCATCCTCCAGCACGCCAGCAGTAGCTGGGAAAAGCTTTGCTGTTTCCTGTGAGGAAAAAAATTCAATCGGCACATCCGCAAATCTTCAGTAAGGCAAAGACACATTTTCTAGCAAAGGCGAGCAGTAGCGCAGACTGACGCTCAAGATGGATCTGCTGGGAAACCCGGTGATGTCAATGGTGATGTCAGATGGAGCAGGGGAAGCCTCTCCAGGCTGCGCTGTAATACACGCGTATGAAGCAGCTGTGACCCCTTTTCTGTTTTCTTTTTCTTTTACACCCAGCGAGAGGAGGTGGGGAAACAGCAGCAACTTCACGGACAGCGGTTTCTCTCGCGTCTTTCTGCCCTTGCTGTGGAGCCCGGGGGCCGAACCCCTTTCTTAAAGGCGCCGCCGGACCCATGCTCCTTTTTTCTGCGTCACGACGAGAGATTCCCCGCACACCTGGTACAAAGAGAGAGAGAGCCTCCAGTATCATTTCCAACGACACCAAAAAAAGGCCAACATCTCATGGTGTCGACTGAGCGCCTTTCCGTCCTCCTCGAGTCGAACCGAACGGTGCGGGGACTTGGACCGGAGCTAAGCCAAGCCAAGCTGCTTCGAGTTCTGTTTTCTTTTCTCCCCCCTCCTTTTTCTCTCCCCCTTCTTCGTTTTCGATCCCAATTTGACGGAAGCCACTCGTAGGGTGGAGTCGACCCCGTTTTCTCAACCGCTGAGAGAGGCTCATCATTCCCACGTTGCAGGTAGGCACACGGAGGTTTTTTAGATTGAGTGGCCATTTCAGCCAAAAATTAGCGTTTTAACGGGGACTGTAAGGAGATTTTTAAAATCAAACACTGCTTGGCGAGACTACTACAAAAAGACACCTCGTTTCAAAGTGCAGTAAAATGTGATAGTTGAAGTTAGCTGATGAAAACAACGGTTTTCCAGATATAATGTTTTTGTTTGTTTGCAGAGAGCGTTAACGTTTTGCAGAAAAAACTATTACTGGAGAATTACAGCTTATGTTAGAAATCTCAACGTGAGGCTTGAGGGAGTTACCAACAGGCTCGGAGGTGTCGATAAAGGCTGTACATAACCGTTCATGTCTTTTGGGGTGTTGTCTGTTAAAATGAAGTGTTTAATCTAAAGCGAAAAAAGTCAGTTTTCCGGTGAGGTTGTAACTCACCTGCGCGATCCACTGTTGGTCTACGGTAATAATGCCGTTTAGCGAATACGACTCACATGTTTTATGAATTGCACATACTCCCACCGTTTCGATGCCCTTTGTTACATTCTAATATCATAACAAAATTAACCGAATGTAAGAGTTACATTTCCGCACTTAGTCCATTTAGGCTCTAAATGTGATGCTGAGTATGTGGTAGCGGTGCAAGCGTGTGTTCCAGTGGGCTGCACTCCATTTTGCCACTGGGATTCCCCCGCACTGATTAAGGATAAGGGAGCTTAGGCCGTAAATTAAACCACTGGTCATTAGACCTGTAAAAGCTGCGCTGGAGGGCTACTTCTCAAGCACAAACACAACGAGCAATGCTTTCTTATTATGAACTGAACCTCGGAAACTCGTGAACTCTGTCATGATCATTTCATAGGGAGAAAGTGCTTTTGCCAAACACCTCCGTTGAATCCTATAGATCCTTTATGCTGTTTATGTTTTGGGTATATTTTCCTGGATTAAAGTCAAGCTGAAATCAAAACTGACCTTTTTTTTTACCTTATTTTTACCTTATTAGATCAGTGACAGCTGGGGTCGGATTCAAACCCAGCACTTTCTGTTTGGAAGGGCAATCATTAATTCACTCACAATTCATATAAAAGACAACAATTTTGTTTTCTTAAAATCATTGATCAAAGTGTAGGAACTTTTGCTCGCCTCTAAAATGTCTTCTGCATTTTGATTAAATCACTGTGCACCAATGGATGTGGAAAAAATAATATTAACCAACAATATTATCTTTCTTCCACCACACTATCATTAAGCGAAACACTCAGATAGACCAGGGACCCTCCCTAATGCTCATCATGTTACTGAAAAGTGCATTATAATTGAAGTGCAGAATGATATCAGAATCATGTTGTTATAGGCAGAAAAAAATGTTGGGCACACCCATATATATCACAGCATAGATAAATACGGCAAGAAAAATAACTAAACCAACTACATTTAAACATAATGCTAACACAAGATCTTAATTGAAAAACAAAGCATACAGCTGCAGTATCTTTGAAAATACTTTGAATGTACTTAGTGGCCTTCATCTTCCCAGAGTATTAGGATATGAAATTACCTGAAAAACAGTACTAGGGCTGGATGGTATAAGTGCTATATCAATACTATATCACATTGCAGTATAGGCTGCAGTAAGCAGTATGGGGTTGAGTGTTAGTCTGAATGTCTGCAACATTTGCTTTGTATTTTTCACTTGATATTTTATTAATTTTACTTCTCTGAAAGGTTATCGCTCTCCTGTTTTCCGTATAAGATCAAGCTGGTAAACAACAAAGCCACATCCAGCCAAGAATGCCAATAATGTAGGACATTGTAGAGAACTTTAAAGACCAGTTTACTAGACCCAGATTAAGACTACACCTGGACTAAAAAAATTGCAAGGTAATTAAAAATTAGAACAGTAATTATCCATTTACATCGCAAGATTTGGCTTAATCCATGTATTAATCCATGCATTAGGCTTGATGCATGTTACGAAAGCACGTGTTTGAAATATATCACCTATTTCAAATACACTTTGGTTTGGCAATATAGGGAAATAGTACCCCAATATCAATTCCAACCTCTGATGTAGGCTACAGTAGTTTCAGTACATTCATAAAAATAAAGGGGCCAGAGTGTTTTTTGGAACGATTCCACAGAACCATTTTCTGTTCCCTAAAGAACATCTCATTGTGTGATTCTTTAAAGAACTTTTTTTTTGTAAATAAAATATGCAATATGTGTGAAGAACCTTTTTAAAAATTGAAGAACCTCCACATAACAGAGTTTCTATATTCTGTTAAAAATAAAAGTTCTTAAACAGTCATACAATTCTAGAAAACAATTAGTATAAAACCTTGCATTGTGTGGAACCTACATATGGAGGTTGATGAAATCCCATTTACAAAATATTTTTCTTTAAAGAATCAATTGTTGAAAGGTGCTCAAGGGAGCCAAAAGTTTTTCTGTAGCAGTGACTGCTCTGGGCGACCTACAGCACTGCACAGTTTTAACTATTCCCCCAACACTCCAGCTCATTCAGGGCTTAATAATCAGGTGATACGTTGGATCATGTGAGTTAAATCAAAGAATACTTCATAGTGTACTGCGGGTAGAACACTGTTGCACACTTTTGTAATCTTTATTTTTAAGAGTGTGTATAGCCATGCTAGTCATGGGCATTTCAGTCAGATTTTGTATTGGAATTTGTAGTTGTATTGGAAGTGTTCAAATATTACTGCTACCCAAAAAAGGATAGGACTCTTAAGGCTACAGGCTGCCACACATTAATAAAGATGTCAGTCTGAAGTCTTTAAGATGAACAGACAAATGCTAATCATCTCATTTCACTAATGTTACGAAGCAAGTCACATCATATTTCGACTGTGTGAGTTAGTTAGCTGAGTGATACTCAGTTTCATTCCATTAAATCCAGAGTGGGGTCTAGAAGCCTGAAACCACATTTATTGATCTATTGTTTTATTTCCAGGTTCCATTTAAACCTAAAAATAAACAAAAGTTTAGAATTTTGAGATATGACAAATAAAATGAAGAAGAAATATTCATATTTTTCATTATTAGATCATGACTCGATTTAAGTCATTTTTTGCCATTGACCATGTTAAGGCCAGTTTTTTTTTTAGTCCTATTCTTTCCATTGAAAATGTGTTCAGACAACTCTCAGGAGCAGCTGCTCATCTTATCAGAGGCTTTTGTACAACCTTGTGGAGGTTATGCCAGCTTGAGAGCACAGTTTTATTATAGCAAATGACAGACATACCAAATACTAAACCTCTGAAATTCATGTTCAAATTTCAAAGATTCCACTTTTCACTCAGATTGTTTTGCTGATAATGTAATTTGTAATGAAAAGAGAGAAACGAATTTGCATACAAAAAAAATCATAAATTACTCTGCAGCTTTTAAAAATGTTCATGACTTTGATTACTCAACAATTCAGACTCATCCCGAAACCATGCCTAGGTACTAATCTCAGGTTTGTATTGCACAGAGTATCTTCATTATACTCAGCACTGAAAAGAAATTTGGTGTAAAAGTGACTGAAGAAACTGTAGAAATCATAACCATTGTATGTAGATTTCATATGATATGTACTGGCCACAAATCACCAAATCAGTTTAACAGCTCTACAAAGACCATTAATATACATGTCAAAGGTGACACACCACCTTATAATTAGTTATTGCTTATTATACATAACACAAATGCATACATAATGCAGACTGAATGTCTTCCTTTGTTGATTTAAATACATAGAGTCTGCTTGTCTATACTTTATCAAGAGTTCTCACAGATGACTCACTTTTGTACCTGTTAACCTGTTAACTTAATAATTCGTTTCAGATAGCCTCTTCATCTACTTTTTATAGATGTAGTTACAAAAATCAGACCGGGCTCCTGGTGGACTGCCATTTTTAATCTTCACACTCATCTGACTGTGCTGAATCATTAAAGGAATACTCCAGCATGTTTCAACTAAAGTCTGGCACATCTCTGTCATATCATTGATTACCATGGACAATAATTATGATGCAGTTCCCTGTACATAGAAAACAACACAAACCATTAACTTAGAATTCATTCATAAAAGATGCAATTGGGCAGTTGCTGACTTACGTGAATAAACATTTGAAATCCATAGGCATCAGAAACTACAGCTGTTGTCTTAGGATGAGAAACACGAGAGAATATTGTTAAATATTAAATATTGTTCTTGTCAAGATTTATTCAACTTATATAAAACCATTTTTCTCAAATAAAAAATTTTAACCACATTTATACTTTGTAGTCAAATGCATCTCAGATTAGTCAGACTAAAATCCAATTGCTTTGTGGGACAGAATATGCAAATCTGCTTGTTACGCATCAACCAGTTACCAGTTGTTTATTAAGTCTTCAGCGGTGTCTGTCCATATTGCTTTTAAGTATTTTGTTTCGTCTGGTCCTTCACCTTGTGCCATGTGCGTTCTCCATGATTATCTTCTTCACAGATCATGTGCCCAGTGACATACTGCATATGGAGTTTTGGTTGTGCTGGGAGGAATTTTGGTTGTGGAATAGGCCACTGTAGTTGTGCATCATTCTGTAGTCTGCATTATGCCCATATTATATATATTATTATATATACATATATTAGAAATTCTGGGTGTAAGTGTGGTTTCTCTGTGGCCAGAATTAATGTTTTTTTTAAAAAAACAACATCTATCGCACCCTGTGGTAAATGAAAATGTTCAGAACCTGATAGGTTTTGTCCTATGTACATTTTTCTGCCGAATATCCTCTGAATTACAAGATTGTTAAAGAGTCTTAATACTAATATTGCTTCATGCAAGCTAAAGCTACTGTGCGTCAATTTTATTTCACAGTTAAGCTACCCAAAAGTAAGGCTGGCTCTGGTGGTGTTCTGACAAGTTGTGCTGCCTTATTAAAATGTCCTACTGTAGCGCATATTATTAAGTATGCCTGTAAAAAAACCTCTAGGTACGGTATTTTGATAGCCTAAAAATCCTGATCGAAAATACTACCAGCGTAAAAATTGTTCAAGGCTGAATTTAGATTCTTTTTCGCCAGCTTCTTGTTCAGATTTTTTCGTTCCACCTTACATGGCACAGCAGTTATCATAAAGCTTCACGCATCAGAATGTAACTGCTGCTGAGTCTGAAATTGAATTAACCTGAGTGCAGGTAAATTTGTAGAGACTTTCGAATCAAACTATGAACAGAACAGAAAGATCTATCATGTTTCAGTGAGTATCAGATGAAGAACAGATAACTGTACCGTAACTTAACAAGGAAACCTGTTTCGTTTCTTTTCTTGTTCTGACTTCTTTTCATCTGCCCTCATTCTGTACATGGAAATACACTGCCACACTGCCAAAGCGTGCTGGTTTGTCTGGTTTTTAAAGAGCTGCCAGTCTAGTGATGTCAATTCAGTGTGCAGTAGCTTTAGCTTACATGTAGCAGTATTCATATTTTGACTCTTTAACGGCCTCTTAATTCAGAGGACCAAGTGATATTCGAGAGAAGAATGTTCATAGGACAAAACATGTCAGCTTTGGAACATTTCTGATTACCACAGGATGGGAAAGAGGACATTTTGGAAAACTACATTTATTTTTCTCATAGAAAAATTCCTTTTAGACCCGTAGTTCCTTATATGGGCATAAGAGTATGGCCCCGGCTACAAAATGACGAGATGACTTCAGTGGTCTCTGTGTCTTGGAGAGACAGATGCATTTACACTGCCATAACATGTGGCTCAAATGCATCTCAGACCACCTCCTGAAGTGCTTTGAGCGATCATATTTAATCCTGATTGGATTTTCTTTTCACAAAACTATATGTACAGAAATAACTCCATTACATTTAAATCAGGCTAAAAAAAATTCCACTTCTAATTACAAACACAAATATGATAGGGATTGAAAGTTTCTTTGTGTTTAACACCTGCTCTGAATGAATGCAACCAATGCCCGCTCTTAATTAATCCAGTCAGTGCACACTCTGAATGAATCCAACCAGTGCTCATTCTGAATTCTCTGAATTGATGCAACTAATCCTCACTCTAAATGAATTTAATCAATGCCTGTTTCATGAAATATCATGAAAACGTGATTAACAGCCGCCTCTGTTTTTGTCTTGATGGCGTAATTAAGTCAGTTAATTTTCTGTTTTATATAATCCTTGTTTAATCAGTTTTGGCTTAAAAAATGTATCAAGATTTATTCTGATTCCTTTCTGACAGAAATGAAAGTCAAACTGACTCTTTTAAATGAGCAAAATGTAATGTTCCAATCTGACATCAACCAATCTGACATCCAGACAGATGCCACTGTATTGTGGCCAATCAGAATCATTACGCGCTCCGCCAAGTTCCGTCTTATTTTCCTCAGCCCTCCAATCACAGCTTTGCAACCGTTGCTGTCTGTCTTGCATCAAGCCTTCAGTACATTATCAGCACCTATCATGTCTGTAATTAGTGTTAGGACACTGAGCTTCTTGGTAGTTTCTGAAGGTTTTTTGAGATTCAGTTGTGGAAACAGGAATGAGACTACACAGTGAATAGCTGTGATCTGGACATAGACTGGGCTGGAAAATGTTTACCTCTGTACAAGACAATAAACCAACATTATCCAGGATGACTTTGACTTCTTGAGATGTTCAGGTATGAAGCACACATACTTTAGGCTAACAAATATCATAACTATCATATAAATGTGAGAGTTCATGAAAGTAATTATTAACAGATTATTCCTGTAAAATGCAAATGCAAAATGTTTTTTATTTGGACCACTCATAACTTTGCTAACTTAATAAGCATACTTTAGCCTAGCTGCTCAGTTTAGGCTAACATGACAAGCTATGTTAGAATGAAAAATAGTTAAAAGTTTTTGTATTAACAACACATTAAATGGTACAACAAACATAAGAAAATTCACTGTTAACAAGCTATCACATTGGTGGCACAGTGTCATGCAATGTATTTCAGAAATCAGCAGGTACAAGGTTGTATTATATTTCGTTAACTGTATGAGTATCCATTAGCAGGGTTTTGGTATAGACAGACTTTTATAACATATTTTTAATGTAGGCTTTTACAGTAGTCAGTGAGGACAAAGAAACAAGAGAGAAAAAGAGACAGAGAAAGGTAAATTAAATGAAATCAAATGTGAAACTATTAGCTTATTTAGTAGGTGTAGGTTTCAAGATGCATATTCAGCTGTATTTTTAGAAAATATTTTACATGCCTGTGGAGTCAAATTGGGGTCTTTAGTAGTGATGAGAAACTAAAACTGGTCAAAACAAAATGTGGTCTTAGTGAGTTGCAAAAGTAATTAGGTATTGCAAACAAAGAAGATAAATTGTGCTACCTTTTTTCTCTTGCAACATCTTTTTTAGGACAAATCTTTTGCGACAATATTTTTTCTTTGTGTTTTGCGTTTTACGTTCCTATTTTTTTCTGCAGTACTTTCCCCTTTCGTGTTACCCTTTTTTGTTTGCATGTCAGTTTTGACCTCTTTTTGATTTGGGGGCATGGCAAGAGGAGAGAGGTGAGGCCAAGATGGACAGGCGTGTCATGGACGTTTCACATCATCAGCTGGAGCCGCGGCTGCACAGCCCGTCATTTCAACTAATGCCATCAAGTTAACACAATCAATAACGAACGGCTGTGTTAGCTGCTGTTATTTCTGAATTTGTTATAGCTTAAATATTTGGCTTGGTGCTTAGGTATTTACAGTAAACCTTTTTGGGTTTAAGAGTAATAAACAGTTTGTTTCTCACGACGGCAGTACACTTTACCTATCAATTATTAACTAATTTCACATTTCATTGGTAACCTCATGAGGCACTGTGTATCAACGTAGGAGTTAAAACGTGTCATATTATTAACATGAACAATGAAGTGAAACAATGGCAACTGTTACAAATGAGGACTAGTTGCAAAAAGATGTCAGTGTAAGCTTTTAATTTTATTACATAAACAGACACTAGGTAGGTAGAAACGGACAAGATAACAGAAGAAATCAAAAAAAATAAACTGAAGACCTGACAGATAGGCAACTGCAAGGGCTGCTTACACAGCACAATGAAGCAGAAGGACAAGATGATGAGAAGATAGAGCTACAGAAAAAACACAGTTGACTTTGATAGACACAGTATTCCAGAGCATTGTGTCTCAGGGGGGTCTTGTGACAGCAAACATTAATTAACATGAATTTCTGATAAATTCAGATGTTGAAGAAAGCCTTTATTACCTTACCATTCATTTATCATCTTCATTTATTAGTACATGCGTTAGTAATTTAGTCTTGTGGTTGTTAATATGTAACTTGTTAATTTGTTCCTGATTAATGACTTAATACTTTCTGATTAGTTATTCATTAGTAAATGCCTTAGTTACTGGCAGATCATGTACCCTTAGTGTAAAGTGTTACCGATATGTTTCAGTTACTAAATTGAGCAGTGTTTGCAGCCAGTTAGGACTGTTATGAGAATACACTAACATGGCTAGCAAGTTCGTACAGTACAGTCAAACGGTTCCCACGGCTGCGCGTGCTGGTGTTGCATCTCCTTAAATTTACGTTCCCCTTTACAAACCAAGCCCTCAAGCGCACATACACACTTAACAGAAGGCAACACCAAGCAAAACTGGAACTACGGAAAACGAATAAGTTCAGGAGATGTTAACGTTACACAGCCGTTTGTTATTGATTGTGTTAACTTGATGGCATTAGTTGAAATGACGGGCTGTGCAGCCGCGGCTCCAGCTGATGATGTGAAACGTCCATGACACGCCTGTCCATCTTGGCCTCACCTCTCTCCTCTTGCCATGCCCCCAAATCAAAAAGAGGTCAAAACTGACATGCAAACAAAAAAGGGTAACACGAAAGGGGAAAGTACTGCAGAAAAAAATAGGAGCGTAAAACGCAAAACACAAAGAAAAAATATTGTCGCAAAAGATTTGTCCTAAAAAAGATGTTGCAAGAGAAAAAAGGTAGCACAATTTATCTTCTTTGTTTGCAATACCTAATTACTTTTGCAACTCAAAACCACATTTTTGTGATTATTTTGTGAGTTTTATTTTCTCATCACTATTAAAGACCCCAATTTGACTCCATACATGACCACCCTGGCAATTTGTTTTAACATGTGATGGTTAGGCAGGTGTTCAGGTTTGTATATCATAGTTATCTGATTTTATCTTATTACAGTGCTTGCACAGCAAAGCACTATGTTGTTATTCCTAGGCTTTTTATTATTATTACTGTGCATGCAAAGCAAAGCACTGTATTGTTATCCATTGGCTTCTTTTAGTTAGTATTATTATTATTATTATTATTATTATTATTATATATTCTTCCAGGATCCATAACTCGAGAACTGCTTAACAAACTTTCTTGAAACTTTGTTGCGTAGGTCCGTGAGATGGCAACAAAATATTTTTGGAGTGATGCTGAAACTAAATACACAAAATGGAGGATCTAAATGTTCTCTATCTTCTAGAGGATGTATGTTAATATTTCCAGGAAAGTGGTGCAATGTTTTTGTTTTTTTTTTTAAAGTTGAGGCATAAAGTTTGGGTTTTACGTCACGTTTCCATCTGATTATTACATCCGATTCATGTAGACCTGGAGACCTGGAGTAATCATTATCTGATTACTCAAGTGCATGTAAACGAGTTGAACGGATTGCTGACGAAATCTTATTTCATTAGATTATTAAACGCACTCAGTATGACATCATCATCATCATCATCAGGTTTAAACTGATTTTAACCTATTCTTCAAGGCTTCAACTGGCCAGAACTAGTTCTTCACTGTCGTGTGCGCCAATTTTAAAGCCCAATCCCATTTCACTCCTTGTCCCTGCCGCTTAGCCCTTACCCCTCTATTTTGCGCGTTCACACCTAGGGATAGAATAGTCAAATTTTTGTTGAGATAGACGGGTAGGGTGAAGTGTTAGGGCTTCATGGCCCTCCAAATGGAGGTTTTTCAGAGACATGCTCCAAACATTAAGTGTTATGAGAAAAAAAGAAAAAACAGCAAGATGGCTGCATAAGCGACTAAAAAAAAAACTAAAATGTAAGTTACTTTCTCTGTTAAAAGTACGGTAACCATTGTATTTTCTTAGTTTAATGTCATTTCAATGTATTATAGTTCCTAAGGTGTTGCTAGGTGGTTGCTATGATATAGGGGTTGTTTGCGAAGGTGTTGCAGAGGGAGTACATGCAGTTTGGTGGCCGTCAGGCAAAAAATAAGCATAGGCCTTGCATGGGGGTGAAAATAAATGGAGGTCTATGGGATGAACAAGGTAGGAAAATACTAAAAAAGAAAAAACTACAGAAGAAGCAGACAAAATGTCAGTGGAAGAT
The DNA here is from genome assembly GCF_904425465.1 of Colossoma macropomum. Taxonomy (NCBI): domain Eukaryota; kingdom Metazoa; phylum Chordata; class Actinopteri; order Characiformes; family Serrasalmidae; genus Colossoma; species Colossoma macropomum. Next base: position 27,220,438 of record NW_023494791.1, on the reverse strand, counting down.
TAAAAATAACAGAACTAAATATTAAGGGGAAGAATTAAATATGCATTTCCTGAAGGAAATACCAGTGCTTGCAAAGCACAAAATAAAGAATGTGAAAAAAGATTTGCAATGGTTTGCAATCTCTGTGTTAGTTCTTCCCAAAGGTGTTCGATGGGGTTGAGGTCAGGGCTCTGTGTGGGTCAGTCAAGTTCTTCCACACCAAGCTCATCCAACCATGCCTTTATAGACCTTGCTTTGTGCACTGGTGCACAGTCATGCTGAAACAGAAAAGGGCCTTCCCCAAACTGTCCTCACAAAGTTGGAAGCATATACTTGTCCAAAATGTCTTGGTATGCTGAAGCATTGATATGTTCCTTCACTGGAACCAAGAGGCATAGGCTTCTTGAAAACCACCCCATAGCATTATCCCTTCTCCGCCAAACTTTACCTGCCTGACTGCATTGTTCCAACTATAATGTTCTTTTGGCGAGAGAAGGTTTGGAACTATTCAGTCACTAAGTCAGCAGAGCTTTAGCGACTTTTATGCACTATGCGCCTCAGCACTTGGTGACCCCACTCTGAAACTTAACTGCCATAAGGGAAGAAATTTGGCGAACTAACTTGCAACAGTGGCATCCTATTACAGTGCCATGCTCGAATATAGTGAGCTTTTTTGAAAAGCCCATTCTTTCACAAATGTTTTTAAAGGCAGACTGCATGGCTAGGTGCTTGATTTTATACACCTGTGGCAGTGGGACTGAATGAAACACCTGAATTGAATGATTAAGAGGTGTGACTTTAAAGATTCTATAAAGATAGATTGCTAGATAGACTGTTAGTTGTAGAGGTATAGATAGATAGTGAAAGACGGTCTGAAAACTCCAATCCCATTTCTTATTTTTACCCCTACCCCTTTGCAACCTCACTCAGTTAAATTTAGTGCATCAAAAGGGGGTGGGGGGGTGGATGCAACAACTTCTTGTTTGAATTTTCCCGTTCTAGATTAAATGGTGCTGCAGTTTCGACACTTAAGGCGCCAGAATGTAACTTACAGAATGCAGCAAAAAACAAATGAATTTGAAGGTGGGCAAGATTAAAGGTTATTTCTCACAGTGGTTTATCTCACCAAACAGTTAAATGGGTTTCACGAAGATTGTATTACAAAACAGTTTACATTTCAGAAAACAAAATTTAGCGAGACCGATGGCCAAGACCGACATAAGTCAGATTGCAAATACTAAGACAAGTCTAAGACGTTAAAAAAAAGCCTCAAGTCCAGACATAAATCCAAGAACAGTCTCGGGTACTACAGCCCTAACTGTAGATTTACCTTTTCAGGTGGCAGCACTGGTTTTGCACAAAAATGTAGCAGCAGACAGAGGAATATGTTTTAAAATCTTTCATTACTGACAAATAGTTGCAGGAAAACAGTGTGTTTTCATAAAGCCCCTTCAGAAGAGCAAATGAGCTAGTTCTACTGTACAGCATTGAATGGATGGACAGGGACTCTTCATATTCTACACAAGGGCTTTTCTCCTTAGTGGACATCAATGTATCGGTTTGTCAAAAAAATGTATTTTCACTTCACTTCAGTTTCTGGACCTAGCTAACATTAACGAGACTAGTCCATTTTTTGAAAGGTATAATTCCACAGGTTTGTAGCTTAATTTAAAAAGAACAGTTCCTGCAAATGATTTACATAAAATGTGTGTTTGGCATTTACCAACGGAATTCAACATCTACGCATAGGCTTTAAGGAACACTTGAAACTGTGCAGTGCTGCGGATCACTAGGAGCAATATTAAGAAACACTATTATGTTGCTTTTAGCATATAGTTTAGTATTTCCATGCCTAGGTAATAATGATGAAAATGATGAATTCTGAGCTCAAACATTTATAATTTGAGGGTTTCAAAACAGGTTTTCTGTATTTTTTTTTTATTATTATTTTTTTTATTATTATTATTATTTTTTTTTTAGAATAATCAACTGTACTACTACAAATGCGACAGCGAGAAGTTGACTTGCAAAGTCTATAGGACATACTTGGAAACCATTTAGCACATGTTGAATAAGGAGCCACTTTAAAAAAATTGCCTCTTGATTCTTAGCGACAAGCGATACTTGTTTCTTTCTCAGGAGTGTGTGCAGGTGACAGTCATGAAGGACGGCATGGCCAACAACAGCACTGCCAGTATTTCCCAGGCTCGCAAAGCTGTGGAACAACTTAAAATGGAAGCCTGCATGGACAGGATAAAGGTGCGTGTGTGTATGTCTGTCTGTCCTAAACCAGGTGTATATAATATGTTCCTATAAAACCACTGAAATGACATCTGTGCTTGTGCAAGCAAGTGATTGCTCACTAAGAAAGGAAAAGAACAGAGCTTGACAAAGACCTTGTTTACACCTGCTCATCATGTGTCTTGAGTATCAGAATTATATCTGGATAAGGCCAAGCCATGTAAAAATGCAAATGTTAATGCACCCAAGATGCATTTACAACAGATACAAATCTGACCACTCAAACCACTTCAGGAGGTGGTCTGAGAGGCATTTGAGCCACATTATATGATTTGATTATTGTAGATATGATTATTCTAGTGTAAATACATCCATCTCTTAAAAATCTCAAGCAGTAAAGAAATTAAATTATTAAAGTTTGTTTAATATTGATTTATTTAATATTTCATCAAATAAACATTGTGCATTAATATGTGCATTAGCATGTTTTCTGCAGAGGATGTATTCACTTATTTTTATTTTGAAAACCAACAAAACATGTAATTTGACCAGGTTGTGCCCAAATCTTTGCATACAACTATAAATATTAATAACATTAATGCATAAAATCGCAACTTATTGTATTAATGTTATTACTGTTTACAATATTTTCCGAACCTCATGTAGTACCTGGTTTGCTAATCAGTACTTCATTATGTTAAAGTGTATGGAGTTTGCTGATGATGGAATTTAACAAAACTATGTGTTAGCTGAGGGCATCCAGAAAACATGTTTGTTCTTCAAAATAGTTCACAAGATATCAACTGCTTTTTTGAAAATAGAACATTATTGTTACTTTTAAATGCATTTATATTGATGTATATTTAATTTGGTTATATATTTGCGTTTTTACAGGCAAAAACAAACTTATTGCTTGGCAGATAAATTGAGATGAACTGTTGCTTTTTTCTTGGTTGGACATTGCCTTTCTCAGCAGCTTGTGTTTTTTTTAAATATATATTTAGTGGTAGTGGGTGAGATGTCCAATTTTTGTCATGGTACATAAAATTTCGGACAGTTTCGGTATCTATCTTTTTTTTTTTTCCCCCGAATTTCTCCCCAATTTAGTCGTCTCCAATTCCACCCACTAGTTAGGACTCCCCCAGTCACACGATACTATCAACGCTAGGAGGGGAAGGCTAGCACAGGCTTCCTCTGAGACCTGTGAAGCCAGCTACCACATCTTTTCAAACTGCTGCTGATGTTGTCTGGGCCGGCTGCTCTCCGTGGGTTTATTCTCTTCAAGGTCCTGCGCACATCCACTGATGTCACAGTGAGCGATGTGTTCTGTGTGCTCTCCTTGGCCATAACGTCTCTCAGTCGGCCAGAGTTGGCTGGTTGTGACCACCCTGCTCGTCTGTTGGTATTTGATGATGTGCTGCAGTCCTTGCCACATGCGCCAGGAGTCTGTGGTGGTGTAGTAGCCCTCTGTACTGTCTCTTGGCCTCTCTGTTAGATCTACGCAAGTCGTATCTGGACCTTTTATAGTCTTCAGCATTGCCTGAGAGAAATGCAGCATGGCGAGCACATAACATGGACCGAACTTCACTGTTTATCCAGGGTTCCTGGTTGGGGTATTTTCTGCAGCGCTTTGCAGGAACAATAAACGGACTACTTCAGATGTAGTGGACTAAACAGTGGGACGTAACTGCTTCATTTTCATTTTCATTAGAAATACGATTAACTAAACGGCTAAACAGGCTGACTTTAGCATGGTTTGCACTATTTGTACTATTTGTATTATCTAGAATTATTTGTGGCATATCGGTATAGTGGTTGTAAAGAAACTGATACCTGAGGAGGAATTTCAATTGGCATATCGCACACTACTCATTATTAGTACTGGTTCAATTTAAAGGTTTGATTAAAATTATGATTCATTATTTAGCTCGTCCTTTTTAGCACTTGTGATCTTTGTATCCAGTTTGCTAAAATGTAATGTAAATGTGACTAAAGTCTCAGTGATAAACTGTACTGAGAGAAAAAGATGGATTGGGTAATTTTGGACAGATTTTTCTGGCTATTCTTTCACTTTTCGTCTCGAATAGGGTTTTTTGTAGATGGAAAACATAACACCAAATGTTATGAAATATCAGCTTATGCTTCCATGTCCATGTATTTAGCATCTTAGTAGGAATCTTTTATATCATATTTTTTTCCTATTTATGCTTTTTTGGTTAAGACTTGAGACAGCTGTAAACCATATACTGATAGATCTAAGAAAATTACTGCATACTGCATATTAACTGAACATTGTCTACTGGGCCAGACATATCCTATATGAACAAAAGTACTGGGACACCTACACATTACACCTACGTGAGCTTTTATGACATACCATTGTAAAACATAGGCATTAATATGGAGTTGGTCCCCCTTTTGCAGCTGTTGGACGAGAGGGCCTGGCTCACAATCTCCATTCTAGTTCATCCCAAAGGTGTTTAATGGAGTTGAGGTCAGGGCTCTGTGTGGGTCAGTCAAGTTCTTGCACACTAAACTCACCCAACCATGCCTTTATGGACCTTGCTTTGTGCACTGGGGCACAGTCATGCTGAAACAGAAAAGGGCCTTTCCTAAACTGTTCCCACAAAGTTGCATGCATACAATTGTCCAAAATGCCTTGGTATGCTAAAACATTAAGTTTTCCCTTCTCTTGAACTAAGCCTAGGCCAACAATTCAATTGAGGAAATAATATGGCAAGCATCAGTCAACGGCTTTCAGCAGGCATTTGGCAGACTTAACACTGGCCAGTCATCGTGTCAGGTGTCCAAGATGGCGGTGCCCTGTATGGCAGCGGCTACTCCAGCTCCTGTTAGCACTGTGCATTTTACGTTAAATGTACTCTCTATTCCGACACAGAGACTGTCTGAACACATTTATTGGAACTCATATGTTCTATCTTAAAAATGCAATCTGTGCAATATTTTCAATGTTCTCATCACTTGGGCACTTTATTCACCAGTGTGACAATTGTTACACTGTATTTTCTATACAACCTGCAATATTTTTTAAATATATACATATTTTTTCCCTATATGTATATTCTGTCAGTTTATGCTGTCTAGTATGTCTGTGCATTTGCCTTTATGTTATATTTTGCACATTGGAGTTGGAGAAATGCAATCTCGTTCAGCTGTGCACTCTCTGTTGTATGTTCTGAATGACAAAGTTCACGTTGACTTTGACTTTGATCATGAAATCATGTAGGCATTCTCTGACAACCTATGGAAAATGACATCAGTGGCCATTAGGTGGCTTTTTGCACACAGACTTACTAGTGCTGCATCGGTGTTCTCTGTGTTCAGCTGTGCTGCAGGTGTTTGGTTGTTTGGTGATGCCTAATTTGAAGGATCTGTGTTGATTAAACTGTTTTTATTTTGCCCAGCATGGAGTAGTAAAGTTGGAGCTAATGTTAATGCAAGCATGTTGGTTGTGCTTATTAAGAACACAGTATTTGGTGAAAAGGACGGATTCCTCCAACTGAACCCATTCTCGTTCTGCCTGTCAAACTTTCCACTCCATGGGCCCGCTGGTTACATTATTTCTTAAAAACGCATCTCATAGCCATGGGGCTTACCGAGGTAAACAGCACTCATAAGGCAGCACTACTATTACACTGCCTGAAAGCAGAGGGACTGTGTTCTTGGGACGTTTGGAAACACTGCCAGCATCACATACAGTGCCATGGACCTTCTAAACAAACATTTTGCTTCACAGACCATGATCTCAGGGGAATTATATGTAGGCAACGTCGCCAGCTGCCCAGTGAGTCTACAAGTCAATAAGTTGCTAACTTATGGGGGCTAGCTAGTTCATGCAAGTTTTATACATTGCAGGATGAGATGATTGGTGACCAGCTAATCAAACATACCAGTAACGCAAACGTACGTGAGGCACTGTTATTACAAAATGACAAGCTGTTGCTGTCTAAGGGTATTGACCATCTCACTGAATAAAGGGAGTGCAGCTGAATGTGCAGGTACCTTGGCTAAACACCAAGGGCCTGCCTTCAGCCAAGCAGCCTCCTCGGATCCTCCTCCCTATCCTAACCAGAGTGAAACGCAGTAGCCTTGTGGTAACTGCGGATCAAGGTCTCGCACCACAAGAGCCTAAACCTGCCCAGGTTTTGGACAGACATGCTGCAGTTGGAGTAAGCTGAATCATTTTGCTCATGTATTTCACTCTGTTCCAGCTGGGTCAGACAGCCACAACCCCCAGCCTGCAACCACAATTATGCACTATGTGAACTCAGGACTAGTAGCATTCAAACCATGCAGTTAATCTCAGTGATGTATGTATTCTGTTACTGTTGGACACAGGCACCAGTGTGTTTCTCCTAAATGTTGCCACTTACAAAGTCAATTTTTCAATTCACTGCCACTGTCCATGCCCTTACAAGAAAGTACAAGAAAGAGTCCATACTGCTCTTTGTTGTTATGGCGACACCAGAATTTATGTAGTTGGCCCCCTCCACGTGACTGTTTGTTACAGAACCAAGGTTCTACCCAGCTTTTGCTTTCACATTGCCCACTGGGGGGCCACCCTAATGGGATTGGACCTCTTCAGCGCTCTGGGGTTCTTCCTCCCAAACACAGGGGATACAGCAATAATGACTGTTGCTACGCCTTCGCAACGAAAATGGCCTGTGCTGTTTGAGGGTCTGGGCTGCATCTAAATACATGGACTTCACCCATCAGCCTCTCCTTAACCCACAAGTTACCCCAGTCATTCAGCCACTGCGTTCCATCCCACCTTGGGTCTCGCACCTGGTGCTGGCAGAACAAAGAAGAAATCAGGTGCTTACCACGTCTGCGTGGACCTCCAAGTAGTTAATAAAGTCACTTGTCTCAAAACTCATCTGGAAACAATCTTTGGAGTCTGAAAAAAAAATAATTAAAAAAAATGACTCTCTTGCACATTATGGCTGCAGCACACAAATGCCCACCGAGGGACCCCCACCTCCCACACCCCTGAACAGAATACAGTTGTTATATTGAGGCAGAATACTTTAACTACTGCCTTAATTCCCTACTAAATCACAACCATTCCATTACTAGAGTGATACCTAGGCAATTGTGACTCATTTTTGTTTTTCAAATATTGCAGTATTTACCACGAATTCCTGTAATATTGCAATGTATGTATGACAAATATCGTTTAGTCATATTGGGACAAAACCAGTAAAATGTTTAGATCAAGAGGTCAGATGATGCGACCAGCCTCTCTCCCTCTGGGTTAAATGACAGAAGGAGGGAAGGAGAGAGTCAGTGCCAGAGAGATGGAGAGACACTACACTCTTAGAAAAAAAGGTACGAAGCTGTCACTGGGGCAGTACCCCTCTTGTCACTGGGGTGGTACCCTCAAGGGTACATTTTAGAACCTTTAGTCAGGAAACATAACTGTACCATAATCCACTGAAATTCTATTTTCTAAGTTGTATTGACTCCTCACACCCCGTCTTGTCTCCAGGCTTTTTATTTTATTGTTCTGTTTTAAAAACTAGGTTATGAAAAGATATAAATATGTACTTTTCACCTGGAAAAATCTTATTCAAGGTGCACAATGGGACCTTAAAACCACTGTTGTACCTTTTGAGGGTACATTTACATTGTTTGTACTTTAATGAACGAAAAATGTACCTGCAAAGTACCTTTATTTCTAACAGCGTAGAACGCGTCATCAGCTGATTCTTCAAATCTAATTAGGGTAACCCTTAGAAGAGGAGGATGTTTCAGTGCAAGCAAGAGGGATGGCCTCTCTCATTAATTCCACAGTCGCACAGTGCAGTGCAATATGTGCTAATTAGTAGGGCTCTTCTTCATCAGTGCTTCATAGGTTACTGACTTGGAGACTGCTGCGACACCAGACGCTTAGCTCCAGCAGTGTTTTCCTGGAATAAACTTAACATTGTTTGATTTTTTTTAGTATAAAATGCTGAAAAGACTTTTAGGGCTTTCACTGTCTCTAGCCTTAATATCTAGTCTAATTTATAAATATGCAGAATATTGGATGTAGAACAATGTAACTTGGCAGTATCTTTTTTTTGTTTGTTTCAACAACAGCAGCAGTGTTTCGGATTATTGTCCTTGTGTAAGATGCTAATCTGTGAATATGCAGAATAAGGGTAGGCGATATATCAAAAAATAACTATGATTCTCAAAGGCATTTTCACAATACATGATTTTTAGCACAGTATTTAGTTTTTTCATGTTTGCAAACAGCACCAGCAGAACAGAACTGCCAGATTTTAAAAAGAAGAATAAAAATATTTTTTCCCAAATGTTAAAAATGTTATATGCTGAGACTACCCATCGCTGTGCAGTTTATGCAGTTACTTTACACTGATTTTTGTTGTTCAAAGGTTCCCTGTAATTGATATTCTCTTTGGAGAGGGGCAGGCTCGGTACTGCCCAAGTTGGTAGAGAGAGAGAAAATCTTTGCTTGTGCACGGCATGGCTGTCACCAACAACAGCTACAAAATAAAGATCCATGACTTGTATGAAAGCAGTGCCTCTTTTAATATGTGAGCACTACAAATGCAAATCAAATGCAAAAAAAAAAAAATAGTAGTAATAAATAACATTATAAATAGTTAATACAATAGTTACAATAAATATAGAAAATAAGTAAAAAGCACAATAAATGTAAAACAATAACTATAACACCAAAATCAAATTAAGTTAACTAAAATCAAATAAAACAATTGCAGGCTGAGTGGAGGTGGTACGAGACCTCAATTTTATGATGTTATTGTGACATTAGTGAGCGAAGTTTTAGAGTTTCCTTTAATGAATTCTAGTTTACTGGTACAGTAGCTCAAAGCATATTTTCCCAATTCAGTGAAATCTTTCAGGACCTGAAGAGTGATCCAGTCACTAGAACGAGTCTGATAAAGTGCATTATTTACACTGAGCATTTTTCACAATGTACAATGGCATATGGCCAGTAAGCGTTTTATAGATAAAAATAAGCCAATGTGTCTCCCGACGCACAACAGGAGATGACCAGTCAACCTTTTCATACAGTATAGTGTTGAGTATTGTCGGAGTCACCAGTAATGAAACTTAAAGAAGAATACTGCAGGTTTTCCACTTTTTTCACTAGTTTTTGTCAGCCAAGCAATACAGAATGGTCAGCATATAAATGTATTTTGCAATCAACAATGGACGAGGCAATGTCATTAATATAGATATTAAATAATACTGGTCTGAGGATCAAACCTTGAGGGATCCCCTTACTTTGTCCCATGGCCAAACATTGCTGTTTTTGGAGAGAGAATTTCTACTCTAGTTGGTAGCACTGTGGTCAGAACCAATATTTTGTGAACTTTTAATTGCTGCAGGTTTAGCCTTCTCGCTAACATTAGCATCCAGTGCTAATGAGGACATACATTACAATAGCGTAAACTAACAGCTTTATACACAGCAAAAGATTTTAGTCTTTATTCTCTAAACTAAAATTCTCTAAAAGTGAAGCTTCAGTGAGCAAGAATAAACCTGAGCTGTTGTAATTGAAGCTGTAGCATGCTGAGCTACTGCAGTAGAATGTTACCTGCTACCAGAACATTACATTTAACATCATTTATTTGCTTTACTTAATAGCTTACAGCACAGTTTAAACATTTCAAACAAGTAAGCTATGTTAGCACAGGCATGTTCTGTAGCTGTATGCTCTTTTCCTGTTGCATCTCATGATTCTCATTCCAGGCACTGATAGGAGGCAGCATGAGGCTGACAAGAGCTTGTGGGTAGCGGCATGAGTCCCGCAATGGATTCACTGGTGTGGCCTCCCAGGCCTCGCCTGACTTCTAGCAGCACTACAGGACCACGCCTTGCATTTGACACTGGTGGCGTTTATGTGGGATGTGAAGGCTGAGGCAATAGGGTTTAGCAACAAGTTCTTCCTGTCCTTCTCAGCTCAGGTGCTCATGCTGCCCTTAACGAGAGCCAGCTGATGCTGCTTTAGTATCAGCAGCATGGAATGATACTGCTTCCCGCGGCTCTCGTCGGCACTTGGGACTTGGGCACTGGCTGCTTGCAACCTGGCACATCTTCCTCTTATTAGCATATTTTAGTATTTTGAGCTGTAATTGGTTCAAGCTTGTTTGTGACGTATAAAACCAAGCTTTTACATAGCACCCCACCGATCGCTTTTTTTCAGATGTACTGAGAAAGCTTGCATTTTCAATGGAAAAATGTGAACCCGGTGCTATAGTAACCATAATAAGCCATCCAAAAGGAGTTTTAAAAACTAATTTTTGAGTGCCTTTTGATGAACCTTTAATATGTGTTAATAGTAACTGTTAATATTGTTTTAGATTTCTCTTTAATGAAAGAGTAACTAGACCCCTCTACTTTCAGCTAACTCCAGCCCTAGCTCATCTTTGAAAAATGCTCAAAAATGGGAGGGTCACTCTGGGAGGGACACTGCAGTCATACTCTGGTTTGGCGGTGGGCTAGGAGAGAAACCAGGTGGACTGGGCTGCTGTGTTTTACAGCTAGTTAGCTACCACAAAAAAACGGAAAGTGACAAATTCAAATAGTGCTTTAGTGACTGAAAGGTCTTACAAGGTTGACGATTTTTCTTCACCACCATCACTATCTTCGATGGGGGAAGGTATTTCTAATTGGGCAGGGTGTCGTTAGCCTTACGCCGCCAAAGAGTTAGCATTGACATTGATTAGCAGTGAGTGGGAGAGGCATCAGAATGGTGGGAAATTTCCTAAAACCATGACAGCTACCTTCCAGTGATCTGTTCAGCAAGATACATGTTCAGTAAAACCCAAGTCCTGATTTCTTAGATGCATTGAATTTCAAACGAATAAAGTGGATTTTTTTCCAACATTTGTCTAAGGTTCATTAATTTTGATATCAAGCTATGACAGACTTCTCATGAGCACTGTACGAAGCTCTCAACTTTTCTGAACATTTGCTGTAGGTGGCAGAGGAAAAAAAGCTAATCCAACCTTTGTAGCTAAGCTAGTTATCTTACGTGACAGGTTGGTCTTACACTGTCATCCAGGTTTTGCTGCAGTGGCCCTAAATCCTTTCACTCTGGAAGCTGTTTGTGGCACTTATCAGCAGCTATATGGAGATTTGCAAGAATCCTTACTTATTTGGTCCGGCAGATTACCTGATCTTATACTGAAAGTTATCATTAAATGTGCTTATCATATTTTTTATTTTTAAACTAGGTTTAATCCTGTTCTTTACAGTTGTTACAGACATCTTGCATACTGAAAATTTGTGGGACCGTGCTGGGGGTATTTTTAGGTCAGCACCTTATGTGTGGTTATCTCCTCCTGTGCCGTGATGCAAATTAGGAGTTTCCTGAGAATGATGGAGCTTACACAGGATTTCTTTCCCTGCTTGATCTTAAATAATTTGTATATGTAATAGTTCCATTTATTAATAATTTCAGTGACATTTATACAAGACACCACATTCCAATATAAATTCAGAGCTCACATTTACAAAAAAATAAGAGTAACCGATGAATTGTATTTAACTAAACATTAAGAGTATCAATTAGTCCAAAATCACAGGACAATTCATTTTGTGGATATGTTTAATTTAATAGACAATTGCAGGCTTTAGTGTTTTATTAATTAGAGGAGTTATTCTAATTTGCACTTCTCTCTGCCCCTAACAGACACACTTCTCTGTGATAATACTTATGCATCCACTGTTTCCTCCAGCTCAGCTGAAATGGTCCATGGTGGGATGACAGAAAGGCACCACCATGAGTGAAGTTTCCTTGGGATTTTCTCTAAGGTCATCTGAGACAGTGTTTATGGTCATTATGCAAAACTGATTAGCTTGCCCAAAAATTTAAACAAATAAAAAATAAAATCATATTGCGAACTATAAATGCATAGTAGCTTTAAACTAGGTATGCTGCCTTGAAAGGTACAATATGGCTTGACCTGTAATTTTTTTGCTATCAAAGGTATGCTCCATCTACAGGAAAATAACTCAATCAAAATTGTCTGTATTTTTAATTTCCTTGACGTATTTTACAAAGAGGTAATTCCACGGCAACTCACCAAGAGCATGTCTGCTCACATCATGAATTTCCATGAAAAAAATTAATTTCAAATTAGTCCACGTAACCACGCATAATTTCAAAGTTTTGCATCAATTGTCTAAATTTATCGATTGTTTAAGTTTGGCCTGTTAGGGTCTAAATATACAAAGTTTAAATGTTTACAGAATCAACAAGCTAAAATATCAATTGGGTATTAACACAACAATAACAATGTAGTAATAAGACAAAAATTCAGTTTAGTAGAGCAAAACATTTATTACCTAAAAAAAACTAATTATAGCACTGTTTTGAAAATTTGCATTGTGTAAATACATTGATTATTTACATTGATTATTGATCTCAATGGAAATACATAATAAAACATACATAAAACTAGTGTGGCATTCAGTCACTAGAAAGTACACATACACACATGAACAAAATTGTTGGTACCCTTCCATTAAAGAAAGGATCAACTAATGAAAATCAGACATTGCTTTTAAATTGTGGTTCAACAGAATAATTTTAAAAAACAAACTAATGAAACTGGCCTGGACAAAAATGATGGTACCCCTAGAAAAGATAGACACACTAAGGTGTGTCCTGTAATAGTGTAAAGTGCATAGTGAAAGTGTCATTACAGTAGTAGTTATGATATATTGCACAGTATGTATTAATTGGAGAGGAGACACAGTGATGTGGTTCAGAACAGTTCAGACAGCAGGAGATCAGTACCATCTCTGCAGTAAGGAGACTCGTTGTAGAGCCTTATAGCAGTGGGTAAGAAAGATCTCACACGGCGCTCTTTAACACAGCGCAGCTGTAACAGTCGGCCACTGAATGTTGTTCTGCCACAACCTCCAAAGAGTCCAGCTTGATTCCTATAACAGAGCCAACCTTCCTAATAAGTTTGTGTATTTTGTTCAGAGCACTTTGGTTAATGCTGCTGCCCCAGCACACAACAGCATAGAATAAAGCATTTGCTACAACAGACTGGTAGAATGTCCATAGGAGCTTAGTGCCTCAGCCTCCTCAGGAAGTAGACAGCTTTGGCCTCTCTTGTACACCGCAAGAGTGTTACAGCTCTAGTCCAGCTTGTTGTCCAAGTGCACACCCAGATATTTGTAGGTCCCAACCACCTCCACATCAACTCCATCAATGGTGACTGGTGACAAAGCAGGTTTGGACTTCCTAAAGTCCAGCACCATCTCCTTAGTCTTACTTATGTTTAGCTGCAGCTGGTTCAGCTTACACCAGTCAACAAAGTCCTTCACCAGCTTCCTGTATTTCTCCTCCTGTCCATTCCTTATGCACCCCACAGTGGCCATGTCGTCTGAGAATTTTTGCAGATGACATGACTCTGTGTTGTACCTGAAGTTAGAGGTGTATAGGTTGAACAGGAATGGAACTAACACAGTCCCTTGGGGTGCCCCAACACTGCACACAGCCATTTCTGAGACACAGCCCTGCAGTCGCACGTACTGGGGTTGTCCAGTCAGATAGTCCATTATCCATGAGATGACAGATTCATCCACCTGCATCAGCTGTAACTTCTCCCCTAACAGCACAGGCTGTATGGTGTTGAATGCACTGGAGAAATCGAAGAACATGATCCTCACAGTGCTGCCTGATGTGTCCAGGTGCGAGTATGTTCTGTCCAGTAGGTAGATAAGTGCATCATCCACTCCAATGCTATCCTGGTATGCAAACTGCAGAGGGTCGAGAGCTGTTCTGACCAGAGGTCTCAGATGAGCTAGCATCAGCCTTTCAAGTGTCTTCATAAGTGTGATGTCAGTGCAGCTGGTCAAAAATCATTCAGTGCTGTCAGTTGCCTTTTCTTGGGGACAGGAATCACACAAGATGTTTTCCACATAACGGGGACATAACTCCGCATAACTCTCTTCAGGCTGCAGCTCAGATTAAAGATGTGCTGAAGAATTCCATACAGCTGCTCCGCACAGTTTCAGCACCCTAGGTTCATTGCCATCAAGTCCCGCTGCTTTACTCTGCTTGAGTTTTTTCAGTTCAATCTTCATCTGATTGGCAGTTAATGTATCATCACTGGACATTCCAGTTGTGGGGGGTGGGTAAGAGGCATCCATTGCAGACAGTGGTTGGTGTTGGTCACAGGTGTGAATGACTGTGGTGGAGGAAGATGAGGCTTTCTTTCTTGCTAGAAAGAAAATTATAGACAAACGGTTAAGGTTATAAGACCATCTCCAAGCAGCTTGATGTTCCTGTTATTACAGTTGCAAATATTATTCATAAGTTTAAGGTTTACAGGACTGTAGCCAACCTCCCTGGACGTGGCCACAAGAGGAAAATTGATGACAAATTGAAGAGACAAATAATACGAATGGTAACCAAAGAGCCCAGAACAACTTCCAGAGAGATTAGAGGTGAACTCCAAGGTCAAGGTACATCAGTGTCAGATCGCACCATCCATCGCTGTTTTAGCCAAAGTGGACTTGATGGACGACGACCGAGGAGGAAACCACTGTTGAAAGCAAATCATAAAAAAAGCAAGACTGGAATTTGCCAAAATGCATATTGACAAGCCAAAAAGCTTCTGGGAGCATGTCTTTTGGACAGATGAGACAAAACTGGAGCTTTTTGGCAAGTCACATCAGCTCTATGTTCACAGACGCAAAAATGAAGCATACAAAGAAAAGGACATTATACCTACTGTGAAACATGGAGGAGGCTCGGTTATGTTTTGGGGCTGCTTTGCTGCATCTGGCACAGGGCGTTTTGAATCTGTGCAGGGTACAATGAAACCTCAAGATTATCAAGGCATTCTGGAGTGAAACGTGCTGCACAGTGTCTGAAAACTTGGTCTCAGTCGCAGGTCATGGGTCTTCCAATAAGATAAAGACCCAAAACACACAGCTAAAAGCATCCAAGAATGGCTAAGAGCAAAGCATTGGACTATTCTAAAGTGGCCTTCTATGAGCCCTGATCTAAATCCTATTGAACATCTGTGGAAAGAGCTGAAACATTTAGTCTGGAGAAGGCACCCTTCAAACCTGAGACAGCTGGAGCAGTTTGCTCACGTGGAGTGGGCCAAAATACAGGTGCAGAAGTCTTGTTGAGAGTTACAGAAATAGCTTGATTACAGTGATTGCCTCAAAAGGTCATGCAACAAAATATTAAGTTAAGGGTACCATCATTTTTGTCCAGGCCAGTTTCATTAGTTTTTTTTTTTTTAAATTATTCTGTTGAACCACAATTTAAAAGCAACATCTTATTTTCATTAATTGATTTTCAGTAAGTTTTTATTTATTATTACTTTTATCAGTTTCAAGTTACTTCAGTGACCATTGTGGGTTTTTCTTTCTTTAACGGAAGGGTACCAACAATTTTGTCCACGTGTGTAACTACACTCTGAGAGATACAGTAAAGCAGTGCTTTTAAATTCTGCTCCTGGAGTCCCTCTGCTCTAAACAGTTTTAACGATTCCCTGTTTCAATATGTCTATTCTACCTGAACTGGCTGGGTCACAGCCTTCAGGTTGCATAAAACAGGGAAGGCTCTGGCTGGCAAACAGGTGGAGACTCTTGCAGTTTTAGGTAAACTAATCAGGTGCTGCAAAAAATAATTTCTTACCTTGCTTTAAACTTAATTTGTTGCTCCCTGATGCAGGGAGGTTTGAGGGCAGGAGTAGGCTCTTGCTGGTGCAGGCTGGCATAAGGACAGGTTGAGACTCTTTCTGGGGAAGGCTAGAATAACGACAGGAGGAGCCACTTGCTGGTGCAACCTGGCATAAGGTTGTGGCAAGAAAGGACAATCAGATACTAAATATCTAGTAAATCTATTTCTTACCTTGCTTTTGCTTCATTTGTTGTTCCTGTAGCTAATTGAAGATTTGCTGCTCCCTCACTTTGTTGGGTAGAACATAATGAATTCAGAGGTCTTTAGAAACAAGCACCTGCCTTAAGAGCTCCTGATAGGAACGAGGTCTTTTTGCCATATAGATCAAATTCATGAGGTTGTCAACATAGTCTGTAGCTGTTATAAAATATGACTTAATTATTCATTTGATGATTGAAACACAAGTGTACCAATTGCCAACTGAATCTAAATGGAAGAAAATGTATAGTGTGAGAAGCTCTAATGACTGGAAACCAATTCATTACGTTCTATATCTCAGTGGTTTAACAACTTTATGAGCAGCTTCTAACAAATAGATTATACCTGTATACAGAATCGTCAAGGTCAAGCCTACGTCTTTTTAGGGAGTTGGAGGTACTAAAAGTTTTCATGAGTGGTTTCAAGTGAGCTGACCTCACATGACACACTCGTTATGCCTAGACACGTTTCATAATTGAAAAAATAATTTCGCAGACTTTATCACAATGCACAAACATATACAAGTGAACAAAGATATCATGCAGGCCAACTGAATCAGGCTGACATGCCATGTCTCTATAGGTAGCCAGCTAGTTAGCTAAACATGTAACACAAACCTATGCAGAGCAGTGGGAGCTCCAGGAATGAAGCTGGAACCACAGTGGTACACGATGGCTTGCTGAACTCTTGGATAATGAGGTTCTTGTGAACCTCATATATGTTTTACAGCGACTGTATCTTTCACTGAAAGGCTCATTGTTGTCATGGCCAGGATGGTGTGGTGCAAATGCAGGCTGTATAGCTAGTTCCTTTTCTTCTTTGTTTTCGGACGGTGTCCTTTCAGTACTCAACCACAAAATTACTTGAAAAGCCCATCCCCAAAATATGGCTTGGCATTCACTTTCTGTAAATGTACTGTGATAGTAACTTTAAGTTATTTGCTAACTTAGCTATATGTTTAGCTAGCTAGCGGGCTAACTTAGGCTTGCTGACATCTGAAAAATGCACCGAAAAAGTGCACCAACTCTTTATCAAAGTAAAAAATAGTATTAAATGGCATCATCCACATATGGCCTTAAATTATCATTAGAAATGTTAGTTGCTCGGCAGATGAAGGGACACTATCAGGATTTTGGTGAAGAATGTCGTTCAGGCAGATGACCCAGTTTCATCTCTGTAAAGCAGGCGAAGCTCATCTCATCACAGTGTGGGTTGCAGACATGCATGCTAACGGTCTTGGTACTGGGATGGTACTAGGACCTAACTGATCATGTGTTACCACTGGATGGTAATACATGCAATCCTTTATTGCTTTTACATTCATGATAAGCACATGCTTGACCCATTGCTCTCAACCCAAAAAAGCTAAATTCAAAAATACTAAACAATTTGAAAAATTAAACTTAAAGGACCAAATTTGAAAGACTAAATAGTAAATATAACTAAGTTAACTGACTAACTTTAGGTAACGTAACCTAGTTAAGACTAAAGGGTTAAAGACCACAATATCTACAAACACTATCAACAACTCAGAACTAACAATAATAACCTAACTAGAGCCCTAACTGATAAGGTAAATGAGATGAGACGGTATGTATAAAAAAAAGATACAAAACGACGGTGAAGATCTCCCCAGCTCTAGGCTCTTTCTTGTATTTAGGTGCGCATCACGAGTAGGACGTCATCAGGGGGTGGTAACGTTGGTTGACTGATTTGTATACTGTGATGGGTCATTGTACCTTGGTATGATGACACGTCATCCACACCTATAGCAGAGTTGAACCAGAGGGGCACTGCTGAGGCGGAAATGACCACAAGTGTTATTTTTGTAGTTTAAAAAGAAGTGTTCAAATTTTAAGCATGGCTGGTATATTTTATTATCACAGGGCAATACATTTCTGCTGGTAATGAAAAAAGGTCTTAGGGTGTAGTTACTCTTTAAGTGAAGGATTGATTACCCAAACCAGGTATTGATTGATACCTACAATTAATACCCATGATGGCTTGGCATTGACGTAATAAAGAAAATAATTACTTATTGTGTGAATATTATTTGTATTTTTGTATTATTAGATTTTTTCTTGGAAAATAAGTGCTTACTACCAGATAAGTAGCTTTTTAAATCTGATTGTCTTGGGTGGCTAAAACTAACAACATATTTATGTTAAATAACAGTCAAATTACATCTGTGAAATAACACTCGAATTATATGTTTAGTTCATTTCTGAGTGAAAGTAAGAACACATAGAGAACACACATTATAATGCACAATTACTGTTTATTTGCTCAATTTAACATATTCTGAAAAAAAATAAAACAGAAAGTGACCTGTGTAAACTTTAACATGTATTTCTTTATTTATTTATATTTTGGAAGTTCTGAATTTCGTTTTTTACCCTAAAAAACAACAGTGTTTGTTGAAAGGATAACTAACACAAGTCATTTTCTTGGAAAACATAAGGTAAATAAAAACCAATAGAAACAAAAGTACAAGACTTCTATGATGTTGCACCTGCACATTTGGCAAAAGTGTTATTATGGCTCATAATAATAACACTAAACAAAAAATGTGTATACTATCAAGTTACATCTCAAAATTAAACAAACTAAATCTTAAAATTAAATTAACAAAGTCTGTCCTGTACATAAAGCTCTTACCCTCTTGTTGAAATGTGTGAGAGGGGATTTTCCAACTTGGCTCAATCACTCCCTGTAAACTGAGGAATCCAGCTCACAGTTGTACCAGCTACACCTAAGTTTCACTTGTAGCCTAGTTTGAATGTAAACTGCCACTACATTAAATTTACAAGCTACTAGAATTTAACCAGTTGCACCGAGTAACATAGTTTCAACTGAGCTGCAAGTTATAACTTGAAATTTACACATACCTTATAGTGGTTAAAATTTCTGCCATGAGGGGGTTACGTGATGCAAGCAGCATGAGTGAAGCATTTTGGATGGGCTCCCTACCTTGCTTGGACTTGAGATGAAACTTGGCATCATTAAAATTGACCGGGCACACCAAACTCTTGGACCGCCAAGGAATGACCATCCGCGACTGGTGCTGATTAAACTCCATAACTATGGAGGCAAGCGTAAAATTCTCTAAGCAGCGAAGGTAAAGGGACAGCTGTCTTACGAAGGCTGCAGTATCTCCATCATACAAGATCTCACAGTCAAAGTGAAAGAGGCTCGACGTGCATTTAACGAAGTCTGTGGCCAGCTCATCCAGAAGGAAATCAGGTTCATAATGCCCTTCCCTGCAACACTGTGCTCCAGCTAAAATGGAGATAAGTAGTCATTCATCAACGCAGGGAAAGCTAAAACCTTTCTGGAAGGATTGAGGTGTCTGAGATGACTGAATTATCAGTTTTACCAGTGCTCTTTAGCGGCTGTGATTTAGGGCCACTTTAACACTCTGTAAGAATGCTGGACACTGAACTCAGGTATGCCATTTAGGAATGCTGCACATTCTGGTTTACGTTTTGAAGAAAATTGGTAATGATAACCGTTTCCTTTGCTGCTGGTGTAGCCTTAAGGGCAATGTTACAGAACTGGTTACTTGTTAGTATGTTCGGTGGGTCAGGAGGATTTGAGTAGGTATTTTTCTCTATTATTGATACTACTTCTGTTTCAATGGTGGGTGTTACCACTCTTTTCATGTACTCCATTTTACCAATTCCTTTTTAAGCAAAGGAATAAGGGATGGGGAGCTTGGGGTACATGTGTTCTTTCTGGGGGTTGTTTATGTTTGTTCACTATACTGGCCATCCTCAATGTTTTGTTTTTCCATATGTGACAGGAACTGTCAAATACTACACACAAACCATTTACACTACTTTATAATTGATTATGAGTGATTGAGATAGTCAGCCTTAACGTTAAGGGCATTAATCATCCTATTAAATGGCAAAAAATTTGATCCTTCTTAAAAAAGGTAAACTGTCAAATTGCACTCCTTCAGGAAACCCACTTAAATGATATAGAACATGCTAAGCTACAAAGAAGTTGGCCAGGTTCTTTTTTCTTCCTGTAGCACAAGCAGCAGAGGAGTTGCCTTTCTTTTGCACAGAAACCTTCCCTTCACTTTAGATAAAGTACATAAAGGTGATGAAGGGCATTACATAGTGATTTCTGGCTTATATGAGGAACATAGTAATCAAGTGTGTCTATGCTCCTACAATATTTGAATCCTCTTTCTTTCCTAAATGTCTGGCAGATGTTTCTACAGTTCCATGTCCTCTCACTTTACTTGGTGGAGACTTCAATTATGTATTAAATTCAAATGTTGACCAACTTCCCCCTAAACGTGGTACAGACTTAGAATATATATACATTAAAGGCAAAGGGAAGAGATTACTCTTTTTTCTCACAGTGTCATAATGCATCCTCAAGTATTGATCTTTTCTTGTCATCTAGAAACCTTTAGATAGAAGTAAACAATGTTGCTTAGGTATCAGGACATTATCAGACCACTCAACCATTAGTGTACCTGTATCTGTTCACTCTACAGAGACCCCTCCAGTAGACACTGGTGATTCAATTCATCATTACTGTGCAATTCTCAATTTGTCCAGTATCTCACTGAACAGTGGAGAATTTTTATTTCTCCAGATAAGGCCCCTGAAATTAGTTCATCTGTATTATGGGAGTCAGCAAAAGCTTATTTAGGGGGTGAAATCATATCGTACACATCTGCAGAAAAAAGAGACCTTTAAAAAGCAACTTAAACATGAAGAGAGAATCCTAGAACTAGAAGGGGAATTATTATTTATTATTATTATTATTATTATTATTATCTTCTTCTTTAGTCTTTAGTTCAGGAATTAACCGCTACCTCCTCAGTGTTAGACCAGCTTTTAACAAGAAAAGCTGAATGTTCTCATTTTTTTGGCAAACATAGACTGTTTGAATCCAGAAATAAACCAGGACGTCTTCTTGCTCATCTGCCTAGGGGGAGAATGGAGGTTAATGCAATATCATCTCTTAAAGATTAAAAGGATGTGCACCATTATACAAATTAAACATATAAATAAAATAATTAAGGAATTCTACCAGGATTTATATTCATCGGAATGTCATTCAACAGAAGAGAGAAGGCACTTCTTGGACAAGGTAAACCTTCCCTCCCTCATGCCTGAGGAACATTCAAACCTTTGTATACCCATTTCTGAAGGGGAAGTTCTCGAGACTATAGCTACTCTTAAGGGAGGTAAAGCTCCAGGTCCTGATGGATATGGTCCAGAATTTTACCAAAAAAAATGGGTTCGCATATCGTTGGCCTACTCACAGAGATGTTTACTGAATCATTTGAAAGACATTATCTCTCACCTTCTGCAAATATTGCAAATATATCATTAAAAAAAAGGCAAGCCGCCGATCTGTGCAGCTTGTATATACCTATCAGCCTTATCAACGATAACACTAAATTGTTCTCAAAGCTTCTCGCTGCAAGACTTGAGGGTGTCCTACCTAACCTGATAAACCCTGATCAAACTGGTTTTATACAAAAACGTTTTATATATAAACTATATTCCAGTTTATATATAAGGATTCAGTTTACTAATCTGAAGCAAGTTAAAGCAATTACTGTGTCTTTAGATGCAGAGAAGGCTTTCAGTAAGTTAGAGTGGGGATATTTGTTTGAGGCTTTGTAGAGGTTTGGTTTACGGGGTGCCTTTCTGAAAAGAATTTGGATTATTTTTCATTCACATTCAGCCTGTGTTATAACCAGTGGTTTGCGATCTGATCCCTTTCCTCTTGCTAGGGGTACAAGACCAGGCTGTCCCCTTAGCCCCTTGTTATTCTCTTGGCTCTCGAACTGCTGGCAGAGTTTATCAGACAGCATGAAAATGTTGAAAATGGGTATTTTGGTTGGGAAGGCCATGCATGAAATAACACTGTATGCAGATGATATCTTATTATTCTTGTCGTCCACTGAAATATCAGTGCCTAATGTGCAGTCAATAATAGGTGAATTCAACTTATTTACAGGCTAAAAAATAAATTTTAGTAAAGCTAAAGCGATGCCATTAGGCAACTTTGACATGGGATCATTAACAAATTTTCCCTTTAATGGTCTAAAGGAGGGGTTTATCTGTTTAGGGGTGAAAATCTCAACAAATTTTAACCAATTTTGGAAACTGAATTTTGCACCTTTTATAGACAATGTGAAAAGAGACCTAGGAAAACCTCTTCCTCTCATTTTTAGGTAGAATAAGTTTAATTAAGATGAATATTCTCCCCCGGCTATTATACCCTCTTCAGATGCTACTTTTGTGGATGCCTAGACAAACAGCTGCAGACATAACTGGGCCTGCCATGCTTAATTTGGGAGTGGATATCACAATTATTCTGTTCTACGGATTTCTGTGGAAACCTGGGTCTGCTCTCTGTTTTTGCTGTGGAGTCTTATTATGTGTGACAACCAATATATTAATCCAATTATTAGAGAAAACCCTGTACTTTACAATTTTATCAAAGTGTGGCATCAGATTACAAGATATCTTAAGAGAAATGTGGCTATATTTTTGCTAACTCCTGCAATGTAGCTCATTTGATAATGAAAATTTTTTTTTGATCAAATTTTATTCATTTATATTTTCTCATGGTTCACAACGTCAAAGCTTGGATAGTGTAATTTGTAAATGGGAGAGGGACTGGGATAACGTGTATATATGTGTATATATACATACATACATACATACATACATACATACATACATACATACATCATCTAAACCACTTATCCTTCTGGGTTGCGGTGGGGTGCTGGAGCCTATCCCAGCTGTCATAGGGCGGAAGGCAGGATACACCCTGGACAGGTCGCCAGTCCATCGCAGGGCAGACAGACAGACATACACATTCACACACACTCACACCTAGGGGCAATTTAGCGTGTCCAGCTAGCTTAACTGCATGTTTTTGGACTGTGGGAGGAAACTGGAATACCCGGAGGAAACCCACGCAGACTCCGCACAGAAATGACCCTGGTTGCCCGGTCAGGATTCGAATCCAGGCCATTCTCGCTGTGAGGCAACAGCGCTACCTACTGCGCCACCATGCGTGCGTGCGTGTATATATCATGATTGGCAAGAGGCCATAGAGTCTGTGAGATCTGCAACCGATTAAACGTCCCACTATTTTCAGCCCCAGGTAACTTAACTCCACCCCTGGCTTAACTTTGAAAAATGCTCAAAAATGGGAGGGGCACGCTGGGAGGGGCACTGCAGTGATCTACGGGTTTGGAGGTGAGGTTTCGAGGAAAACCGGTTAGGCTGGACTGCTGTGTTTTATAACTAATGTTAGCTACCAGAAAAGATGGAGAGTGGCAGAATCAAACTTATGAAGCAACTTACAAAGTTGACGATTTTTTTCTACTACCATGCCTATCCTTGACGAGGAAAGGTGTTTCTGATCAGGCAGTGCGTCTTGAGCCTTAACAGTATGAACCACTGACTCAAGCCGCTGAAGAGTTAATGTAGTGCCAGAAAATGATTAACAGTGAGTGAGAGAGGCTTACGAACGGTAGAACATTCCCTTAAACCGTGACCGCTAGCTTCTAATTATCTGTTTAGCTGGTCCTCATTCAATAAAACCCACGTCCTGATTTCTTAGATGCACTGAATTCCAAATGAATAAAGTGGATTTCTTTGAACAGTGTCTATTTAGTTTGACATCAAGGTCACAGACTGCATCGCCGGTCAGCAAGGGTTTGCTGCAGTGACCCTAAATCCTTACATTCTGCTGTTCATGGCACTTACTGGTGTTACATCCGATTCAGTTCCCCCTCAATTCACGTTCCCCTTCATAAATCGAATCCTCGGGTGCGCGCACTCACTGAATAGAAATCACCACCAAGCAACACTGGAACTATGGAAAGCGAAAAATAGTTCAAGAAAGGCTGTACGAACGAAAGGTTGACACATTCGGTAACAGTGGCCATTTAACAGTAACCTTTCCTGAACCGTTTCGCTTTCCATAGTTCCAGTGTTGCTTGCTGTTGATTTCTGTTCAGTGAGTGCATGCGCGCCCAAGGGTTTGAGTTGTGAAGGGAAACGTGAATCAGATGCAACACCTGCAGCTTTATGGATGCTTCCAAGAATCCTGACTTAACTCGGTCCAGCATCTGTATTACAAACTAAGCTTAGATTAATTGAGTTATTTACAGTTGGTACAGACATCTAGCATATTGCATCCTTGTGAGGTGGTGCTGTGGGTATTTAGCTCATTTCAAGATTTTGGAAATGTGTAAGTCAGGTAATTGGCAGATAATTAAAAAGAGATTCAGGCTTGTTTTTATTAGGCCTCCCCTCCAAAACAGTTTCACTAACCCCTCTATGTCATAAACTGCTTGATAAATTGTTACTCCTAGCTAGGAAATATATTCTTAATAATTGTCTAAGAGAGATGTCACCTTCTGTTACTTAGTGGTATAGAGAAATATTTAGGATACTTCCTCATGAACAATTAGCTGCAGTACTCAGGGGCAACAACCTATTATTGTTTATGAAAATTTAGAGACCATTCATAGAGTATCTGCCTCTTAAACTCATATATACTATCTTAAAAGGTCAGTACTCTTTAGACTGGAAATCTTCTCTAAGACCAGATGGCAGGTAATGTACATAGGAGCTTAGTGAAGTGAAGTGCAATAAATGGTATTAGCAAAGTCCTGTTTTAGTAAATTGTATAGAATGTGGAATTTTGTTTTTCTCTATCTCTTAGAAGTGTTCCTTCTTCTGGCGGGATGGGGGGTTATGTGTTTTTTTTTGTTTTGTTTTTTTTTGTTTTTTTTTGTTTTTTTTCATTCTTATGATACCACATACTCACTGCTCATGAATACTTGTCTTGTAATTGCTAAAAACCAATAAAAATTTGTTAAAAAATTTCTGCCATAAGAAAAATCTGTTACAATGGCCAGTGAATTCGATGAATGGAAAAGCTCACAAGAAAATGAAGTACATCTCTGTTTGCATTAGCGAACAGTTCTCTGGCAACAGTTTATACCCTTTGATCAATTAATTTTTATCTTTGATTTTGATTTATGTTTGGTCTTACATCAGAGATAGAAAACATCACAGACCTGCTAGCCACAAAACAGAGCCCACAAGTGCGTCTGGCTCTGAAATATTTTGCTACAGGGTCATTCTAAAACCTGGTAGGTGACTCTATTCAAATACACAAGTCAACTGCATGCAGAGCAAAGAAAGTAGTTGCCCTGTCATTATGCAGGCACATCAACACTTACGTGAGTTCCCAGCATAGCCTGAGCAACAAAATAACATCCATCAGATGTTTTGTCACAATACCGGCTTTCCTCACATGCTGGGAAGCGTGGGTGGCACACATTTTAGAATCATAACCCCCAAGTATCATGAGAACGAACATGTCAACTGAAAACATTACCACTCCATCAATGCTCAGAATGTGTGTGACACTGTCTATATTATTACAAATTGTGTGATCAAAGAACCCAGACATGACAGCTACATTCTTAGGCAGTCTAGACTTTGGAACGACTCAGAGGCAGGAAGACACCCTGGGAAGTTGCTTGGAGATTCATGCTGTCCCCTCAGAACCTGGTTTATGACACCATACCTGAAGCCAGTCAACAACAGTCACATAACTAGGATCAGAATTTTAGTGAGGTGCATTTTGCAGATTTATGTTACCTACATCAGATTGTGATTTAAGTAACTGCCAAATGTGAGTATTACAGCAACCATAAGTTTTTCCTTTCCTTTCCCTTTATTCAATCATTGCCTCTTTTTTACCCATCCATAACTGTTATGCACCTTTTTCTTTCATTTGTTTCTTTCTTCATCCCTCCGTTCTTCCATAAACTGCTATTAATGTTCAAAGTCACAGTCAAAGTTTATTTATATAGCGCTTTTTACAACAGGTGTTGTCACAAAGCAGCTTTACAGAAAAATCCGGGTCCGAGCCCCCATGAGCAAGCCAATGGCAACAGTGGCAAGGAAAAATTCCCTAAGAGCAAAAAACCTTGAGAGGAACCAAAACTCAAAAGGGGAACCCATCTTCCTCTGGTGGACACCGGATAGCAAACAGCATTAGTATAAAATATTTTAATACAAAACGGGGAAAACAGGCGGAGCAATGGTTAGTTTATAGAGATTATGGAGATTAGTTTTAGTTTATACAGCAGCAGCAGCAGCATCAGGAGGGTCAGTTCATGAGGGCGAGGTTTGCACAGCGTTGTACATCATGAAGTTCAATGGTGGTCAAACCGGTCCCGAAGGCTGGCGAGCAGTGGGCACCCAATCAAGGCAGAAGAAACAGCATCAGACCACACAGGATGGGCAGCTGTTCAACTCGGCAAAGAAAAGGAAAACACACAGAGTTAGTTCTGTAAAGAGTGACTGATCACAGATTACAGTATTAACAGAGTGCAGCACAGACTCCGGCAGGTCTAGTTATTGCAGCCTAACTAGTGAACGCGTGAGAGCAGCGGGACGACAGCACCAACACTCCCAGTTTACCATAATACTCTATGCCCATGAACCCCCAGATCTTTTATCTAACAGGGAAAACTAATTACCAAAGGCTTGACTAAACAAGTAAGTTTTTAGCCTAGACTTAAAGACTGAGGCTGTGTCTGAGTCCCGGACACTGACGGAAGATTATTCCAAAGTTGGGGGCTTTGTATGAGAAGGCTCTCCCTGCTAATGTAGCTTTATTAATTCCAGGAACTAATAGTAAGCCAGCACCTTGTGATCTAAGTAGGCGCGATGGTTCATAGTATGAGAGAAATCCTTTCAGGTACTGAGGGGCGAGTCCGTTTAGAGCTTTATATGTCAGTAAAAGAATTTTGTAATTGATGCAAAATTTAACTGGCAACCAGTGTAGGTTTGATAAAACTGGGCTGATATGGTCAAACTTTCTGGTTCTTGTGAGGACTCTGGCTGCAGCGTTCTGGACTAACTGAAGCTTGTTAAGGCTTTTTGCTTGCATTTCTTAATTTAGCAATATTGCGGAGATGCAGGGAGGCTATTCTAGTAATATTCGTTTTATGTGCGTCAAAGGACAGATAGGGATCTATCGTGACACCAAGATTTTTTACAAATGAACCTGACGTAACTGAGAAACTATTAAGTTTAAGTGTTAAATTAGACAGTTTGTTTCTAGCAGCTTTTGGACCAAGAAACAGAACCTCTGTTTTATCTGAGTTAAGTAGGAGAAAGTTACTCGATATCCAGTCTTTTATGTCTTTTATACAGTCCTCAATCTTGCCGAGTTGAATTTTATCATCTGGTTTGCTTGATATATATAACTGTGTGTCATCGGCATAGCAGTGGAAATTGATGTCGTGTTTATTGATAATGGTGCCCAGTGGTAGCATATATAATGTGAATAATATGGGCCCTAAAACAGAGCCTTGTGGAACACCATGCTTTACTTTTGCAAGGACAGATGATTCACCATTTACATTAACAAACTGATAGCGATCAGTGAGGTAAGATCTGAAAATCAAATGCTGCACTAAGATCAAGGAGGACTAGCAAAGACACATTTCCTTGGTCAATGAATAATAAAAGATTGTTTACAATTTTCACTAGTGCTGTCTCTGTACTATGATGTGGCCTAAAACCAGACTGAAATTTTTCATGTATATGGTTCCTATGCAAATGTTTTGCCACAACTTTTTCCAAGATCTTTGATATAAAGGGGAGATTTGAGATCTCCCCTTTCTATAATCTGATAGTTCGCAAGGATCAAGGTTAACTTTCTTAATCAGAGGTCTAATTACTGCTAATTTAAGAGTTTTTGACAGAAAATTACTGACAGAATAGGCTTGGTTATTTCTGGCAAAATTTCTTTGAGTAAACCTGTAGGAATCGGATCTAACATACAAGTAGGAGATTTTGCGGAGGAAACAGTTTTAACTAGTTTATTTTGTTGAAGTAAAGTAAACGATTCCAGCCTCTCTGCAGTAGTTACAATGTTCTCAAGATCTAGACTGGCATTATAAGGCAGCAAGTTTGTAGAGTTTAACTGTGCATTCTGAATTTTCTGCCCGATTTTTTTAAATTTTATCACTAAAGAAATTCATATATATCATTGCTGCTATAGGCTAATGGCATCTGGGGTTCGGTAACTGTTTGGTTCTCAGTTATTTTAGAAATTGTGCTAAATAATAATCTAAGATTATTCTTATTGTTTTCTATGAGAGAGGAGAGATATGTTGAGCGTGTTGCAGTAAGTGCTCTTCCAGTCTATAAGGCTCTCCCTCCAGGCGGACTCGAATACTTCTAGTTTAGTCAGGCGCCATTTTCGCTCTAGTTGTCTGACAGTCTGTTTTAAAGCTCGAGTATGATCATTATACCATGGGGCCGCTTTTTCTGCCTTATTATTTTACTTTTTAATGGAGCCACATTATCTGGAGTAGATCGAAAAAAGTATCCTCTAAGCACTTGGTCATAATATCTAATTTGGTAGGATTAGATGGACAGCTGATAGAAGCTGATAATTGTGGAAGGTTTCTGATAAAACTACCAGCTGTGGAGGAACTTATAGTGCGCTTAACATGATAGCATGATGATGAACATACATTACCACTAAAGTGAATTTCATATGGATTTATCTAAGACTGCTGTGCTCTGAGGGAGAATGGGCCCCTTTATATTTTGAGTGAAACCTACAGAGTCTAAGATATATATAAATGCCTTAGTTAGTGCATCTTCAGGTTTGTCAAAGTGGATATTAAAATCTCTGACAATTATTATTTTATTTGAAAATGTTATTAAACTTGATAGAAAGTCTGAGAATTCCTTTAAAAACTGAGAATACGGCCCTGGCGGCCTATAGATTGTAATTAGTGGTGAGGAATTCTTATTTGTTCCTCGATCACTTATATAAGAAAGAACTTCAAAAGAAGAGAATTTGTATCCTACTTTCTGGCTCACGCCTAAAGCTTTAGTATGGATGGTTGTTATACCTCCACCCCGGCTGCTTAAACGGGGGCTATGTGCATAACTGTAGCGTGTGGGGGTGGCTTCATTTAGACTAAAGTATTCATCGGGTCTAATCCACGTTTCTGTGAGGCACAGAGCATCAAAATCATGATCGGTAATAATTTCATTTACAACGACTGCTTTAGATGTAAGAGATCTTATGTTAAGCAATCCTAGTTTTAGACCAAAGGTGTTGTCACTGCAAACTGGTATAATTGGTCTGATATTAATCAAGTTACTAGAGCAAACTTTTTGAGGATTTTTGATGCTTTGTTTTATTCGGGGAACAAATAAACTTATTTGGCTTCGATTGCCCTGTTTAAGTTTAGTTGATCATTTAACTATTTATTTACACAGATCAGGCATAACATTATCCTTGTTGCTACGCTCATTGTCCATTTTATCAGCTCCACTTACTATATAGGTGCACTTTGTAGTTCTACAATTACAGACTGTGGTCCATCTGTTTCTCTGCATACTTTGTTTGCCCCCTTTTACCCTGTTCTTCAGGGGTCAGGACCCCCGTGGACCCTCACAGAGCAGGTACTATTTGGGTGGTGGATCATTCTCAGCACTGCAGTAACACGGACGTGTTGGTGTTGTGTTAGTGTGTGTTGCGCTGGTCTGAGTGGATCAGACACAGCAGTGCTGCTGGAGTTTTTAAACACCTCAGTGTCATTGCTGGACTGAGAATAGCCCACCAACCAAAAATATCCAGCTAACAGCATCCTGTGGGCAGCGTCCTGTGACCACTGATGAAAGACTAGAGGATGACCAACACAAACTGTGCAGCTGCAGAGGAGCTAACGTCTCTGACTTTACATCTACAAGGTGGACTGACAAGGTAGGAGTGTTTAATAGAGTGCTGTGTCTGATCCACTCATACCAGCACAACACACACTAACCCACCACCAACACGTCAGTGTTACTGCAGTGCTGAGAATGATCCATCACCCAATTAGTACCTGCTCTGTGAGGGTCCATGGGGGTCCTGACCAGTGTAGAACAGGGTGAAAGGGGGCTAACAAAGTATGCAGAGAAACAGATGGACTACAGTCTGTAATTGTAGAACTACAAAGTGTACCTATATAGTAAGTGGAGCTGATAAAATGGACAATGAGCGTAGAAACAAGGACATAAAGATCATAATGTTATACCTGATCGGTGTATATGTTTATTTTCATCTGAAAACACATTAAACCTACATTAAATCAAGCGATAGTTTCAAATTGATTTTGTTTCATTTAACTCTCTCTCTCTATCTTTGCTTGTCTCTTTTGCATCTCTGTACTCACTGATTACTGAAAAAGCACACATTAAACATACATTATAAAACCCCAGCTAAAGGGAAAGGTGGCTACTCATACAGTAGATGAGACAAAATACAGCCTAATGAACCTGCTGATTTCTTAATAATGTTAGCTACATGATGCTACCATCAATATGCTGGTTAACAGTGAATGTTCTCATGCTGGTTGTAGTATGTTATGAGTACGTAACACAATATAACTTTAATTTCACATCTAATCACTAATATAGGTTAGCCTACTGTGGAGCCTGTAGCCTAAACTGAGCAGTTACTGGAGCTAGACTAAAGCATGTTGGTTTAGCCAGCAACATATCGAGCAGTCCAAACAAAAAAATTAAATACAGGGGTTGCATTTTACAATCTTAATGTGTTAATTGTGCTCATAAACTCTCAGTTAGCTACATTTTTGCCATATCAATGTTATTTGTTAGCCTACAGCATGTGTGCTGCGCACCTGAACATCTCAAGAAGTCAAAGTTACTCTGGTTCTCTGATTGAGTGGCCTGTGATACTGTGGCTGCACCCCTGATTGGAGTACTGCGTTAACATAACGCCGCTGTTTCTACATTTAATCTCATGACTGGAGCAAAGTGAAAAATGTTTTTTTCTGAAACTACCGAGGTCCCGACCTTGGTGTCCTCATAGCTAGTTATGGCCATGACAACAGTAAGGAGTTAATATGTGCAGTGCTGCACATATTAAAAATCTTGTCCTCAAGACATGTTAGGCCTGTTTGCAGAAAGGTGATAAATGGAAACTGAATTAGAAATGTATTGTGCTTTTATGTAGAACTGGACATTTCCTTAAGGTAATACAGTTATAAGAAAGTAATCATTTTATATAGTTCTGCAACAAGCTTGACATTGTGAACAGGTTTAAAGCAAAGCATTCCTAAGTTAATATAGGTAAAATAATATGTATATTAAATAATTCAATAATAATAATACAAAGTTATATAAAGTTTTAATATGAAGTTAATACAAAAAAGAACAAGAGAAAGACACCTAAGGTTAATATTATGACAATAGTAAATAGTACTCTCATTTGTAGCGCTCTCGTGCAGTCTAGTGGAGTCATATCTACCTCTGTCAAAAGTAATATTTCCTATTGGAAAAAAATTTAAATGTAGTGAAACAGGAAAGAAAAACAGAATTCCAGTGAAAAAATAGGTGAAAATCAAAAAGTTTCAGACATAAATAGCAGGACAAGGCCACTTATCTCACCTATTTTCCTACTCACCATAAATAACTAGTTTAATCTCAGGTTAGGTTTTCCTGTGGACAGTGATCTACTTTGATAGAATTGTGATAATTAGACACAGAACACAGAAGTAATAGCTTAAAAAAAGGTAATGTATTGTTACAAGGATATATAGGTACCAATAGTAGATTAATTGGTATGCAGAGAAAACTTAGAGATATGTGATTCATCTGATAAACATACTGTAATTAGCTGAGACTCGGTGATAGTTATTTTATGGTTTTGAGCAGTACACAGAACACAGTATTAACGCTAGCATAACAACTGACTTAAGTTTAGATAAAAATCGGGGGACAGAGTAACACAGCCGAAGCTGAACCATATAGACACAGAAGAGAGAGTGTGAACCTTATAGCCTTGAAGTTTCGAGAGAGAGAGACGGATAGATAAATAGATAGATTGATCCATGCTGTGCAGAGAAGTGTCCATGGGTCAAAGGGGAGAGGCAGCTGAAGAGGTGAACTAAGTGAAACGTTACACAGGATAAATGCTGAGTACACTATTTAATTGCTATGAATACATCTGTAGATATGATGTTGGAAACTTTGTTGTGCTTGACACAGTTCTACTTTTAAAGAAAAGAGAATCACATGAAGAAAGAAGTGTGTATCTCAAAAATAAGAGATATGCACAGTTGAAAGCATGTTTCAAAGAAACATGGATTTTGTAACATGATAGTATTTCGAGGAGGAAAATGGAAAAACAGTTAAAAAAAAAGATTAAAGATTAACTCACTAATCTTGGTTGATGAAATTGGGTTATAATTCAAGAATCATGAAATAACTATAAAATGCTGGGGAATCTTATTAATTCACCTCTGACTAGTATTAATTATTTCACTTCTGACAATCCGGGATGGGAAACCATCTGTTGAGTTACTCATTGATATTTTAACAGTTATTCTTGCAGTAAAATGAATTTACTATGACTGTTTGCCTGAATAAAGGGTGTTGTGAGGGTTCATTAAGTTGAACTGGTTATCTGGTGAAATCTGTTCCATGATCCAGGTGTCCTTCCTTGAGTAGAGATGAAATATGTGTGTGGGTGGGAAGAGGGAAAGAATTTTCAAAGGTCATAACTCAGTCTGCCCTTTGATCTTATTTAATAGTGTTTGCAAAGAGACTTGTGGGGTTCCATTAGCCTTCCAACTCAGGGTGATTGGTGGTGCTATCTTGGCTTTTCTTATCTGTTTTTAGGCCAGGGGTCTTCCTCTGTAAGGAGAGAGGTGTGTGTGTGTGTGTGTGTCTGCAGAGGAGGGGGTTGGAGAGAATGACCCTGCCTCTGTCCCTGTCCCGCCTGGATGTTTTGTGGTTGTTTGTTTTTTTGTGTCTCAAGTGACAACACTTTCAACTTTGTCCAAAAAGTTCTGATCAGTTTAAGAATGAAAAAATGCCCAGGTTCACTACACATGTACATGTTAAACAAATGAAGCACAGTACGTGAAAAAGCAGTTCAAGTCAAGTGAAAGTGCATATTATACATTGGATATTTTAGGTTTCAAACTTTTATTCTAAAACATCTAAAATATAGCACATTTCTTGTTGAAAAGACCTATAAAACAAGCAGTACATTAAGCAATTTAAGCTGCATTAATTGTTCAAAAAATATTAAGGGATGAAAACCATGCAAAAATAATAGGAATAACAATATTGTATTCACCTAAAAATAGTGTATGGTGATGGAATATTCATTTGGTCAATCACAGGCATAACAATGCAACCAGACAGGGCTACAGTTGTAGCTGGCCCTGCGTTGTGCTACGTAACATGATAATGGCTTGGAAAGTACTCGTAGAATATGATGATGAGCAAGATAAAAAAATTCTTTGGGCAATGCAGCCAACCTACTTGCTGAGGCTGCCACTGTCTGTGCATACCTTGTTGCATTTTATTTTGGGTAAATAGAACAATGAAAAGTCTGATAGTGAAAATGTCCGCATTTATTTTAACAGTAGGAGATGAAAAGGAGATGAAAAAAAAATATGGGGTAAAAAAAACCTAACTGCACTAAATACGAACGATCTGAATTATAGAACTATTAGAACCATTTTGAATTTGTTGCCAGCAACAAGTTTCATAGAAGTTGGGACAGGGACATGTTTACCACTGTGTTGCATCACATCTTCTTTTAACAACACTCTGTAAGTGTTTGGGAACTGACGAGACCCATTTCTGCAGTTTTGAAAGTGAAACGTTTTTCCATTCTTCCTTGATATAGAATTTCACCTGCTTAACAGTTCAGGGTCTACTTTGTTGTATTTTTTATAATCAGAATCACTTTATTCCACTAAGTATGTTATACATAGAAGGAATTTGTCTTGGTGAGTGCACACATGTATGACATGTAACATATTCAACAGACCAGACCAGCAAACAGACTGTTAACAAGTATTTAGCTAAGGAAAAATTAAAATAAAAATACAATAAATAGATTAAAGAATAATGAATACTAAAGAGCCATGAAGGAGCTAAAGAGAAGTGTGAATATCTGTACATATGCCGTGCAGATAAAAATACCTATACATATGAAGGTCTGATGAAATATACTATTATATACAGAATTTTACTGAATAAAATTTAACATCTGTACAGTTCTGCAAATTATTAATAAAGCATTATGTTACAGAGGAGTTACTGTAATACAGTAAGGAGGTTTGATTGTTTAGTTTAAGTTTAAAGTGCAAGGTGTCCACTGTGGTTAATGAGCACTACAGCTCTGGGGAAAAAGCTGTTAGCAAGTCTGGTTGTGTTGGTTTTGATAGCCCTGAATCTTCTACCAGAGGGAAGCGGCTGGAAGAGGTGATGTCAAGGATGAGAGGAGTCAGCAGTAATTTTGCCGGCACACTTCGTCACCCTGCTACACTAGATGTAGTGTTAGCTGACTACATCCAATGATCCCCTCTGCTGTCCTCATTATGCACTGGAGTTTGGCTCATTCTTGTGAGGTGGAGGAATCAAACCAAATGGTTATGCAAGATGTCAAGATGGGCTTGGTGATCCTTGTGTAGAACTGGATCTTGTGCTCTCTTGGCTATGGAGAGCGTATTCCTCTCCTTCTTCAGGTTCCTGGATATGGGGGTGCCCAGGAATTTGAGTGACTCGACAGTGGAAACCACTCTCTTTTACGTGCTGAGCAGCAGGTGATTGCTGCTGCACCAGAGAACCAGCTACTCGGCCACATTGCTGTAGGCAGACTTATTCCCGCTGGCAGTGAGGCCCACCACAGTGGTGTCATCTGCAGACATCAGGATCTTCACAGCTGCTTCCTTGGAGACACAGTCATTGCTATAGAGACTAAAGAGAAGGGGTGAGAACACACAGTCTTGTGGTACACCAGTACTGAAGGTCCGGGGGTCTGATATATGCTTTTCTAGCTGCACCTGCTGTCTCCTGTTTGTTGAGAAATCCATGATCCACTGCTAGATGGAATCTTGCTCAGACAGCTGGGACAGTTTGACCTGCAGCAGCTCTGGCACTATGGTGTTGAAAGCCTTAGGTGAAATCCACAAACAGAACTCTTCTGTAGGTTCCAAAACTGTTGTTATGCTGTAGCATAAAGTGCAGGGCCATGATTTTCAGCTGACCTCAGACATCTTTGGAGTGAAAAGCAGGCAGCATTCAGGAGTGGGTACAGAATTCTCTACAAAGAGGCCAAATACAAGCTGGAGAAAGGGATTAAAGTGGCAAAGAAGAAATATTCAGAAAAGCTAAAAAGTCTTGGTTGAAGAGCTGAAGAGTTCTGTTTGTGGATTTTACCTCGGCTTTCAACACCATAGTGCCAGAGCTGCTGCAGATAAAACTGTCCCAGCTGTCTGAGCAAGATTCCATCTACCACCCATGCTATAGTTGAATGCAGCTGTCCTCACAGAAATTGTTGTATGTAATCACGGTGTCTGTATACTCATCTAGGCTCTCGCTTCTTCAAAAACAGTCCAGTTTGTGGATTCAAAGCAGTTCCGTAGATTTTCAGCATCTCCTCTTTTCCACTTCTTTACTGTTGTGACAGGCTTGTTGGTTTTGATTGTCTGCCTGTACATTGGGATGAGGTGGTCGAGACCATTTTTAACAGTGTTGTAACAGTGATCCAAAATGTTCTGTTCCCTGGTGGCACAAGTGACATGCTATCTGTACTTGAGCATTTCTTTTGTTAAATTTGCGCTGTTAAAGTCTCCCAGAATGATGAGTAAAGAGTCTGGATTGCCTCTTTCTGCTTTCATTATCTGATCAGCAGTTTCTGCGTGATGCTTGTGCGCGCATCCAGTGGAATGTAAACAGCGATCAGAATGAAAGAAAAAATCTGTGAGAGAGTAGAACGATTTGCAGTTAATGAAAAGTGACTCTAGGTGGGGCGTGCATGATTTTAACAGAACCTTGACATTTTTACACCAGCTTTCGTTGATATAGAAGCAGAGTCCTCTTCCCCTGTGGTCAGTTGCACCAGCTCTGCCTAAGTGTTTACTAAGTTCATGTTCATGCATTCCTAAATCCCAACAAGCTGCACCACACAAACTAGTTTAAACATTCAGCTTAGAAGTTACTAAATATTTACACCTTCCCCTCAGCAGGTGTAAGTTTAGGGGAAACCATCAGAAACCACATAGAATCTAATGCTAAAAATTCTAAACACCATACACTGTAATTTTACTTACAGCTTTAATCATCCGCCTGGGTGCAACTCTGAGCCGGTTGTGTCGGTTAGCCAGAAACTGTCTTTTAAAAAGCTGCATATTTGGTTGTCTAAGGGAAGTATTAAAGAATAAACAGACAGTATAGTTTTACTCAGTTGGCCCTGTACACATCATGCTCTTCTATGCTTAATATTTTTACCATGGAAGTCAGAGCCAACTACCGCTTTGTTTCCATGGCAGCGGGTTTACTGAACATGAACATATTATCGACATGTCAAAGTGGCCTACGCATTTGTTAGTTATTACTATTAAAGACACGACTTACGAATTTGTGGTACAACCACATTATGTAAAAGGATAGTTTAAAACTAACTAGTGTTAACCAAGGACATAGTAAAGACTTTACGTATAAACTTAAGTATAATCTTACGCAAACCTGGTGCAAGCCAGTTCTGGGCTGCGTTCGAAATGGCATACATCCGTACTATACAGTATGCAAAAGCAGTACACGAGAATAGTAAGTGTGTCCGAATATGTAGTATTCACCCAACAGTACACGAAAATTCCCCGGATGACGTACTACATCGGGAGAGATTTTGAAGTTTGTGACCACAGCACACAGTTCTATCCCATGATTCCACTGAAGCTGAAGAGCCATTCGAACTGGAGAAAGAGAAATGGCAGAAAGCGGGAAGCTGGCTGTTTTTCAAGTGTAAGTAAGCCACAACAAACATGTTTTATGTATAGCTCTAACCACAAAGAAGTTTGCAGTGAGCCATTAAACCATGGTTAGCAGTGTAGTCAAGCTGAGATGATTACACATCATGTTAGCAAGCTATCACAAGCTAATCATCGTAATGATAACCAGTAAATCTACCTCAACTTTTTGAATATGTAAAATCGAGGTATACTTACATGAGAGAAAATGCTTAACATTTGCCTTGTTGAGTACAAATGCTCATGACTCAAGGTGACTTACCCTTTACGTTTGGTAACCTAGCTAGTCTTGTTACTCTAGCGCCGGGGTTCCCAGTCCAGTCTTGGCAAACTGACACCACATAAATCGCTGTGCCTTATTTATGGAGCACACCTGATTCAACTCATTAACAATTTAATAAGCTCCTCGAGGGCTGGAACAGCTGTGCAGAGCAGATCTGATTCTGATGGGACTGCAAGGACTGGGTTTGGGACTCCCTGTGCCACACTAACAGTATTTGGCCTTCTGGTTAAAAGCTAACGTTACCTTTGATCTGGAAGAGTCTGATGAAGATACTAAAAACTCATCCGGTGGAGAGTGGCCAGTGAGGCCCTCTTCACTGGGAAACGTAACACTGCTGTCAGAGGATTTTAGTAAGTTACTCTTTGTTAAAATTTCCTTGGCAAAGTATGCCTTGCATCTAAAAGGTAGCATTAACCCACAAAAGCTAGTATTTAGTGACACGGTATGCATGCAAACTTTTCCTTATTCACAAACATTAACAGATTTCATTGATAATAATTTTCTTTTAAAAGCAGAGGTTTCACTGTACTTTGATAACAGCATTATGTGCATTGTCTTCTAGAGCTTTTGTGGTGGAACACAGCCTGCAGTTTTCTCCAGGATACATAAAAAGAAATGGGAGAACCTTAAACAGAAATACAAGGTAAGCTACTTTTGTTGTTCAGATGGTGAGCGAAATATCAGGCACTGTATAACGCTTAAGTTATTTTGCTTCTAGTGTGTTTTTGAATTTGTAGGAGCTTAAGTGCCCCCCTTATAGATGTGAATATAGAGGGTGGTAAGGCAACAGCAGCATCCTGAAAATGGTATGTGTCCAATGATGTTGGACGGGAGGGCCTGGCTCACAATCTCCATTCTAGTTCATCCCAAAGGTGTTTGATGGAGTTGAGGTCAGGGCTCAGTCAAGTTCTTCCACACCAAACTCACCCAACCATGTCTTTATGAACCTTGCTTTGTGCACTGGGCCACAGTCATACTGGAACAGAAAAGGCTGTTCCCCATACTGTTCTCACAAAGTTGGAAGCATACAATTGTCCAAAATGGCTTGGTATGCTGAAGCATTAAGATTTCTCTTCACTGTAACTAAGGGGCCCCATAGCAGTATCCCTCCTCCTCTAAACTTTACAGTTGGCACAATGTAGTCAGGCAGGTAATGTTCTCCTGGCATTCGCTAAACCCAAACCCATCCATCAGACTGCCAGATAGAGAAGCATGATCCCCCCCCCATAATACTTGGCATTGTGAATTTTGAGCTTAGTCTTGTGTGTAGCTGCTCAGCCATGGAAACCCATTTTGTAAAGCTCCTAACGCATAGTTCTTTTGCTGATGTTGCTTCCAGAGGCAATTTGCAACTCTTTAGTGAGTGATTCAACAGAGGACAGGCGCTGCTGCTGTTTACACTACACACACACATACTTTATACACTGATGTGCTAAAAGTCATGGGATAGCAGTATGGAAATTGATTATGAAGTGAACTCATTATTCCTGATTATGAACTCATTTGTTCTTATGGCATGGGTTGGGTCTGCTGTTTCGCCTCAACACGTCATTTACCGGTGATGGCTCTTTTTACTTCAATATTATCATTATTATTGCTGGTGTTGTGTTAAAAGTTGTGTTTAAGGTGTTTAATCTTCCAATCACTAAGCATATCTGTAATGAAGGCTGCAACTGAACTGCTGGTGTGTGACCCCCTGCATTTTTTCACCTGACGCATTCTGCACTCTGTAGTGCAAATGTTTCTGAGTATCACCCAGGGTACAGTGAGACTTCTAAAAGATACTGGGCTCACATCTGAGGTCCAAATATCAGTTGTGGAGCTCATGGCTTTACATTCTTCTAAACTGATGACACTTGGTTGTTCAGTTTGAGTATAACGTTAGCAGTCTCTGAAATGCATTTTCTGTATGGCAGATTCTGCCTGGACTGTAAGTGTTCCAACAGGCTGCGAAATCTGACACATTCCACTACAGATAGTCTTTGGTCATTGACTATAATGAAGTTCAGCAACTTCTCTGTAATCCCTTTACCTTTGGGTTGTCTGCTGGAAGTTTATTGCGTTTCTGAAAAGCATCAGCGAGTGTCGCTGCCAGGTGGTGTCTTCCTGTCTGTAAGCTAGAATGAACTCCTGGTACTCTTTCACGTGAAACTTCTGCAGGTGATTAAACTGGTTGTATTGTACATTGCAGCCGTACTGGGCATGCTGGCTCTACACACATTACAAGTTGCGGTCTTGCTTTTGGGCGTTTCCAGACTAAAATATCTCCAAATAAACGACATTTTGGTTAAACCAACAGCCAAAGCTATTTGCTCACTCAGTTAGAGACAAAGTTTCCACAGGTTCATGATACGATGTGTAATGGAATCTGGATCAGTGACACATCTCATTTTATGTTACATTACATTGAGTTCATGGTCCAGCGGAAGCTGTAGATTGGAATATGGATCGGCCCTGTCTGTCCAATATCTGATGAGTGAATTGTGTCAATATCGGTCCTGATACCGATATAGGATCAGATCGGTCCTATCTCTAATTAAAACAGAATTGAAAGTAGGCTTAATGAGTACATACTATATCTGAATATTTAACAAACTATCAAACAATTAAGAAATACAAGCTACAATGCAAAGTCTAATAAACATATTGTTTAATCTAACTGAACATTTATAACAAGCTAAATTTTTAATTATACAAGAATCAAGAACTACAATAATAGATAGAATAAAAGAATATAACACCTAGAAACCCTAAAATTTATCACTCATTCTAATTGAATATTAAACAAGCTAAAGTTAATCAAAGTAATTAAAGTTAATAGAAACAAGGATTATAATAACGTAAAATAAAAAACTGGTAAGTTCAAAGCTTCATGACTTCAGATAGTCATGCTCGTGAAGCGCAGACACACTGTTCTGTGGTGCAGACACAGCTGCAGCCAGATTGTCCCGCACATCCTGACCCTACCTTATCTCTATATTTGCAGGCTCTCTTGGATCATTGCCATCTTCCTCCAGAACCTCTGGCTCAATGATATCACTATGAGCAATGCAGAGATTGTGTAGCACCGCACAGCATGGCGAAGACAGGGCTCACCTCCAGGGCCTTGAAGAAGATGGAGCACCAGCATGTCTTCAGCATGCCAGATGCTCTTTCAATGGCATCCCTTCCCTGTGAGAGCTTTTCATGTTATAACGAGCCTTTACAGGGTTCTGCACAGGCTCTCAGTAAGGGGTCATGAGTGGGATCAGTGCACTGATACAGGGATAATCCTCTTCCCGAAGATGCACCTTTCTGCAGGTGGGTACAAGTCCTCTGTACATACAGGGCTGTTCTTTAATACCTATGTATCATGC
Source organism: Colossoma macropomum (assembly GCF_904425465.1). Lineage (NCBI taxonomy): Eukaryota > Metazoa > Chordata > Actinopteri > Characiformes > Serrasalmidae > Colossoma > Colossoma macropomum. The sequence continues at coordinate 27,179,777 of NW_023494791.1, read as the reverse complement.
ACAGACCCAAGATACCTAACAAAAATGTTGATGAAATTTTCTTGATAGTCGCAGATGGCTTGCAGCAGGAATGGAACAGCTTCCTGTTTAGGTAACACTGTGTGTTAGTGGATGGGGGTTTTATACAGATGTGGGACCAGTCAATAGCGCCAACTGCCACTCTGAATGCTGGGAATCCAGCCATATGAACAAATCCTGCTCCTACCACCTCCAATTCATCTCCAAAGGGGAAAGTGATGACCCTCCTGACTATCCCGCTGACAGCTCTACTCACTCTGTGTACAATATCATGCACAGATGACTTAGGAATGGCAAAGGCTCATGAGACCATACGATTGGATGCTGCATGTGCTAGCCAGTAGAGGAACACCAGCACCTCAATGTCCCAGATCCACACATGTTCAGTTTCTCGCCTTACTGCAGCAGCGAAGGAAGCAATGGTCTCCCAAGAAAGTCGGAGGTCAGCTTTTAAGTCTGCATCATCGAAATACAGATGCAGAATGGTTACAGCTATGTTCAGGAGACAGTATGATGTTAGCTTCCCACACTGTGAATTCACATACATAGTTTAATGCATAATACATTTAAAGGCCCATCTGCGTATAACTACAAAGCATAGCGGCCCACAGGAAAACTAAAATCAACTTTTTTAAATGCAACTTTATTTTTCTTTTCTTGAATGCTGACACTGAAAACCTGAGAATTAAGGCCTGAAAAAAGGATCAGATCAGCCATTCTCGTCAGTTGCAAAATTTGCAGTTATGTTAAAAAATATAAAACGTTACAAAAAAAGACACGATTGTAGTGATGTTAAAAAGGAGGCGGGGGGGATAGAAACTTAGAAGGTAGATGTGGACTGTGATCTGCAGTCCATCCTGTTATCACTCCCCACTGGCTTTCCCAAAAGAGTAATTGTTTGTTTAGTTTTAAAGAGTTTTTGTGATTCATTTTAAATAGTCAAACCAGACTCCTGTCACCGGGCTTTTGGATGAGCGTCGTCACAATCAACAATATTATCAACAATCAACAATCCATCTCTTTGCTATTACTTTATGGTTCATCTGTCGTTTTTAGCAGCAGCTTATGTTGAGAGTCTGTAAGGAGCCAGTCATTAAAACAGTCGTTATGCTGACTGTACGGTGCCAATGTGCCTTTAGAAGAGAAGGAAAGCCAGGAGAATTCCCTCCTTTCATCACAAAATGTGTTTCCACCAGCAGTGAACTGAACAGGGTTTGTTTGAAGCAGACTAAGACCTGTGGGTTTCTGCCGGACCGGTTCAGCAGTTTGTTGCAGACCCGAATACGGGTGGAGTGTTGACACGTCAAAACCGAGCTAACTAAAAACAAAAACAAACAAACAAAGTGCCCTGAGAAACCTCTCCATCTCTGACTAGCTGTCTGCTTTGCGTGCCTAGGGCTACGTTGTCTTAGTCTGATGACATTTAATTAGCTTATTAGTGTAATGTTTTTATTCGTATGTCTCTATTAATTATTATATTGGTTATAATTTAAAAACACCTAATTCTTAGATTTTTAACTATTAAGTTAATCTTTTTTCCACTTATGTTTTTATGACTTTCCAACTACAAACTTCTGCCTCCCCCTGAGTACAGGCCCGCGGACCCCTACAGCCCACTGGTAGTTCACAGCCAATAGGTTTAGAAACCCTAGTTTAATGTGTCATCCACCTATCTATTTATGTATGTATGTATGTATGTATGTATGTATGTATTAATTCATTTGATGTTTCCAAACTTGAAATGACTGAAATAAACTATGATGACAAAGCTTCTGTTGTTCATGTTCGATGGTTCTTATAGAATTGTTATTAAAATGTGTGGTGGTGTGAGTTCATCTTTTTTTTATTACATCAGAGTTTATTTACAGTTGGGATGTGTGATATATATATGCCTAGTGTGTGTGTCTGTGTGTGTGTGTGTGTGTGTATATATATATATATATATATAGGGGCCTAGACCAACCCCTGAAAAATAACCCCATAGCGTTATCCCTCCTCCACCAAACTTTACAGCCGGCAGAATGCATTCACTAAACCCAGACTCTTCCATCAGACTGCCAGATAGAGAAGCGTGATTCATCACTCCACAGAATACATTTTCACTGCTCCAGAGTCAAGTGGCAGGTAGTGTGCTTTACACTACTCCATCCAATGCCTGGCATTGTGCTTGGTGATGTAAGCCTTGCATGCTGCTGCTCAGCCATGGAATTTCATTAAGCTCCCAGTGCAGAGTTTTGTGCTGATAGTAATGCTAGAGGAGGTTTGGAACTTTGCAGTTATTGAGTCAGCAGAGCAGTGGTGACTTTTATGCACTGTGGGCCTCAGCACATGGTCTGCCACTTCGTGGCTGAGTTGCTGTGGTTCTTAAATGTTTCCACTTTTCAATAATACCATTCACAGCTGATAAAGATATGTCTAGGACGGAGGAAATTTTGTAAACTGACTTGTTGCAATGGTATCCTGTTACAGTACCACGCTTGAATTCAGTGAGCTCTTTTGAACGACCTATTCTTTCACAAATGTTGGTAAAGGCAAGATTGCATGGCTAGGTGCCTGATTTTATACATCTGTGGCAACAGGACTGAATGAAACACCTGAATTCAGTGATTAAGAGGTGTATCCAAGTACTGTTGTCCATATAGTGTATCCATATATTTACACACATAGGTATATCATGTGTGTATAATTTATTTGTATGTGTACAGTAACTTCACTGTTTGTATAGAGGCTAATTATAGCTATGTTTCTTCTGGAGTAAAAAAATCAATTTCGTTAGCATGTGTTTTCTCTGAGCTACTGCTTGGCTCCATCTCGTGTAGAGTTGTAAATCATTAAAAACCACAACGATATACAAAAAGTAAAACAATTTTGGTGAATGGGGCTTTTAACGAATGGGCCTTTTAATAATATTGATATATCATCAAAGGTCAAGGGACATACGGGTCAAAGCAGATTACAGATGTAGTTGCCATTTTGGACGCAACCCTAGCACCCAGTGTGAGGATTTCCAAAAACGTTGATGGTTTTTGAATAAACTCTGGAAAAATATCAGAAGAAACATTGTTCCTGAAGGTCAGTAACTGTTAATTGTGCCAACTGACTGAGTTTGACAGACAATGGACAACATTAACAAACAAATACAAAACATACAGGGATCTAACTGTGGCATCCTCTTGAATGGAATCATTTCATTTCATAATGCGGCAAATGTTTTTAACGGATGACAGCAGACAGGCCAGTTTAGCATCCAGACTTTAGCACACAACCAAGCTGTTGCACATGCAGAATGTAGTTTAGCATTGCTGAAATAAGCAAGGCCTTACTTGAAAAAAGGCGTTGTCTGCATGGCAGCATCTGTTGCTCCAAAACATGTATATATTGTTCAGCATTAATGGTGCCTTTGTAACGGGTTTACTTCTGCGTTGTGGGTTGAATGATGAACGAAAAGATGACATCAACAAACCAGCTTAACATGAGGAAGCATTTATTTTCTCCACCTTCTCAGTGCACAAAAGGCGAATAATCAATCTTCATTAGCTTTTCTCTCTCTTGTGCGTTTTTTCAAAGAGAGCATTTCATCAATCACACATTAAAAGAAAATAATAAAAAAAACACATATAAAGGGAACTGTACGCTGTACACGCTCTCCATTTACTGAACAATATAGTATTAATATATATTTGACAATATAACTCAACATACCTGCACAGAGTGCACAAAAGGCGAATAAACTGGCTTCATTAGCTTTTCTCTCTTGTGCTCTCAGCTGCACCTGTTAAACACTGTGCACTCATATTACAACAAAGCTGTTACACTACACGAACTATAAAAACCCTAAAATTGTGAATAAAAGCTACAGCTCTTCTTTGAAAACAACCAAATGCATGCGCTGTCAGTTTAATCTTGTCATATTAAGCAAAAGAAACAAGAAATGTCCTGTGAACAATTAGCATCCATACTCTAACTTCATAATTTGCATTCCACCTTAACGTTCTACCTTACCCCATAACTTGTGGCCAACAGCAAGTAAAAACATACTAAAACCACATAAAACAGTGTTTTAATTGCACAACAGCATAACCAGTGCGTGATAAAATGTTTAGTGATTTAATTAACTCATTTTATGTCGAAAACTGGAAAATATAACTCAAAATTACGGAGCTGCGCCAGCACATACCTTCCCTCACAGTGACGTTTATCGAAGAGGATGAATACTGGGGCTACAGCTTACTTTGTACTCCACTCAAGTAAAGGCTGCTAAAACTCTGCCCATATAGAACTTGCTCTAGTAAATCAGACTACTCTTTTATACATTTCTCAAGCTAAATAATTTGCAGTAGATAAAAGAAACAATAAAATAAATAAAACTAAGAATTTTACAGACAGAAAGAATACTTTTACATTTAATAATCCCCCCTTTCTCTCCTCAATGAATTGCTCCAACAGTTAAAAGCCTTGCTGATTTCAAAATAAAATCCCTGAAGTGAATAATCTAGTGTTGTAGATGTGAAAATCACCTATGCCATGTGCACTAATGCACCCTTATACCATCACGGATGTTGGCTTTTGAACTGTGTGCTGATAACATGCTGGATGCTTCCTCTCCTCTTTAGCCCGGAGGACACAGCACACATGATTTGCAAAAAGAATTTCAAATTTTGATTTTTAAGGCCACAGGACACTTTACTATTTTGCCTCAGTCTATCTTAAATGAGCTGGGGCTCAGAGAATGCATTTTTGGGTTCTGTTTATATATGGTTTCTTCTTTGCTAGGTAGAGTTTTTGCATTTGTGGATGCAGCAACGGACTGTGTTCATAGACACTGGTTTTCGTAAGTGTTCCTGAGCCCATGCAGTGATTTCCACTACAGAATCATTTTTAATGCAGTGCCACCTGAGGGCCTGAAGATCACTGCCAGACAGTATTGGTTTTTGGCCTTGTCCCTTGCATAAAGAAATTCATCCAGATTCTCTGAATCTTTTGATAATGATATTATGTACTGTATGTGATGAAATCTCCAAGTTTTTTGCTGTTTTACATTAAGAACCATTATTTGCCTGGAAAGTCTTTCACAGAGTGTTGAACCCGTTTGCATCTTTACTTCTCACTTTTTAAAACATTGCTGGCGTTAAATTCAAAATGAGCATATATTTTTCAAAAATGTTTCAACATTTGATAGGTTGTCTTTATACTATTTTTAATTAAACAAAGAGTTTAAATGATTAGGACATCACAGCGTCCCAACTTTTTTAGGAAACAGGATTGTTAAAGACAAAAGAACCTTTTATTTAAGAACATATATGTAATATAATCTGGCTGGAGTTGGAACTGAGTGAGATGCTAGAGATAGAGTCAAAGAAGGTGATGGGGCCTGCTCCATCAAGCCACTCCCAACATCACCTGCTGAAATGCCAACAAGTGACAGGGCATCGTTCACATTTCTGTGCTCCACTCCTTTTACATTTATAGCCTCTGTAATATCCTCTCATATTTGTTGTTTTCCTTTGTTTGTGGTGAAGTTGTTGAATATGGACTGGAATTTTATTTTATTTTATTGGTATTATGCAAGATGGATAATTTTTACCTTACCTGTGAAGCATGTGTGGTGATCTTAGACCTTGTCACACCAACCCTCTAAGCTCCAGCTGAAGTGTGTGTGTGTGTGTGTGTGTGTGTGTGTGTGTGTGTGTGTGTGTGTATTTATATATATGTAGACATTTTATTGTTCTGTTCATCCAAAATAGGATGCACAAGGTATGCACAGACAGTGGCAGTCTCATCAGGTAGGTTGGCTGTATTGCCAGAGGGAATTTCTAAGTCACCCCATCATCATCACATTCTACCTCTAATACAGGTACTTTCCATGCCATTGCCATGTTATGTAGCATGATGCAGGCACCAGCTACAACTTCTGCCCTGTCTGGTTCCATTGTTAAGCCTGTCATTGATGAAATGAATATTCCATCACCATACATTATTTTTATCATTACAGTGCTTGCAACGTGAGCACAGTTTTGTTATCCATATTATCTTATCATTTTCTACCCCAACACTTTTCTGCAGTTAATACAGTTTAAATTGCTTAATGTTTTATAAATCTTTTTATCTATGTTTTAGATGTTTTAAAGTTTGAAACTTCATCTAAAATATTCAATCTAAAATATGCACTTTGCTTTTAAACTGCCTTTTCAGTTACTGTGCTTTATTTGTGTAACATTTATATGTATGAAGTTTTTTTGCTTTTCACCTATTTTTTCTCTAGAGCTCTGTTTTTCTTTCCTGTTTTATTACATTTGAATCTGATTTTTTTTAATAAGAAATATTGTTTTTGACATCCTGCCTTCCGCCCAATGACAGCTGGGATAGGCTCCAGCACCTCGCCGCAACAGAGGTAGATATTCCTCCGCCAGATGGAATGAGAGTGCTACAAATGAGTACTTGCATGACCTTCTACAGTTACTATTGTTATAGTACATATTAGAATATAGTAATATACCCAGACTTAAGTGTCTTTTCTTCTCTCATTCTTTCTTATAATAACTACATACATTAATTTATTTATTATATTAATACAGATACTGTATTACGTATATTAACATATAAATGCTTTGCTTTAAACTTGGTGTCATAGCTCCCGAGTGGCGCAGCCGTCTAAGTGTTGGCCCTATTATCAGGAGATCGCGAGTTCGATCCCTGGTGATGCTACAGCTATCCGTAGCCGGGAGTCCAAGAGAGCACCATTGGCCTGCTCTCTCTGGGTGGGTAGGATGGCCCCTCCTTCTCCCCCCATCACAACGCGATGCTAGTCAGTGCAGGCGTCTGTTAGCTGACGTAACAGATCTGGCGGTTGGCGCTTTCCTCCGAGCGCGTTCAACTGTCCAACTTCATGTAAGTGTTGATGTGCCTGCATGATGACAGTGCAACTGCTCTTATTGCTCTGTATGCAGTTGACTTGTGCATTTGAATAGAGTCACCCACCAGGTTTTGAAATGACCCTGTAGCAGAATATCTCAGTGCAAAGTATACTCTAAGAAAGCTGGGCTGAAAGCAACCCATTTGGTAGCCCAGCGCAGGGTAACTATTAAACAGAACACATGCTGGATTAATTTTACCATGGATGTTAAGTTGTATTTTTAGTTAATCTATGTATTATGATAATGATAATGATAAAAATAATACATTATTTTTTACATATGATTTTATTGTTTGTAGTTTTACAGTTCATCAAATCGAGCTCTGTAACGCAAGTGTTTACGAAGTTCAGGTTTAAGCATTACTAAATCCAAACGAGTTGCACCACGCAAAACTAGTTTTAACCTTAAACTTAGTAGTTACTAAATATTTACACCTTCTCCTCAGCAGGTGTAAGTTTAGTGGAAACCATCAGAAAGCACAAAAAAGCACTACCCACTCCCCACTTCGTCAGGTCCGCTGGTACCGGGGACAATGACAGCAGCGCTCCTGTCTGCCGCCTTTCGCTTCCTTTTTGTTTGCTGTGCCGACAGTGTTGGTGGGGCTGTTGCTAATGGGCGCTGCCAGAAAACTTGTAGAGAGGAGACTGGCACTGCCCCTACTCGCTGCCTCAGCCATACCTTTAGCCACAGTGAGCAGCTTCACTTGTCCCATCGTCAAGCCCAGTGTTTTCTTCCTGAGGTCGAGCACACTCCTGCCTGTTGCCAGGAAAACCAACCCAAGAATACATGCCTCCTGTATGGGTGCAAGCCGAAACTTGTGTACTTGGCTCAGACCCCCAAGGAGGCCCAGAGCCGCGCTCTCCCTTTCGGGTCCATTTGGCTGCCGGTGACTGACCTGCGTTGGGTGGTTGTCTCCCAGCCAGCTGATGTGCCTCTCTCAGCATGCAGGAGTGCGCCTGGACATAGCAGAGAAACTGAAAAGCTACTTGCTGTCTCCTTGCTGAGGTCAGTCTCCGTCGTCATCACCTCAGCAATGGCCACTTGAAGACCAGCCGGTTTGGCAAGCTGCACCTGCCACTTCACCTTCTTCAGACGCAGTGCATTCAGGAAATACTCCAGCAGCAGCTCCTCCTGCACAGCAAACCTGTGGGTCACTACTAACCACACACTTTACGCTACCATTGACCCCACACACACACACAGAATAACACATATAACACTAACTTAACTGAACAGCAACATAAACAACAGGAAATTATAGTTTTAATATTGATAAAATTTGCTTTCAGTAGGACAAAGCTGAGCTGGAAAAAAAAAAACAGTTTACATAAAAAAACTTACTAAAAATATCAGTTTGCAGGATACATAACGTGCCGAAGTACACAGTATGAAATCTAATGTCCTCAACAACAGAGAATGGTTGGTCATTCAAGGTAATAAATTACATTATTTTTTTATTTCAGTTATACTTTGTATTTTTGCATTTTGTCATTTAAAAACTCTGTTCTGCTGTATCGAGCAGAATATTGTGTTTTCAAGCGATATCAGAACTGTTTTTCAGCATTGCAGTCTCTTTTGATGCTCAGTCGGAACACACAAATCTCTTGTCTATGGCTCCTCATAAAACCATGAAATAGTTCTACATGGCCTATTTTTTCCGCTTATTATCTGCTTCTTCTCAAACTGAGCAGAAGATAAACTGAGCAGCAGATTGAACATGTGTTGCCTGATGTAGAAGAGCGTTTTTAATCACTGTTTCCTGTTTTCATTATCATTCAAATGTTTTGTTAAGTGTTACATTTTGATAATGTAGTCCTGTTTAATCTTTAGGGTTTTTGGGACAAAACAATTGTCCTTTTCAAGTGCCATTTTGAACATTTTTGGGTGAAATGCTTTGGCTGCTGAAATTTCTTTGCATTCCTAGTAGGGGATAAAACAGATAAACAGAAAATACAAAATAGTGAAGGTTCCTGCTTTAATCAGAGACCGAGTACAAGGGATTTATCTGTGTAAAGGTATCAGCATAAATTTCAATAAAACACTGTTACATAATGACATGCTCTTGGCCCTTGTATGTTCATAATTATATGAAAGGTTTATTAGTTTATTATTTATCAGTGAAGTTATTGTGAAATCTCTGAAAGGCTCTGTATAGTTTGGTATTGTTCACTTACTCAGATGAATCATCAAGATAATCAGTAAGTTACTCCATTACTAATATAATAGACTGTGAGAGCCCTAATCATGACACGCTTAAACTTACCAGCCTTCTCCTGCTGTTGTGGCAGGTGTCCAAAGCAGCAGCAGATCTGATGGCCTACTGCGATGCCCATATACGAGAGGACCCACTGATCGTCCCAGTGCCTGCCTCAGAGAATCCATTCCGGGAGAAGAAGTTTTTCTGCACTATCCTCTGAGACAAGCCCTGGACACAGCCTCTGTCCAGAGGAGACCGCACCCCTGGCTGCCAGCAGGGTTTGGATTTTGAGGGCAGCCACATCTGTTGTTGAGTCAGCTCCCTTCTGGTGGCCTGAAATATGAGGGGGTTATTTTTAGAGGGTGGAGGGTTGGGGGGATGGGGGATTCAGTGTGGGTTTGGGGAGGTGAAAGCCACTCAGCTGACAAACCCGTCAGAGCTCCTCATATCTTGTTGAATAGATTTGTTATTGCTTTGTAATTAGAGAAACAAAAAAAACAGAAAAAACCTTGTGCTCGACTTGTATAACAGGACAAGCAAATACCCATTGCTTGGTGGATGGGATGTGGTTGGTGGTTTAAAATGTTTTTTTTTTTTTATTATTATTTATTTATTTATTTATTTAATATTGCAGTTTCTTGGTCTCATCCATTCTATTATCAAGTACACTTAGAACTCAAATTGGTCATTTTAAGGTGAATTTTAAGTGACTTCGATTCAAGCTATGTTTAGTACCCATTTCCTGCACCGCAGAAAAAAATGTTCTCTCAGATAGCACAAGGTTGAAATGAATAAGTGCAGTACATTAAAATCATTACATGAAAGTAGCATCAGCAGAATACAAGTGATTTTATTTTCAGATCACTGACAGGGTATGGTCTAAATTTGAAAATAGCACAGCATTCTTTGAACATCCCTGTGTTTGTTATCTTTTAGCGGGGGGAGGATACAATCATATAGATGTAATTTGACACTGAACAAGCTGATGCCCCATCTGGCACACAGATGAAGGGAGGGGGGCATGCAAAATACATGTGAGCTCTAGGACTAACTAGATCACCCAGTTCAATTGAAAACACACTTTAGATTGCATCAGTGCACATTAACCATGTTGATAAATCTGAAAGGACACTCATTTTTACTACCACTACTAAAAAATGCTAAAATATGTTTACTTGGCCTTCTCTCACTGTTTTTCACCTTTTTTTAAGCTCATCTCCACAGAACTATTGCAAGTGCAAGAACTAAATTATTTTTAGAAGTCACATTAATGCTGTGGATAACATTCTACAATTGCTTAATGGCCTTATTTACAAATGGGGTGTGTTCCATGATCGTTTTTGTATCGTCTTGCCTGTTCTAATGTGAACAGTTTGGATCTTTGACTGAAATGCTAAACTGAGGGCCTGCATGTTCACCTGTTGTCTTGTCTCTTCTTTCCAAGGGACTGTATGAAATAGAATGGATAGAATCAAGAGTTCCAAGTACTGTGACTAAGGCGTGTCCTCTACACTGTTATTTCATGAGCTTTTTCTTCTATTAAAAAAAAAGCACAATGTCAAGTGTAAATTTAGTCTAGCCTTTGCTGATTTATACAGAGGTGTTATTCTATTTAATGCACAGCACCTTAAATTGCTTAAGGTGGTGCTTCTGCTTGTATTATACCCCTTTATAGTGTACTCTGGTCATTGTAAGACATCACTTTTTTGAACGTATGATTTCAAGTATTTGCAACAATTTCCTGGCAGCTGGATATCCAGTGAAAGGAGATGAAAGTACCATTAAGTTTAACTAAGATCAATCATAGAAAAGGTAAGGACAGACTTCATTAAGCAACTTTCTAAGCTAGAAACTTCTCACAGGTACTGTAATATATCCTTGATGCCGTATGTGTAAATACATTGCCATAAAGTTTTATGACATTAGGGTTTGTTACAACTTATGACGGTGGATTTTCCACCATACAGACCTGTGAGCAACTTGCAAAATTTGATGGAGAAATCTCATCTTATTTCTAATATGAGTATTAAAAGACAATGTTCATTATTTTAAAAATAGTTACTTGCATGGATCTATTATCCTATATATATTAGATTTTTTTAGATACCTTGTTATTTAAATAATGCCTCTTATATGTATGGATTTGTTGGTGCTTTTCTGCACTTTTTTCTCTTTTAGCAGTTTGGATGTGTAGGTTTGTGGAATTGTACAAATTAATAAAGTGATTTCATAATTGTCTGAATTCAGAAGTTCATGTTCATGTAAACCAGTGACTCATTTTCACATCTAAGTACAGATGCCACAGACAATTAAGGTCTGTTAAATTTGGGTAAAAAGCATTCATAAGAAACTATTATGGAACATTAATTTTCAGAGTTTTAACAGAACAAAACATGCAGGATTTTACTAGTCTTTAATGTAGATAATTAAGTTTATCTAGAATAGTGCATTTCACATCAAATCTAAGGTATTTTTGTGGTGTGTGGGACACCTTGTGATATCTAATGATAATACACATTTCTTTGTTCGCTTGGTCTGTGGACCGTCAGGGTGGCTAACTGTCACTATATGAATAATGTTTTTGTGTATTCCTAGATGGTAGTCTTGGACTCTATTCAATTTTCGCTATGAAGCCTGGGGGCCACAGTGACATATACCTTATGGGTTAAATCTTGTTTGGGATAAACATAATTATAGTTGTAAATTTTTTTGCATTTTTTTGTTTTGTAAATTTGATATAAAGCGACGACGGCCTCACATTACCTTAAACCGTTCCTGCTCCGCTTGACATCTCGGTACTACATATCCCAGAAAGCGGTGAGTGTCGGCTCCGGCTTTCCGATTGGTTAATGGCGGCCGTTTTCGGCTCAGTGCGCAGCGGCAGCCAGATACGAACAGTGTGTCCCAAATCAGGGGCTGGATCCTTCGGAGGATGCGGTCTACAAAGACGTGTCCTTCGAAGGCTGCTTAGATCCGCGAAGGCTGAACCGAAACGAGACGGTCTGCTCTACGTCAGATTTTCTCTTTGCCTCACAGCACCGATGTTGCCGCCCTTACCGTTGCGCCAGGAAACGCCGCTCCTGTCAAGTTATTTTAAAGTTCTTTAAAGATGGAGCCAAAAACTTTTATTTTAATTGTTTATTTTTTCATTTATTAGAGCTGGAGATGCAACGGCGGCTACTGATGAGGTTTTTTACATTTGTATCGTTAGCTGTTCGCCTCAGTTTAAACCCAATACTTATATGTATATATTTATTTATGTATTATATTTAAAAGTGTGCTCTTCAGCCGCCCTTCGCATGTCTGTTGATGCCGCCATGTTCTCGAATCCTCGCCGGCACGCAATGAACCTCGGGATATGTTGCCATGGAAAAGAAGCACACATTTTTTGGCTGCATTTAAAGGAGACTTCGAAATGGGACAGTCTAGTCGCGCCGCTGTGACGCAATCGGCCTTCAAATGCATTCTCCGAAGGACGCAGCCCCTGAAATGAGACACGGTGCCCACATGAAATGAACCGCACTGTACTCGAATCTCAACGATCAGCGATGTCGGACATGCTTCTAGTCGATGGAGCTATGAACTTTCCTCATTGAGTGCGAGACTGTCAAGTCGTCCGTCCATGCGAAATTTATCATTGTTGTTACTCCCTTGTGTCATCGCGGCCGTGGTGCATTTGTGGTGGGTGACGGACAAAACAGCTTTCTTCTCGGATTTGAAGAGTGCAGGTATGTATCCCAGAGCTCGTAGTTTCGAACTTAACTTTAGTTATACGCTTGCGTGCACGTGTCCGTCATGTTTCTTTAGTCTCATGACTGATAATATACATAGAAATATACACAGAGTGCGGAACAGTCATACCCTTGTTCACGTATGTGTCTGTACTGAAAATACACGTTCTATGAACATTTCCCTCTCGACGTTGCTTTAAGGTTGAAATTGAGAATGTTTGCATCACGCTAGTCCATCGATAAAAAAGTGCCACTTCGATGTTTTAACAGTGGTGGGAGCACTGTTTGTGAACATGTTTATAGCTGATAGATCGAGTTTCAGCATAAAGATCTTCTTGAAGCATTTGAGAAGGATGGATGAGAAACTCCTTTGGAACATGCGTATTTCCATTATTTAGACAACGTAAGACCATATATGGACACTCTGTGAGTGACTGTATGCTACTGAACGCGATTTCATTCAGGCAGCTGCGATCAAGACTCCATGCCGGATTTCAGGTCTAGCCAGATAAACCCGAATGTCTTAATAGCAGTGTAAGAACTCACTCACACTAGCCACGTTTACATGCAGCCTGATAATCCGTTAATAATCCGACTAATAGCTCAATCGGAATAGAACACGTCCATGTAAACACCTCAATCGGAATAGACTAGTCCGATTGAGGCCATTCGGAATACAATTTCTATCTGATTGAACGAGGTGGGTAAACTTCTAAATAATCCGTTAAATAGAAGAATAATAGCCATGTAAACGCCTGAATCCGATTACATTCCAATCGGAACGTGTAAGTATGTTCTGCGCATGTGCGTCGCGTCATGGCGAAAGTTTATACCGTTCAGCATGGCGGAGCAGAAACGGGTCTGCAGGGGAGACGAAGTTTATGCTCTGAGCTTTAAAAAACGGCGGTGGGACGGACGACCAGCTTATGAGTCTCAGAACACGACGTCTTCCTCTCGCCGCTTCCTTTATAAGCACATGTGAAGCACGTCTGACATCATTTTAAAGCAATTAAAACACAAGCGCGCCAACTGGAAACTCATATCACGCGGACTGGACCTCACGTGATGTTCGTTGTCATGGTAACGTTTACTCTAAACGCTACTCCACGCATGCGCGTCATTTTGCATCGGATTACTTGTAGTGAGCATGTAAACGAAGATTTTCCATCAAATCGTTGAATAGAGTGTGCATATAAACACCTCAGTCTGAATCTGTAATCGGATTGTATTCAATCGGATTGGCAAAAATCTTTGCATGTAAACATAGCCACTGATGCAAACATAGTGTAGTCATTATTAAGACATTTTAGTTGCCCCAGTCATCAAATTGAAACCGTGCATGTGATGCTGTTGGCTTTGTGACATCCCAAACTTGTACAGTTGTATTTCCTTGAATGAGCTGTTGACCCTGGCGAAGAACTGCAAGAGGGATTACAACATTTAGTGTTTGTTTTAACTGACAGGCAGCCATAACCCAGTGCATGAAGTTCTGGTGGGAGTGCTGTCTGCCAGGCATCACCATGATCTGCGTGAAGCCATAAGGGACACATGGCTGGGGTATCTCAGGGACCACCCTAAGTTCCAGAATCGGTCTGTATGTCTTCTGAGTCTAAATCTAAGCTACTTGGTGACCAGATGTCACTAGATCCTGATGAACAGCCCTGAGAATACAGTGTTTCCTCCAGGATTTTTTCCTGCAGCGGTGGCAGCCCCCCTCTTCAGACGCTCCCCACCCCAAACCCCCCGGCTTATTTTCTTTTCGGTAAAGCCACTGAAGATCAGGCTCAGGCCTTCAGACGTGTTTCATTTAGTACATTTTCTCACTGTAAACAAACAAGATATACTGGAACAAGAAATGCTTAACAGTACCCCCACCCGTATTGGCTAGCTGGCTAGCGTTAACACATTTTAATGAGGAAGTAGCCAGGTTTGCATAGAGTAAAACAAATAAACAGTGCCTTTTCCCACTTTACTCATATTTCAGACCACCACTGTCTGCAGAAGTCCACAAAATATAAAACTAAACTTATTAACACTGCAAAATAAGGTCAACCTAACCTCTTCATGTTGTGTGCCAAGTTAGCCAGAAAAATCCACTCTACTGACAACCATTACATTCGATACTTCTGCTCTTTTCTGCTCTGATTGCATAATGTTCGTCCACTTCCTGTATGTGGTGTTTCAAATAGAAACCTTGTACAGAGTTATGTTATTGCAACTTTATGACAATTCATAAAATTCTAAAGCAGCAGAGGCCGGCACTGCAAAATATATGTAGTGAAAACAGTGGAATAAGTTAGCAGCATTGATGGTGGACCACCCAAAAAAGTGTCAACAATATTGTCTTTTTTCTTTTTTCCACAGTTAACCACAGTCCACATCTGTATGTCCAGTGTTTTAAGGTTCAAACTAGAAAAAGTGGATATCCTGGTCTTCTTGGCCAAAATAACATGCCTGGGCCTTAGTTTATAGAAAATAATTGCGGTTAAAATTGCAGTCATGTTATTGATTAGAAAAATTGCAGTTGCATATTTTTCCCTAAATCTTTCAGCAGTTTTTGGTTTTGTGAAAGTAGAAAAAAACAAACGTTATTTTGGCACGATCAGACGTAATTTCAAGAAAGTAAGACATTATTTCCACATAATCAGTAAAAATCCTGAGAAAATAAGACATTATTTTAACAATCAAAATCCTGGTCATGTAAACTTCTGCTCACACAGTTATCCCCTCATGGCTACCTCCTTCAGTCATTGACAGATATTTTTCAAGATATTGCACAGCATGCATGCAGTGGTACACTGAATGAAAACATGTAAGACATGCTGTTGACTCAAAGACATTTGGGAGTGGCGATAAGACATGACACAGAGATTTCAAATTAACATATCTGTTCAACAGTGGATAAGGATGATTCAGTCTGACATATGAGATATTTTAAGGATTGTATAGGGCAGTTGGTAAATGGTGGGTAAAAATTTGGTCTGGGCTCTTTCTGATGTTATTTTAAGAACATCTTTATTAACTCCCTATATTCTGTTTATATTCTTATGAGCTTTAGTGAGTTTTTTTTGTTTGACTTAGGGTTTTATTTTGGCTCAAAGGGTGCTGGTGAAATTTATCATTGGCCAGCATGGCTGTGCAATACCTGAAGAAGATCGTGAGGACCCGTATTCCTGTACCCCGCTAAACCTTACAGAGCCAGGTAAACCACACCACATTATAGGAAGGCGCAAAAAACGACATTAGTGATGTAGTATCTGCATTTACAGATGTCAGTTCAGCCATGTCATACTTTACATGTTGTAAAGGATATATTCAGAGACTCTAGCTTTGTCCCCGTTAACCGAATAATAAACTTTGTTTTAGTAACTGACACACATGCGTTGTGTGTGTTACTGTGTATTCTATCACTGTATAAAAGAAGCATCATGTTACCTTCATTGTTGATGCCCTGTGATTTTTGTTTCATCAGAATAATGATGAGGTGACTTGCAAATATATTTGGATGCATGTGTTTGCTTACATAATGCCCAGTGTTGTTATTTTTTTCATATATTAAGAATAACAGCGCTAAGAAATCATGTTGTTAACCCCTTAAAATCCCAGGCTTATTACATACTAAGGCTCATTATTCACTTACCACAGGCACTTCAGTGCAAATTTGCTAAGCTATTCCTAGGTTATAGAAGTCTGTAATAAAACGTTGGGCCTGGCCTTATAAGGGGTTAAAATAGAAGAGAGATACAAATGCACAAATAACCACTTTTCCCCTCTGCATTAAAATGTCAAAAGACCCCGAGAGGGAGTGATTGCTTTAGCATTTTCTTCCCTTTTGGTGAGCTGCTCTGTACGGAGCCTTAGCGGGGCCAGGGGCAAATAATAAATATTTTGAGGGAATGATTAACAATTTGTTCTCTTGTTTTCTTTTGATCATGCATATATTTTCTTTATAATTGTACACACATTCTCTTTCATTCATGCACAAACAAAATAAATGTAGATACAGGCCATTTTATTTGTCCTGTAGACAAGTGGGCTAACAGGAAACTGTTTGATGGGTTTCGATGTGGTTAGATTCAAGCGCTCATTTTGATTTGGGTGTGCATTATGAGAGCATTGTAGCTTCCCTTGCACAACAAAATTGCAAATAGATGCATCAGTGCAGCTGCAGTTTCATGGTGAAATGAAAAAAATAAACTACAACCACAACCTAAACTGCATTTTCTAGTTATTATATTTTTAAAAAGATGAAGCCACGATGCAACTGCTTATCCCTGTGTTTGCTCGCGCGTCAAGCTGCTGTGTTATTTATTTAAACTTGTGATTTGAGCTGCAGCACACAGTCTTAGTGCCAAATTAATTAGCATTATTTATTTATTTTTTTTCATACCTTGGGTTTATGAGAGTTTTTTTCCCTTTTTTATTCTCATTCCATCCTTACAAATTTGTGCATGCAGAAAGTGTGAACTTTTAAGAGAGGGTCCCGTGAATTTACCTCTCTGTGCCTCGTCTTTACTCGTCTTACTTTTTTATTATAAAAAACACAGAGTTGTTTACTTGAGTTTCTCTGACTAGCTAGTGCTAGTTTTACATGATGGCTATAGTGATCCTTACCTTAAATTAGGCAGCATTTTCAGCCATCTTGCTGGAGTGACATCCTCACATGATCTTGTTGGCAAGAAATGGCAGGACAGTTTTAGCCTACTTTAGCACTATGTCATGCGGCTAAGTATTCTAGTCAGATTTGTTGAAAAACCCTAACATATCTACATGAGCATGGAACAGTCTTGAACTCCGGCTAATGTCTGGATGTTGATTCTTGGTCATTGACAGAGTAGAAAAGCATGAATTTTCATCGTATCACTTCGGTCTGTAGCTACTTAAAATTATGTAAACTACATTTAAGATGGTTTTACCTCTGTTATATCCTTCTTTGCTGCTTTGGCTCTATTGGTAAAAATTCAGTGGAGTCAACAGAAAACTTGGATGTGTGCATCACTGAGTAGGGCTACCAGAAAACAAGTGGCAGTCCTGTGTCCTCATGTGCAATTCATAAACGGTCCTCAAGTTGAATGAAAAATCCACCTATTCAAATATTGTTTGGGCACGCATTTAATTTAGAGCAATGTAATAACGTTTATGTCTTCATCGGGTAAGCATTTAATCATTAACATCCCTAGTGTGAATGACGCAAAGTACCCCGATAGTGTCCTGGGTTTTGAGTGTGAAAAAGATTCTCCACACTCACACATCTCATCTACAAAGATTCCATCCATTGAAAGATACTTTAGGGAACGAAAAGGCTCTTTGGCATTTTTTTTTTACAAGTGTACAGAACTGAATGACTGAAACCAACTTTCATTTTCAGTTGCCAGACAGGACATGGCCATCCTAAGCGTGCCTGATGCCTCTGTTTTGGTGCTGTCTGATGTCTCAGCCATTAGTTTGGACTTTAAGGTCCTTCACTCTGTGGTCATCACACAGTTGGGTGTCTTCTCTGGTGGAGCACAGCAGCATTTCAGGGGCAATGTCACAGTGAAGTTATTCCAAGTGGACCAGGAGGTAAGAATACTATGAAGTTATTATAGCAGTTGAAGCTTATAAAAATATTAAATACAGCAAAAAATATAACATTACACTCAATACTAAACGGTAATACTTATTTTCATTATACACAACATGTATCACAATTGAGTGCAGGTTACATGATACCACTTGCTAATTTCTAGTGTGTCAATACCAATGTTTTAAAAGTAAGTATCTGCCAATACTGATACAGCATTTTTCTTTGAAACTTCTACACTTTTAAGTAAAATATATTAATTGAAGCACTTAAAGCTACACTATGAGGGAGACCTCTTTGGTGAAAATGTGTAATTGCATGTAACTTGCATAAGAACTTTTTGTAACATCAGTTGTTGGTCGGTCCCCTTCCTAGAGTGGATAAATCTAACGCGTACATGCACTTTGAAAGAATATTCAAAGAGATCGTGGTCAGTCTTAGTAAAGGACATGTCTTTCAAGGATGTAAGTGAATCTGCTGTTCTAAAAACCTTCCTTTTTTCTTCTCTTTATTCTTCTTGATGAGACTATGTAAAGCACCTTTGGGTTTGCCTATTGTAATTGTTAGGATTTTTCTTATTCTTCTTTTTCTTCACTAAAACGAATCATGCAGACCAAACCGTAAGTCGTACAGACATGAAACTTGGTCTATAGGTAGTAGTCCCTCCCACTACTCAGGCACTTGAGCTCAGCCCAATCGGCCTGATGGTGGCGCTACAGCAAAGCTTCGTACCTTTAGGGCCGGTGATTCTGTACCATATGTAATAGAGACAAAATTCTTTCTTCTCCTGACTAGATATGTCACGGCCCACAAAACAGCTATTTTGCCCATATTAAAAATCTCTATAGATTTTAAGAGAATTTGCATATTATGCGAAATCACACAAATATTTGAGCGCGAACTAGTCCCTGAGTTTTCGCACAATCTGCACAAATCTGTTATCACTGGAATCCTAAGAAGCTGAACTTTAATTATTTCGTCACTGTATATCGTCCAGGCCCCACCAGAAAATGTGAGTGGAGCTCAAATTTTAAAAATCATGCATATACACCTATAACTCAGAAACGCCTTGACCGATTGTTACGAAACTTCATAAGCGTGTACATTATGGCAGTCGTAGATGATCGACAGAGTTCGGTATAACTGCATCGCTAGGTGGCGCTATAACAAGCGAAAGAGTGTTACGGAACCAAAGGTTGTCCGATTGACATGAAAATTGGCATGGTGCTGCAATGTGCTGTCCTGGATCAAGATCTATGACACTGATGTCATATTCGAAATAATCTGGCCACCATCGTCCAATCAGATTTCAGCAGCTATTTGACCGCCTTAAAATTAGCTAATCACCACAAAACTTGATAGATATGTCTAGGTATGGACTCTCTATTACCCATTGAAGTATGACAGGTATTGGCCACTGGTGGGTGCTGCTCATGTTTTAAAACACTAAAATGAGTAAAAGCCTTTATACCGTACAGATTATAAACATGCAGTTAGTATCAAATAATGCTAAATCTAAAGTGAACTTGACAACGTCATTTACTAAATATCACCATTTTTCTATAAATGCGCATTGTTTGAATTTGACCTATATTGAACTAGTCATACAGTTTACATCTTATCATCTCAATCTCCCTAAGTGATAAGCGAAGCCATGAGAGGATATTACCTCACCAAGAGAACTAGTGTAAAGAGAAAAGAGAAGAGGACCCTGCAGCGAGCCTTGTGGGACACCAGTGGAGAGCCTACATGGAGAGGATGTGGACCCTCTCCATGTTACCTGATAATAGCGACCCTCCAGATAGGACTTGAACCACTTCCACGCAGAGCCAGTGATTCCAAGGTTGGTGAGGACGTCCAGAAGGATTGTATGGTTGACCACGTCAAAAGCTGCTGAGAGGTCAAGAAGAATCAGGACAGATGACTGTTTGGCTGATCTTGCTGACTGGAGCTTTCTCGGTCACTGCTATAAGTGCAGCATGTGTGCAACATGTCAATGAATTCATCTGGGTGGAGTTTTTAACAACTCTGTTATCTGTCATTCACACGTACATTGTCTGATTGAGACCAAAATTGGCACAGACATACAGAATAACACTCTGAGGAAGCAGGCCAATTGTGGTCTAACCTGACCTCCAGGGGGCGCTACAGCATGTAATCATATAGAAATTATGTAAAATGAACATATCTCTTGCTCAGTTTACATTAAAGTAACGCATATGTTGACAAAATACTCAAGTCTTCAGACTAAACCACTTTGCGCTTAAACATGTTTGAGTAAATTTTACCGGTAAGCGAACATTGTGATTTATACATATTTTCATGTCAGTAGTGCTATGACAATAAAGCATTGTCATTGTTTGGTACACCTGCTCAATGTCTAACACTGAAAAAAGGTGCAAAGTTTAGTAGGCATAGGGCAATAGGGGGCGCTAAAACAATCATTCCACATGGTGAGCCTATATGCAAATTCATCACACTATAAATATAAATATGATCATATATGTATCCCAAAAAACACATCAGATATTGCTTCAGTGTCTGTCATACTATGCACAACCAACGAAGATGTCATTCTACTGCGGCATGTAAATCATTTACCGCCAAAGTTGCCAGATCGGTTCATTATGTTGTTGTATTTGCACCCCATCTAAGTGACTCATAAGTCAATTTGAAGTATTGATAAAATGAGTGTTACCAATAAGTAGACCACCAAAACAGCAACTTTTCATTTAACGTCTTTCATACTATGAACATATCAAACATGAAGTCCAACTATAGCAGCATTTTAAAGTAATTGGCAGCTAAAGTTACCAAATCAGGTCATTTGTACCCCATCTGATTGTCTCATGAGTCCATCCAATTCAACACGTTATAAAATGACCATTTCCAATAAGTAAACAAAAAAACACACATTTCTGTCATACTATGAACATGTGAAAGATAAGGTCCATTTACTGCAGTATGTTAAGATGCATGGCAGCATTTGAAAGCTTTAAAATTTTTCAGTGACAATTAAAGTTCATATATATGTACGAATCTTCACTGACATGTACCCAAGGAGGGTCGTGGCCAAAATAGCAATGTGGGGCGAAGTTGCAAAGCAAGCTTAGACCTCACAAATCGCTGCTTGTGGCTATGTTTCTTATTATTCTTTTTCTTCCCTAAAACGAATTGCCCAGACCAAACTGTAAGTCCTAGAGACATGTAACTTAGTCAGAAGGTAGTAGTCCGTTCCGCTACTCAGGCACACAACATAAGCCCAATCGTTCTAAAGGGGACACTATAGTGCAGCAAAATGCGTTTTGTCTCATAACTCCTAAACCGACTTTTTTAGAGAGAAATTTCGTTTTTTCTTCATTCTTTGGGTCAAGACAAACAATTTTGTAATTTCAAACGCCTACTTAGATTTTTCGCAGATGTGCGTAATATGCAAAACCTACTTTTGCAAACTAGTCCTATGGTTTTCAGACGATCTTCATGCAACTGGTGTCAAAAAATTCAGAAGAGCCTGGAACTTAATATTTATCAAGTTTTATAAAATGAATGGCTGCCATATGCTAATTAATCCTTCTGGAGTAATTCAAAATAATTCATAAATAATTTAAAATTCTATAACTCGAGAATCCTTAGCCCAAAAAATTTGAAACTTGACAGGCTTATTCAGTAGGAAAATCCAATTTAATTAAATGAAATTTATGACCGCCATTTAGCTAATCAACGTTTAGCAGGCCTTTGACAGGCTTAACATTGACCAATCATCATGAAACTCTATGTAGCCACCAGTGAAGTTTCAAAAGATTTGGCCACTGGGGGGGCACTATTCATGAAAATCAATTATTACATGTTACATGTACATATTATTTTTGGTCACATATCTATGATAATCTAATATGCTACGGTGTGCCAAACAATTTCATTAAAAAAATTAAAAAATTTAAAGATCATTAAAAAATTGCAATTTTTTTAATCATTAACTGTTTGAAAAACATACTTCTCAAACTAGTCTCTGGATTTTGAGCCAAACTTTTTGAAATTGGTCTAGAAATACTCTGACATCTCTAGGTAAATAATAATTTTTTTTTTTTTGCTGACCTGAATAACTTTGTAATAACATATTATGTCAGATATTTCGCTCCTTGTTGTGTATTATGGCTTAAATTTGTTTAGTGCACTGTACTTTTCACCATATTTGCCTGTTAGGCCTAATTGGGCTAATGAGTGCTTGGACCTGCTCATTCTACTCTGTGTGTGTGTGTGTGTGTGTGTGTGTGTGTGGGTGTGTGTGTGTGTGTGTGTGTATCTTTCACTGCAGGAAGCTGTTGTGACTGCTTCTTTCA
This sequence comes from Colossoma macropomum, assembly GCF_904425465.1. Lineage (NCBI taxonomy): Eukaryota > Metazoa > Chordata > Actinopteri > Characiformes > Serrasalmidae > Colossoma > Colossoma macropomum. Next base: position 27,157,014 of record NW_023494791.1, on the reverse strand, counting down.
CTGCACTGAGCCCAGGGACCTATGTGGAGGGGATCTGGTATAAAGCTGTAGAGCAGTTCATTTTGCCTAAGGTGGGGCTTCAAGAAGGGACAATGTAACATTTAAAACACCACTAGTAACAGACTGAGTTCTCTATTCATTTTTTATGTTTTTTTTTTATTTTCTGGCCAGTAAAATGTCTGTTGATGTCCAGGGAAATTTTAAATGTGTGATACTTATGCACCAAAACCAAACACCCACATTGTTCATAGTATTCCGAAAACATCACGCAATCATGCAGCCACCATTTTGTTTGGCAACTTAGCAGCGCAGTGATGGTTTGTTATGAGATAACACAACAAGCCATAACCCTTTCCAGAATACACTATTTAAAACTAATTTGGGCTGGGCGATAAAGCAATAATGATAATTATCGCCATATAACTTTCCTCGATAGAACCATAAGAAATGTTCGATAAATATTCGATATAATAGAGCATTCTCACACTTCCACGTTCCAGCGACAGCTGGTATTTTCTACTGCAAGGAAAGCAACACTACTCTGTTGCCACCACAAAAGGGCGCACTTCTGAGTTTTTCAACATGATTGGAGAAGAAGGGGATCAAGAAGTGAAATGAGTCACCAGATATACTTTAGCAACGTCTGAAACGTGGAGTTATACATTCCCTGTTTGAGTGGAGTGATCAGCGATCTGTTCTCCTGTGCCCAAGTGCTAGTGATGTGATAAGTGGTGTAGCTATGCTGTCCTAGAGTGGACTCACTTCTTTCCTAACATCCTAACAAGCTATTGTGGCCTTAAATCCTTACAACTACAGTACTGTTACAGCGCTCAGACAGTTATATTTTAGTACGAAAGTAAACTGAGGATTCTTCCCAGGCTAGCTGTTTTTAGCAGCTGGCTTACTTGAAGCAGTGCTCTGTCACTTGTACAGCTCGGCGAATTGATGTTACAGTAGATCAAACAAGACAAAAAAGTACCGATTTCATTTTAAACGTACCTAAAAGGAAGACTCTGTCGGATGTGAGAGAATCACACTGCAGGTAATGCTTTTACACAGCAAGCGTCAGATTTATTGCGATTCTTCCATCCCTCAAACTACTGTGACAGAATAGAGAAACCCAGATGTCTGCTAGCTGGTGTTTGAGTACTGTAATATACTCTGACATGGATGTGGTAGGAATGATGGCAGTAAGGCAGTATGATTCATCACTGACATACAGAGTCAGCTAATGTTTGCTGTTTACTAAACAGTTTAGCACTTGGCTAGCCTAGCACTCGTCACCAGACAGCTAAAAATAATCTGTTTTCTTTCTTACATTATGACTATTACAAAAAATATGGCCATGCTTTTCCAGCGGGTGAACACAGCTAAACAGAAACTTTCTTCCACTATCCTATTACAGATTTGTGAAATGTTCTATTGTTTGGCAAGTGTTTGGCTTGTTCTGACCATAAAGCATAGTTTAACTGTAAAAGACATTGCTTATCATTTTATTCTTTTATTCAATTTGAAGTATAATGATTGAAGAAGAAAATAAGTCTCGTCAGGAAATAATTATTTTTCTTAAATCTGAGTGTGCCACAATGGCTCCTCTTCATTCAATACTTTGTGCAGCCTCCCTTTGCAATTATAACAGCTCTGTCTTCTCCTGTTATGCATAATGAAACTCGAGAACATATGGAGATTTTTATTTTTACATACAGAATCTTTCCAGATCCTTGACACTCCTCCAGCTATCCGACAGGTTTTCTATGGGCTTTAGGTCAGGAGACTGTGGTGGCCATGGCAAAACCTTAGTTCTGTTGTCAGTGAACCATTTTTGTGTTGATTTTGAGGCGTGCTTTGGATCATTGTCCTGCTGGAAGATCCACACTATGGCCTAGTTTAAGCTTCCTGGCTGAGGCGGTCAGGTTTTGATTTTATTTCTGCTGGTACTTAATGGAGTCATGGATACCATGTATCCAAATAAATTGTACAGGGCTTTTGGAAGAAAAACAGCCCCACAGTATCACAGATCCACCACCATACTTAACATTAGGGATGAGCTACCATGGTTACCAAAAACCTCTGTTTTGGTCTCATCTGACCATAGAACACAGTACCACTGAAAGGTCCAGTTACATTTGGCAGACTGTAGGTGCTTTATTTTGTTGGTCCTTGACAGTGGATGCCTCCTTCTGGCAACCCTCCCAAACAACTTGTGATTATATAGATGGTGTTTGATTGTAGTTTGGGAGACGTTCTGACCCTAAGACCTAAATAATTTCTGCAGTTCCCCATCTGTGATCCTTGGAAATTCTTTGTCCAATCAATCCGTCCTCCTCACTGTGCGTGGGGTCAGTATAGACATATGTCCTCTTCCCGTTTACATACTACATCACACTTTATTTTTAAAAAGTGAGTAAAATTCAGTTTTCCATGAAATGGGCCCTTTAATGCACTTGTATGTATGCAGCCATTTGTATTCTTTGAGGTTTGCCAAAAGACCTAATGTAGAAGATTGTGTAATCTGTTCTGTGATTTTTTTTTTTTTTAGTTTGTGCATTCAGTATTTACATTTCAGATAAATGACAATAAAATAAACACAAATTTACTAAACTTAAATTATTTAATCAATTGATCAATTTACTTATTTATTTTTGGTCTAGCCCACTTGACACTGGGCTGAGTGGAAAGTGGCCTGTTAATAAAAATGAGTTTGACACCCTTATGTTATATGTTTTTAAGATATTCTAAAATGTAAACTAAATATATTGTAACATTCTTTCAATATGTTTTTACAGGGGGTGATACATCACAGCCCAGTCTTATTTTTAACATTTTAACATTACTGTTGGACCTGGAACCTGTCCTCATATATTGATTTCCTGTATTGATTGAAAGCCAGTCTCAGGTGATATCTGAGGACAAGTCTTCCATTTTAAAACAGACTTATCCTATAATTTTGTTGTATTTGGATTTATGTACCAAAAACTCATGATTCATTTTTATTTTACCATTGTCCAATCTCTCATTATTTCTCGTAATTAAACAGGCTGTTTTTGTCACTGTGCCTTTAAGACTGGTATATTGATTAGCTGCCCTGTGTTGTGCCTCATTCAGAAAGCAGTCAAGATAGAAATACTCTCTATAATAGTTTGAATGGGTTGGGCTGAACTGCTGTAGACTAAATAGGCAGATATATGTAAATGTGTTGGTTTTCTTGACATTCTGAAAGCAGTCCAAAACACTTTTTCACTTTCCATATTTGGACTGTGTGGACTGAGGGGTAAATTTTGAAACTTAGCAGTGTTTACATAAAACATTGAACACATTTATTTTTCATGTTATGGGCACTTTAACAGAGACCAAATGCCAGCTATTATTTTAAGCACCCATGTTTCCGTGTTTGCAGGGTTTTGAGGGAACGCTACTATGGGAGAGCCAGGATTTGACAGCCTTGATGACTCTCAATGTGTCTAAGATCCAGCTCAATAATGGTGGAGGTGTGCTCAAGTTAGGATGTGTAAGCACAGCTCTATTTATTTGAATGGCATTTAGAGTTGTTGATTTGGGTTGCCAGTTGCTGTCACTATTGATAATATTGGTAACTTGCTGATTATTTTGACGGTTAATTGAGTAATCAAGTCAAGGCCAAACAGTTTAAATGTACCTAACTGAAAAGCAACAAACCATGAATAGCTTTTCTAAGTGGCAAAAAATGCATACTGGGTGTCCACTTGGCCGTGTTTCTTACTTTAAGAGAGATGAGTAGAATAATTTGACATATTGTGAAAAGGCTTTATTCACCAACTGGTCTTAAGAAGATTTTCTTTTATAACAAATTTAAGAAAAAAACATCGGGGAATGAGGCCCATTGTCAGGATGAAACCTTGTATATCTAATTTTCTATCTTTTTTTATTTATTTTTTTTTTTTACCAGGTGCTTTTTATATTGTGAGAAACTTTAATACCAAAAGAAATGATCCAAAAATAATAAATTAATAAAGTTTTTACTTTCATTATAAGCTAAGAACATTTTTCTTTCTCCTGAAAAGCAAAAAAGCAGCAATGTGCTTTATCAACATGCAAATTGCTAACCAATTCTTTGAAAGGTTAAATTTTAATCAGTAAGTAATTGAGTTTGATTAATCATGATGGCCCTAATTGATATTCAGATTTTCATTTGCTTTTTCATTTCAGTAGTATCATTAAACATTGTTAGTATATGTTTATCTATCTATAATTGGTTTTGCCCAGCTTATCTTAAGAAAGATAAGAAGAAGGGTTTATCTATGTTTTGCAGATAGAGGAGGGCACCTTGCCTCACAGGAGTGCGGTGGGTTTTCCTGGGCTGGCTGGAGGGTTCACTTTCTCAGTTTATAGTAAGTATAGTAAGTAGTTTATGCAGTGGTTGTCCTGAAATTCAGGCTTGTGGATTGACACCCTGGATGAATTTCAAATTATGAAATGAATACTTTGGACTCTCATACCAGTATCGATATCTGTACCTTATCAGTAGTTGTGAGTGATGTGTACATATGCTAAGGCACCCTTTTGCAGACTCTTGCCTCTAATTCTGTACTTATCCTTGAGCAATCTCTAGTTTTCTGCTTTTTACGATTCAAGTCACTGTGTTGTTCTCATTCTGTCACTGTCAGATGTGGAGGTTCTAAAGGAAATGCTTCGTAGGCAAGCTGGCAGGCAGCAGGCCCATGTTGCCAGGTTGAGAGAAGAGGACAAGGCCTTACAGGAGGAGAGCCATAGGTATGGAGACATGGTGTTTGTGGACATAGTGGACACTTACAGGACTGTGCCTTCCAAACTGCTGCAGTTTTATAAATGGTAAGTTCTGAACACCAGTCACTGCATTGCCTGAAACCACCTTTAAATATTGCCTGCAGATTATAAATGATTGTATGGGCACCAGAATCTACCAAATTGCTTCAGAACTTTTACTGAGCTCAGCCTGCAAAACATTTTAGTACTTACCTGGTTGCCTTACTTGTGCTCCTGAGTAAATGAAAGTTTGTGAATTTGTCATGCTGGTAGGGCCATAAGGAACACTGACTTCAATCTGCTCCTGAAGACAGATGATGATTGCTATATTAATGTGGATGCCGTATTAATGAAGATTGACCGCAAGAGCCTGACACGGAGCAGCCTCTGGTGGGGAAAGTGAGTATAGTGTGGGCTTTTCTATCTAAAAAGGAGTTATTTACTGAACAAGAATGATTTCCTTATAAAAACAATTTGTAGTTTGTAAAATGTTGCATTAAATACCAAAAATCTAATTTACACAGTGTAGGCCCAAAATGTACCCCAAATGTAGTCAACTTGATTATGCAGACCTGCTTATGTGATTACTTGTATTGCATTCTGTTATCCAAATCTGTTCATCTATTTGAGATTACTTCACAACCCAGTCTCAAAGACAGTAAATAGAACTATAACATTTTATATTTCATAATTATAATAATAATAAGACTTCGATTAATCGGTTGGTTGGGAAACAAAAACATAGTAATAGTACTCTGCCAATATTCAGCAAGGATTATTCTTTCTTTATAAAGAAAACATACAATACCCATCCTATCTTCTTATTCATATTTTCTGAAAAACTGGCTTTTATAAGGGAAGTAGCAACAGATTTTCATTGCTCCTGAAAATGTATTTTTGAAAGGTGTAGAAATAGTAAAGAAACAACACAAACAAATCTTGCATGGCAGTCCAAGATAGGTCAGTCGATCTATTTTTCTCCTGTATTGATAAAACAAAAATACATTTAAAAAGTGTTTGTGTGGTCATTTACATAATGTAATATTTTTTCAGCCACACTCATTGCCAACACGTTGATAAAATTAAGCACATAGCATTGCAGTCTCGAAAGACAAACACTGGCAGTAGAATGGGTTGTACTGATGAGTTCAGTGACTTTAAACATGGTAATGTCATAGGATGCCACCTCGGCCAGAAATCAGTTTGTGAAATTTCTGTCCTGCTAGATCTACCCCTGTGAACTGTGAGTGCTGTTATTCTAAAACGGAAGCTCCTCTGCGCAGCAGCTTAGCCCCCAGCAAGTGGTAGACCATGTAAACTCATAGAGTGGGGCCACTGAGTGCTGAAGCGCAGAGTGCCTGTTCTCTGGTAAATCACTCAATAAAGAGTTCCAAATTGCCTCTGGAAGCAACATCAGCAAAAGAACTGCATGTTAGGAGATTCACGAAATTGGTTTCCATGGCTGAGCAGCTACCTGCAAGCCTAAGATCAAAATGCACAATGCCAAGTGTAGGAGGGAGTGGTGTGAAGCACACCAGCACTGGACTCTGGAGCAGTGGACACGCATTCTGCTGAGTGACAAATCATGCTTCTCTATCTGGCAATGTGATGGATGAATCTGAGAACAGTTTGGAGAAGGCCCTTTTCTGTTCCAGCATGACTATGCCCCAGTGCACAAAGCAAGGTCCATAAAAGCATGGTTGGGTGTGTTTGGTGTGGAAGAACTTTATTGGACTGCCCAAAACCCTGACCGCAACCCCTCAGTCACCTTTAGAATGAACTAGAATGGAGATTACAAGCCAGGGCCTGTTGTCCAAATGCTCTTCTGGATGAATGGGAAAAAAAATCCATTTTGTAAAAAGCCTTCCCAGAAAAGTGGAAGTTGTTGTATCTGCAAAAGGGGGACCAATTCCATATGAATGCCTATGGATTTAGAGTGGTGTGTCATAAAAGCTCCTGTAGGTGTAATGTGTAATTGTCCCAATACTTTTGTCCATATAGTGTATGTATAAATAAAAATACACTGAATTTTGTCTGTCTGCATTCAAAAAATTAACAGTTTTTAAAAATGTCAGTGAGTGCATTCACATACATCATTTATATTAAAAATAAGAATTTCAAAAGAGAATTTGTAGCCTGCTTTCTGGTTCATACTTAAAGGTTGCTACACCTCCACCCCCGCCTCTTAAACGAGAGCTCTGCGCATAATTGTAGCTTGTGGGAGTGACTTTGTTTTGGTTTAATCCACGTTTCTGTGAGGCACAGAGCATCGAAATCACGATCAGTTATAATTTCATTTAAAACAACAGCATTACATGTAAGAGATCTTATGTTAAGCAGTCCTAGTTTTAGACCAAAGGTGTTGTCACTGCAAACTGGTTTAATTAGTCTGATATTGATTAGATCAGCAGAACAAACTTTTTGAGATTTTCTGAATTTTTTTTTGATTCAGGGAACAAACACAGTCTCAATTGGGTGGAACCTGTAGACGGTCGGTTTAGCCTGTTTGTCTGCTGCCTGGCCTTGGCCCTGGTTTGTCAGCGACTGGCTGTCCTACACTTATGGCTATCTGAGAGACTCTGAGTTATACTACAAGAAATGAGAGCAGCACCCTCCCGCGAGGGGTGGATACTGTCCCGACTCAAAAGAGCAGGCAGGCCCTCAAAAGTAGACCAATTATCTACAAAGCCCACATTGTTTTCTGAGCACCACTTGGACAACCAGCAGTTCAGCAACCATAACTTGCCTTAGATTTCTGCGCCACGTCGAACTGGGATGGGGCCAGAGCATATTATGGCATCAGACATCATCTGGGCTAATTTACACACCTCTTTAATGGTATCTTTAGTTATTTCTGACTGTTGCAGACAAGCATCGTACATCTACATATTCTACATATACATTATCTAGAAGATAAAGAATATTCAGATTCTTCATTTTGTCAAGCATGTACAGTGGTGTGAAAAAGTATTTGCCCCTTCCCAATTCATTTCATTTTTGCATATTTGTCACAGTTGAATGTTTCAGATCATCGGACTAATTTTAATATTAGACGAAGATAACCCAAGAAAACAAAATTGTGTTTTTAATTGATGACTTAATTTATTGAAGGAAAAATGCTGTTCAACCCTGGCCCTATGTAAAAAGGTAATTGCCCCCTTAGCTACTAAATCAATCAGTTAAGTAAATTCAGTTCACTATTGGGTTCAATTTTGCTAGCCACAAACCAGTCAGACCTGTCAAATCTAAACACAACTTAAATAGAACCTGTCTGGCAATGTGAGTGCATGATTCTACATTTTAAAGAAATTCAAATACATATGCGAAACAAAGTAATTGAAATCTACCAGTCTGGAAAGGGTTACAAAGCCATTGCTGAGGCTCTGGGACTCCAGCGAACCACAGTGAGAGCCATTATCCACAAATTTAGAAACATTGGAACAGTGTTGAACTTGCCCAGGAGTGGCCGGCCTACCAAGGGCGCCAAGAGCGCTCTGACGACTCATCTAGGAGGTCACAAAACAACCCACACCAACATCTAAAGATTTGCAGGTCTCGCTTGCCTCCGTTAAGGTCAGTGTACATGATTCCACAATAAGAAAGACACTGGGCAAAAATGGCATCCATCATTTTCAATTCCTATGCATGCAAAGCCCAGCACTACTGTACTTACTTCATTTCGGTTATGCTTGCACTGAAAAGATAACTGGCCAGCTTTTTGCCAGATCAGTCGTTGAGCTCAATATAAATCTATTTTACTTTTGCAAATAATGAACAATATTTGTCAAGTTTAAATTTACGTTTTGTTAAATGTGTAGTATAATGAGGAGTATTTGTTTGTTGGAGTTCATCCAAAATTCAGACATCCCCTGAGAGTAGATTAGAAGTTATTATTACTATGTTTTCTTTTGATAGTACAAATAGATGTAGTATAGTTTATGTTCATTTAGTAATGATTCTGTATAAGTTTTAAAGAAGAAAGAAACAGAGAATAACCTTACCATTGCTTCTAGTTACAATGCACAGCTTGTCTAAGACTATAATGTAGTAATAATCGTTTAATCTATATATTATTTAATGTTATATTAATACATAATATATTGTAAACTATATATAATGTATAATTAATGGTAATGAATGTGCAATTAACTATAAATATATTCCAAGAGACATATTTTTATACATACCACAGAATACGTAGGCTGTTAATTACTTAAGTACGTCATTTAGTACATCTTTCTGGAAGCATCTGCACTTGTTATGTTTCTCCAGTTTTTTCAATAAGAGTTTCCCCTTAATCACCTGTCTGTAGCTCTAGTGCAAATTCACCAAACACATCTTGGCTGATTGACTACATTTGGGGTAAGAGAAAATGCTTGGATTTTGGTCAAACCATCACCTTTAATGCATAATACCAGGTATTTATTGAATAGTAAATGCTGTTTGAAATTAAACACACCCACTGATGCTTGTGTAAAAAGTATACAAATTAAAACCTTATAGCCATGTGTATAGTTGTCATTCATACCGATGAACAATGTGCAATCTACCTCCCCAGCTTCAGGCAGAACTGGGCTGTAGACCGCCTAGGGAAGTGGCAGGAGCTGGAGTATGCTAGCCCTGTGTATCCAGCCTTTGCCTGTGGCTCTGGATATGTGGTGTCCAGGGACTTGGTTGTGTGGCTGGCCAGCAATGCAGAAAAGCTGAAAGCTTACCAGGTGCTCTCCGTTCTCTAAATTCACACAATTACTTTAGGGTACACCGGTTATCTACACTTGTGTAGTATTCTGTAGTTTACTGCCTACCTATGAGTTTACAGTAATTGTGTTTTAAACCTAAATAATAATTTTCACTGGAAAATAAATATAGCCAATATGACATCTTATGAAATTTGCATGTTTAATAAAGGGATACATTATGTAGGGTGTTCACAGTAGCATGAATTATTATAATTATATACCTGTGTTAATGATGCACCAAAATCATAATTCCTAGCCAAAACTGAAATCGTAATTCTGGACACACTGGGTCAAAAAGCCAAAAATCGAAAAAAACAATGCATCGAAGGCAATGAATTCCATCATTTTTTGTTTGTTAATCTTTTGTCATTTCAAGCTATGAATGATGCTTTTGAGGTTTTACTGTATTCTGCGTATAGAGTGAGATGGTGTGTTTTCAAGTGGTAATAAACATATAGTGGAGAACAGCTTGGGCATTATATCCCCTGTTGATTCTCAGCATGAACAGTGATTACAAATCAGTGGTCTAATGCCTTACTGAGAAACGGAAATACCGGAAAATGTTGACCTGCTGCCACTCAAACTACCTGAACACATCTGCACTGACCAGCACAAAAACAAAGAAAACAATCACCTTTTTTTAATCACTGTTTTCTTTATTTTCTTTTTTGTGATTAATTTTTTATTATTTTCCATTTAAAGAATAACAACCCCCTCCATTCCAGCCCCGACCCACACACACACACGGGACTTACAAAGGAAAAAAACATAACTACAACATAGGACACATGAAAATTAAGTTACATTGTTCACAACTTCAACACAGCATATAGTTAAGCAAGCACAAGGGTCCCGATTTTAGAGATTACGTGAATCCATGTATGAAGAGTTGTAGGGGCAGCATTGTTAATTCTTGCAGATGCAGTTCCAGATATAGGATATCCAGTAAGGTATGGAGCCAGGTTGTGAGGGGGTAGCCAGGGCTGGACAATAATTATTTTGCTGCCATTAAGCCAGCCAGCCATATTTTCCTGGAACTTTCCATAATGGGGAACTTGGAGTTATCATTCAGTAAATGAAGTTCAGGGTCCGTGAGGAAGTATGTCTTGGTCAGAGAAGAGAGAGAATCAACCTCCTCCCAAAGAGCATAAACTTTTGGGGTGTCCCACATAATGTGCTCCCCAGATTCCCATGTGGACAGAAGGTACAGAAGGGGTGACGGCTTAAACCTATCAAGTGTCTTACCCTGGGTGTCAGATAAGCCCTGTGGCATATTTTAAGATGGATGAATTAATGATTGGGGTTATGTAATGCCCTAAAAACGTTAGCCCATGCAATTTCCCAGTTTACCTGCCTTCCCCTCTGTTGCATAACTCTATCCCATTCCACTATTTCTCATTTTCATTGCCATTACAGTTATTTGTAAGGGCTTGTTGTAGGACTGTTTAATCTTTTGTTCTCTTTCAGCTGAAAAGCGAAAGTGTCATTTAAAAGCCATTCCAATCGAAAATGTTTTATGGCTGCAATATCGGTGCATCCCTAACGTGTATTAACATTAAATTAATTTATCTAAATCAGCTATCACTTCTTAAATAGAACATAATCATGCATGCATAGTCGCTAAGTTTATTTACACCTTAAAGTGGCATTCCACCACTTTCTCAAAATGTCTACATAATTAAATGATTAAGACAAAGTCATTCTGAGTGACTTGCATTGTAGAGTAACTTACCAAGTCAGAACTGTTCACAGTGGTGGTGATAGGAACCACATGTCCGAGGAGTTTAATTCCTTTAACTCATCTGCATCCCATAAATTCCTACATACGTTGGTTATGAACATGCTGCCTAATGTCTGAGGCATTGTTTTAAAATAGTTTTGGCTGAAAATGTGCCTTTTAAATCCATTCGTGGTGGAGTGGTTTGTGCATTTTTTTTTTCTTTTCAGATATGCCATTATTCTCCTTTTATCATATTACACAGAAAAACACATTTAGTTTCTCTACAGTGCACTATTTACATCAGAACGCTCTGAATGACTTTGTCTCAGTGACGGAATTATGTATACACACACACATATGTATAAAGCATGAATCATACATTTGAATTGTGGAAGTATCGTGGTAGACACAAGTCGTATATGTTTAAAAGATATTGTTTACTGGTAGTCTGCTTCGGTGGTTGTGGGTTTAACTTGGTGGCTGTGTGCTGTTTTATAGGGTGAGGATGTGAGCATGGGAATATGGATGGCTGCAGTGGGGCCTAATAAATATCAGGTAAAAAAGTGAATATGTTTTTACAATGAAAAACAGTGCAAGATTTAAAGGACTGGAAACTGGTGCTAACTAAAATGGATGATATTTTGACAAATGTTCAAATTTCAGCACAGTAATATTTTCCTTCCTTCTGAAAATTTTATATTTTCAGGAATTGTGTGATTATATTCAAACATATGCTTCAGCACAACATGTATTGTGCACTAAGGAGTGCCTAAATAACCTGTGATCTTTTACACTGCCCCAAACCACCTGTAATCTTTGACAGCATACTTAACACGAGTTGCCTACAGTCAATCAGACTGGCTTATATTGCATATTCATAAATTGTAAAATCAACTTGCCCTCTCACACTCCGCACTCACCATATTACTTGATGTAGCTAGTCTGAGATCGGTGCCATTTTCAAATGCTCAGTTTTGTAGTGCAAGAAGGAGTATGGTTACTCTCTTCATTCAATTCCAAATAATGAGACCAAAGCAAAATAGCTCATCATATTTCTTTTTGTGGTTGCCGTGACACCTAGTACAAGCATTTGTACGGCTTGGGTTTTGCCAGCTGACTTTTAACTGAAAGGGACAGCTTTCTTGACACCTAATTTTACAGCAGGCAATGTGGAGGAGAATGCAGTGGCTAAATTATTCATAATGCCTGGCTCACAGAGGTGCAAGTTAACTAGTTAACACAAGTGTAGAATCTCACCCTAAGTAGTACCACTTAGATGCTGCTACAAGGTTCAGATTCAGTTTATGTTCTCAATCGTTTTATTCAGGCTCAAACATGCAAGGTTGGGTTAGTGTGAGGCAGTTTCCAGCATGTGCAATACTAGAAGTTAATAAGGAAAACCTGGGCTTTTGTGTTTTAGTGTAGAGTCTGTAAATGAAGAGGTTATAATGAATATACAATATGCTGGGGTCCACACCCACATGACAGAATGGTAAAAGGCAAAAAAAGAAGAGAAAAGGGGAAATACAAAACACAAATTTTAAGGCTAATTTTGGGGAAACATTTTTAAGGCAACCGAATTATATACATACATACATACATACATCATCTAAACCGCTTATCCTTCTGGGTCGCGGTGGGGCACTGGAGCCTATACCAGCTGTCATTGGGCGGAAGGCAGGATACACCCTGGACAGGTCGCCAGTCCATCGCAGGGCAGACATACACATTCACACCTAGGGGCAATTTTAGCACGTCCAATTGGCCTGACTGCATGTCTTTGGACTGTGGGAGGAAACCGGAGTACCCGGAGGAAACCCACGCAGACACGGGGAGAACATGCAAACTCTACACAGAAATGACCCTGGTCGCCCGGCCGGGAATCGAACCCAGGCCATTCTTGCTGTGAGATGACAGCGCTACCCACTGCGCCGCCCTTTGAATTATATAATTTTTTTAATAGAAATATTTACTTTTTTAATCTTTATTTAATGAGAAAATCAGAAAGTGTCCAAACTTACAGATGTAAACAAGAATAATAGACGCAAGGTAAGTAAGATTGACAACAACGAGAACAGTTCTTGCCGTCTGAACAGACTCTTTGCGTTGTCCCATTTCAGTTCACTTTATGCAATTATAAAACTCCAACAACTGTATACATTTTGACAGGGAGTGATCAGATAGAAGAGTATACAGCATAAATGGGAGAAACAGGACCACAAAACAGACGGGATTAATTATTGGATACTTCCTTAAAATGTGGTTGTAAGGGTTTTACAAAAGCAATCCATTTTGACCCGAACTTAACAAATTTGGTCATTTGTAGGTGGAGTGAAAATGTGTTCTTTTTCCAAAATATATGTTTCATTTACTATGTCTATCCAATCTTTTATTGAAGGAGAGTCAGGAAGGTACCAGCGCCGAGTTATATTTTTTTACAGGCAAAAATACCCAAATAGGTATTTACCAGATTCTTCAAAATATAAATCAAAGTTTCCCAAGTATAGTACCTCAAATTGGAAACGCATTTCAACATTAAATATATCCATCAATGCAGTCTGTACTTCCATCCAGAAATGCTTTATTATTGGACATTCCCAAAATATATGCCAATGGTTGGGTGCCTGATTCCCACATAGTCTCCAGCATTCAGCTACATGCCCCGTAAAATGTACTCTGTTCTGGAGTAATAAAAAAACGAATAAGACTCTTCCATCCAAACTCCCGCTATACATGTGAATTGGTGTACTTCCATTGTGAGTCACATAATTTTGACCACTCCTCATTTGAAATTACAAAGCTGCCTTCCTTTTCCCATTTGTTTTTAATGTATTGTGTAGAATTAGATTTTCTTTTTAATTTTATGATCAAAATAGTGATGTATCTGGAGGTCTCTATAAAAAATCTTGTTTTTCCAGAGCATACGTTTCTCTCAAGATTTGGAAATCTTTTAACTGCCCGTGTTACTCCTTTAGCTGTCCAAGTTTTAAGTCTGTAATCCCTTACATTAGGTTTAAAGTCTACATCATAGGCACACCATCTAAATATTCATATTATGTCATTGAATTTATATTCCTCCTTAACTGTACTCCAAATTTTTAGTTGAAACTTCCAGGGGTTTTGCACTCTGTCCACAAATGTTCTGAAGTCTTTATCACCTAGTACTGCGTGTATTGGAGGACCCCTCTTTATTAACAATTCAATATCTTTCCATCTGGCATGAAAATCCGGGTTGCACAAATTTATCAAGGATCTGATCTGAGCTGTAGTAGAAGTAATCTTTAAGACTGGGGAGGGCTGTTCCCCCTTCTTCCTTTAAAAGTTGTCAAGTTTTAAATCTAACCCTGGGTCTCCTCCCCTGCCATATAAATCATGAAATCATTTTATTCCATTCTGAAAATTGTTTTGAACAAACTTCTACCGGACGAGTCTGAAACAAATAAAGGAATCGAGGGAGAATATTCATCTTTACAGAATCTACTCTATGACTAAGACTCAAAAAAGAGTTCTATCTCTGTATATCTGCTTTTATTTTTGTCAGAAGGGGGCCATAGTTGATCTCCGCCAGTGTGGATATATTCTTCGGTAAATATACTGTATTTCAATGAATTTTGATTCCATTTCAGAGTAAATCTGTCTAATAATGCACACCCTTGTCTTGTACCCCGTTTCAACTGGACAGTATCGGTGAGATACCCATTTATCTTTGTTCGTGCTGTTGGGTTATCTCTGAACCCACTTTCCCTGTGTCATTCTCTTGCAAAAACATTTTTATTTCTTGTGCTACTTGTTTCTTAAATTGTAGATTATTTAAAATACTTAAATTTAACCTCCACAATGTATTTCCGGGAATTCTATGAATTTGTATATCCAACGAAATAGGTGCATGATCCGATAAATCAATTCTTCCTATATCACATCATCATATTTTGTATCGATCCCTGTTAAATATAAAAATTAATCAATTTTAGAATAAACATCATGTTGGGGAGTAATATGTATAATCACGATTTACTTGGTTAAAATCTCTCCAGAGATCCACTATGCCAACTCCAGTATAAGTAGGTAATTTTTTTTTTTTTTTTGCAGTGTTGTCACAGAAGATTCTTTAGGAGAATCTAGCCTTGGACTAAGACAATGCATTCTCCCCCACAAATAAGAATACTCTCTGCTCCTTCCATTAAATCAAACAATTTCCAATAGAAAACAAAATCACTACCTGGAAAGGCATAAAAGTTCAATAATGTTATTGAATTACCCTCTAACTTCTGCTTCAAGCTGAAAACTAAACTTGAATAATCAAAAACTGATAAGAATTCAAATTGGTGAAGTGACTTATGTGTTCCTGTGGACTTTACATGCTGGGTAAAGGGTCTGGAACTTGATTTACTTTTGTTTCTGAATCTTCTTTGCTTCGGTGTACTCGCCTTGTTTCTTAAGCACAGCAGTGGGGAAATCATGATGCACATAAAAGCGGACATTGTTGTAAAAGACTCCTCTTTCCTGCCAGGCTCTGCGGAGCACCTCTTCTTTAGTTCTATAGCTTGAAAATTTTACAACGATGGACCGTGGTTTCCCCTGTGAATTGGTTGGTTTTGGGGCCAGAGCTCTATGAGCTCTCTTGATTCTCAGTTGTTCATGTAAAAACCCAGTGTACTCTTCAGTAAATTCTCCAGAAGGCCGATCATATCCTTTCCCTCTGCTTCTTCGGGTATACTGTAAATCGCTGATTGTCTCTGCGAGATCAGCTTTCTTGATCAGTTAGCTTCACTTCCATGTCTGCTTGACGTTGTAGAAGGCACTTAAGTAGCCTTGCTGCTGCCTGGAGCTTCGTTTCTGCCTCATCAGTCCGCTCTTCTGCTTGTTCTAGGCAGATGTTCATTCTGCTCAGTTCTTGTTTGATGTCAGTTAGTTGTTGCTTGTTTACACATCTGAAATCCTTGAGCTCATTCAGTATACTCCGGAGGCTAACCTCTGGTTCATCTTCACCATTTTGTTCTTGGCCCGGCGAGCTGCCCCTTTATTCTTCATTGAGAAATTCACTTTAAATTTTGTATTCATTGTTTCGTTGGGGGTTGCTTAACCAAAATATTGGGAGGAGTGGCAAATTAAGCTGCCTTTCTGAACCGTGGCAGAACCGAAAGTGAAAAATTTACTGAAATTTGATAGTTGTTAAAGAACATGCAGCTATCAGCGATCATCATTGTAATTCATTGCATTACTAGTGTTTATATTCATTAGTATCAAGGTAAAAACAGTATGAATCCAATGGATTTTACGGCAGCATACCTTTTAAGCAATTAAAGGTTGGGTTAGTGTGAGGCAAGACCAATTAAGGTTAAGACCAGAGCCTGACCAGTATTTTTGTCAATATTGATTAGCCCACAGTTTCGTCTGACAACATGGCCAAAAACTGTTTATTGCCATTTCCTAGTTCCAGTTTCCCAAATATTTTAGCTAGCAAGTGATCTACGCTGTGTTATTCCTCGTAGTAAACATTAAACTAATAGTGCGTTCCATTCCTTAGGCAGCTGCCTAACTAGTCACTGCCTTCAAAGGCACCTCTCTTGTTGGGCAGCATTGAAACCAAAAAGGAACCTTAGTAGGCATCACATTCGGGACAGCACTTCAGAACCATCCTACATCATAAGTTTCACTGCGTTGTTCACGTTTCATCTGTTTACTCGCAGTCTCTCATTAGCTTACACTTACCTCTGACTGTAAAGGTGGATCATCTCAGTGTAAAAGGACAGGCTGCTTTGAGTCGTAGCTGTTGTTATATACTTGACTCGATGCCAGAGATAAATTCAGATAATCATGACTACTAGTTTGTGAATCCGTTTAATTCATTCACTGTTCTCATCTACCTTAATGAACCTATTTTATTTCTAACACACAAAGGATAAAAACTACGCATAATTCCATACAAAATGCACTCAGAAAAAAAGGAATGCACACAATCTGTTAAACTGGTTACTACGCTTTTTATTTCATGCATTCTCATCTTATGAGCTCCTACTCTGAAACTTTGCCATCAGCATTCACTTAACACTGTTGTGACTGTGATAAGCACACCAATACAAGACAAGCAGAGCAGACAAAACAAGCATTTGTGGTATTGATTTTTGTCCAGTAAGTTACCGTATTTTTTTTTGGTCAAGGAGAACATCAGTCTGCAGCGCTGGTTCCGCAGTGTTTTCCCCCATATACGTTGGGCAAGTGAGCTACTTTCAGTCGTTCAGTGCAGTTTTCTCCCTGAAATAATCATTCAAACTGAAGCGATGGAACTCTCTGCCGGTAAACAGTATTGTGGGATTGCCTTCGCTGAGAAGGATACCTGCATTGCTGGCTTCAGATTTGGACAAAATAAGGAATCTTAGAAGTCAGCTGCCTTATGCTGCCTTCCGAGTGGGACAGTCTTCGTCTCAGGAGCCTGCAAATGCTGCTTTAAAATGTTGCCTTAAAATGTTGCCTACTTAGACAGCTGTCTCCCGATTGGAACGCACTACAAGTCTCCTCGTTATTCACCTTCATTGCTGCAATATTTTTATTTCACAAGTTTTTATCTACATTAACGTTAGAGTTGACGCTGGAAATCGTGTCTGCAGTATCTGGAAATTTTAAAAGGTAGAGAAAGGAAAACAAAAATCTCAAGTGAAACCACCCAATTGCAATATAAATACATGTAATGTCATTACGCTAGTAGTGGACTGTGCTGTCAGAGTTACCTAAAAACAGTAAAAATGGACTGTTAAAACAGAAGTTAGGACACTGCTGGGGTTGTCTTAAAGTTAGGATGGTATTTAGGAAGTTTTGTCTAGTTAGCAAGTTAGGATGTAATACTGTTTTTATATCTAGAGTTATGATAAAATTATGAAATCAAGAACTGTTGTTTTGTAATAGCTGCTGTCCTAAATTCAGTCCTAACTGAAGTTGTCTTGGTGACTAAACAGATGAGATGATTTCAGAGTTAGGATGTTTCTGTAATTCGGCCCCAAACCTCAACATCACTGGATTACTTGGTTCATGAAGATTGCTGCTTCTAAAACTAAATTTTGGATATGTGGAAAAAATATCCCTGCAGATTCCAAATGCATACAAGAAATATCAATGCGATGTTATAATTAATACCACATTTATTAAGGAAATAAAAATGTGTTACCATTTTACTTCAGATGTTATTTTTTTCAAAGACTTTTATATCCAAAATCGTTACAAATGGATATACAGCATTTTGTATTTAAATTCTTCATATAATGTAGTAGATAATTCACGTCCTTCACCAGGTTTTGACTGAATTTTCTTTGATTTTCTTTGAATACTCTTTCAACAGTCACATATTATTCCGCTTGGGGGAGGTTTCCAAAGCACTGATGTTACAAAGCGTTTTTCTGCACATTGCTTGCAATTACAAATTTCCACCAGAGAGGTCTCTGAATCCCCAAACCTTATTTAGTGTAGCTTTAAGGTAACAAAAAAACTTTGAATTTATCTATCACAAGTAGTAATACCTTTCTTGTAATCTGATATCTTGTATTCTGAAAACTTGTGTTGTAATATGTTGTATTGTGTTGCTTGTGGACAGGACGCAGGCTGGTTGTGTGAGAAGGAATGCTATGTGGACATGCTGTCGTCACCTCAGCATACAGTAGAGGAGCTGCATTCTCTTTGGGACCAAAAAAGAGCTTGTGGGGACCCATGTGGTTGTGCTTGGAGCCAGCACTGAAACCTTTAAGAGCCCCTGAGATCTACATCCATCACCTCATTAGGGTCGTGTCCATCTCACTGACAAACACAATTTTTTTAGTACTGTAAAAACTTCAGTCAGAATGTTTAGGTTCTTAATTGAGTTTTTTAAACACTTGTTGGTGTCTTTGATTTGAGTGCTTGTTTTGATGCAGCACTGAATCAGATGCTGTTAGAAAGTGACGTGACATGCAAAAGAGAAACATTTTGCTCCAAGGGCACTTTTTGGTGTAAAATGCACACAGGGTGTTGTTGATTCATCCTTTGAAAGCTAAGCTCTCTAGCTCTCTCAGCAAACACATGCTTTCTAGATGTACCACCAAATGTCTAGCTCTCTGTGAAAACAAGGGTTTGTGCCATTATGGAGCACAATAAAAGATTGGACGAAAAGTTAATCTTTCTCAATGTTTGTTCATGAAAAAGAGTTTTATGCTAATATAAATCCAGGCCCTTTACACTATGACCATGTTAAGTGCAGATACTTATACTAAAACACCAAAAAGCTTTCATAGTTTGCATTGTCTTTTTGTATAGCTGTGGCTCCTTCCAGAGCGCTATTGGAACAGCATCAGCAATTGTTACAGATCTATACTGTGCAGAATTACAGATATTTAATTCTAATCAATAAAGCTTTCTTTTTCTTAGGTGAGTCAGTGCCGAAGTGTCATATAAAATAAAATCCCCAAGCCATGTTAAGTATCAAAATGTCCAAAATATGTTCCAAATATAAATAATGAGAGTTAAGAGTTAATATTACTACTATTATTAGTACTGTTTGCTGATTTTGCTGATATATTTTTAGCTTTTGGAATTGCTCTTTTGCCTCTGAGATTTTTCTTTTGCTTTTTACCTTTGGCACTTTTTAACAGTGGGCAGGTCTTGAAAGAAGGCTTTCACTGTCACTCTATTGGTCAACTTCTCAATAATTCTTCTTCTTCTTCTTCTTCTTCATCATAATAATAATAATAATAATAATAATAATAATGTTGGGTTGTTAAAGCCACCATAAGGTGGCAGTGAATTTATGTTTGTGATTTAAGGTGGCAGTGCATTTAAAGTGGCAGTGAAAGGAAGTGTAAGTGATCTTAGGTATTGTTTTGACCCGGTCTCGGTCAGGCCGTAACAATCTGAAGAGAGTGAGAATTAAATGTGATGTGGGAGAGGAGACGAAGCACCAGATGTAACTTAAGTTCAAGACTGTATTATGTGACTTATTAGAAGAATACAAACGTCAGGAATGGCCCAGGCCAAAACAACAAACAACCCCACACTAACTTTACAACACAACTACCTACCCTACATACAAACAAAAACAAATAAAAGACAGTATACTAACCTACCTCCCTGACTAACCATACACACAGACAAACCCGTTCCCAAACAAAATGGCAGCCACTCCCTACAGCCAGTTCACATTGACTATTTACAAATATATACAAGATATATACAGTTATTAGGGTCAGGCTAAATCGTAGTCAAAACAAAGCAGGGTCAAAAGCAAGCAAAACAGGCAAGAGTTTACAAAGTGTACACAAAATAAGCAGCAGTACAATGAGGAAGTCTCCTGGTGAACCAAGCCATCCAGGCCTCTTTAAGCAGGTGGGAGGAGATGAAACCATGGAATGGATCAGCAGGGTCCGGGAGCGGAAAGGGTGAAGTTACGGGATGGAATCTGCAATGAATACAAAACACACAAGACCAGGCAAACACACAAGGCATAACAGTATCAGTGAATTTAAGGTTGCAGTGAATTTTAGGCAAATTGTTTCTTGGTCCTAAAACAATCTGTGGAGTCTGTAGGTAAATAATTATCAAATAAAAATCTTGACTTTATTGCAAAGAATGTCCATGAGACTTCAATGAATCTGTTTAGCCTGGCTTTAACTGACTTAAGGGGCTATACATTTTCTAGTTTTCAAGTGATTGTGATAAAACTTGTACAATGTACATTACCATTGTCTGAGGAAGCATGCAAAGTTTCATTTAAATTGATCACCATGAGCCCCTAGTGCATATTTATTAAAATGTCATTATATCCTTCTATGACTGAAATAAAAGATAATGGTTTCAAATTACTCTGAATCAGGAATGGTAATATCTTCTCTGGCCACCAGAGGGAGCATCAGCATTAAATGCAAATTATGATTTCAAACATACTTACAGTTGTAGGCTTTGCAATATCTATCTCAAGGTCAATAATTACTTCCTTTGTGGATTTGTACTGCACCATCTCAAACTTGGTCTCAAGGTCAATTATTATTTAAAAAATCTGATGTTATGAATCAATTATTTTGGCCTGGCCTATTCTGTCACAATGGACCATAAATCTGTCAGTGGTGCTCTGACTGTGACCAAATGTTTTATGTACATTGACAGTATTCAGCTGAGGAAACATATGACATTGGGCTCGTTCAAGAAACTGGTGGTGATAGGAACCAGATGTCTGAAGAGTTTAATGCCTCTTAAAGCTCCCTCACATAAAGGTATTTCATGACATGGTTATGAATACGTTGCCTTGTTTTACATTGACATTGACATTTGTTTTAATCCTTTCATAGTGGAGGAATACAAGGGCGTTATGGGGCAAAACAGTCCCCAAAGAAAACATATTTTTTTCAGATTACCATCATAATCATTGCATATAAAACTCCAAAGACACATGTAGGTTCACTGGTGGTTTTGGAGAGTAAATAAGTACAAAAATTAAAAGGCTATGTTTGTATTGTAGCCATCGTGACTCTTGGTTCCTATCACCGCCACTGTACAGAAATGAGTAAGTTTCTCTCAAACAGTGCATTTCACATCAAACCAGCGTGAATGTTTGAGATGTAAACAAAGTCATTTATTCATGTAGAATTTGTGGAGTTCCCCTTTATGGCAGCTTTATCTTGCAGCTATATTGTCAACAGACATTCAGATGCATATCATCTTGTAAAAAAGATACTGTTTTATCTCTGACATGCCCTAGTTAGTTGACCCAAGCAAAACTGCTATGGCTGTAGCATAGCTAGCTTGATACTTCACGAGACAAATCAACTATACTCTGAAGCCAACGTGGCGCCATATATTAGAGATATGAAATTGCATTGTCGATGTCACATTCATTTCTTAAAAAAATGTCCTTTTGCACAATTTAAGTTGCTGATATTTCGTTGCTAATTTCACTTAACGTTAACTTAGCTATTAGCTAACCTAACATCGCACTTCATACAGATTAAGTTTAAAGTAAATGGATAATGTTAGCACTACCAACATGTAGTGGACATATCACCTAGTTTCTTAAGCAAAGCAAAACAGTTAAAGATGTTAAGCTTGACTATTAAAATATTATTGTAATGTAACTGTCGCCATTCCTCTTTGTCCTCCATCTTTGTCTTCTGAAGAAGGGCTTTTCATACTGTGCCAGTGTGTCAGCCACACAACCAGGAGCCATCAGCCAATAGCATTCGTGGACAGTAACGGGCCATGAGTCCGCCCCCAAACTGTCAAAACCACCACTTTGCCCACCCCCAAACTGTCAAAGCTATGCCCAAGTCAAAACTGGAACGCATTTGTTTATGCTTCTACTTTGTCCTAAAATGTTGTGTGGTTTCTTGTTGCTCCCTTCCAATAAATTGTTTCAAAAATGGTAGCTGAGAACATCTGCAGTTGAAGACTAGGGTCGTGGGTTCGAATCCCCGTATTGGGCGTTAAATGGAGATGTATAAATTGTAGTGGACATATCACCTAGTTTCTTAAGCAAAGCAATTTTTTGCTGCCCTTTGCGACCAGAAGCCACCACATAAGCCTCTTGGTCATTGTCCTCATGGTGCTTGGATCCTGATGATTGCCACTTGCAATCTTTTACTGCCCTAAAACTGACTGTGGAGAAGACACTGCAAGTCATCCAAACACCATATCTGGAGGGTAGGTGTAGTATTCCCCCACTACTCAGGCAAGCAATGACCTTGAGTGGCCTGATGGTAGTGCTATAGTGCAACATTTCATGTTTTGGCCCATGTCTCTTGAACTGTTAGGCCTTCAGTCAGAATTCTTGTTTCTGCATAATCCTTGGTTTATTCTACATAAAAGCCCCCCTGAATGTATTTTGCTTTGCCCCCATATTTTCTATCATAATTGGCAAAATTTGTGTCATTTACAATTTTCTGCTAGGTTTTTGAAGCTATCCACATGGTATTAGTCTCAAACTGTTTAGGTGATTCTTGACACGAAGAATTGTTGAAAAGCATTGAATATTTATAAACAGTATGGCCATCACGTGCCAATTAAGCTTCCTGGGTTTAGTTTATTTCACTTAATTGGCTACAAATCAGGATTGCTTTGGCCAACCCTCATGAAACTTAATAGCCATTTACCCCACATGATTCTGTGGAAGCCCACCAAGTTTGATAATGATTACTCAATAGGGGTGCAATAACAACCAAAAATCTGTTTCTTGGCAACTGCTTGGCCAATTGAGCCGAAACTTTGCCTGCTGCATCATTGGTCCACTGTATAAAGACGTTGTTAAAGACAACTCAATCATTGGACAAATATGGCCACCCTTGGCCACTAAACATGCATTTGGAGGGCTTAGAATTGACCAATTATCACACAAATTGAATGTTGTGTCCACAAAGGAAATCTCTAATAGCCTATTAAGTTCGACCTCAATTGGCTATATAACAAACTACAAAAAGTCCTACAACTGTTATCTTATGTAAAAATAAATCATTTCACATCATGCCATAATCTGAGTCTGGCATTTTATAAAATACAATTCTACTCATATTCTTTAAAGTTCTTCTGCAATTGTTCAATGTTTGAAAAAATGAGCTTTTTTAACTACTTTGTAAATTTTTGTCAAATTCTTTCAAAATCAGTTAAGCACAGACTTATTATTTAGTCTTTTATTTTGAAAATAGTTCAGTAACTACAATGCATTATTATGTAACTGCAATGACTTGTTTGTAACTGAATTGCTTTATACTTAAGGAGTCTGAGAGGTTAAAATGTTTGCCATTATTCTCTTCTCTTTCTCTCTCTTTCTCTCTGAGTTGAAATAAAATTGTTTTCTAAGTACTGACCTGTCAATCATTTACTTAAGTATATGCATTTAGCCTTTAAGTTAAATGGAAATGAAAGATCAATTTACATATATTTTTGCGCATAACTGATGTCAACACGCAAGTAAGACTAGATTTCAATGTTTACAGAACATCTAAAAGACGGTTCAGATTTCCAAAGAACGCAGGGCCTTCATGAAAGGTTATGAACAATCTTTTACAGATGAATAGTTAAAGATGGATCAAAACTGAGATGTCAAATTTGAATTTGGAAAAGTGGCTGTGGAGCTACATTTTAGACTGATCCGATAAAAAAATGGCTGCTTATTTTCCCGACCCTAATCAATACATCCGATATTATATCGACCAAGCCGGAGCGGGCACAGAAGGTTTCCGCGAAGCGCCCGCTCAACAGGGAAGAGGGATCGGCAACGTTTTTCGGGAATTGTTTAGACTGGCTGTGCCTCTGCTAAAATCGGGGTTCAACTTGGTCAGTCCGCAAAAGATGTGGTTTCTGCAGTAGCCGGCAACTTATTGAAATGTGTCAGAAACACGGCAGGAGGGGGAAGGCCTGCTGGTTCTGAGCCACGGAAACCGGTGCATGCACCCGCCAGGGCGACGCAGTTCCCCACCTTTTAAAAATAAAAATGTTTTTTAAAAAGGTCTCAGCCCGAAAAACAAGTTGGCGGGTGCGCTCGTCCACGTCTCTCATTTAAGAAATAATAAGAAAAAAGAGCAAGCAGAAAACCAAAGCGAGCCCTGACATATTTTAAAGATGTCTCTCATACACAGCGCCTCAGCAGAATGCATTAAGTCCGAGCTGGATTTATTTACGCTGCCTATGACGCAACACAGTATCAAGTCCTACAAATATGCTGAAACACCTCCGATCACGGCTATTACCGATAACGGACCCCTTGATTTTTTTATAACGGGGTCGGGTGGACCTACGTGGATTTGAATCGTTCGCTTTTGTACCTCACATGTAAAGTTACCAACGCGGACGGAACCGATCTGGTGGCCGGTGCGGCACTAGGTTTGATGAATTACCCAGTGGCTACTCTTTTTAGCCAAGTCGACCTGTCCTTCGGCGATAAGCTCTTTTCTCAAAGCAGTTCGACGTACGCCTACAGAGCTATCATGGAATGTTTGCTTAACTATTCCGAATCTACTCTGAATTCACAATTTTCAGCGGGTCTATTTCGCAAAGACACAGTGGGGATGAAATGATCTTTACCGGAACAACAGAGGCTAAAGGTGACGAAGCGCTTATTGTGAAAGGAGCTGAACGTTTGAATTGATGGAGTATTTGCATAATGACTGGATTTCAAGAAAAGCTTCTTTTAAATTCTGTGCACGTGAGAATAAAATTATTTTGTAATAAAAACGAGTTTGTTTTAATATCATCGGATCCAAGCCCGGGCTATAAATTTCACATTTTGTCAGCGCTCATGTACGTGAAAAGGATACATTTATCACTGGGCCACGCGTCAGCCTTACTAAAGTCTAATGCCAAGTACCCTTGGAGAGAGTAGTTAAAGTAGCTAAAGCTAAAGCTACCCCATGCCAGCACCGCTCATCTCCCATTCACATGTCCAACAGGTTTGCCCCACTCAGTAAGACACCCTCTGAGACGCCTGTTGAAACATTATAGGTGATTATATTTTACGGCACGTAAAAAATAGCTTCTCCCTTAGGGGCGCCTGTAGCAGTTAGCTATATACTGGGAGCCAGGGCGCCGGACATTAGAGGGAACCTGAAGCTGCTAGCTAGCCATAGATATTCGAGGATAGTCATTCATGTAGGTACTAATGACGTTCGTCTGCGGCAGTCAGAAATAACTAAAGATAACATTAAAGAGTTGTGTAAATTAGCCCAGACGATGTCCGATGCCGTAATATGCTCTCACCCCATTCCAGTTCGACGTGGCACCGAAATCTACAGCAGGTTATGGTCGCTGAACTGCTGGTTGTCCAAGTGGTGCTCAGAAAACAATGTGGGATTTGTAGATAATTGGTCTACTTTTGAGGGCAAGCCTGGTCTTTTGAGTCGGGACAGTATCCACCCCTCGCAGGAGGCTGCTGTTCTCATTTCAAGTAACGTAGCTCGTACTCTCTCAGATAGCCGTCAATGTAGGACAGTTAGTCGCTGACAAACCAGGGCCGAGGCCAGGCAGCAGACAAACAGGCTAAACCGACCGTCTGTGAGCTGCCTTGAGACACCACATAGGTTCCACCCAATTGAGACTGTGTCTGTTCCCTGAATAAAACAAAGCATCAAAAATTCTCGAAAGGTTTGCTCTAGTAACTTGATTAATATCAGACCAATTATACCAGTTTGCAGTGACAGCACCTTTGGTCTAAAACTAGTACTGCTTAACATAAGATCTCTTACATCTAAAGCAGTCGTTGTAAATGAAATTATTACCGATCATGATTTTGATGCTCTGTGCCTCACAGAAACGTGGATTAGACCTAATGAATACTTCAGTCTAAATGAAGCCATCCCCACAGGCTACAGTTATGCACATAGCCCTTGTTTATGCGGCCAGGGTGGAGGTATAGCAACCATCCATACTAAAGCTTTAGGCATGAGCCAGAAAGTAGGATACAAATTCTCTTCTTTTGAAGTTCTTTTTCTTAATATAAGTGATCGAGGAACAAATAAGAATTCCTTTTCACTAATTACAATCTATAGGCCGCCATGGCCATATTCTCAGGTCTAACAGGAATTCTCAGACTTTCTATCAAGTTTAATAATATTTTGAAATAAAGTAATAATTGTTGGAGATTTTAATATCCACTTTGACAAAGCTCAAGAAGCACTAAGTAAGGCATTGATATCCATCTTAGACTCTGTAGGTTTCACTCAAAATATAAAGGGGTCCACTCATTATTGCAGCCACACTTTAGACTTAATTCTGACCTTTGGTGTAAACATAGATAACTTAGCCATTCTCCCCAAGAGCACAGCAGTCTCAGATCATTACCTAATTTCATATTAAATTCGCTTTAGTGGTAATGTCATCACCATGCTATCGTGTTAAGCGGACTATAACTTCCTCCACAGCTGGTAGCTTTATCAGAAACCTTCCACAATTATCAGCTTCTATCAGCTGTCCATCTAATCTTACCAAATTAGATATTATGACCAAGTGCTTAGAGGATACTTTTCGATCTACTCTAGATAATGTGGCTCCATTAAAAAGTAAAATAATAAGGCAGAGAAAGCTTGCCCCATGGTATAATGATCATCCCCGAGCTTTAAAACTGTCAGACAACTAGAGCGAAAATGGCACCTGACTACACTAGAAGTGTTCCAGTCCACCTGGAGGAAGAGCCTTATAGAATATAGAAGAGCACCTACTGCAGCACGCTCAGACTATCTCTCCTCTCTCATAGAAAACAATAAGAATAATCTTAGATTATTATTTAGCACAATTTTTAAAATAACTAAGAATCAAACAGTTACTGAACCCTGGATGCCATTAGCCTATAGCAGCAATGATTTTTTGAATTTCTTTAGTGATAAAATTGAAAAAATTAGGCAGAAAATTCAGAATGCACAGTTAAACTCTACAAACTTGCTGCCTTGTAATGCCAGTCTAGATCTTGAGAATATTGTAACTACTGCAGAGAGGGTGGGATCGTTTACCTTACTTCAACAAAATGAACTAGTTAAAATTGTTTCCTCTGCAAAATCTTCTACGTATGTTAGATCCAATTCCTACAGGTTTACTCAAGGAAATTTTGCCAGAAATAACCAAGCCTATTCTGTCAATAATAAATTCCTCTCTTAGCCTTGGCTATATTCCAAAAACTCTTAAATTAGCAGTAATTAGACCTCTGATTAAGAAAGCTAACTTTGATCCCTGCGAACTATCAAATTGTAGACCTATATTGAATCTCCCCTTTATATCAAAGATCTTGGAAAAAGTTGTGGCAAAACAAGTAAGTTCCTATTTGCATAGGAACCATATACATGAAAAATTTCATTCTGGTTTTAGGCCACATCATAGTACAGAGACAGCACTAGTGAAAATTGTAAACAATCTTTTATTATTCTCTGACCAAGGAAATGTGTCTTTGCTAGTCCTCCTTGATCTTAGTGATTTGACACGACCACTCTATATTACTAGATAGACTAGAAAACCTTGTAGGGGTAACAGTAATAGCTCTTTCCTAGTTCAGATCTTACCTGATCGCTATCAGTGCCCCACTGGGCACCATTATCAGTAAACACGGCATCAATTTTCACTGCTATGCTGATGACACACAGTTATATATATCAAGCAAACCAGATGATAAAATTCTACTCGGCAAGATCGAGGACTGCATAAAAGACTTAAAAGACTGGATGTCGAGTAACTTTCTCCTACTTAACTCAGATAAAACAGAGGTTCTGCTTCTTGGTCCAAAAGCTGCTAGAAACAAACTGTCAAATTTAACACTTAAACTTAGTAGTTTCTCAGTTACGTCAGGTGCATCTGTAAAAAATCTTGGTGTCACGATAGATCCCGATCTGTCCTTTGACGCACATATAACGAATTTTACTAGAATAGCCTCCCTGCATCTCCGCAATATTGCTAAATTAAGAATTGCATTATCTCTACAGGATGCAGAAAAGCTAGTTCATGCATTTATTACCTCAAGGCTAGATTACTGTAATGCCCTGCTGGATGTTCCAGCAAAAGCCTTAACAAGCTTCAGTTAGTCCAGAACGCTGCAGCCAGAGTCCTCACAAGAACCAGAAAGTTTGACCATATCAGCCCAGTTTTATCAAACCTACACTGGTTGGCAGTTAAATTTCACATTGATTGCAAAATTCTTTTACTGACATATAAAGCTCTAAATGGACTTGCCCCTCAGTACCTGAGTGAACTGCTCTCATACTATGAACGGTGGAGCAGAGGGGTGCTGACATCTCAGGGAGCCCTCCTGTCTCTGTTACCTTTCTGGTTTCTCCCTTTTAGTTAGGCTGTAATAACTGGACCTGCCGGAGTCTGTGCTGTACTCTGTTAACCCTGTAGTCTGTGATCAGTCACTCTTTACAGAACTAACTCTGTGCGTTTTCCTTTTCTTTGCCGAGTTGAACAGCTGCCCATCCTGTGCGGTCTGATGCTTCTTCTGCCTTGATCAGGTGCCCACTGCTCGCCAGCCTTTGGGACCGGTTTGACCACCATTGAACTTCATGCTGTACAACGCTGTGCAAACCTCGCCCTCATGAACTGACTCTCCTGATGTTGCTGCTGCTGCTGCTGCATAAACTAAAACTAATCTGATTAAACATTGCTCCGCCTGTTTTCCCCGTTTTGTAGTATAATATTTTATACTAATGCTGTTTGCTATCCGGTGTCGACCAGAAGAGGATGGGTTCCCCTTTTGAGTCTTGGTTCCTGTCAAGGATTCTTCCTCTTGCTCTTAGGGAGTTTTTCCTTGCCACTGTCGCCTTTGGCTTGCTCATGGGGGCTTGGACCCGGATTTTTCTGTAAAGCTGCTTTGTGACAACACCTGTTGTAAAAAGTGCTATATAAAGAAACTTTGACTTGAAACGTGAAAGTGTTCAGCGTATGTGATTATGGACTATTTTTTAAAAAATGAACACTAGACAGATGGCTAAAGCCATGCGTTGCACCAAATCCACCTAGCAAATAATCTCTGGCTGCCGGATCCGGCCCAGAACCAACATTGCTCGCCGGCCCGAAGTGGCCCAGATGCCTGCAGCCGAATGCGAGCCAACTATAGGCCATAACTGAGCTAGAACTTGCAGAGGCACCATCATTTTGCCTGTGTCTTTCCCAGAAGACAGCCGACAGTGCCATAAATTAGACAACCAGAACTAGGCCAGACGAACGTAAATCTTAATACGTAGATTAAGCTTGTGTTAAAATACAAATAACATTCATAATAATTACCAAATAAATTGAAGTCTCTTAAATTTACATGCCAATAGTGAATTAGTGAATGCCATCTATAGATTACATATTAAAAAAAACTTTTAAAGCCACAAAATATGTGTTGACCACTAGAATCAATAACAATGTCCTAAAACAGAAAAAACACTGATGAAAGTGTTAGATATTTTAAGTTATGATCACAAATGTACATTCTTAATTCATACAAATTTAGCTTGTTTGAATTAAAATTGACATTTATAAACACTTAAACAACTGTGAATTTATTGAAATTGGTAACTTTTATACAGACCTCCATAAAATAAGCAAATAAATGAATCCCATTCCAGTGCCAACTAGAACCATCTCTTGATGAATCTTTCAACGTTTCCATCAGTGGCTTTGCTACACATGAAGTTCCTCAGTACAGCAACTGTTCAGGGAGAGAAAAAAGGATAAATCCTCGTTAACATCTGGAACTTTTTGGTGTATTGGAAAATGTGGAAACCGTTTATACAGAAATTATGTCCAGAGATTTTAAAAAGCACTATGAGACAACTGGTCACATTGTTTTTCTTTTTGCCAAAAACAGCTCAAAATTGATGCCAGGCTGCTTTTTGCCAATGCCTAGCCAACACTTAAACATGTTCATAACCCTCATATCTGTAATATTAAACAAGTTGAGACTCAAAATACAAGAATAAAAACAGACAATTTCTCTCCAAAATCTCAAACACATTCACAATTTAACTTACTTTACTGAAATCTGACTTATTATATATCAGGTAGTACCATTTTTTAAAAATCATATAGTTGTCATGTGCGAGCCATTTTCTTCATTGTATTTTTTGTCTATGGTCCAAAAAGGTATCTTTTTGTAAATGCTATATATTTTAATAAATAATTCATGTTCTATTCACTGGGTGGTGGACCATTCTCAGCAAACAGTAACAGCGTAGTGTGTGTGAAGCTTATACAACTATCAGGCACAGCGGCATTGCTGAGGTGTCACTGAGACCAAGTCTAGGCTGATACCTGTCCAGTACCTTAAAATATCTAGCCAATGGTGGTCTTGTGATCAGAAACTGCTAAACTATAGTTTCTAACTGTACAGCCACACACTGTACACACCAACAATGCAGGTGTGTAATCAGTGGCCAGTAAGTGTATATTGTGTAAAACCTCCAGAAACCCTGCATTTCCATCACTCTTCATGCTGTTGTTTTCAAATCTGTCCCCTCAGCCAGTCCTAGTTTGTAATCTGCAAGATAATTTAAATAACTCACAATTATGGAAGCATGGGGAAAGAAGTCCCCAGGTCAAGATGCCAACCCCCTTATTTTCTCACCTGATGAAATGATGGGCCAAATCTAATCTTGATGGTAATCTTAAACGGTGGTGCAGTGGGTAGCGCTGTTGCCTCACAGCAAGAATGGCCTGGGTTCGATTACCGGCCGGGTGGCCAGGGTCGTTTCTGTGTGGAGTTTGCATGTTCTCCCCGTGTCTGCGTGGGTTTCCTCCGGGTACTCCCACAGTCCAAAAACATGCAGTCAGGCTGACTGGACACGCTAAATTGCCCATGTGTGTGACTGTGTATGTCTGTCTGTCTGCCCTGCGATGGACCAGCGACCTGTCCAGGGTGTATCCTGCCTTCCGCCCAATGACAGCTGGGATAGGCTCCAGCACCCCACCGCGACCCAGAAGGATAAGCGGTTTAGATGATGTATGTATGTTATTGTAATAATTGCAATTAAAGTAAAAAGAATTTCTGACAAGAATTACTTATTTTGAAGATAAGACTTTTTAAAGTCATTGGTATCTTGTGACCTACTTTGAAGAATAAAGTTTGGTTTTAGATTTCTCCTAGTTGTCCTCAACCATTACATGGATTTATTAAATTCCATCAATACACCTTGTTTATTTAACATAATAAAGTATTGATTAGATAAACCAGGTATTGGATGATAAAAGTAATTGAGGGCTTCCTTGAGGAGAGGTCTAGAAATGGTTAAATGAACACACTGACATACGTAAAAACACTACTTATTAACATTTGTATTTATTGTAAAATAAGTGTTTGCTGAGCAAATTAATGTTCACTCCCCAAATAAATAGCTTTTTAAATAAAATATACTGCAAACACAGTGTCCACCTACCACATACATGAGAGCAGCAGAAAAATGCACGTGAGAGAGTGCCCTTCCATAAGAGAAATCTAAAATAAAAAAACATATACCCACATTCCAAAACCAACTAATCACCTTTGATTAACATACACCCTGATTATTCTGACACGATTAGTTTTACTAGGAGGTGTGGGGAAATGTAATTTTACCACAGGATGTCTAATGTTTATGACCGATTCATACTCAATAAGAAATCTTATAAATCAGTATATCAGTAATCTGTTTAAAGTGCGGAGGTAAGAACGGTACTCGAATTAACCAGTATGTTCACACCAAAAAGGCAGTACATTCGGCTGCTCACAGGTAGAAAACATGTCCACATATTAAATTTAATCATAATTCATCTACCGACATTTATATCCACCTAGCTGTTTTAAGTGAAAGCAGTGTGTTATTAGTTGGATTAGTTTTACCTGGCAAGGTGCTGTAATGATTATGATGAAATCTGTACTTTAACCCAATTTAAATGTCCATTAATCCATGTCCATAGTTTTTGCAAGTGTGAAGTAATAATTCCAGAGTGAATTACATTTTATAATTCTAGCTCTTTTGGAAATAAAAGTCCTGTTTTAATCCACCTCACGATAATGTAATAAAATCTGCTAACAGACATCGGCACCTCTGTTTTTAGGTGACTGGGAGACAATGCTTACCATTAAAGTGGAGATCTTAGCACAGTTCCTTTATCCTCAAGTTCAAGCAGGACTACTGATCTACAGCATTTTTGGTGATTGACTAAATAGAGAGATAATGAAATTAAATATCTGAAGGGTCCTCTCATAAGACAGCAATATTTCTGTCCTATTGGGACACATTTGTCAAGCTAAATAAGCCCACATTACTTGCCTAATGCTATACTATTTGGTATTAACTGGAAGTTAGTTTTTGTTGGTTGTTGTTTAATTTTAGCTTTAAAGACCGTTACACACCGAACGCAACGCCAAGGAACGGCTCGAAAATGTAAAATAATCAGACACGATTTCTTCCGCACTGGACGCAATGCAATTATTTATGCAAAGTTTGTTGGAATTTCGGCATAGAAGCGAACAAACGAGCCGAATGTGGAGTGACAGATTTCCTTTGCTCCTCAAACATCGGGGAACCATGACACTGCGGACTGCTGTTCATTCTGGAAAAGTGAAAGGAGCACGGAGAGTTTAACCACCTCATTCCGCAGCTGGACTTTTATATGAGATTCACATACAGCAGGATATGTGTAACTCAGTTTGAGCTGCTTTTGCTAACACCATCCGTGAGGAAGCGGAGAGCGAACACTGGTCACACAGTTCTGTTTGCTGGTCGTCGCGCTTCCAACACCAGAGACCAGGGTGAACTCAAAGTTTGCCAAACGTTTGCTGAACAAAGTCATTTTTCGCCATCCGAAAAAATGCGCTTGATGTGAAAGAGATCATCATTTACACAGATGCTTGATCGCGCTCGGTGTGTAAAGGCATCATGCTGAAGTGAACGTCTGAGCTAAGAGGTTTTGATTTCATGATTGTACAGGTGCAGTCATCCAAGTGAACGTAGCCTTATTTTTTCCTAAGACAGTGTGGTTTACTGTCTTTTCCCTTATACATGAAAGTGCAGATATGTCTGTTCATAATCGTTTTTGTGTCTTCACTTTAAGAGAATACTGAATAGCGCTCCTGGCTTTTCCAAAGCGTTTGAGCGCTTGAGAAGTGCAGTAAAAGCCTTTTCAGTGTGACGTATAGTAAATAAGGACATTGTATTGTACAGGTTTGGTCACCCTAGTTCATGCTTTAGTGTTCTTTCTCATGAAAATTTGCTTATTGGTCAGTTCCTTTGGAGACAAAGGGTATGTTTTGGCAGAAAACTCTGTTCATAATCATTACAATGTGTTCACATTAAGAGAATACTGCATACCATTTGTAGCCGTTCTAAAGCGTTTGAGCATTTACGGAGTGCAGTAAACGCCTTTTCTGTGTAAACAATCGACTATCTACTAGTGCATGATTGAACAGATTTGATCACCCGAGTTAATGCTTTAGAGCTATTTCTCATAAAAAATGATTCACAAGTCTGTTTCATTGCAAATAAGAAGTATCGAATTGCAGAAATGTCTGCTTCGGATCATTATATTGACTTCACTTTAAGAGAATACGTTATAGCGTTTCCAGCCATTCTAAAGCGTTTGAGCGCTTGAGGAGTGCTGGAAACGCTCTCCCATTATCTTAGCATACATATGGACGATCTCAATATTGTACAGGTTTGGTCTCCCTAGTCAGTGTTAGCTTTAGTGTTTTTTTTTTCATGAAAATTTAATTATAGTTGAGTTACTTTGGAGACAAAAGGTATGTTGTGGCAGAAATGTCTGATTCAGATCATTATAAGGAGGTCACGTTAAGACAATACTGTAGAAAGGCTAGCGTTTCTAGCCTTTCTACAGCGCTTGAGTGCTTTTGACGTGCTGTAAACGACATTTCAGTGCAACTTAGCGTCTATAATAAAGATTTCAGTATTGTACACCTTTTGTCAGCAAGGAAAAAGCTTCATTGTTCATTCTCATGAAAATGTTAATTATGGTCGGTTCCATTGCATATGAAGAGATTTCGCGGGGCCTAGGCCTCAGAGCTTCCTTTCCACATTTTACACTTTACAGCTTTAATGGCTTGGTAGCAAATCTTTGCCTGGGTTGCAGAGCTGCATTCACAATTTCTTTTCAACCTTCTGACCAGTTTGAGATTTTGGTTCACAGACCCAATGCCTCCAAGCTCCTGTTCCAACATTGCGGTCACTATTATTAAGGGTTGGTAATAATATAGGGAGCCCATGACCTCTGCCTAAAAGAAAAAATATTTTTTTAAGCCTAAAAGTCTGGATCATGGTTACTAGGTCTAATCTCCACAATACCAATTACCTATTCCATTGTAATAGGGTAGAAGCCTCTGGGCCTGTGTTTAAAAGCAATGTTACTCTTTCAAAATAGAATGACGCATATTGGATATAGGCTCAGAGATTTCCCAGCAATTTCTGCCCATCCTTAGCCTCAGTTCAGAAGTGCAGTTAAAAGATCCTGAGCTTTGTGCTCCAAATTACCATTCAAATATTATAGTCCCTAATCTGAGAGGTTGGGACCTGGGCTTATTCTAAGGCGTTTTGTGATGGCGATATGAGGCTGGGACCTGGCCTTAGAGATTCTGTTGCAAATTTTATTCTTTACAGTCCAAGTGGCTCGCTCATACTACTGGAACTTTGCCTGGGAGTTTAGGTCTTTTATGTCAACATTATTGTCCCTGTCTGAAGGTTGAGTTCATTGTTAATGGGTTATGGACCAGAGCCTTAGAACACAAATTCTAGACTTTAATGTTTCTTAGGTTAATGAACAAAGCTTGAGAACAAGACCCTGGTTCTTGGCATGAGAGAACCAAATAAAATTTATTGGAACTATTCCAAGGATTTTACATTGGGGGAGATGATTAGAGGCCTTGGCTCCTTTTCACAATCTTAATGTCCAGACATTAGATGTCAGGGTCATGGGGATTTGATCTTTTCCTGGGCTTTAGGAATTTCATTGCAATTTTGTATCAGTGGTGGAGACTATTGAGGGATATATTTTATTCTCAATACTCAAATGTTGGTTTTAGTTCCTGTACTTTTGGCCTTTTCCTCAGAATCATCATTTTTACCAAAAGACGTCCTACCAGCATCTCCTTCGACATAAAATCCTTACCTTAGTAAGGCTCTTTTTCAAATTTTTAATCTTTTCACAATAAATGTCTGGCTCATGGATACCTGTACTTTTCCTGGGTTTTAGTAATGTGATAACAATTTCTTGTCAACCATGGAAACTAATCAGACTTAAGAAAGATTAAAGTCTAGGATTTGTGTTCTAAGGCCCTGTTCCCTAGCACAATAACATTGAACTAAACCTTAAGGTAGGGACAATAATGTTTAAAGGACAGACCTAACACACAGGCAACGTTCCAGTAGCATCAGCCAGCCCTTTCGACTATAAAGAATAAAATTTGGAATAGGTGTCCTGAAGCCAGGTCCCAGCATTATTTCACAAAAATAAAATCCCTCAGAGTCAAGCCAATACCCAACCTCTTAGAATATGAATTATAATATTTGAATGGCATTTTGGGTCCAAAGGCCATGGTCTTATAACTGCACTTCTGAACTGAGGCCAAGAAAGAAAAGATTTTGTGATGAAATCTCTGAGCCAAAAATCGGTATGAGCTTTCAGTTGTGAAGGAGTAAACTGGGACATGAGCTCTTAACACAGGCACAGAGGCCTCTATCCTAATACAGTAGAACAGGGATTTAATATTGTGAAGACAAGACCTAGTAATCATGACCCAGATTTTTAGGCTAAAAAAGTTTGGAGTTGTTCGGTCTTTGAACCAAAATCTCACCCTCTTCAGATGGTTGAAAAGAAATTGTGAATGCAGCTTTGAAACTCAGGCAAGGATCTGCTACCAAAGAACAAGCTCTGAGGCTTAGGCCCAGTGTTCACTTGCAAACTTCAAACACCTTTGAATATAGCAAATACACTTTTTTGGTAGGGCTAAGGCCCAGGTCCAGGCCAAGGGTACTCAAATTGCCTCAAAATAATGAAATCTGGGGCATGACTCTGAGGCAAAGTCCAAAAGCCTGGCAACTAAAACCACCAATTAAGGATTGAGAAATAAATTAATCCCTCATTGGTCTCCATGATTGATAACAAATTGTGATGAAATTACTTAAGCCCAGGAAAAGAAGAAGTACCCATGACCCGGACAAAATAAAATCCATTGAATAGTTTTAAGAAATTTTGTTTAGTACTCGGAAGCCCAGGCCCAGAGTCTTGTTCTCAAACAGGGTCTAGTTTTCAGACTTATAAGCTTAAAAAAATATTTAATCCGAGCATTGGGCCAAAGGTCATGTGCCCCGTAAATAATGAAATTTGGGGCATGATACTGACAAGAAGGCAAAAAGCCCAGAAAATAAAACAAACATGTATACATAGATAATATAATAAATCCATTGTTAGTCTCTACAGGATCGTTAGTCTCACGACCCAGTAAGTATGGGTCATGGGCACTTGATCTTTTCTTGGGTGTGTAAAGATTAAAAATTTGAACAGCAGCTAAGGACTAACATCTACCCCAGCAAAAAAATCTTAAAATACTACCAAGAAATTTTGTTTGGTTCTCTGAAGCCCAGGTCCAGGATCTTGTTCTGAAGCTTCTTTCGTTTAGCTAAGAAAGATTAAAGTCTAGGATTTGTGTTCTAAGGCTCTGGTACGTAGCCCACTAACAATGAACTAAACATTAAGACAGGGACAATAATGGTGAAAAAGAAAGTCCTAACACCCTTCCAAAATTCTAGTAGTATGAGCCAGCCAATTTGGACTTTAAAGAATAAAATTTGGAATAGGACCGCTGAGGCTAGGTTCCAGCGTCATATCACCAACACAAAATCCCTTAGAATGATTCCAAAACCCAACCTCTTAGAGTAGGAACTATAATATTTTAATGGTAATTTGGAGACCAAAACCCAGGGTCTTATAACTGCAACTTCTTAACTGAGGCTGAAGGATGAGAAGAAATTGCAATGAAATCTCTGAGCCAATACCCAGTATGAGCCATTTCATTTTGAAAGAGTTAGTAGAGGGGACATGACAGCTCTTAAACACAGGCCCAGAGGCCTGTATCTTAGTACAACAGAGTAGGGAATTAGTATTGTGGAGACAAGATCTAGTAACCATGACGTAGACTTTTAGACTTAAAAAAAATATTTAATATGAGCTTTGGGCCAAAGTTCACTGGCCCGCTAAATTATTACCAACCCTTAACAACAGTGGCTATAACATTGGAATGCTAGCTTGGTGGTATGGGACTTTGAACCAAAATCCCAACCTTTTCAGATGTTGAATAGAAATTGTGAAAGCAGCTCTGAAACTCAGGCAAGCATCTGTTTACGACAACCAAACCATTGAGACTGTAAAGAATAACGTGGAATGGAAGCTCTCAGGCCAAGGCCCAGGGTCCTCTTGCGAACAACAAGAACCTTAGAATGTAGCAACTAAATTTTTTTGGGAGGGCTAAGGTCCAGGCCCATGCCAAGTGGACCCTGCCAAATTGCCTCAAAGTAATGAAATCTGGGGCATTATTCTGAGGAAAAGGCCAAAAGCTCAGGAACTAAAACCAGTACTTAAAGATTGAGAATATAAAAATATCCCTCATTAGTCTCCACGATTGATACAAAATTGCACTGAAATTCCTAAAGCCCAGGAAAAGATCAGGTCCTCATGACCCTGACATTCAATGTCTAAAAATTAAGAGTTTGAATAGGAGCCAAGGCCTCTCATCATCTCCCCCAGTATGAAATCCTTAGAACAGTACCAGGAAATTTTGTTTGGTTTTCTGAAGTCCAGGCCCAGGGTCTTGTTCTCATGCTTCTTTCGTTTAGCTAAGACAGATTAAAAACTAGGAATTGTGTTATAAAGCTCTGATCCATAGCCCACTAACAATGAGCTAAACCTTAAGACAGGGAAAATAATGTTGACATGAACAACCTAACACCCAGGCAAAGTACCTGTAGAATGAGCAAGCCATTTGCACTCTATAGAGGGCCAGGTCCCAGCATCATATCACAAACACAAAATCCCTCAGAATAAGGCAACGGCAAAAACTCTTAGAATAGGAACTATTATATTTGAATGGTAATTTGCTGGCCAAAGCCCTGGGTCTTATAACTGTTCTTCTGAAACAAAGCCAAGGAAGAAAACAAATTGCAATGACACCTCTGAGCCAAAACCCCATATGAGCCATTTCATTTTGAAAGAGTAAGATGGGACTTGAGCTCTTAAACACAGGCCCAGAGGCCTCAATCCTATTACAATAGTTTAGGGAATTAATATTGAATAAAGACAAGACCTGTTAACCATGACCCTTTTGGGCTTGAAAAACATTTAGCTTTGAGCCAAAGGTCCTGGGCCAACTAAATAATAACCAACCCTTAACAATAATGACTATAAAATTGGAATGGTAACTTGGAGTCATTGGGTCTTTGAAACAAAATCCCAAACTGTTGAAATGGTTTAAAAGAAATGGTGAATGCAGCTCTGAAGCCCAGGCAAGGATCTGCTACTATGTCACTAAGGCTGTCAAAAGTAAAATGTGGATTGGAAGTTGTGAGGCCTAGACGCAGTGTCCTCTCGCGAGCTTCCTTTAAATGCAATGGAACAGACCATATATCACATTTATTTCAGAAAAAAATATTACGACTTTTACTTGGCTGACTACACCTGTCCAATCATCAAGTCGTGGATTTAGGCATTTCTTCACTCTGAAAGGCGTTTCCAGCACACAAGCGCTCAAACAATTTAGAAAGGCTGGAAACGGTTGTTTACAGGGAAAAGGCGTTTATTGCACTCCACAAGCCCTCAAACGATTTAGAAAAGCCAGGAGCGCTGTTCGGTGTTCTCCACACGTGAAGACACCATAATGATTATAAACAGACATTTCTGCCATAAAATACCCTTTATTTGTAATGGAACAGACCGTATATCACATTTTCTTAAGAAAAAATATTACTACTTTTACTTGGCTGACTACACCTGTGCAATCATGAAGTCGTAGATTTAGGCGCTTGTTTACTCTGAAAAGGTGTTTCCAGCACTCCACAAGCCCTCAAATGCTTTGGAAAGGCTGCAAACGCTACGCAGTATTCTCTTAAGGTGAGCTCATCGTAATGATTATATTGCACAGAGTTGGTCACCCTCGTTAATGCATCTTTTCGTTCTCATGAAAATTTGATTGTAAGTCAGTTCCTTCGGAGACAATGTTTATAGTAATTACAATGAATGACAATAAGAGAATACTGCATAGCGATTCCAGCCTTTCTAAAGCATTTGAGCGCTTGTCGAGCGCTGGAAAGGCCTTTTTAGCTTGAAGACCCGTCTAAAACCACGACTTCATGATTGAACAGTTGTAATTACAAAAGTTAAAGTATTCATATTTTTTCGTAGAAACATGTACGTTACTCTCTGTTCATTTACATATAAAGAGCATTTTATGGCAGAAATGTCTGTTTACAATGATTATATTAAGTTCACTTTAAGAGAATACCGCAAGACATTTCTAGCCTTTCTAAAGCGTTTGAGCGCTTTAGGAGTGATGGAAACGACTTGTCAGTGTGCAATAACGCCTTAAACCACGACTTCATGATTGAACAGGTGTAGTCACCCAAGTTAAAGTAGTCATATTTTGTCTTAGGAAAATATGATTTACTCTCTGTTCCATTACATATAAAGGATATTTTATGACAGAAATGTCTGTTTATAATCAATATAATGAGTTCAGGTTAAGAGAATACTGCATAGCGTTTCTAGCCTTGCGAAAGCGTTTGAGCGCTTGTGGAGTGCTGGAAATGCCTTTTCAGCGCGTCTTAGCGTACATAAAAACGATTTCAGTATTGTACAGGCTTGGTCACCCCTGTTAATGCATTAGTGTTCTTTCTCATGAAAATTTGATTTTAAGTCAGTTCCTTTGGACACAAAGGGAATGTTATGGCAGAAATGCCTGTTCATAGTCATATTAATGTCTTGACATAAAGAGAATACTGCATAGCGTTTCCAGCCTTTCTAAAGCGCTTGAGCGCTTGTGGTGCGCTAGAAACAACTTTTTAATGTGAAAACCGCCAAAAAAACAATACTTACTGATTGAACAGGTGTAGTCACCCAAGTTAAATAAGTCATATTTTTTCTTAGGAAAATGTGATATACTGTTTGTTCCAAAGACATATAAAGGATTTTTATGGCAGAAATGTCTGCTTAAAATCATTATAATGAGTTCACGGTAAGGGACCACTGCATGACCTTTCTAGTCTTTCTAAAGTGTTTCAGCTGGAAACGACTTTACAGTGTGAAGAAACACCTAAAACCACGACTTCATGATCAAACAGGTGTAGTCACCCCAGTTAAAATAGGCATATTTTTTCTTAGGAAAATGTGATGTACTCTTTCTTCCAAAAACATACAAATGATATTTTATGGCAGAAATGTCTATTTATAATCATTAAAATTAGGTCACGTTAAGAGACTACTGCATAGTGTTTCTAGCCTTTCTAAAGTGTTTGAGAGCTTGTGGAGTGCTGGAAACGATGTGTCAGTGTGAAGAAACGCCTGAAACCTCAGCTTCATAATTGAACAGGTGTAGTCACCCAAGTTAAAGTATTAAAAGTCATATTTTTTCATAGCAAAATGTGATTCTCTCTGTTCCATTACATATAAAGAGTATTTTATATCAGAAAAGAAACGCCTGAGAAGTCAGCTTCATGATTGGCCAGGCGTAGTCACCCAAGTTAAAGTATTCATATTTTTTCTTTAAAAATGTGATTTACAATCTGTTCTTTTATATATAAAGAGTATTTTATATCAGAAATGTCTGTTTATAATCATTATGATGAGTTCACGTTAAGAGAATACTGCATAGTGTTTCTAGCCTTTCTAAAGCGTTTGAGTGCGTGTGGAGTGCTGGAAACGACTTTTCAGTGTGAAGAAACGCCTGAAAAGTAAACTTCATGATTGTACAGGTGTTTTCACCCAAGTTAAAGTAGTCATATTTTTTCTTAGGAAAATGTGATTTACTCTCTGTTCCATGACACAAAAAGGGTATTTCATGGCAGACATGTCTGCTTATAATCATTATAATGCGTTCACATTCATAGCTGCGTGACGATTTTGTTGGTTTTAAGTTGTGATGTAAAGTAACCCAAATCCAACGTCTTCCAAACGTCACATCCCAACGTTATATTGACGTAGAATACTGACATGTAGGCGTGAGGTACGGTGACCAAAACCCAACGTCTATTTAACATCATAAACTTAACGTCAAATTCATGTAACATTTTAACATCATTAGACGTTGATATTTTGTTGATTTAAAATCATGCTGTCAGGTAACCAAAATCCAACGTCACATCCCAACGTCTTATTGATGTAGAATACTGACTTGCAGTCGTGAGGTATGGTGACCAAAACCCAACATCCATTTAACGTCATAACCTTAACGTCAAATTGACGTTACATTCTAACATCATTAGACTTTGATATTTTGTTGGTTTTAAGTTATGATGTATAGTAACCAAAATCTAACGTCTTCCAAACATCACATCCCAACGTCATATTGACGTAGAATACTGACATGCAGTCATGACGTATAGTGACCAAAACCCAACTAACCCAGTCTATTTAATGTCATAACCTTAACATCAAATTGGTGTAACATTCTAACATCTTTAGATGTTGATATTTTGTTGGTTTTAAGTTGTGATGTTAACTAACCAAAATCCAACATCTTCCAAATGTCACATGCCAACATCATATTAACGTAGAATACTGGCATGTAGTCATGAGGTATGGTAACTAAAACGTCTATTTAACGTCATAACCTTAATGTTAATTTGACGTGATATTCTAACATCATTAGACGTTAATATTTTGTTGGTTTAAAATTGTGGTGTCAGGTAACCAAAATCCAACATCTTTCAAACGTCACATGCCAACCTCATATTGACATAGAACACTGACATGCAGTCATGAGTATGGTGAATTCGACATGACATTCTAACATTATTAGAAGTTGATATTTTGTTGGTTTAAAATTGCGGTACCCAAGTGTGGGCCAGAATTGGGCCAGATGCTGGACAGCTGTGCATGGTCTTAACTTGTATCTACGTTTAAGGGCCAATTCTGACATGAATGTTGTGGCCCAACAATGTGGATGAAGGAAGAGGGCCACACCTTTATGCTGCAGCAGATTGGCTGATTTACACCTCAGTACCTTTGACCCTAGTCTGGCATGTCATAAGTGCAACCATAGTCCACCTTTCGAAGGTTAAGACCCACATTTAATAAATTTTCCAGCACAAGTTCACCATTTTCTTATGGACAAGCTGGCAGCTAGGTTTGAAAAGAAGGCAAGTGGAAGAGTAATAATTGAATAATTTCAAATTATAAGGTTCCAGTATGGAAAATGAAAAGTTATAACTAACTTTCTAACAGTACCATTTTAGCATAACACTTGAAAAGCACAGGGTAGCTAGGTTAATGTAATGGCTATCAGCACAAGGTTTAGCTACATTACCCTTAATTGCTAATTCATCATGGCTAATGTTAACTTATTCCTTAGCTAACGTTAGCTAACTACTCTGAGCATTTAAAAGGAATAGCCTGTGCTTTTTGAGTGTTATGCCATAATGTTACAGCGCTTTAGTTTGCGGTTAGGACATTAGCTCAAAGTTAGCATGTTAGCTTGGGTCTAGAGCGTATACTCTGGGCTAGCACATTGTCTTGTGACAGCAGTAGCAGGTCCTCTCATCTGCACACACATCATCCTTCTGTATAAGTCAGTAGAACTAGAAAACTGTTTAAAAATGGATGCTGTCATTGTTAAAATGAGGCAATATTTCCTGGTTCATATGAGAGTTCACTGCCAGGAGTGCTTTATATTAGTTTGACCTGTAAGTAGCTTAATTTTGATTATGGGTTCCTTAATGTTTGTTAGAACAAAAACTTTCTTGTTGTTACAGATCTTACAGTTGTGGAGTTCTTGCCTCATTATTCAGTTTCTAAAGTAAAACCCATGCCTTCCAGACAAGCTGTTATTGGAGCTCTGTGACTGCTTACAGTGAAACAACTACCAAAGTGACTGAGCATATTCAGTCTGTAGAGGGATCTGTTGGAAATGCTGATTGTGGTGTTATTCCAGATTACTAGGTAAAGAGATTTGTTGCACAGTTTGACACAAAAACAATGTTATCTGGAAATCGTTTAAATAAGTAAATAATAGTTGAATGCATTTCCTCTTTTCTTAGGCATCAGAAAGTGGACAGATTTTGATTTATCCAGCTTTGTATTTGTTTACTGTGGAAAAAATCCTCCAGTAATCATATGAATTATTGCAGACAGAATCAGAAAACAGCTGTTTATCAAATTAAACCACAAAACAGTGTCTCATACACTGTTGGCTTATACTCATGTATGCATGTGTTTTATGAAGGCACATTGAATGGGTTGACACTTATATTTCAGGGACATACACAAATGTTTTTTATTCCACAGACCATTAAGTATGATTTTTTAGACATGTTTGCCATCTCTGATTTAAAATAAAATGTCTGAACAGTGCTCCAAGGTAGATGTCAGATTTAGCCTGTATTTCAGTGGCCTCTCCACTTTGCTCAAGAATGACCTGTCACAATGTTGAAGTCTTTGTTCCTTCATTCATTTACTGTTTTTATTTATTTAACCAGAATCAACATGGAGTTTTCATTCTAAAATGGCTTTTGACACCTATTGATTATTAAGAAGAAATACTACTAATACTAATCACAGATATTACTAATATTTTGCATGATCTACAATAAATGAATGTGGCATCCTGCAGGGCCACACCTGGCTGGGGACTAAAGTGGGTAGCCAAATCTGGCCCACACCTTTATATATACTACAGTATATGGGCCAGAGCTGGACCAGAGCCTTAAGTTCTACCCACTTTATAGTATGTTGGCCGGATCTGGGCCACATTTATTAGTTGTACTCACTTTACAGTATATGGGCCAGAGTTGGGCTACATCTGTTAGTTGTACAAATTTTATAGTGTGTTGGCCTCATCTGGGCCACATCAATTAGTTCTTCTTGTTTTACAGTATATGGACCAGATCTGGGCTGAGGACCCAGCCAGAACTGGGCCAAAACAAAACTAAAGATGAGATCAG
Source organism: Colossoma macropomum (assembly GCF_904425465.1). Lineage (NCBI taxonomy): Eukaryota > Metazoa > Chordata > Actinopteri > Characiformes > Serrasalmidae > Colossoma > Colossoma macropomum. Next base: position 27,112,195 of record NW_023494791.1, on the reverse strand, counting down.
TTTTGCTAACTGGGAAGTCACAGTGTTAACTAACCAAAACCTAACATCTGCTAAACATCACAGTGCTAAAGTCCTTCTAATGTGGGATACAGACAACTTTAGACCTTGGTATTTTGTGGGATGTCAGTTGTGGTGTTGGGTAAACAAAATCAGTCTGTCAAAATGTCTCATACCAACTTCATACACATACTGCTGTTCAAAAACTTAAATATATTTATACAAACATAAATATGGTTAAAATGTGCCTTACCAATAAACGGTGATGTTACTGCTCTTTTAATAAATGTATCTCATGTATTTTCCTGCTGCATGACACGCACACAACCACAGGACACGAATTTCGGTGACAGCGCCACACAGCGACAGAGTGGCATGTTTTGGCTGATTGGTCACTCAAAAGTCAAGTCACAATAGTTGCAGGTGATTGGGTGAGGAGGAGGAGAAGGGCGGGGCGCCGTTTGAAAATCCGCGGACAAAACTGAAGATTGGACCCGAGAGCGATGGAGACAGATACGCTGACACACCAACTGGGTAAGTATTCAGTAATTATAATTTATTTGGGTTGTACAGAAATGTGTGCTTTACTAAAGTTTAGTCGAGCTAATACGTTTAGATCGACTAACCTAAGGTTAGTTCGACTAACCTGAAGCTAGGTTTCTGTTACCAGCTAATGCTAGCGCCAAATTAGCCCGGCAGTGTTAGCTAGCATAGCTACCGCACTGTGCTGAATCAGTGGAGGTAAACTGGGTTTTTGAGGCTCATGTGGGTTTGTAGTGTGAAGTCAGACGGTTGAATGAAGCGCAGACGGGCAGGCGGTGCGTGTTGTTTGTGTTGTTTGTGGCAGTGTAAGCTGAAGCTAGCTTAGCTAGTTTTCCGTTAGCGGCTAATGCTAGCGCCATATCAGCTTGTCAGTGTCAGCCTAGCCAGCATCCTGTATCTGAGCACTGGAGGGGAAAACAGGATTTGTGATGCGGAGTTTATAGTTTGAAGCTGGTCCATTTGGATGGAGCGCAGGCAGACAGACAGGCAGGCAGGTTGTTTGCACCGTTTTTAAAAGTCACTGACGTGCCTGCAGCGTCTGACCTGTGTGTTCCTGACCGGTTGGCAGCTGCTGTTTATTTCAGAGACAGAGACACTCGCTCAGAGAGAGACCTCCGCTCTTTGTTGAGTAAGTTATTTTGAGAGCATGTTTGCAAGGCGGGTTTATGTCTCAGGGAAAAGGGTCCGTGTATCTTTTGGTCATTCGATTTTCATCTCAAATCCAGTTTTGAAGAACAGGAAAATAGGTCAGCTGTTGTTTTTGGTTCTGTTATTGTCAGTGGAAAATAAAGAAATAGTTTCGATTTACAGTTTCACAAACGTATCATAAAATAATAATAAAAAAAAAACAGAAGAGGAATAAGGGGTCGTATTTTATGTATTTAATTTTAACATTTTCTATCACTTAAACAATAAATAAGTAAAATATATCCTATCAGGAAGAAATCTTAAATGATCTGGGGAAGAGACTCTACAGAACTCCTGCCATTTAACAGCGAAATCAAAGAGAAAAAATGAGAAAAATAATACTGTGATGTCACATTGTAAGAAGTAAACAGCTCCAGACTTAAGAGTTAAAGCTGTCCTGTGTGCAGGTTGTTCTTATAATACTGTGGCAGCTGCCACTGGCTCTGGTTTTGGGAGGGAGCTTTAGAGGCGCGTTATACAGAGCTGCGCAGTGGCTCCGCACCAGTAAAAGGGGACGTTGTCGTGGTTTAATGATGTTAATGTTGTTCTGTTAGTCTAAAATGTATGTATGTGTGTGTTATTTGTGTTATTCTGTAGCCTCTCCTGTGTCTCCTTCTTTATCAAGACACTTTCATTACGGCAGAAAGCCATTCAGTCCTCCGAGTGCAGCACCGACAACTAGCGCCTTCCTTACATTAAACTAAACTCTCACTGAGAGAGTAGTAGTACTGCTGAAAACGCTGCTGATAGCTACCATTAGCAATGATAGGCATTCCTGAGACAGTACTCTATACAAATCATAAAAATCTGTACATTTGTGCATATTTTTAAATGCTCATTAAGTAAACATGTAAAAACAATATTAATTTAGAGTGCGTAACGTCTTTACAAATACTGGTGTATTTTCACCATTGAGTCATATCCATCAATGAGAGAAGCCATTCTGCAGACATATCAGCCAATGAAAGTTAAGGGGGTATTCCTGATGTGGGCGTTCTCATTTTATGGAAACGCCTTTCATTGCCGTTCGACACTATTGTTTGGATTAGCTTAAAAGTGAGCGACGGCACTGACCTCCGAAAGTTGTGATTATCAGTATCAGCTGTATTTGTTTTCATTTGTAACATTAGATATGGTTACATGTTGCATGTTCTGAGTTCTGATGCACAGTGGGGTGGCTTATTATCATAAGGCACGAATTCTAGTTCTGTTTGATGACTTTAAGCAACAGAACACTCAAGATCGTGTGTTATTGCATAATAATGTCACGGCTATGATTTGATATACGATTAGATTATCACAGCTGTGATGTTATTCGCTATAACACACAACGTTGAGTGTTCTATTGCTTTTATGCAACAGTTTCTACAAAATAAACAAACAAAATAAATCAAAGAGTTTCATACTAAATATGCTTTAATACTGGCAATACCTTCTGCCAAAAAGTAGTTCTACAACAAATGAGTTGTTGCTATGTAATGGTAATAATTCCCTAGACCAGGGGTTGGCAACGTGGCTCTTTTACTGCCCTGTTGCAGCCCCACAGCAGAATTAGATTTGTAGGTAAAAAAAAATAATACTCATTTGCAGGAAAATAAAGCTCTGCTGATCATTCAACACAGTTTAACAATAAATGGTCTTAAACACTGGAGTTAATGTATAACTGCTAATTCACGCTTTCACTCTGAAGATTGTCGCGCAGACTGCTGGTCACCATATCAACACACAACAACCTCACCTAGCTAGTAGCTAACGAAACGGCAGAGAGAGAGATTAAAGACGAACGTTGATAATTTGGAGATGAATGGACTTATTTGCAATTATAAACACTCCAGCTGGTTTCCTGATACGTTTAATCTGTAACAAGAAACTGCCAAACACTAAAGTTGCAAAGCTGAAGTCAGTTTCTCATTCAGATTTTCCCGTTCCACCTTAAATGATGCAGCAGTTACATTCTGGTACCTCAGGCATCAATTAAGGTGGAATATGAAAATTTGAACATGAAGCTGGCGAATGAGAAGCGACTTCAGCCTCATTAAAAATTCAAATATTTAGAGACATTTTTCAAAAATTATTCTTTTTGAGGAAAACTTTCCTGCTAGAGATGTGAGAAAAGTGGCTGTAGCTGAGCTAAAGCTTAAAGCAGAGCAAATTAAGCATGTTTTTGTTTATATTATATTTTTTAGCCTATACTAGGACATTAGCATGTACTGAGACATATTTACAGCCAAGATGGTAAAATTGACAAATTGTTGAGCCTCCCAAAGTGGTTTGATTTTTGTCGAAAGGCGAAAATGACTTTTCTCAGCATTTGGGTTGCCGACCCCTGCCCTAGCTTGTTGTGCCCTGTGCACAGCCCAAGATAACTGCTGATACTATAAAGCTCACCTTTTGTGGTACAGATAGAGCCATAGAACTGTAGAAATATCAAGGTTCAGAATTTGATGTGTGTCTGCAGTCACAGTCTTCTGTCCTAATGGGTTGCAGGTCAAATGTTATCTTAAAATCATCCATCTTATCAGTGTCTCATTTTGTATGAGCACAAATACAAAACAACTAAGGTTTGCATGCATAAAGCCTGTAAACTTGTTACTTGGCAACACGTCAGCGGAGTGATACAGTTTTGGTGTGGAAAAAACAGTGCTGTTGTCACAAATATCAGCACGATTACAACACTTCTCAACCAACCAGCTTGTAAGGTCGGAACCAAATGTTGCATAATTAGTATTAGTATATGGAACAAATGAGACTGTCTAATATAGTCTAATACATAACCGGTGTATACTGATAAATCAGTTTGATGAGTCAGTTATTAATCTCAGTGTTATTGAACTGCTTTGAGGGATGATTAACCTGAACAGTCTTCTGAGTAGTTTAAATTCTCACAAGTGATAAGCGATAGTGTTGTACTGGACTTCTGCATGCATTTGGCCATGTTACATATAACATTATTAACCAAAAATCATACATCTACCCATGTTACTGTCAAATTAGCAATACAGTAGATTTTGTTATTGGGATATGGCAAATTTTTGGTGAAAGGGTAGCATGATTATAAGAGCGATAGTGGACTGAAACAGGCCATGAGAGCCAAAATGATGTTGGGAATTTTGTAATCATTTTTGCATTCAGTTGAATAATTACATTTTTTCATGAAACATTAACATAAGAATTACATTTACTGCCAACCAGTAAGAGTAAGGAATAGTGTGAAATAAAAATTACTGCAGAGGTTTTCTCAGATACTCTACTGTATATGTATTCAAAATATTTTCTGAATACATTACTTTCTTAAGTATTGTAATGCGGGGGTTCTCAACCTTGTCCACCTCAAGGCCCACCTGTTTATCACTAGAAAGCAGGAAGGCCCACAAGATAACAAAACTGAACAGTTTTGCTTAAAAATGTCATTTTTGGGAAATTTTCAATACAGTGATATGTGGGGGGCTGCTCTTGCAATATGTGATGTATATCAGTGAACATGAAATATATAAATATATTTATATATTTTAACTGGTGATATAAATATATAAATTAGCTGGTAAAGGAGTGACATGCACAGTTACACAGACATACACAGTCGATCTCTTGCTCAAATGTTATGTATGGAATTATCAAACTTCAGGAAAAAGATGTCAAGTTATTTTCTTTTGCTTTTGTCATGAAAGTCTAACAAAAGAGAGAGCAAAATGGATGCTAACAGGCTAGCCTGCTACCTAGCATTTTGCCTTGTCTATGTATTTGAAAGTAAAAAAAAAACCCTTAAAATAAAGCTTTCAGCGGTTAATGAATTATGTTTCAGAAATGACAACAGTTTCCCCACAGTTATTTCCCACCCAAGTAGTCTATTTCACTTGGAAATATGTCACATTAAGAAAAAAAAACAATGCGTTTTGATTTTCAATTCAACTTTAAGAGCATTTGAGTTTGTAGTTACGAGTACCATCTTAATAGGCTGTTAATAATACTAATTTTCTGCATTGCATATAAGCAGCTCTAGCTTAGGCTAATTACTTACCTGCACCCTATGTCATGGTCCATTACAATGTAATTGGCTCCTCTGATTGTAGTCTGTAATCATCATTAGACAAAGACTAATTAGTTTTTCTTTGTCATTGCAGCTTCTGTTAAAAAGTGGTACAGCAAGGATCAGAACATATTTCCTGTGCTGTGACAGACCACCTTTAACAAGCCCCTGGACAGTTTGGCAGGGGAGGATACACGTCCAACCCAAAACAGTTAGGAGCACAATGTTTATCCAATTTAACGATGTTTTTTTTTCTGTCTCTTTGAAAGATGTTGTCTTTAGTTGTCTTACTAAAATAAATAGGCAAATGTTTTATTGGTACTTTTTTGTCAGCTGTCTTATTTTGAGAACAATTATGAATATATGATATAATGAATATAATATGTACACATGAATTCATGGTTGAAATTAGGTTGAATTCAAGTCGCTGAAGAACGTTGGGTTTTGACGTCAGTCCGAACAGCTTGAAAAAGACGTGTTTTCGAGGGGTTGTTGCTTTGTGTTTTTTGTTGTTGTGTGTGTGTGTGTGTGTGTGTGTGTGTGTGTGTGTGTGTTTAATGTTGTTTTAAGGCGACTTTCAGAAAGGTTAAGGTGGCCACAACTAGGATGGGGCAGCCATGGCACAGGTGGTAGAGCGGGTTGTTCACTAATCTCAGGGTTGGCAGTTCAATCCCAGACTCTTCCTATTGGCAACTGTAGTGCACTTGAGCAAGGCACCCAAATGCTCTGTCCAACGTCGGGGGTTGACATCAAGCCAACGTTGGGTTTTGGCATCAGCACGATTTTCGTTTTCAACTAAAATTCAACGTCAGTTCAACGTCAGAGGGTTGACGTCAAGCCAACGTTGGGTTTTGGCATCAGACCGATGTTCATTTTCAACCAAAATTCAACCTCTGTCCAACGTTGGAGTCCAACGTCTGTCTGACGGCAAATTGACGTCCTGTGCCTGCAGGGAAGATGCTCTTAGTGGCTGTTGCTTGCAGGTGCTAGCTACATGCCTTTTTGCTAGCTCTTCAGCTGACGTAGCTAGCTAAACATAGCTAGCTATTCACTAAATGCTAATGTTAGCCTAAGTCGGTTTAACGTTAATGGGGTTGGATTGTAGGTTTACGCTTGACACATTTCAGACAACAGGAGTCAATTGTGCTGTGTAATTATCAACATTGCATGTTATAGGATCGTTTTATGATTCTTAGATTAGGTTATTCCTTGATAGGAAGGTCTGGGTTAATACTGATAGAATAGTCTAATTGGCCAGACTAACATCCCTGTATTTTTGTATTTGTAAGTTTGTTCACATAAAGAATGTTTAACTTGCATGTTCATGTGACCAGATATAGATATTTTGCAATTTCTATTGTGATATAAAGGCATCTGTGTTATTTAGGAACTACTCTTGCCACACTCCAATAAATAGAGCCTGCAAAGTTTGCCGGTCATGTAATACGAAACAGCCATATAAAGTAAGGTTTTAAAAAAAAAAAGGTGGAAAAATTTGACATGAAATGCAGACAATGGGTTCAGACACACAAAAAAAATCATACAGCATCACACATAAAGGATGAAGCTTCGCTCTTGGTATGTTATTAATTTTTTATTGTCATCATGTGGTACAATGTCCAAGCTCTAAATAATAACATATAAATCATCATTGTATTTGAACATACATACCTCATCTAAACCACTTATCCTTCTGGGTCACGGTGGGGTGCTGGAGCCTATCCCCGCTGTCCAGGATACACCCTGGACAGGTCGCCAGTCCATCGCAGGGCAGACATACACATTCACACCTAGGGGCAATTTTAGCATGTCCAATCAGCCTGACTGCATGTTTTTGGACTGTGGGAGGAAACCCATGCAGACACGGGGAGAACAGGCAAACTCCACACAGAAACGACCCTGGCTGCCCGGCCGGGAATCGAACCCAGGCCCTTCTTGCTGTGAGGCGCCACCGTGCCGACCTTGTATTTGAACAAGTAGTTTATTATTTTTAAATTTGTAGCTTGAGAAATTGCAGGCACTTGGAATAAGAGCGGTCATATTTATGTCAAGGCCTGGAAGGAAGCCTGGCACATGGGTGTCAGAAAGTCTGTCACCTAGGTCCCAGCTTACAGAGACGAGACATCATCTGCATGTTTAAAAAGAATGCAGTTGCTGTTTGACATCGTAATTCAAGGTAAGAATGTTCTGCTGTAAGTGTCTGATATTAGATATAGGGATGGGTAATATGATAATATAATAAATATATAATTAGTTCTTTTTAACTGGATTTACTGTAGTGCAGCATATAAAACATTATTCTAGTTTTGAGATTATTGTAAAAATCAAATATTGTGATATGTATGTATGTATGTATGTATGTATGTATGTATGTATATGTATGTATATTGCTGCTGTCCGAACAAAACCTTGTATCTCCAAAATCATATCTCTACAGGAGAAGGAAAAAACATACTTTGCTTTTAATGTAAGTCAATGGAACCTGAATTTTTTCCCAAGTAATTCTGGACCATTTCTTTTGGTTCATTCATCATCAAATAAAATTTCCTTCAGGATCAATAAAGTATCATTAGATATGGCAAGTATCAATCACTGAATTTTTCTTGTTGTTGTTCTGAAATGTAGGCTGGACTAATATAACTGTGCCAGATGGCCAAGCAGGCCAGCTTGATCTCCCACTGGAAGCTTTAGGAGCACAGGTAGCAGCACAGGAGCCACCAGCAGCAGTGGAGGTGGGAGTCCCGGCAGCAGTGGAGATGGGAGTCTTGGCAGCATCACAGGGGCGGCCACCAGCAGCAGTGGAGGTGGGAGTCTTGGCAGCATCACAGGGGCGGCCACCAGCAGCAGTGGAGGTGGGAGTCTCGGCAGCATCACGGGGCGGCCACCAGCAGCAGTGGAGGTGGGAGTCTCAGCAGCAAGAAGGCTGTCAGTAGCAATGGAAGTTGGAGTCTCAGTAGTAGCACAGGGTCCTCCAGAAAAAGTGGAGATAGCAGTGTCGGCAGCAGCAGCAAAAAGGCCACCAACAACAGTGGACGTAGGAGTCTCAGCAGCAGCACACAAGCTAGCAGCATCACACGGGCAGCGACCAGCAGCAGTGGAGGTGGGAGTCTCGGCAGCATCACAGGGGTGGCCACCAGCAGCAGTGGAGGTGGGAGTCTCAGCAGCAAGAAGGCTGTCAGCAGCAGTGGGAGTTGGAGTCTCAGTAGTAGCACAGGGGCCTCCAGAAAAAGTGGATATGGCAGTGTCGGCAGCAGCAGCAAGAAGGCCACCAACAGCAGTGGACGTAGGAGTCTCAGCAGCAGCACACAAGCTAGCAGCACAGGGGCCACCAACAGCAGTGGAGGTGGGAGCCTCAGCAGCAGTACACAAGCCAGCCGCACAGGGGCCGTCAGCAGCAGTGAAGGGGAGCACTCCCAGGTCTAGTGGCTAGTATTGTTAAATTAGTTTATGTGGCTGGGTTTTATTTTTAATTCATAAGACTGTACTTAAAGTTATGTTCATTCAGAATCCATGGCAGCATCTTTAAGCCATAAGTAGTCTCCATAGGTAGCGTTTTCACTCTGCTAGTCAAAATTCCATGCCAGTCTAACCAGTCACCTAGTGCTTTCTAAGAATCCACGGTAGGATTAAATAGTATTCAAATGCTTGAATTACTGTTGGTTGTGTCCACCTTGGTGGATACAACTGTGACAAGAGATATGTGTATACAGGCAGTATTAAGTGGTGTATTTACAGTTTTATTATCCATAAGACTGAATACATTTGAAATTGGTTTGTTGATTAAATTGACAGATCATATGCACTTATAGCAAGCATTGTAGCTTTCATGCCATACAGCTCCTATTAAAGGCCTTAACAATTTGTGTTTTGTAGATGTTCATGTTAGTGTGAATAGGATGTTCAAGTTAAACTGTAATGGAACTTTAGAGGTTTCTAAGGTTTTCTTATGCTGTGTTTTCGCTTTTTTGTAATAGAAAAAATAGTAGCGCCAGGCTGTCCAACTTCTGGAAAGAGGCCCAAAAAGCAAACAAAAAAAGGTATGTTACGTCTAAATTCATATTCTTTAATCGATGCTAATCAGGTGAACATCTATATAGATAATAGTGAGTAATTCATATTAACTAATACAATAAAAATAAATAAAAAAAAGTTTGATTCTAAGCTGATGCTGATCAAAGATGGTTCCATGAACAATGGTTCCATAAGCGACCGTTGAAAGGTTTTTAATAGCATGACACTATTGGAGTATTTTACCCCACTGTTTACTTTTCCAAAACACTGAAGAAAATTTATTTCTATCTGTTCCTGTCTGAGTTACACTTTCTTAAACCAGTAGTTCTTTGTGTTTTAGCCACAGCACCCTTCATCTTGACTCACTCTAAAACAGTGTTTCTCAGCTCTGGTCCTGGAGGCCACTTGTGCTGTACTTTTTACTGTTTTACCTGCCGATCTGATATCTGATCGAACTAATCAGCTCCTGAACGGCCCATTATTGTGTAAAAGCACTAAAATTGGCAGAGAAGTGGTCTGCCAGGAACAGGGTAGAAAAATACTGCCCTAAAACACTTAGACCGAGCTGAACCAAGCTACGTTAATATTGCACCTAGTAGCCGCTTGGCTCAGGTGTTCATACTGTGGGCAAGCCATGCCAATAAGAGACTTGGCTTGAGATACACCAACAGAACCACTGCCTTAAACAATGTAATGGCCTATAAATATCAGAAATTGTTAGATTGTTGAAGCTACTGTTTATAGTAACAGTGTAAGTGTACAATGTATTTTACAAAACATTTTTGTACCTCACCTAAAACAAATGTGTTCAAAGAGATAATTCAAAGCTAATGTTCAAGGATAATGCTAATGCAGTGTTAATAGATTGCATAATTAAAAGCATGCATGAGTGGTGATGTTTTTATTTTCTTGGATTGTAACCAACTTCTTGTGTTTTTAAATGGTTGTAAGGTAGCACGAAAACTATTTTAGGTTACCATAGCATGAAAATGTCAAACAATAACACTAATATCCAGGTGAGTTTGAGTTGTAGTGTGCATAACTAGTGGTCTGACATCTCATAAATGTTGAAAAGGACAAGAAAGAGAGCTACTGTGAGTTATTTTCATAAACAGTTCCTTTTAATAAAGAATCAAACTCTGTTCTGTTGAAGTGAACCGCAACACCAGGGAACCATATATATATATATATATACACACACACTCATATATGTTTTTCAGTTTTTGACATTTTGAAAAGGCTTGTTGCCCTTTACATTGTTTTTAAATTTCATGAAAAATGAACCAAAAGAAATGGTCAAAAATGACTTGGGGGAAAAAATTCTGGTTCCATTGACTTACAAGTAAAGTATGTTTTTTCAAGTTACCATTTTGGAGATACAGTATGTTGTCGGAAGAAAACTTTGTGTGTGTGTGTGTACAAACATATATCTAAAATGACATCTGGAGGCAGATCATTTACCAAAACAGATAATATATCTGTATATTATATAGCCATGTTTAAGTTCTTGTTTTTTTGCCAATATTTGTGGAATATTGAATGTAATATCAACAGCATCATTGTTTAGTTAGGTGCATTTTACTACAGTTAGGTGCGTGTTACTTCTTGTAGTACACATCAAAATTTATTTTGTTTGTCTTACAGTGGAAAGTGGCCATTGGACTGGGTGCTTGACGCAGACACTTGTTGATTTCTTTCATTCTTTTGTTAAATTCATAAATGTTTGGAGGCCTTCTGTGACAGTACAATATTAATGTTATAATATTGTGATGTTACAATATTAATTTTTATTTTTAATAAAAATGTAGTTTTAATAAAGTGAATCCACCTTCTGTTGCAAAAAATCTGTTTTGAAATGTCTTTTTTTTAAATGTATGCATTTGTATGCAAATGTATACTAATTGCAATATACAACTTTAGTAGAACTTATTAGTGTGATGTTTTGGATGCATTCCTGGATGACCCCGCCCTGCACATTTTACTGTTTTCCTTGCTCTAATACAGGCATGTTTGAACCAGGATTGGAAATCTGCTGATTTTCCAGGTGACAGATTTTTGTTGGTTTAAAGTTATTTGTCATGTTATTGAAACATGCATGACATCTCTACCTATGCACAGTATTCACAACACAAACGTCTTTATTCATAACCCTCATCCCTAACTATACCTGAAAATGAGCTACAAGTCATACCATGTTCTTCAACATCCCATTACATTATACATACAAGCATATGGAGTTGAAATTGTATAAAAGCAACTATTATTGACTTAGGCATCACAAAACAACTGTTCAAATGTCTGAGACATATTTGAGTACAAGACCAAAATTCAATATTTAATGAAGTTTGCTTGCAAAATTTTAATATATACATACAAAAACAGCTTCTTCTGTCCTGAAATAAAGTTGTTTGGTTATAAATGCTACCGGGGGGCACTATAGCGCCCTTGGGAGTGTGAAGGTAGTAAAACCTGTGTGCTTACCATGGAGAATCCACTCACTAGGCCTGAGCAGTTCACTCTGCAACTCGGTCTTAGACTTCCTGAGCAACAGTCCTCAGACAGTCAGGAACAGGCCATCCCATGTCATCACCCTGAACAATGCAGCCTCTGTGGCTATTCATTACAATATCCAATGTTTGTATCTGTGAACTAAAGGGACCATTCCAGTTTCATGTATTTTAACTATGGTAACTGTTACACCGGCTACATAGGGGGCTGCGGCAGCTTAGTGGTTAGAGTTCTCGGTGCTTGATTACAGAGTTCTGGGTCTGGTCTGCTGAGTTGCTGCTGTTGGGCCTTTGAGCAAGTCACTCAACCTTTTCTGCTCCAGGGGCACTGTGTCATGACTGAATGAAAAGAATTTCGTTGTACTGTGTAAGTTGAATTACAATAAAGGTACTTACCATAATAAACAGTTCCAGTTTCATGTATTTTTACTTTGGTACTATAATAAACTATGGTGAAGGACAACTAAAAAATTGGGTACTAATTATGTAAGATTGTAAAACATGTCAGAAAATCAAACAGTAGCCTGTCCAGCATGCATGACAAAAAATTAGGCAGGGCATTCTGACATTCAGCATCACTGTCTGGTATCACCTGAGGCATCACATGATTAAGGCGCTAGAGAGGCTGGTCCTTGCCCATCTCCATCCTCTGGTGAGCTCATCTATAGACCCACTTCAATTCGCCTGTGAAACTGGCACTGGAGTGTATGATGCAATCATCTACCTCCTACAGAGCTCTTTCTCACCTGGAGAAGCCTGAGAACACTATGAGAGTCATGTTCTTTGATTTCTCCAGTGCTTTTAACACCATACAGCCTGGGCTCCTGAGGAAAAAGCTGGAGAACACGGGTGGATCACCACCTATCAAACTGGATTGTAGACTATCTCTGACCACAGTACGTGAGGGCATGGGACTATGTGTCTGACATGGTGTTCAGCAGCACAGGGGCCCCGTAGGGAACAGTCCTGGCATTGTTCCTTTTCACACTGTACACTGCAGACAACTCACCAAACTGTAATCTACAGTTCTTTGATGACTCAGCAATCACAGACTCATTACAGGTGAGGACGACAGAGAGTACAGAGAACTGGACTGGTGTCTGAGGAAACACCTCCTGATCAATGCGGGGATGACCAAAGAGATGGTGGTGGATTTTTGCAGACGCAGTCACCTCCCACCACCAGTGAACATCCAGGGAAGGAACACTGAGAGTGGACCCTTACAGGTACCTGGGTTTTCACGTCAACTTTACACTGGACTGGTCAGATAACACTAGTGCACAAAGGCCAGAGCAGACTCTACCTGCATTTGGAGTGCAGGGGACACTCCTGAGGACCTTTTTTGACACCATGGTGGCATCAGTCATCTTTTATGGAATGGTCTGCTGGGGTAGCAGCATCTCAACTGCAGACAGGAAGAGACTTGACAGACTCATTAAGAAGGCCAGCTCTGTCCTAGGATGCCCCCTAGACCCAGTGCAGGTGGTGGGAGAAAGGAGGATGTAAGCCAGTCTAGCATCCATGCTGGGCAGCTCCTTCAGTGACCGGCTGCTTCACCCCAAGTGTGTGAAGGAGGCTATCGCAGGTCCTTCCTTCCTGCTGCTGTTAGACTGTACAACCAGCACCGCTCCTAGTAGAACCTCCTCCACCCCCCATTAGACCTCACACACCTACAGAACATAAACTGTGAATTCATCACCATTTCCTGTGTGCAATATAATCAATACTCCATGTGGATTACATGTAAAATATCTCTATAGTGTAAAGATTTTTTGCTTTTTTCTATTTATGATGTTTATGTTCTTAATTCATCATCATTCCATGTAATATAATATTTGACATGTAATACGTGTAAAATAACTCTTCTTTCTTTTTTGTTTTTTTTCTATTTATAATGTTTATATTGTCAATTCATCACCATTCCCACATGTAATATAATCAGTACTCCATGTGTAATACTACATGTGCAATACTCCTTTTGCAGTATTCTATGTGCAATTCAGGTAAAATATCCTTACATATTTACATATTTTTGCTTTCTTATTTATAATTGTTTACATTGTTAATTTTTGTGAACAGTGTTAATGTGAAGGATAGAGCTTATATAGTAATAAAAGTAACTAACAAGGTTAATTACTTTCTCTTCTTTTTACTTCTGTTCTTGAGTGCCTTGCTAACCCTTTGCTGCTGTAGCACTGTGAATTTCCCCGTTGTGGGATTAATATAGAGCATCTGGTATCATAGAGCATCCTGACCTTCAGCATCATTGCCTGGTAACATAGTGAACATCCTAACCAGTTGTATCAATACAGTGTCATTATATTACTATACTGTTTGTATTTTATGGAATTGTACTTATTGACTGTTGTACTTCTGTCACTATATTTGCTGTTGATCTGTGTTAAATTTAGCGTTGATCTGTGTTAAATTTAGCGTGTTCCAGAGAAACAGTTTTCTCTCAACACATAACTGCGAGAAGGAATGACAAACGTTGACTTAGCTTGAAGTGGAGAAAAGGCCTCACCCAACTGACCACATCCGTTTTGTATTCCTACTTGCAATGCATTTAAGATATTCCCATCAAGAACTAGTTTGTTCAGCAAACAACATGTCTGTTACAAACAACAGCAATACAGCATGGATCTTATGTATGGTGCAATGAGTACACCTGTACAAAAGTAGAGTGTCTGACGTTTTGGAGAGGTGATGATGGTCACTATGGTGCTGTATGTGTATTCCAGAAATCATTACAAGTTGTAATACTAAAAGGTAAAGAACAATTTGCATTTAGAGGGCATTACAGTAATGTGCAATAGTTTAGTTTATGGTCTTTTTATTGACTTTTTGTACTGAATAGTTTACACACCTGGAAATTATGCACATATGTACACACAAAACTGATGAGACCATTATGAAAGAAAAGTCCTTATGCTGTGGTGCTGAAATTCATTAACATCTCATTTATTAGAACATTCCTGCACAAAGGAACCACACAGCAAATCAATACTGAACTATGAAAAACTACTTGAAATAAAAGGAAAAAAAATACATTCTTGATGCTTAAACTGTAATGTTGGATGTAAAATACACCAATTTTAAATTTTAAGTAATCATTACAACACAATCAAAGAATATAATACAGCCTATGGGTAAATAAAATTTAGATGGTGGAGTTTTCCTGTAAGCCTTGTAAGTCATGTAAACAAGACAATAAATATGGACAAAACACCATACAAACCAATGTCCAATAAAATATACAAACATACTGTAATCACAGGAATGATTTCTGGTGCTAAGACCCTCTGACTAATATCAGACAATGCAAACAGAATAAAATGTCCTGTGCAAAAAAAGTACATTTCAATGTCTTGTGTAGTGGGCGGCATGCATGTAGTGCAACAAATGAAAGCGAAGTGTAGGGCTTTTGTAGCAGTTCAGTCTAAATGTTTAAAAGTCCATCATACAGAACTTTCTAGGAGTCTGCCTGCAGGAAGAAACTGAGTCTACAGGACTTGATGGGAGGGGTGTAAACAGTCCAGGCAAAGTGAACAAAGTGAAGCAGTGCACAGTTGAACAAGACTGCGTTTCCCCAACTCTGTTATGCAAAAATATACATAAATATAACAAAAGGCAACTGCATATAGATACACTAGATAACACAAACGGACATAAAACATACAAATGGAGAAAGAAAAAAAAATTAGATATATATAAGAAATGCATGGAAAGGGATGAAGAGGTTGCATCTGCTGGACACGAGGGTAAGATTAACTCAGTTTTGCCATTTCACAGAATAGGTCAGTACTGTTTTTTTTCTGTCTTGTTTGTGATAGCAACTGATTAGCTTCACAACAGCAACTGTAGTGTCAAGATTGCTAACCCACAACCAAGCTAATTTTAGCTAACATTACATTACTTGCTGTGCCATTGTTCACTCTGACATTATATCATGATATCTGGCCTCGACAATGCGTGTCCATGAATTTGGGGGGCAGAGTTTCTGAAGGAGTACTAAAGGAAGGGGTGTGTTTGTTTTGCTGTTGCATTCAAATATTAACAATCATTCTCCAGAATTGTATAGTGCTTCTTTTTTTTTAAATGACTAAAATTTGACTAAAAGTTGACTAAAAGTTCTCCTAAGAAACTTTAGGCTTTACATTTTTATGCTTATTGAAAAAGAGTTCATGGCTTCCTCATGTTGGACACCTGAACAAAGATACGGAGGGCTGAAACATTACTGGAATTCAAACTCGTGATCCGTCTCTCCCCTGATGATCAGGCAGTTGAAACAATCTGAAGCCACAAATTTACAGACAAACAATGAAAAGGTTAAAAATGTTTGATTTATTTAAAGGTTTTCAAAACCGCTAAATAATTGAGATGTAAACAGTCATTTAAAGTCATCATGTCTACATCGTAAATATAGCCATTTTATTCACTATGCAAAATGACTAATGTTACTTGAGTTTTTATACATAATGTTGATAACGGTGGAAAATCTGAAAAAGTAGTTTTCTTTTGTGGAATATTTTGCTATACAACAACCTGCATGTATCTCTCCACAATGAATGAAAGAAGAAAAACAAAACATTTTAGGCCAAAAGCTCCTCAAAACCATTACAAAACAAATGTCAGACATTGTTCACATGTTCCTGGCCTTTTTATGTAATAACTTGGCATGAAACCTGGTTCCTATCACCACCACTGTGAACAATTCTGTTTCAGTAATTATTTTTAAAATAGAGAATTGCTTTTAGTTGCTACATCTTAGCAACCAAACCATGCAAACACTCAAAATAAATGAATCAAAAAAATTTCCTTTACGCAACTTCATGGCTTCTGAGTGGTATGACTGTCTAATTACCAGATTATCAGAAGAGATCATGAGTTTGAATCCCAGTGATGCTTCAGCCCTTCAAGATCAGGATTCTGTCAGTTTTATTCCAGTCCATACTCCAACAGCCTATCCACTCTGCTTCCATTTTAAATTAAAATTTCAAGTTAACCTGACACAGTGTAGTGATTTGTGTGTGAAATTCAGAATTATTAGATGTCTTCCAAGTCGCTGTCATCCGAGGTATCAGATGGAAGCATATTATGCTCCTCCTCTGGTGTCTCCTGAGGACCATCTTCAGGCAACAGCAAAGCATTTGGTCCTAAAGCCATGCTGTACCTTGACGAAACAATCTTGATTTTCTGCTCAACATCTGCAAGCCTCTCTGGAAGATGGCACAGTAGCCCACACTGCCCCTCCTCAGTTAAGGTTAAAATGCCTACAAAGAATGAATGAATGAATGAATGAATAAATAAATAAATAAATAAAATGGTTTGACAGATGATGGGTGATTGAATTGCAGATGCAAGCTGTGGGGGAAGGGGGAAACTTACTAGGCTATGTGACCAGCATGGCAGCCATCTTTAAAGCCACCATCTTGGACTCAGCTTCAGTTTTACAAATGGGAAACAAGGTGCGCGACACATCAAACGAGTAGAGAATTTCAATAGGAAAAACAGTGATGGGCTTCATGTCAACCTAACTTTATTCATTCTCATGTTAAAACAGTGATTTTTCTTCTGTACAGGATGTAGAGGATGGCGCTATCCAAAGCGGAACATGTTGAGATCCTGTCCTGTTTTCCCATGAACGAAGCACACATCATGTCAGAAGATTTCAACCAATGCCACCCAAACAGGCCTCCCATTACCCACAATGCAGTTGCCAAAATTTTTGCAAAATTCAAAGAAACAGGTGCTGTTGCCAATAAACTGAAAGCTGGACAACCACAAACCGCTACACTAAGTAGCAACAGCAACCACTGTTCTGGCCTCATTCAGCAAGAGCCCACATCTCTAGCGCCCATCAGCTGGAATGTGGGGTTAGCCGTGCCTCAATTCAGTGAATTTGTCTACCCTTAAATGGCACCCTTACAAAATTCAGATGCTACAACACCTGACCAAGGATGACCCAGACCACTGGACAGAATTTACAGAATGGTTGACACACCAACTTTACATAAACCTTTGTTTTCCCTACCAGGTGCTGTTCTGTAACAAAGCAAATTTCTTCATGAATGGTGAGGTCAACAAACAGAAATCACTGATACTGGTCCGAAACAAACCCTCACTGGACTGATCCATCTAATACAGTTGCCTCACCTAAAGTAATGGTATGATATGGTGTAGTAAAGTGTACTAAAGTAGAATAGTCATAGGGGTCCAAACGAGTGGCCACCATGTTCTCCTGACTTAACCTCTCTAGATTTCTATCTGTGGGGTCATGTCAAGGCACTTCTTTACTATAAAATGTTGTTCATCTAAAGACAGAACTGTTGATGCTCATGTTAGCGTTCAGCCAGATATTTTCGTGAAAGTTTATCATGAATGGGAGAAAAGGATAGGCTTAACACTCGAACATGGTGGGCAGCATATCGAACACATGCTGTATACCTTATGATCAATTTCTGGTTTCACGTAGAAATCACTGTTTTAGAGAATGAGAACAAATAAAGTTATGTTGACATGAAGCACACCACTGTTTTATTGCGCACGCACACACACACAAAAAGCAAAAAAGTCATCCTAAGCGTAAACTAACTTAGTGTTAATGATGATTTGCTCCTACCACCCCTAATTCAACTCATTTACTAATTAACGAAATTATGATTATGGGTCCTGTGAACCCTTTCAAAAAGGTCTTAGTTTTTATTGCTATTTGTCCACATGCTGTTTTTCCAAAGTTCCACGCTAGACATCATACTGGCTAATGTACATTTAAATGGCGATACCAGGGCCTAATGTACACATTTTTAATGTATGTGAAAAGTCATGCTTAATTCATGTTTAAGTTATAAAACATGAATAGGTTGTGAAAATGTGGGTAGATCAATGCATCTTTCAAAGCTGACATCTCATACTGGCAGTATGTGGCTGGGCCACTGATTTTATAAAAAACATTCACAGCAGTACACTGTAATCCCTATACAAAGTCTTACTCAAATGCTGAGAACTTCAACAACATATTTAAAATGAAAATTTTATAAATGAGGTTCCAAGAGAAATTATAGGACCTTACCACAATGTTGTCCAGTAGATATTTCTGATATTAGTGTCCTAATGCTGCTTGCTTGACTTCTGAGATAGGAGCAGTGCTGTCCCATCTCCCGCATTAGGATGACTTTTTCCTCTTGAAGCCTCATCTTTGACATGTAGGCATCAAAAATCTTCTTTTTGGAAAGGATGCTAGGGGTTTCTGGTCAAACAAATAATAAAAAAAAAAGTAAATAAATAAAAAAAAAAAAAAAAAAACTGACAGTCAACACAAGCTTGACCTGTTTGTTTTAAACATGTAATAAATTATATTTATGGTTATCAAGATAAAATGCATCACATCACAATCTGTTTTATGAGCATGTGGACACGGTTATCACCAGAGCAAGCATTAAAGAACATGCACAGTAAGCATAATTAGTTTTGGTTAACTGGATTAAGTTGAAGTTGTGAAAAACAAATCATTGTACTCATTTTTAACGTGGCACTAATGGTTCTTTTGTGTGTGTGTATTTCAACCTATCACACCTCAGAAAAACAAAACATTGACTGCTTTGAAGTATCGTTAAATTTTGTAAGACTAGCAGAGTATACACAACTATTATACTGTCACAATTAGATGACCTATTCAGCCACAACTACACAAACACATGCAATCAAGTGTCATATAAATAGTTCTGTACCACTTCTGCATAGTTCCCACAGCCATATTAGACTGTCCGCTGTCTACTTCCACCACAGACAGTCTGCTCTCCACCATCTCCACATTAATGCGGTCCTCCTCTGGCGCCTGCTCATTGAAACGCTTGATCGCTTCAAAGAGTTTTACCTTCTCCTCCCTCAATTTCTTTCGCCGCAAGTGGCGAATCTTGTTGCTGTCTAGAGTTAGCAAAGAAAAAACAAACTTGTAATATAAAAAATTCTAATTCTAATACCAAAAAACAAATAAGCAAAGAACATGCCTGTATGATTATAAAGACTTGCTTTTTTCTGATGAACACAGAGAAACATTTGTTCAATTGACTGCTAAAGGGCATGTCTGTCATCACAACTGGTATCTACGGAATCTAAAGACCAAAAAAAAAAAAAATAATAATCATGAAAACTGCTACAGATGAGCATAATATTTACACGGATACACAACCCTATGCTACATCTCCATCAGAAGGACCTTCATTAGAAGTGTATTCATTAGTACAGTATGTGCGGTACAGTAGTAAGTGGTTTTAGATGCAGTCCTGGAGATCTACCATTCAACATAGTCTCATACTCTAACACTAATCAAACACACCTAATCCTGTTAATTAAGGCCTTCATGAGCATCTGCTTCTTCAAGCCAAGCATATTGGAACTTAGCTCTTCAGCAGAGTAGATCATATTAAATCCATAGCCAGACTTAGAAGTGTCATGTAATACTGTACCATCAGTGGCCCACTGTCTGACCTCATTGACCCACTGTTGCACCATGTTCTCGGGACACCCAAGCTCACTGCACAGGCTTTGTAGCTTTTGAGATGCTATATCAGCCTTGCAAACAGTCTGCAATGCCAAGGAAAACATAGCAAGATAAGTATTCTTTGTCATGGTCCTAATAAAAATGTCAAAAATAAAATTATAAACCATTTTGTATAGTACATTAGTATGGTCAATGACCTTGATATATCTGCTGGATAAAGAAAGATGAAGGCTGTTGTGTTTTTGCTGGTTCCACCCAATGGCATGGACAGTCAGGATATCGTTCCGAGCTTTTGAAAAACACAAAGTTAAAAAGGAACATTACTGGCCTTTGTTCAACATCAACACAGACTCACTTGAATTGAGCATAATTAAAAGAAAACAAATGTCCTCCTATGTATTTCTATATACAGAATAAGTCTATGGCAACCTAAAAATGTGATGACAAATAATGAAATACAAGTAAATGTATGATTAAGAAATCAAACACACCACATTTTGTCATGTACTTTGTTGTGAGGGCACAATGAGAGAGGTAGCTGTTCACCATTTCTACCTCCTCCCCAGCACCCTCCAGATTTCTGTCACTCCAGACAATCTAACACTCAATGATGAAAAAATTAGTTTACTTATAAAAATAAAAAGATTAAATGCACAACACAGAAACTGTACCTCACACTTTGTTGAATGTGCCTTGGCATGCATCACAGACAGGAATGGACTCATTTGCAGTAAAGAACCCAGTTCTGGCATGGAGACTGCCACCTTCTTGAGGTAGGGCCAATACTTGCAAGCAATATCTGTGCAATAGAAATGCACGTTTGTGGCTGCATGAAGCTCCTTCTGCAGGTACAAGGGATAAGCAAATATCTCCCCTCTGAACATACTGAGAGCTTTGAATAGCATTCCATGTCTGCAGACAGCCACCTCAAGGCCCTCTTCATCAAGTTTGTGAGCCCTTGTGGCAGTCGCACATGCTGCAGACCACTGGCTTGTACCACATGTTCCTTTGCCTTGAGTCTGTTTGAAACATAGATAACTTAGGGCAAAAATACAAATACATTCTATTTACAACACAGGTACAAACACTAAACTTCACTTACATTTTTCACTTTGCTCCTGACCTCCTCAACAAAACTGGACACATCAACGTCCTTTGCAATGAAGTGCCAGGAAAATATGGTTCCTCTGCCCTTAATGAAAAAGAGATAATCAGTGACAGACACAACATTTCAACAGGGTTTACATATAGTAATGCATCTGGGGATCCAAAAAAGCCAAAGACAGTAGTGGCTGTTGCTTATAGTGATACCAGCTGGTAAACAGAAAGCCACAGTTAAAAAAGAAGTCCCATGAAGAGAATTATTGACAGAAACAAAGAATCAGTTTAGGTACAACATCATTTTATGATGGCTCCTGGTTCTGAGTCTACAAAAGAATGTATCTACGCTAGCAGAAGAAACAGAAACTGAGATCTACAAACAGCATTCCTTTTTAGGTTAACGTCTGGCAAAGAACCTGAGGAAACAAAGTAACAGAGATGATCATTTGTATGAATACCCATCACTATTTATAATGTGTTACCCTGCTGACTGTCGAAATCTGCAGAGTTTTCTGTTGCCGTCTGCACAAATGGCAATCATATTTGGTGAACAAGCAGGGCACACGAAGTGCTCCACAAAGGCCATTTTGTCACATTGAAACTGGCAGAAAAAGTACTCCATGAAGCTCCTCTGAAACACATCTCCATGAATCCTTCCAGTCTGCAAATTTACAATTTGAAAAGTAAAAATGAAAAGCAACAGTTAATGGTCTTCTTTTACAGGAATATTTTACCACACTGATCTTACCCTTTCAACTGCTGAGTCCTCCCTTCCAACATCTGCAAAAAGCTTTGCCTGGACAGACTAGGGGCAGCAGTTTATTTCTGCACGTTACATTACATAAGGGAGAGCCAAGCACCACCTAACATGATGTAACATAGTCTGATGCTTGTGCTCTTGGATATCTTCTCATATTCCCATAACAATGTCACCTCTGAATTTTAACAGCAATCAAATATTTCTTAAGCTTGGCCCCAAAAACTGTTTTTCAATAACCAAGCTGAATTTCTAAGTTTTACTAGACTTTCTAGCAAACTGTTACAACTCCACTTATGGAGCAAGTTGTAACAGTTGCACTAAAGCCACATTTGGCAGAAAAGGCAGACTGAAGCTGCTGGAAACAAAGCTTATGTTTTCATTTGTATCAGAGATATGAAGGGTGATTTTATAGAAATATTGAAGTTGCTCAATTAATTGTAAAAATATTAAATGCTTGCTTGCTTGCATTTTTAGCAAAAACAAACTTAGGTTATGCCCCGTTCTTTCCTACCAACCAAATACGTAAATATCTTTAAAATTTACTTTCCGAATAATAAATTAGGTCCCACTTTATTTTGAAGAGCCCTGTATAGATTATCTACGTCTTCAAACTGTGATAGATTCTTCACAGTGATAGGAAGAGAATTAGGACTAAGGGCTAGTTTAACCAGAATTCCAGAATTGGGGTCGGACTAGGCATTGAGTTAGGGTTAAATTGAGAGCTAAGAGAAGTTAAGTTGAATTTAAGAGCTACTTAGCTGAATAAAAGTTACAGTTGCAAGATGCAGTTATGAAACATCTCAAGTTGGCTATGTAAATAATGTATTACCTTAAATTAAATTAAATACAGAAGCTAGTAAGTCAGTGAGTAATGAAGCATCCATACCATTTATGCAAATCAAAATTACTGCCTTTCCAGCAGCTTCTGTCAGGTGTGCTGAGTCACAGGAGCACAGACGGACAGGTCTCACTGTAGGCAAGAGACGTGCTGAAAAGAATAATGAATACCTGATTAAAATTTAACCGCAAACTATATAAAAACATTACACACTTAAACCTCTTAAATAAAATCATGGACACCCTACCTTGACTGCACTGTGTATATTTGCCATTTTCTTTTACAAAGCACACTGTTGGTGCTATGGGCCTGTAAAATCCATCTGTGCAGGACTCCCTATTATGGAGTACAAGATTTTTGTGTCTGGATACATCACATTCCATACACATCCACTCTTCTGGCATGCAATCTCTGCAACGAAGGATTGCAGGAGATGAACAGTAGCTGCAATTTCTCTCTGGAACCATTCTGGAGGACAACAAGCAGTCCAAGTGGTACGGCCTTGCTTTCTGCCACTCATCTTTGGGTACGGCCTGCCTCAAGTTCCATGAAGAGGACGTTGATGGACGTTCTACTGAATAGTCAACATCAACCGACGTCAAAACATCCTGAAGTTTCTCCAGCTCGCTGTCTAAAAGAGGGATATAACCAAAACACAGAATTAATTAAAATATCCTTTGTGATTCTACAGCACTACAGCAACATCTAAGCCACAGTGAAATAAATAAAAGTGAAATATGACATGGATAAAAGCAGAGCAAAATAAAAAGACATTGTTTTTAAACTTTTTGTTAACTTGCATAATCACTATGTCATAGTGTCATCTTACCAATCAAACACTGAGATGTTGATGATTCTGACAGTACAGGTACGTCCTCAGTCATCTCAAAACGATTCAGGTCCTTACTGGCACCTTCTGAAATCATGGAAAAACAGATGTAGACAATCAAAAATTAAAATAAAAAAGTAGGAAAAATACATGTTAGTCTATCCATGCGCATGAATCGCTGTAACAGTCTTAATTAGAATAGGCAGTATCCTTCATAGGAAAACAATGTTTTGTAGCGACATTGCATTTTTTTTGCCAAAACAATGTGGTGGACTGTGTTCATACAGGGCGATGTGGGCGGCTAGCTGAACAGGATTTCTACTCACTATGTTGTTTGTTCTGAGACCTCCCGCTGGCTGCAACCTGTCTATGTGATATCACATGCTTGCTTGGGTCACGGCACAGAACCTCTAGCGTTGCCCAGTCTTGCACAGTTCTTGTAAAGTATATATACACAGCCACGTGTTTGGCAGTTTGATTTTGTTTGGTTCTTTCGTTGTTTAGAGTATACTGACGGCTTAAATATTAAAAATATAGGGATAGTTGTCCCAGACTAAAACTCTTCCGGGACTAAAAAGAATTTCCTAAGGTGATTCAATATTGGCACTGCAAATCCAAGTTCAAAATGGTGGTGATGGTGATGGTGGCGGTATGCAACCATGTGCTGAACTACCTCTCAGCTCATGCTTTCCAAAAATGGGAACAGAGAGCTGCATACGGATTTACAAATTAATATCAACAAACCTGAAGCAGAAATCCGTTTGCGTGTCTGTCCACTTCTGCTTCTTTTTTGCCGTGGACGTCCTTCATCATCTTTCTCCACCCACCGTATGTGAAATCTGCTACCTTCAGATGTCCGTTTGGCTTTCTCTTGCTTTGCCTTGCACACAGACATTGAACACTGTATGCAGGTTTCAACATTATGACACTAAAACTACACAGCATTTTCTACTCTTTTTTTGTTAACTCCATTTGTGAAGTAAAAATGCACTGCTCATTAAAATACTCAGTTTCTCTTGAGCCAAAAATAAGTCTGCAAGGAACATAGCATCCTCTGCTTCTCCACTGTCCTGGGGAGCAGCCATTTTAACAACAGTCTGGTGGAGAAAAAGAATTTGAATGAAGAACATCGGAGAAGTAGGAAAAAACAAACAAAAACCAGGAAGAACATATGGAATAGCAATGTAAATGGGACAATGAAAGAGAGAGGTGGCAAGACTGAGAAATGGTGTGTGCATGTGTGTGTAAGTGAGAAGAGAGAGAGAGAGAGAGAGAGAGAGAGAGAGAGAGAGAGAGAGAGACTCTGGTGTACATTAGAAGACATTAGAACTTCTAGAAACAACCAGCAGTGCTGTGTGTGTTTTTTTTTTTTGTTTTGTAAAATGCATATTTGTGTATAGGTGGCAGAAGAGACAAAAATAAAGTAAAAGAGTGATGCAGACAGAACTCTAAAAGAGCAGTTTTCTTATGACTACATGAAAAACGTTGGGTGGGTGGTAGGGACACAGTCACAATATGGTTGTAAAAAAGGTCCACAATATGGTTAATGCATTGTAAAATTATTGTGATTACACAGGATGAGCACTTAAAAGGAATTTCCACTGACTTTCTAAATTTCTGCATAATTAAATGGTTAAATTGTAAACAAAGTCATTCAAATTGCTTTGTTGTGAAATACACTGTTCTAGAGAAACTTACAGTTTTACCACCACCACTATGAAATGACCAACTGTTCACAATGGTGGTGATCGCTACCAGACGTCCAAAGAGTTTAATGCCTCTAAAAGCTTCCCGTCCCCATCACTGATACCATTAATAAATCAGAGACAGTAAGTTTCTCCACAGTAAACCACTTCACATCAAACCACTCTAACTGACTTTACCCTGACCATGGAAATTTCTGAAACATTAGCTTTAAACTTTAGTTACATGACCATCCCAAGCAATCAGAGTTGTCAATTGAATAGTTGTTTTAACAAATTAAGATCTAAATGTTCATTAGTTAGCAGCAAGGCAGAAAAATATTCTTTTGGTTTGCAATACTGATAATTTAACTTACAGGAAAGGTGACAAACATTACCAAGAAGTTTTGTAATAACTTAAGCATGTAAATGACAGCGTTAACTAACGTTAACGTTACTTAAGCAAAGTAGTTATCAAGTAAGCTAGCAAAACAGATAAGGAAACTAATTAATAGTATAGCTGTCTATTTACGAACGCTAGCTGGTTAGCTGACGCTAGCTAACCCCTAACGCTACCTTAGTTAATTATCGAACTAGCCAACTACTTAGTTAGCCTAGCTTGCCACCTAAATACCCATAATTACATATAATAACAGACTGCTTTAGCAACGGTAACAGTTACATGTTCTATTTTTCTGAACTAAAACAAATAATGTTAATGTGCTGTATCTAGTTGGTTTACCGGGTCTCGAATTAGCTAGCTGGCTAGCTAATTCTAGCTAACGCCGAGCTTAGTTCATTATCGAACTAGCAAAGTAGTTAGTTAGCCTAGCTGACCACCTAACTACCCATACTTACACATAATTACCCACTGCTGTATACACGGTGCATGTTCTCTTTTTATAAACTAAAACAAACAAGATTTATATGCTGTATTTAGTTTACAAACAATAGCCGAAAGAGCACCTACCTGACCAAGAATCAACGCGATAGTTGGAGAGCGTAATTATATTGTTCGCCGCCGTCGTCCTCGTCATTATACGGGTATTTTTCCAATTTCCCGAAGACTGCAGTAGCGTGTACATTTCACGCTTCAGGCACACAAAAACGTGACGCTGATACGGTGCCCCGAATGGACCAACGTGTGTATTACACACTGGGGCGTGATACCGGGTTGATTAAACAGGTGTAGTCACCCAAGTTAAAGTAGTCATATTTTGTCTTAGGAAAATGCAATTTACTCTCTGTTCTATTACATAAAAATAGTATTTCATGGCAGAAATGTCTGTTTCTAATCATTAAAATGAGTTCACGTTAAGAGAATACTGCATGACATTTCTAGCCTTTCTAAAGCTTTTGAACGCTTGCTGGAAACGACTTTTCAGTGTGAAGAAACGCTTGAAACCACCATTTCATGATTGTACAGGTGTAGTCACCCAAGTGAACGTAATCTTATTTTTTTCTAATATAATGTGGTTTACTGTCTTTTCCCTTATACATGAAAGTTATTTTTTTTTTGCAGATATGTCTGTTCATAATCGTTTTTGTGTCTTCACTTTAAGAGAATACTAAATAGCGCTCCTGGCTTTTCCAAAGCGCTTGAATGCTTGAGGAGTGCAGTAAAGGCCTTTTCTGTGTTACTCATAGTAAATAAGGACGCCTTCAGTATTGTACAGGTTTGGTCACCCAGGTTCATGCTTTAGTGTTCTTTCTCATGACAATTTACTTATTGGTCAGTTCTTTTGGAGACAAAGGGTATGTTTTGGCAGAAAACTCTGTTCATAATCATTATAATGTTTTCACATTAAGAGAATACTGCATACCATTTGTAGCCGTTCTAAAGCGTTTGAGCGTTTATGGAATGCAGTAAACGCCTTTTCCGTGTAAACAATCGACTAGACAAATCTATTTCATGATTGAACAGATTTGATCACCCGAGTTAATGCTTTAGTGTCATTTCTCATAAAATTGTGATTCACAGTTTGTTCCATTGCAAATAAGGGGTATCCAATTACAGAAATGTCTGTTTCGGATTATTATAATGACTTCACTTTAAGAGAATACGTTATAGCGTTTCCAGCCATTCTAAACCGTTTGAGCGCTTAAGGAGTGCTGGAAACGCCCTCCTAGTGTATCTTAGCATTCATACGCACGATCTCAATATTGTGCAGATTTGGTCTTCCTAGTTAGTGTTAGCTGTAGTGTTTTTTCTCATGAAAATGTGATTATAGGTGAGTTCCTTTGGAGACAAAAGGTATGTTGTGGCCGAAATGTCTGATTCAGATCAATATGATGAGGTCACGTTAAGAGAATACTGTATAGCGTTTCTAACCTTTCTACAGCGCTTGAGCGCTTTTGGCGTGCTGTGAACGACATTTCAGCGTCTATAACAAAGATTTCAGTATTGTACACATGTAGTCAGCAAGGAAAAAACTTCATTGTTCATTCTTATGAAAATGTTAATTATGGTCTGTTCCATTACATATAAAGAGAGTTCGCGGGAGAACACTGGGCCTAGGCCTCAGAGCTTCCATTCCACATTTTACACTTTACAGCTATAATGGCTTGGTAGCAAATCTTTGCCTGGGCTTCAGAGTTGCATTCACAATTTCTTTTCAACCATCTGAACAGTTTGGGATTTTGGTTCAAAGACCCAACGCCTCCAAGCTCCCATTCCAACATTACAGTCACTATTGTTAAGGGTTGGTAATAATTTAGGGGGCATATGACCTTTGCCTAAAAGTTTAGATTAAATATTTGTTTAAGCCTAAAAGTCTGAATCATGGTTACTAGGTCTAATCTCCACAATACCAATTCCCTATTACATTGTAATAGGATAGAAGCATCTGGGCCTGTGTTTAAAAGCTTATCTCCAATCTTATTCTTTCAAAATAGAATGACTCATACTGGATATAGGCTCAGAGATTTCACAGCAATTTCTTCTCATCCTTAGCCTCAGTTCAGAAGCGCACTTATAAACCTATTCTGATAGGTTGGGATTTGGCCTTATTTTAATTGATTTTGTGATGGTGATATGATGCTGTGACCTGGCCCCTGAGCTCCTATTGCAAATTTTATTCTTTACATAATATATATTATAAGGCCCTTAGCTTTGGCCTCCAAATTTCCATTCAAATATTATAGCTCCTAATCTGAGAGGTTTGAACTTTGCCTTATTCTAAGGGATTTTTTGTTGATGATATGATGCTGGGACCTGGCCTCAGAGATCCTGTTCCAAATTTTATTCTTTAGAGTCCAAATGGCTTGCTCATACTACTGAATTTTTCCTGGGTGTTTGGGTCTTTCATGTCAACATTATTGTCCCTGTCTTAAGGTTTAGTTCATTGTTAGTGGGCTATGGACCAGAGCCTTAGAACACAAATCCTAGACTTTAATCTTTCTTAGCTAAATGAAAGAAGCTTGGTTCAGAAGCGCACTTATAAGACCCTGATGCTTTGGCCTCCAAATTAGCATTAAAATATTATAGTTCCTATTCTGAGGTTGGGATTTGGCCTTATTCTTAGGGATTTTGTGATGCTGATATGATCCTGGGACATGGCCTCAGAAATCCAATTCCAAATGTTATTCTTTGTAGTCTAAGTGGCTCGCTCATACTACTGGAACTTTGCCTGGGTGTTTGGGTCTTTCATGTCAACATTATTGTCCTTGTCTTAAGGTTTGGTTAATTATTTTTTTATTCTCAATCCTTAAGTATTGGTTTTAGTTCCTGGGCTTTTGGTATTTGTGTATTATAGAGAGGGCCCATGACCTTTTGCTCAAAGCACAGATTAAAGTTTTTTTTAAACCGAAAAGTCTGGGTTATGATTACTAGGTCTTGTCTTCCCAATAATCATTACCTACTCTTTTGTAATAGGATAGAGACCTCTGGGCCTGTGTTTTAAAAGCTCATGTCCCTACTTACTCTTTCAAAATGAAATGACTCATACTGGGTATTGGCTTAGAGATTTCATGGCAATTTTTTTCCATCCTTGGCCTCAGTTCAGAATTGCAGTTAATAGACACTTAGATTTGGCCTCCAAATTATCATTCAAATGTTATAGTTCCTAATCTGAGAGTTTGGGACTTGGCCTTGTTCTAAGGGATTTTTTGATGGTGACATGATGCTCGGACCTGGCCTCAGAGATCCTATTCCAAATTTTATTTTTAATGTCCAGCATTACTACTGGAACTTTGCCTGGGTGTTTAGGTCTTTCATGTCAACATTATTGTCCCTGTCTTAAGGTTTAGTTCATTGTTAGTGGGCTATGGACCAGAGCCTTAAAACACAAATAGAACACCCAGAACACCTAGACTTTAATCTTTCTTAGCTAAACGAAAGAAGCTTGAGAACAAGACCCTGGGACTTGGTTTCAGAGAAAAAAATCTACGTATTTTGGAAATATGGATGATGAGTGTCCTTGGCTCCTATTCAAACTCTTAATCTTTAGACATTAAATGTCAGGGTCATGAGGATATGTTGTTTTCCTGGGCTTTAGGATTTTCATCACAATTTTGCATCAATTGTGGAGACTAATGAAGGACTTATTACATTCCCTATCCTTACGTGTTGGTTTTAGTTCCTGTGCTTTTGGTCTTTGCCTTAGAATTATACCTGAGATTTTTAATTCCCTCTTCCATTATAATAGGACAGATGCCTCTGGTCTGTGTTTAAAAGCTATTGTCCCAACTTACTCTTTCAAAATGCAGTGACTCATACTGGGTATTGGCTCATAGATTTCATGGCAAGCCCAGGAAACAAAACCAACACTTAATGATAGAGAATATAAGAAATTCCTCATTAGTGTCTAAGAATGATAAGAAATTGTGTTGATATAACTAAATCCCAGGGAAAGAACAAGTACACAAAACAAACTCATTTAGTGTCTACAGGTTAAAAATTTGAACAGGAGCCAAGGCCTCCTATCATTTCCCCCAACAAAAAATCCCTAGACCAGTACCAAGAAATTTTGCTTGGTTTTCTGAAGCCCAGGCCCAGGGTCTTGTTCTCAACCCAGACAACAAATGTACACCGCGCCTGATTAGGGCCAAATGTAGCGCTGTATCCGGTCCGGATCCGCAAAGCAGAGCTGGCCCGGTGTCTTTTTGCACAACGGCCCAATACTGGAACTGATCCATTTTACGGATCTGCGCCAAAACAGATTAAAAACTGGCCCAGATGAGCAAAGAACAGCGTTACATCCGGCCCTGAATTGGTGCAGGTCTAAATATTCTCTTCATATCTGGCCCAAATGTGGCACGGACCCAGTTCAGAAGAGGTCCAAGCTCAAGTTGATATAAGCAGCTGTCTCTGGAACTGATCCTGCCCTGACTTGTTGCATCTGCACCGGATTCATTCCAGAGTCAGCAACAGCTCCATATCCCACATAATTATTCACAAATCATTAATAATGAATGTTTTCAAAAAAAGGTAAATTCAAAAAGGGAAACATAAAACCAAATACCTCAAAAAAAGGTTTATTGAATGTCATTGTTTTCAACACAGCATTTTTTTGAAAAATTAATTCAAACAAGAAAACAATACAATGCCAGTACTGAGGTGTAGACTTATCAGCAAAAAATCCTGCCATTAAAGAAGCGATAATTAGCTGCTTTGTTTTCAATTGTAATAAACTGACATACAAAATAGACTTTAACACGGATAGAGATTGCTAAACTCTGCTCATGTCATCACAATAATAAAGGTTAACTGGCAATTTGAACACAAAATACTACCATGCTGAGTTTTACAATGTCAAATTAAGAAGTGTGACCATTGAGAAGTGACATTTGTATAAAACAATACAATATTAAATACTACAATATAAAATAACACCAGCCAATATTGTTAAGTGTTAACATAATTTCCAGCCTCTTAACAATCATTACTGGTATCAGTCACAGTTTTCATATTGGTTGGGCTCTAATCCATGTTCTGGAATTCAAATCACTTAAAATTCTTACAGTTCATCACTGCTGCGGTCAACAGCTGAATGGTGAACTGAATGGTAACAATCATTACAAGCTTTTTTTCAAGCTCTCACTGAGGAAGCCCATTATTTACAGTTACCATCCAGTACCTGCTTTAGCCAACCCTACATTAAACTGAACCAAGTGTGCTGCTGATGAAATTGAACAAATCCATGCAATGGCTGGTGCTGCAGCAAGAAAGCAGGAACAAAACCTATGTTTTTAACTCTATTCCTCTATCTAACATATTAATAACTTTATTTAAAACGGGGCTGTCACTATCGATTATTTTAGTAATTGAATAATCTAGCGTTTATTTAGATTTTTGGATGTACACTGAAATTGTAATAGCCATTACAACACTGAAAATACATGATAAGAATGAGTCCGCTGCCAGAGGAGTACTGGCGCTACTGTCCAATTAAGAGTCTGACCAATTCATTGGTTGGCCCAAATCAGCCAATATTTGCAGCCCACAGTTTTATTGAGGTCATGACCTCTCAGAGTGTGGGTGAAACTTTAGAAGAAGAATGTTCACCCTATAGCAGACATGGAGGAAGTTGGATCTAAAGAAGTGGTGAAAAAGTTTGGTTCCAGAGGAAAACAACAGAGGCCAGTCTAGATAAAGTGGGAGGCTGGCTCACCATCAGGGCCTTACGGAGAGGTGAAAGAGGCTGGCCCTGGCAGAGAGATGTAGGAGGCTGACTCTTGCGGACAGGTGTAGGAGGCTGGCCCTGGCGGGGAGAGGTGTAGGAGGCTGACTCTTGCGGACAGGTGTAGGAGGCTGGCCCTGGTGGAGAGGTGTAGGAGGCTGGCCCTGGCGGGGAGAGGTGTAGGAGGCTGGCCCTGGCGGGGAGAGGTGTAGGAGGCTGGCCCTGGCGGGGAAAGGTGTAGGAGGCTGGCCCTGGCGGGGAGAGGTGTAGGACGCTGGCCCTGGCGGGGAGAGGTGTAGGAGGCTGACTCTTGCGGACAGGTGTAGGAGGCTGGCCCTGGTGGAGAGGTGTAGGAGGCTGACCCTGGCAGAGAGATGTAGGAGGCTGACTCTTGCGGACAGGTGCAGGAGGCTGGCCCTGGCGGGGAAAGGTGTAGGAGGCTGGCCCTGGCGGGGAAAGGTGTAGGAGGCTGGCCCTGGCGGGGAGAGGTGTAGGAGGCTGGCCCTGGCGGAGAGGTGTAGGAGACTGGCCCTGGCGGACAGGTGTAGGAGGCTGGCCCTGGAGGAGAGGTAAAATTTGTTTGAACTTTAAAGACAATCAAAGAGAAGACTCTAACGGTAATTTGTTTTAACAGAACTAAAATTGTCTGTACTGCTCTACCATTAAGCTTATTTGACTGTCAAATTGAATAAAATATTTAAAAATAAATTAAACAATAAACAAATGTAATAATTTGTGATACCTGATCACATATGTGCAGATATTGAAAGTAATGATTAACTTACCTCAAAGTCAGCAGCAAACTTTACAAACCAATACCAAGACTGTAGACCGCTGAGCAGGAAAAAAGAAAGGGGAATGTTTTTTTAATTAGGCGCGTCCGTTTTATATATCGGGCCTTGGCCTGAGCCTGGTAAGAGTTACCGAGCTACCGCAGTAATAGCCCATAATGACGGTAAAACACGTTCTTTTATTGGTTTATTTAATGCAAACCATAGCGTGAAACAGTATTCCGACAGGTCAACATGACTGAGCTGCGATAGTTAAACGCGCTCGGTGCTACATGTATGTTTAAAAAAAACGGCTGCGTTACTGTGACCGTTTTAGGACCACCTCAGACCACCATGGTCATGTCTCAGCTTTCACACAATCAGGCTACACACACCACATCGGACGGTAAAGTTTATGTGACATTCGTAGTTACGTTCTGTGTTATTAGATTAATTACACTTTCGTGGCCAAATTAAAGATGACAAACACAACAAACCCAGTTTGTACTGAACGCCATTCTTTTCTTGTTCTTTTTTCTATTCTTTTATTTTTGCCAAAAGGTTCAACTCACGCTATCGCTGTGCTTGCCCGCGTCTGCAACAGAGTCAGAGATCGTCTCAAAATTACAGGACTGAACAAGTGAAGCTATTATTATTACTACTAGTAGTAGCAGCTTTAGTATCACCTCACAACAAAACATCGGGAATCTAAGCTAACTTTAAATAAATGAAAGCACTTTACTCACCCAAATCAATGATTTTCGGGAGAGATACGTGTGTAGATTAATGTCCAAGAGTCATTTGACATGATGAGAAAACTGTTTTTTCAATAATAATATTTTTGTCTACTTTGACACTGGTATCGCTAGAATGATGGGGGTCCCCCAATATTGGCCACCTCACTTCCGGTTTTCCGTAACTCATCTTTCAGCCTAATTCAGCGTATAAAATTGTAAAAAACATAAAATATATGTATATATTCGTTAGTAAAATATGATGTTATTGTATTGTTTCATTATTCAGCTTGATTTGCTTGTTTATCTAAGTATAGAGCTCAGCTCTTTGCTGCGCGCCTGGTTGTGCCAGTCAGATGAGAAATCGCGTTTACGCATCATTCCTATCAGACTCAATGCTTTACAGTGGTTTACAATGAGGTTAAGTTTGTCCTCTGTGGGCACCCTTACGCCGTATACGTAACACCATGATGGCGGCAAACTTTTTTTTTTTTACCTCAGATAAGAGAAAGCTAACCGATAAGCTAACTTTCTGCACAGACCAATATCCATCGCGGAATGGAAATGAGTTGTGTGTTCCATGCGGTTTTGTACACGCAGAATTACAACGTCATTAGTGATACTTAAATATTGTTTTCAGATATGATTTTTTGCTAGAATAAAGTTTAGATGCCCTTGTAAGGTGCAAGCTTATGTGTTAGGGGTAGCTACGTTAGCTAGTTACACAGCCGGGCGAGGGAGATAATGTAAGATTAAGAGTATGTCGTTATTAAACATAATTAAAGAGAAATCTCGAAAGTTAATTTAGGTTGGAATTAGACATTTTGACTCACTACCTCAGCTAACATAACTAGGTTAGCTAGCACTGACGTCGTCCCCTCTAGCAACTCCACCACTCAGCTTATTTGCTTGTCAAACTGAATAACATATTAAAAGTTAAACGATAAAATCCAAGATACCTGATCGTAATTCTAATAAATGTGCAAATATTTAAAATACAAAATACACCTTACCTCAAAAGCAGCAGCAAGTTTTACAGTCAAAGTCAACTGACGACTGCAGAGGACTGAGCGGGGGAAAAAGGGAGGGGCAAATTTTAAATGACGCGCGTCTGTTTTA
Source organism: Colossoma macropomum (assembly GCF_904425465.1). Taxonomy (NCBI): domain Eukaryota; kingdom Metazoa; phylum Chordata; class Actinopteri; order Characiformes; family Serrasalmidae; genus Colossoma; species Colossoma macropomum. The sequence continues at coordinate 27,077,467 of NW_023494791.1, read as the reverse complement.
AAGATCCAGCCCAAACGCGCTCTGAGTCCGCTGACCGGCAGTGTGTCTAGTGCTGTTAACAGTTACTTGGCCCAAATGTGGCACAAGTCCGCAATGCACATGCGACTGCTAGGAGGACTTTGTGACGGCCAAGGTAATCCGGCCCGAACATGCTTGCTGTCTGGGAAGCTTCTTTTGTTTAGCTAAGAAAGATTAAAAACTAAGATTTGTGTTATAAGGCTATAACCCGTAGCCCACTAACAATGAGCCAAACCTTAAGACAGGGACATGAACGACCTAACACCCAGGCAAAGTTCTTGTAGAATGAGCGAGCCACTTGGACTGTAAAAAATACATTTTGGAATATCATCTCTGAGGCCAGGTCCCAGCATCATATCTCCATCACAAAATCCCTTAGAATAAGGCAAAGGCAAAACCTCTTAGAAAAGGAACTGTAATATTTGAATGGTAATTTGGAGGCCAAAGCTCAGGTTCTTATAACTGCACTTCTGAAACAAAGCCAAGGAAGAACAGAAATTGCACTGACATCTCTGAGCCAAAACCCAGTATAAGTTATTTCATTTTGAAAGAGTAAGATGGGAGTTCTTAAACACAGGCCCATAGACCTCTATCCTATTACAATAGAATAGGGCATTAATATTGTGACGACAAGACCTGTTCATCATGACCCAGACTTCTCGGCTTTAAAAACATTTAATCTGAGCTTTGAGCCAAAGGTCCTGGATCAACTAAATATTAACTAACCCTTAACAATAATGACTACAAAATTGGAATGGTAGCTTGGAGTCGTTGGGTCTATGAAATTAAATACCAAACTGTTGAGATGGTTTAAAAAGAAATTGAGAATGCAGCTCTGACGCCCAGGCAAGGATCTGCTACCACGCCACCAAGGCTATGAAGAGTAAAATGTGGATTGGAAGTTGTGAGGCCGTAAATCACATTGTTTTGAGAAAAAAATACAACTACTTCACTTGGGTGCACCTGTACAATCATGGTGTCGTGGTGTAAGGCGTTTCTTTAAACTGAAAAGACGTTTACTCCACTCCACTCCACAAGCGCTGAAACGCTTTACAAAGGCTAGAAATGCTATGCAGTATTCTCTTGAAGTGAACACAATATAATGAATATAAACAAGCGCGTATCCAAAGGAACTGACCTATAAGCAAATTTTCAAGAGAAAGTACACTAAAGCATTAACTTAGGTGACCAAACCTGTACAACACTGAAATCGTCCTTATCTATGCTAAGATACCCTTAAAAGGCGTTGACTGCACTTCTGAAGCGCTCAAACGCTTTTGAAAAGCCAGGAGCGCTTTTTCAGTGTTCTCTTAGCGAGAAGACACCATAGTGATTATAACAGACATTTCTGCAATAAAACACCCTTTATATGAAATGGAACTAACTGTCCATCACATTCCCTTAAGAAAGATTATTACTAATTCAAATTGGGTGCCTACACCTGTACAGTCATGAAGTCGTGGAATTAGACCTCTCTTCAATCTAAAAAGGCGTCAATCTAACTCCACAAGCTGTCAAATGCTTAACTTGAACTCATTATAATGATCAGAAACAAACATTTCTGCAATAAAACACCATTTATATGCAACGGAACAGTCCGTAAATCACATTTTTCTGAGAAATACAATTAAAGCATTAACTTGTGGGACCAAACCTCTACAATCATGAAATACTAGTTTTAGGCCGTGGTTTTACACAGAAAATTCGTTTACTGAACTCAACATCGCTCAAACGGTTATGAAAAGTTAGGTGCGCTCTGCAGTTTTCTCTTGACGGTAAGACATCATAATGATAATAAACAGATATTTCTGCCATAAAATACCCTTTATTTGTAATGGAACAGACCTTATATCGCATTTTATTAAGAAAAAATATTACTACTTTTACTTGGATGACTACACCAGTCCAATCATGAAGTCGTTGATTGAGACGTTTCCTCACTCTGAAACGGCATTTCCAGCACTCCACAAGCGCGCTAACGATTTGGAAAAGCCAAGAGTGCTGTTCAGTGTTCTCTTAATGTGAACTCATTATAATGATTAGTAACAGACATTTCTGCCATAAAATACCGTTTATTTGTAATGGAACAGACAGTATATCACATTTTCTCAAGAAAAAATATTACTACTTTTACTTGGCTGACTACACTTTACAATCCTGAAGTCGTGGATTTAGGCACTTCTTCACTCTGAAAGCACTCCACAAGGTCTCAAACGCTTTGGAAAGGCTGGAAACGCAATGCAGTATTCTCTTAACGTGAACTCGTTATATTGATTATAAACAGACATTTCTGCCATAAAATAATCTTTATATGAAGTGAAACAGAGAGTGAACCACATTTTCTTGAGAAATAAAACTAAAGCATTACGATTTCAGTATTGTACAGGCTTGTACAGGCTAGTTAATGCATATTTTCTATCTCATGAAAATGTGATCGTGAGTCAATTCCTTTGGAGGAAATGGGTATGTTATGGTAGAAATGTCTGTTTATTATGATTATAATGTCTTGATAATAAGAGAATACTGCATAGCGTTTGCAGCCTTTCTAAAACGTTTGGAAACGCTTTTTTACCTTAAAGAACCGTCTAAAACCACAACGTCATATTTGTACAGTTGTAGTCACCCAAGTTAAACTAGTCATATTTTATCTAGAAAAATGTGATTTACTGTATGTTCCCACACATATAAACGATATTTTATAGCAGAAAAGGCTGTTTTTAATCATTATAATGAGTTCACATTAAGAGAAATCGGCACAGCGTTTCCAGCCTTTCTAAAGCTTCTGAACGCTTGTGGAGTGCTGGAAACCCTTTTCAGTGTGAAGAAGCGCCTAAATCCACGACATCATGATTGTACAAGTGTAGTCAACAAATTTAAAATAGTCATATTTGGTCTTAAAAAATTTGATTTATTGTCTGTTCCAACACATATAAAGGATATGTTATGGCAGGAAAGACTGTTTATAATCATTATAAAGAGTCCACGTTAGGACAATACGGCATAGCGTTTACAGCCTTTCAAAAGCTTATGAGCGCTTGTGGAGTGCTCTCAACAACTTTTCAGTGGGAAGATGCGCCTAAGTCCACGATTTTATGATTGTACAGGTGTAGTCACCAAATTTAAAATAGTCATAATTTTCCTTAAGGATATGGGATTTACTGTCTGTACCATCACATATTAAGGACTATTCATGTCGGAAATGTCTGTTTATAAACATTATAATGAGTTAACGGTAAGCCAATGCTTCATAGCGTTTCCAGCCTTTCTAAAGCGTCTGAGCGCTTGTGGAGTGCTGGAAAAGCCTTTTCAGAGCGAAGAAGTGCCTAAATCCACGACTTCATGATTGTAAAGGTGTAGTCACCCAAGTTAAAATACTCATATTTATTCTTAAAAAATGTGATTTACTGTATGCTCCAACACATATAAAGGATAGGTTACGGCAGAAAATGCTGTTTATAATCATTATAATGAGTTCACGTTGATAGAATACGGCATAACGTTTCCAGCCTTTCTAAAGCGTCTGAGCACTTGGGGAGTGCTGGAAACGCCTTTTCAGTGTGAAGAAGCGACCAAATCCACGAATTCATGATTGTACAGGTTTAGTCACCAAATTTAGTCATAATTTTCCTTAAGGATATGTGATTTACTGTCTGTTCCCACACATATTAAGGACTATTCATGTCAGAAATGTCTGTTTATAAACATTGTAATGAGTTCACGTTAAGAGAACACGGCCTAGCTTTTCCAGCCTTTCTAAAGCTTCTGAGTGCTAGCGGAGTGCTGTAAACGCCTTTTCAGTGTAAGGAAGCGTATACATCCACGACTTCATGATTGTACAGGTTTAGTCAACAAATTCATCATAGTCAAATTTTTCCTTAAGGATATGTGATTTACTGTCTGTTCCCACACATATTAAGGACTATTCATGTCAGAAATGACTGTTTATAAACATTATAATGAGTTCACGTTAAGACAATATTAGATAGCGTTTCCAGCCTTTCTAAAGCATCTGAGCGCTTGTGGAGTGCTGGAAATGCCTTTTCAGAGTGAAGAAGCGCCTAAATCCACAACTTCATGACTATAAAGGTTTAGTCACCCAAGTTAAACCAGCCACTAAAAAAATGTGTTTTACCGTCTGTTCCCACACATAAACGCTATTTTATGGCGGAAATGCATGTTTATAATCATTATAATGAGTTCGCGTTAAGAGGACACGGCATAGCGTTTCCAGCCTTTCTAAAGCTTGCGGAGAGCTGGAAACGCCTTTTCAGAGTGAAGAAGTGCCTAAATCCACAAGTTCATGACTGTACAGGTGTGGTCACCCAAGTTAAAATACTCATATTGTTTCTCAAGAAAATGTGATTTACAGTCAGTTCCAACACATATAAACGATATTTTATGGCAGAAATGGCTGTTTATGATCATTATAATGATTTCACGTTAAGAGAACCCGGCACATCATTTCCAGCCTTTCTAAGCATTCGTGGAGTGCTGGAAACACCTTTTCAGAGTGAAGAAGCGCCTTAATCCACGACTTCATGATTGTACAGGTGTGGTCAAACAAGTTAAACTAGCCATAATTTTTCTTAAGAAAATGTAATTCACTGTCTGTTCCCAGACATGTGTAGGATATTTTATGGCCGAAATGGCTGATTATAATCATTATAATAAGATCACGTTAAAACAATACTGCAAAGCGTTTCCAGCCTTTTTAAAGCGTCTGAGGGCTTGTGCAGTGCTGGAAACCCTTTTGCAGCGTGAAGAAGCGCCTAAATCCACGACATCATGATTGCACAGATGTGGTCACACAAGTTAAACTAGCCACTAGAAAATGTTTTTACTCTTTGTTCCCACACATATAAAGCATATTTTATGGCGGAAATGGATATTTATAATCATTTTAATGAGTTCACCTTAAGACAATACTGCATAGCTTTTCCAGCCTTTCTAAAGCTTCTGAGCGCTTGCGGAGTGCTGGAAACGCCTTTTCAGAGCGAAGAAGCGCCCTGATCCACGACTTCATGACTATAAAGGTTTAGTCACCAAATGTAAAGTAGTCATGATTTTCCTTAAGGATCCACGAGTTCATGACTCTACTGATGTGGTCACCCAAGTTAAAACAGTCATATTTATTCTCAAGAAAATGTGATTTACTGTCTGTTCCAACACATATTAAGGACTATTCATGTCAGAAATGTCTGTTTATAAACATTATAATGAGTTCACGTTAAGACAATACTAGATAGCGTTTCCAGCCTTTCTAGAGCGCCTGAGCGCATGTGGAGTGCTGGAAAAGCCTTTTCAGTGTGAAGAAGCGCCTAAATCCACAACTTCATGATTGTACAGGTGTGGTCACCCAAGTTAAACTAGCCACTAGAAAATGTGGGTACTGGCTCAGAGAATTCATTGCAATTTCTTTTCATCCTTGGCCTCAGTTAAGAAGTGCAGTTATAAAACCCTAGGCTTTGCCCTCCAATTGAATATTTGAATATTGTAGTTCCTGTTCTAAGAGGTTGGGTCTTGGCCATCTCCTAACGCATTTTGTGTTGGTGATACAATGTTAGGAATTGGCCTCTGAACTCCTATTGCAAATTTTGTTCTTTAGAGTCCAAACGGCTGGCTCATGCAAATGGATCTTTGTAGGGGTGTTAGGTCTTTCTCTTGAACATTATCGCTGTCTTAAGGTTTAGTTGATTGTTAATGGGCTACGGACCAGAGCGTTAGAACGTAAAATTTTAGACTCCAATATTATAGTCACTGCAATTAAGGGTTGGGTATTTTATAGTGGGCCCATGACCATTGGCTTAAAACTCAGTTTAAGTGCGTTTTCAAACCTAATGGTCTGTATCATGATAATTACGTGATGTCTTCACAATATTAATTCCTTATTTTTTTTTTCATAGGATAGAGGCCTCTGGGCCTTTGTTTAAGAGCTCATGTCTGATCTTACACTTTCAAAAAGAAATGGCTCATACTGGATATTGGCTCAAAGATTTCATTGCAATTTACATTTATGGCATTTGGCAGACGCTCTTGTCCAGAGCTACTTAAATTTGAACATTTTACACAGGTATGCGAAGGTAATGTTAGGAGTCTTGCCAAAGGACTCTTATAGGTATGGTGCAGGGTGCTTACCCAGGCAGGGATGAAACCCCAACCTGCAGCATAGAATTCAGAAAGATTACCCCTGTACTATACCAACCAATGTCTTTTCATCCTTGGCCTCAGTTCAGAAGTGCAGCCCTGGGCTTTGGCCTTCAAATTACCATTCAGATATTATAGATCCTCTTCTAAGAGGTTGGGTCTCAGCCTTATTCTAAGGGATTTTGTCTTGGTGGTACATTGTTCGGACCTGGCCCCTGAGTTCCTATTGCAAATTTTGTTCTTTAGAGTCCAAACAGCTGGCTCATGCTAATGGAACTTTTGAACGGTGTTAGGTCTTTCTTTTCAACATTATTCTCCATGTCTTAAGGTTTAGTTGATTGTTTTAATGGGCTATGGACCAGAGCCTTACAACACAAATTCTAGACCTTAATCTTTCTTAGCTAAACGAAAGAAGCTTGAGAACAAGACACTGGGCCTGGGCTTCAAACAGAATGCGTTGGTACCATTCAAGACATTTTATGTTGGGGAAGATGATGTTAGGCCTCGGCTCTTGTTCAAATTTTTAATCTTTAGACACTAAAGTCCAAGTTCGTTAGAATCCAAGTGGCTGGCTCAGGCCCTGGCCAAGGGTACACTGCCAAATTGCCTTGAAATAGTGAAACCTGAAGCATGATTTTAAGTTAAAGGCCAAAAGCCAAGGAGCTAAAACCAACACTTCAGGATAGAGAATATAGTAAATCCTTGATAAGTCTCCACGACTGATAAGAAATTGCGATGAAAATACTAACGCCCAAGGAAAGAACAAGAACCCATGACCCAGACTTTTACTGTTTGAAGTTTAAAATTTGAAAAGGAGCCAAGGCTTAACATTATCTCCCCCGACATAAATCGTTATAATAGTAAAATGAACTTTTGCTTGGTTATCTGACGCCCAGGCCCAGGGTCTTGTTCTCAAGCTTCTTTTGTTGACATAAGAAAGATTTAAATCTGGAATTCATGTTCTCAGGCTCTGGTCCGTAGCCCAATAACACAGAACCAAACCTTAAGACAGGAACACTAAAATTTGACATGAAAGACCTAACATCCAGGCCATGTTCCAGTAGTACGAGACATCCATTTGGACTCTAAAGAATCAAATTTGGATTATCAGCTCTGAGGCCAGGTCCCAGCACAATATCCCCAACACATATTCCCTTAGTATAAGGCCGAGACCGAACCTCTTAGCATAGGAAGTATAATATTTGAATAAAAATTTGGATGCCAAAGCCCAGGGTCTTATAAGTGAACTTCTTAACTGAGGCCAAGGATGAAAAGAAATTGCAATGAAATCTCTGAGCCAATACCCAGTATGGGCCATTTCATTTTGAAAGAGTCAGATGGGACATGAGCTCTTAAACATAGGCCCAGAGGCCTCTATCCTAATACAATACAATAGGGAATTAATATTGTGAAGACAAGACCTAGTAATCATCTCCCATACTTATAGGTTTAAAAAAACATTTAATCTGAGCTTTTTGCGCCAAAAGTCATGGGCCCACTATAAAATCCCCAACCCTTAAGTACAGTGAATATAATATTGGAATGGGAGCTTCAAGTCGTAGGATTTTTGAACCAAAAATCCCAACCTGTTCAGATAGTTGAAAGGAAATTGTGAATGCAACTCTGAAACCCAGGCAAGGATCTGCTACCAAAGACTAAGCCACTGAGACTGTCAAGAATCAAATATGGGATGACAACTCTTAGGCCCAGGCCCAGTGTCCTCTCACAAACATAAAACACCTTAGAATATAGCAAGTCAGCTAAGGCCCAGGCCCAGGCCAAGGGTACCCTGCCAAGCGGCCTCGAAATAATGAAATCTGGGGCATGATTTTGAGGCAATAGCCAAGGACCTAAAACCAAGACGTCAGGATAGAGATTATAATAAATCCCTGATTAGTCTCCACGATTGATATGAAATTGCAATGAAATCACTAAAGCCCAAGGAAAGAACAATTACCCATAACGCAGATTGTTAGTGTCTGAAGATTAAAAATTTGAACAGGTGCCAAGGCCTAACATCATCTGAACTGACATAAAAACCTTATAATCGTACCAAGAAATTTTCTTTGTTTATTTGAAGCCCAGGCCCAAGTTCTTGTTCTCAAGCATCTTTTGTTTAGCTAAGAAAGATTAAAGTCTATGATTTGTGTTCTAAGGCTCTGGTCCGTAGCCCTTTAACAATGAACTAAACCTTATGTTGAAAAGAAAGACCCAACACCCTTCCAAAGTTCCAGTAGCATGAGCCAGCCATTTGGACTCAAACTCCCTTAGAATAAGACCAAGACCCATGAATCATGAAGTCGTGGATTTAGGCGGTTCTCTACACTGAAAAGGTGTTTCTAGCAGTCCACAAGCGCTCAAACGCTTTAGAAAGCCTAAAATCGCTATACAGTACTCTCTAAACCTGAACTCATTATAAAGATCAGAAACAGACATTTCTGCAATAACATACCATATCTCTCCAAAGCAACTGACCTATAATCCAATTTGTAGGAGATAGAACGCTAAAGCATTAACTAGGAAGACCAAACCCGTACAATACTGACCTCCTCCTTATGTACTCTAGCATAGATTGAAAAGACATTTATTGCATTCCTTAAGCGCTCAATCGCTTTGGAAAAGCCAGGAGCGCTATTCATTGTTCTCTTGACATTTTTGCCAAGAAATACCTTTTATATATAATGGAACATACCTTAAATCACATTTTCTTAATTAGAAATATGACTACTTTTACTTCGGTGACTACACCTGTACAATCATGAAGTCGTGTATTTAGATGGTTCTTCACACTGAAAAGGCGTTTCCAGCACTCCTCAAGTGTTCAAATGCTTTAGAAAGGTTAGAAACGCTGTGCAGTATTCTATTAACGTGAACTCATTATAATGATCAAAAACAGACATTTCTCCAATAAAAAACATTTTATATGCAATGGAACAGACAGTAAATTACATTGTTTAGAGAACAAATATGACTACTTCACTTGGGTGACTACACCTGTACAATCATGAAGTCGTGATGTTAGGCATTTCTTCCCCAGATAGCAAAAATCAGTCCGGCCACTTCTGGCCCAAATGCCGCATACTAAGCATGAATCTCCTCGGCCCAGACTCAGTTTGAATCTAGGCCCAATTCTGGCCCAAATGCTCGGCTCACATTCGGGCCAAGTTCCACATACCAGTATTTATTAGATCAGCCCACGTCAGGCCCCAATGACTGGCCCACGTCCGGGCCGAGTACCATCAGCAGGTATTTATTTGATCGGCCCACGTCTGGCCCGAACGATTGGCCCACATCTGGGCCAAGTACTGCGTGTTGTGATACTTGGCACAGCCTTGGTTTGAATCTAGGTCTGATTCTGGTCCAACTGTTCGGCTCACATCCGGGCAAAATACCATATGCTGTGATATTCATCAATCCCCTGGAGAACCACTGCTCTGCACGTTTGAGTGTTTTCCCTGCTCCAACTCACCCACGTCAACAAAGGAAAGTTTTGTTAATGAGATGACTAGTTGGGATCACGAGTGTAGAGAGTAGGGGAAACACAAAGGGAGCAGGGGAGGCTCCTGGACCAGGGTTGGGAAACACTACTCTACAATCTAAAATATAAAATTACATTTTAAGGAATTTGTGTACTGTTACAGCTTAAAACATGTAAAAGTCACCTATCTAATCAATAATCATCACACACCACATGAAATTACACGCCTGTTTGCCTTGTGTAACCAACAACCATGACAAGAAAGTAAGCTTTTCAAAACATTACATTTTATTACATTTCTTTGAGAACAGCATGTGAGCAGACAACTGCTTCTTAATTATGCTCCTTTTTATTATTAATTATGTTCCTAGCAACCCACAGACTTGAGTTTTGTCTACTCCCTCCTCACCTCACCTGATCCAGCTCATGAAGGACTTGATAATCAGTTGATGAGCAGGATCAGGAGTGGGGTAGATAACAAGTGAAACTGCAGTGGTTGCTAGGAGCATAATTAGACATTTAACACCTAACATTTAGAAAAAAGAAAATTCCACTTCTGATACTCACTTTGTAGAAAATGTAGAAAATACCCCTACTTGGCATCAACTAGCAGGCCTCCCTGCACCCCTGGTAAGAGGCAGTCGTTTTGCCCCTGCTTTTTCAAATTTTCTGTTCCACCTTGGATGGTGCAGCAGTTACATTCTGCTGCCTAAATGCACCCAAATGTTACTGCAGTGCCATTTAATGTGAAATGGAAACTTAAAAAAAAGCTAACATTAGCCTTAAGTTTATCAACGACTCCCAGACTGATAAACCAGAAAACCTGGCCACACTTTCAATTAAACACTCTCTTCAGGTCATGTATAAAGATATTGTAAGCAACACCAGAGTATATACTGCTCTGCTTTACCCCATCTGCTAATGTAAGAATAGCTACTCTTGGGCCCCATTCTTCAGATAAAGCCATTTTTGCTGAGTGTGCTGCTGGTACTGACCTGATGGGATGCCTGACAGGTGAAAGTCTATAAAAAAAGAAAATACAATCAGGTCAAATGCATTTTCAAAATCATTTTGCCACAGAATGAGTGCAGTACGCAAGAATATCTCATTACAAATATTGAATGTCTCATTGCGTTAGTTCCTTTTGTACATCTGAATTTTGTTCTCTTTCTAGCTTGGACTTCTCTTTAATAATGCAAATTCAAAGGCATTATTAGACAGTGAAAATGCATATAAGATAAATTACATTGTAATTATCATTTTGACACCAGTCATATGAAGCATAACTATGCAACTCTAAAAATACATTTTAATTTAAATAAAGCTACTCATGTCAGTACTAGTGTACCAAATGACAAGTTAAAATGGCTGAATTGAATTTGAACTGCATATATGCGTGGGAAATTTAAATGCAAACATACAAATAAATTGACATTTTGCATTTTGCATATTACATTATCTATATGGTAAGTGGAGCTGAAAAAATTGGCAATGAGTGTAGATTCAAGGAGGTGTACTTAATGAAGTGTCAGCCTATATATATATATATATATATATATATATTATATATATATATATATATATATATACACACAATTTATCAAAATCTAAGGCTTCATAAATCAGAAGTTGCTTTAGTAAAGTGCTGTTTGTTTCCTTCGCTCTCCTGTCCTGATCAGCACAGATCTGCTGCTTAGACCTTAGACATGCTTTTAATATTAACTGATTTATTTGAAGTGCTAAATATAATCAAATATTAAATAAATGTAATATTGTAGGCCTGGGAGATTTCAAAAAATTCTCAATATCTGCTGTAGTTTTAGTTTATATGCTTTTGTAAACATTAACTGTTTTAATGAAAATCTTTCATAAAACCACAATATTAAATAATCTTTTGAACACTCCCTACTAGAGAATCTTTAGATTGCAAGCGATTTCCCAAGCCATGCCCACACTGTAAAACCTAATAAGTTAATTTAACTCAAAAAAATTGTTGAAACTGATTATATAAAAAAAATTAATTGACACTAACTTAATTTTTCAAGTTAAAGAAACATTCTATGTTAAGTAGCTTTTACTCGGTATGTTTTAGTGACAATAACTTACTTTCATAAGTTAAAGAAACATTCTATATTAAGTAGCTTTTACTCTGTATGTTTTAGTGACAATAACTTACTTTCATTTTATTGAAAGTAATTAAATTTTATAAGTTCAAGAAACATTCTTTTTTTAAGTCGTTATTACTACGCATTTTGGGTTCATAGTACACATTAAAATCAAGTACAGATAACCTAAACATTATTACCCTTATCATAAAGCATTTAATTTCTCAGTATTAATTAATATTATTAATATTAATATTAATTTCTGTTTATTTATTTGCTATTTTATTCACTGTACAATACTCACTACAATACATACATTTCTACATTTCTAAATTTAAATTTAATACTTTGTATATTTTTCTTGTAATCGTTGTACATATACATATATATCTTTCTACTTTTATTGTTTATTCTATTTTATATATTGTTTGTATATTTTATCCTCTGTCTTCTGTGCTGCTGTAACACCGCAAATTTCCCCGTTGTGGGATTAATAAAGGATTATCTTATCTTATCTTATCTTAACAATGTTTCACTTCGTATTAATTTTTCACTTTGTATGTTAAGGTTTTCACATTCAACAAAGATTGCCCTGCAATTGGCAACTTTCATTCATTTCAACTCAAAGTTGCATGATAGTTTGCTGAAATTCTTTTTTGAACCTGATAAAATGTAGCATTAACTCAGAACTGATTACTACACACATTTTGAAATTAAAAACACAGTTTAAAGGCAATTTACTCTTTTATTAAGTTACCATAAAACTTTAACCAAACATCAACTTCAAAAAGCGTTTGGAAATACAGTACATTCTTAAGAAACAGTATCTGAGCCGTGAGAAATGGCCTGAGGAAACAGAATTATCACTTCTGTAACAGTATTCAGAAATTGTCATAGCATCACAGCATTCTTTCTGTTTTCAATGACTGACTTGGCACTTTAAAAAACTATGCCAAAAAACAACTGTTTTGCTCATCCCTTACAAAGGTAACAATGATGCTAAACTCGTTTAAAAACAAAACAGTTCTGCTCAATGAATTACCACACTGTACAAAATGACCTTTCAATCATTCAGATATCAAAAATATGGCTACTGCAGTGGAAAAAGTATGGCAAAGTGTCTGTCATACTGTTTACCACGTCCATACAGTGCAAAAACACCATCATTCCACTTCAACAGTAACACATTAAAACTTTAAACTGAACATTACACTTTCAAAACATGTAAAACATATTTTTACTCGATTTGTTGCTTTATGGTAGGGCTGGGCGATAAAACGATAATGATAAGTATCGCGATATAACTTTTCCTCGATAGAGCGATAAGACAGGTTCGATAAATATTCTATATAATACACCGTTCTCACACTTGCACATTTTAGCGAAAGCCCTGGTGGCATTTTCTACTGCAAGGAAAGCGACCCTACTCTGCTATCACCAGGAGAGGGCGCACTTCCGAGTTTTTTAACTTGATTAGAGAGGGAGGGGGCCACGAGTAAAAAAAGGAGTTATACGGAGTTATACAGTCCCTGTTTGAGTGGAGCGACCGGCGATCTGTTCTCCTGTGACCGAGTGTGAGTGACGAGGTCAGTGGTGTAACTGTACTGTCCTACAGCGAACTCACCTCTTTCCGTGCATCCTAACAACTTCAGCGGTGTTAAATCACATCTACAGCGCCGTGTTACAGCGCCAAACCGTCACATTTTAGTATTAGTGCATTCTCGAGCAACGAAAGTGAAAGAGAGAAGTGGGTTCATGTTCGAAAGTAAACTGAGGAAGCTGTGAGGCACTGGAGAGCGGGAGAGCGCTATCTTTCCAGGCTAGCTGTTTTTAGCTGCTGGCTTACTTGAAGCAGCGCTCTGGTGCTCCGGCACAACACGGTGAATTGATGATACGGTAGATCAAACAAGACAAAAAAATCGCCGCTTTCAATTTAAACATACCTAAAAGGAAGTCTCTGTGACTGGTGTGAGAGATTCACACTGCAGATAATGCTTTTACACAGCGAACGCCAGATATACTGTGGTTCACCCCTTAAACTACTACGATAGCATAGAGAAATCCAGTCGTCGCTAGTCGTCTGAATACTGTGATATGCTCTGACATGGATGTGGTAGGAGTGACAGCAGTGACCTACCGAACCGAGTTGACGCTGTTGAGAAACTAAAGAGTTTAGCACTGTTGTTGGCCACTTGTTTAGCATTTGTAACAGGGTAGCCAAGTGCTCGTCACCAGACAGCTAAAAATAATCTGTTTTCTTTCTTAAATCATGACTATTACAAAAATTGCAGCTGTGCTTTTCAAGCTGATAAAAACAGCTCAGAAACTTTCTCCCACTCTTCCATGACAGATTAGTGAAATGTTCCACTGTTTGCCGAGTGTTTGTCATGATCGGACTATAAGTGATAGTTTAAAACCACAATTAACCACCCAGGAGCAAAATCAGCCTTCAAACGTGAAAGAAATCATGATTTGACATTTATCGCGATATGTATCGATATCGAACGATATGAATTTTGTTTATCGTGATAACGTTTTTGGCCATATCGCCCAGCTCTACTTTATGGCAACAAAAGTGACAGAAGTGCAAGTCAAAAAGGTCAAAAGGTCTCCACACTCAAATTCCCAACTTCCCATCCTCCAGACCCATCAGACCTGCTCAATGAATTACCAAACTGCCCATAATTACCCTTCAAACATTCAGATATCAAAAATAAGGCTACTTCAGCGAAAAAAAAGTATGGTATACTGTTTACTAGGGCTGTCCCGAATATTTTTTGCTCTCTGGAGCCTTGTTCCAAATCAGCAGCTAAAATTCAGAGTTTCGTTTACTAGGGTAGTTGTTGGGGGGTGTTTCGAACTTGCGTCCTCAACCAATATTGCTGCTGTTCTCGCATTGTGAACTGTATCGCTCTCCACTGTGCCTCTGGTCATCTGAGCCAAAATATAGGACGTACTGTTTCACTTTCAAAACAGGAGACATATATCTATTTCTGTGCTGACTACAAAATAAAAAACAAGTAAGTGGCGGAATGGTACACAGTCAGTCGAGAGGTGGGATTAGATGGTCATTATGCGCTGATGAAATGTATTTTACAGTTTGCCTTTACTGAAAGCCTACATTTAGCGCAGATATATTATCAGAATCCCAAAATTAAGAACCGAATACCTACCCAATGAACGAGTATCCGAATACTGGAATATTCGGGTCCAGCCCTACTGTTTACCACATCCATAAAGTGCAAAAACACCACTTCAACAGTAACACATTAAAACATTATGTTGCACATATTACTTTCAAAACACATATGTAAGTTGTTTTTTTTTCATGCCTCAAAAGTGAAAGAAGTGCAAACTGAATGAGCACTTTTGCAAACGTTTCATACAGAGTTTACTCCACCGCCAAAAGGTTATTTTTTAAGAGTCAACACTCTGGGCCTCAACTTTGCATCCTCCAGACCCATCAAGATTTTCTGAGTGAAGTCAAATGTGTTGGCCAACTCTTTTGGGTAACTTAGATGCAGGGCATACATAAGTGCAAAAAGCATGACAAATGCATCAGCCAATGTGGAGAGTTCGATAACAATGTTACCCTCAAGCACAACTGCAGTCCTCTCTGGGCAGAAGAATGTGGCATCTGTTGAAATGGCACTGATTGAGAGAAGCCCAACTGACATGTCATTGACGTCTGGTTCATCAGACTGCGTCACCTGAACACAAGAACAGAGAACTGTTAGCTCTGTTATTCCAAATTTCCAAAGGCTGACTGCTACAAAATGCATCAGTGACATATCAGGAGACAGTCACAGAGAGCCATCAGTCATAATCCAAAAATGTAATTTCCTTCCTTTGTTAATCAATATGTAACAAAATAGAACAAACCTGACAGCAATTGTGGTATTAGGATCAAACTGAAATTTGATCATTTCACCATTATAGCAATTTAGCAACATGTAAAATTGGTCTGAGATTTCTACAATGTGTTTTCCATCACATCACAGTAACAATCCTGATTAACTTTGATGTAGATACACACTGATTGGCCAAAAAAGGTTGCACACCAGTTCTTAATTTGTACCGGATCCTGCCAGAACAAGATCTGGTACCTCTTATATTTGGAGTGCCTGCTTTTCAGAACTTATTTTCTAGCACCTGTGTTTTCTGTCCTTCACAATCATCAAGGTTACAAGCAGCAGCTAAAACATTGAGATCAGTCCCTTGCAAACTCCCATCTCACAAAAATGCCATCAGTCCTGTGGAAGTGTGTTTCTCCTGAAACTCAAATTAAGCTTCACATCTCTGCAGTTCAAAACATTGTGTTGTATGAGATCCCTTCATGCTTCCTCTGATTGGCTGATCTAATTCCATGTCTCAAACCACACAGCACTGTATTCTACCTGCCTACCTACACTTCTAGTTGTACTGCTCTGTTTTAAACTCACAATCTGTGCTGTTTTGATCACCATTTGAATAATAGAGTGAAACCTCTAGCATTATTATTTACATGTAAGCTTACCGGACAAAAAATTAGTCACCTGTGACTGGAACATTCCTAATAGCATGTAATATCTCCACAAGCATGAATAACATAAGACTGTGAAGGACCTGCTTTGACCTGCCTGGAAGCAAAGCAATTCTTATTCACAAACATACACCTGCAAAATCAGCTACTTCCTTCACACTATGGCCTTTGGCATGCCAAAATGCAATCACTCCTTTTTGCCAATCATTAACATCTGCTTTGTGACCCATTTTCCACACATCGAACAAGACATTCAGTGAACTGTATCACTTCTTCTCAATCTATGAATCCCGTCACACACCCCGCAGGTATTTATTAGTGACAGACTGATTAATCGGCCGGCCGATTAATTGGACTGATTATTGCCATTTTTAGCTAATCGGCATCGGCCAATTAATTTTAAGTAATTTGCCTGCGCTTATGAGGCCGGAAAACAACATACAGTCCGTACACACGCACGTTTCCATTAAAAACTATCAGGGCGTCTGCTGTGGAAAGAGAGTCAATTTTGAAATTCTGCAATGAGTGCTGTGCAATGGATAATCTCTGCTTATATTTTATATTCGCTGTAACTGACCTCATTTAATCTGACTCAGAGAGCTTTGATTTCAGTTCAGATATTACATTTTAATCAAATGACTAGTCAAATAAAGCGCAGAATATTCCATATGTTTTCTGTTTACTCATTCAAGCTCAAATTGCAAAACACTGCAGACAGATTTAACAAAAGACAATAAGTGTTAAATAAGTGATCAGTGAAGTTCAGCAATTTTGTGTCTCATTTGTTTATTATTAATTTTTATAGTTGCAAAAAGAATTGGCCTTGTATATCAGGCATCGGCTGAGCAGCTCTTTAAAATTCGGCATCGGCCATTAAAAACCCATATCGGTCGACCCCTAGTATTTATAGCCCGATCATCCTTGTGCAACGCCATCTGTAGGAACCTGAAATTTTTGCCTGGGGAGCTTATATTAAAGTGCAGACTGATAAGGCTGCAGACTGAAAGGTTTTTAAAGCCCCTCCCCATGGCATTGCTGACATTTATGCTTGCAAACCTTTGTTGTACTGCAGTTACCATATTAACGCTAGGCCTGCTTTGAACGCTACAGTACTGTGGAGCATTTACAGCACTGTTGCGTCCATATGTTGCAGGACCTTTTCCCTCCTGCCCACTTGCTTGATCATCTCACTCTTGGAGTTCCCTTATATCATATTCACAAATTACACACTGTTGCACACTAATATTTTACATGTCCATTTTATCAGCTCCACTTACCATATAGAAGTACTTTGTAGTTCCACACTTACACACTGCAGTCCATCTATTGCTCCTTGTTAGCCTCTCTTCTACAATGGTCAGGACCCCCACAGAGCAGGTACTATTTGGGTGGTGGGTCATTCTCAGCACTGAAGTAACACTGACGTGGTGGTGGTGTGTTAGTGTGTGTTGTGCTGTTTGAATCAGACACAGCAGTGCTGCTGGAGTTTTTAAACCCTGTGACCAGTGATTGGACATTGTTTAAAAACTTCAGCAATACTGCAGTTTCTGATCTACACGTACCTACACTCTAACACACCAACACCACACCAGTGTCACTCCAGTGCTGACAACAATGGGGCTAATAAAGTATGCAGAGCATTACATAGACTGCTGTCTGTAACTGTAAAACTACAAAAGACTCCTACATGGTAAGTGGAGCTAATAAAAAAAAGTAAAATATTAGTATCTGCAACTTCGTATTTATTTATCTAAACAAAAAAAATAGTGCAATCAAATCTACAGCTCTTCAGACAAGAGGTTATTCAGAAATAGGTGCTAAACATTACAGAATCTGCTGCCAAGAAGTAGCCCAGGTTACCACACCAATTCCGGCACCTTGTAGTAAACCCCATATTTTAAAGTTTTTAAGAAACACTTCATTCATTCATTTTCTATAACAGTGAAATATTTAATGTTTGTACCTAATTATAATCATGACGGTACACTAAATTTAATTTCTTTAGCACAGCACAATACAGTTCAAGAGCAGCACAAAATAGAGATTCCAAAACTAAACACCATACTGTTGAATGATCACCTCTCTAAAGCAGTTTCAACAATGATTGAACACAGCGTAACATTCATGAAGGTAAGATGTATGGCAGGACTCTTTGATTAGACTGTACGAGTTCCAGCTACATGCCCCTATTAAACTAGACACCTGTTGGATGTGACAATTCCTATTCCCAACAAACATTCTATCCCATTTAATAATTTCAACTGTACAATTGTTTAATGGACATATTAAAAACCTGCGAGTGGTACAAGACAAAAAATTGATGAATCATTCCTCACTGACATAATCAAGTTCTGATGATAGTAGTGCAGATTAGCCTTTGCAAACTTTTCATATAATTAACCACTGAAACAATGCAGCTAAAAAAAAAAACAGATTAATTCTATTCCATGAATAACTAAACAGCATGCTCACTTACATTCCACATCTTCAGAAAGCTGGAGTCATCCTCATGCAGATAGGCAGGAAGAGCACGGAGGACAGTAGCACGTCTGACATGAATGTCAACTTGTTGCTTCAGTGTGAAAAGACATTCTTTACTTGCTGTGAACACTACTCAGAAAAGCCACACAATGCTATGCATCACTCTCTTTTTTTCCTTTATTCCAATATTACTGCATCCCCCCACCTTCTTCCAAACTGTCACGCCTTGTGCCAAAGACCAACACACTAGTTGTGATGTAGGGAGAGAGCACCATCTACCCACCCAGAGAGAGCGAGGCCAATTGTGCTCCCTCGAGCCCAGGCTGGTGATGGCAAGCCAGCATGATTTGGTATTTGAACTGGTGATCCTCAGAAAATACCATCAGTGCCTTAGCTTGCTGAGCCACTCGGGGGCCCCTAACATGTCTTTATGAATGGAATTCCACCAAAGGTAATCCAAAATCCACTGTAGTATATTTATCAGGCATCAGAAAGTGCAACCAACTCACCTGGAGATCATACATCCTAAAGAGCTGTCCCAGAACTTCGGACATTTTCCCTGCATGACTTGCTTTCATCCTGAACAAGCTCTGAAGACGGGGGGCATGTCGGTTCAATGCAGCATAGAAGTGGTTCTTCAGGTTGATGTTTGTAATTCTGTGAAACCCGCCACAAATCTGCACAAATACAAAAGAATGTTTAAGTCAGATTATGTGTGTATAGTGTATGTGGTCCTATAGAAAAACAAAAATACATACTCTGAAACAAAACTTTTTGAACTATGATCAGATTTGGTGGAAAACATGCAGATTCCTTACACTACCCTAACTCATATGATGTAAACCTAAGTAAACTTGACAAAGTTATCACTGACACAGCCACACAAAGGAATTAAAAAGCACAGTCGGCCCTCCCTATCCATGGATTGTGGTATCCATGAGGGTCCCCTATGGATACAAAGGGATAATATATCTGCTCAAATAAGTGTAGTAAGGGAAACATTTTTTACCTGTGACTCTTTTTTTTTGAGGGCAAGCCAGCATTCCAGAATATCACCAACAGGTAGGTCTTCAATGATGACCTCTTTGCGTCGCAGGGCAAAGGTGCTCTGCATTAACTTTGTAATCAGAACAAGATTTTTGTCACTCTTCTTAACTTCATCTACAATTTGCAGTCTCAGTTGTTCAAGGCTTCTGGTATTTTCCCCTCGTGGGAAATTAGGGAGGAAATTCACTTCTGCTCTCTTGGGTCTTTTGATGTTAGTGAGAGGAGTTTGTTTGTCTGGGTTGTTTCTACTCCTCTTCCCAGAATTTACAGCTACCTCCTGAAACCCTGCCCGACTCAACTTACTGCGAAAGTTCCCCAACTTAAACTTGAGACTATTTTTCCAACCATACCATCCTGTCTGGGATCCTCGCTCTTTTAGACAGGGATGCTTAGTGACAAGGGCTTCTGCTACCACTGACACTTCCTTATTATTGGGGTATGCTTTGAAGCTATGCATTTTGCCTGCAAGGGTCTCAAGGATGTCATGCTTTTGTCCCCTAGATAACTTGACAGCCTTCCCTGTTCTCTCATATGCAACATTTCCCTCACGAAGTATGAATTCTACCTCATAGGAAAAAATGGGCACTGGAAAAACAAGAGGCCATCCCTCAGTTCTGTCTGGAGTCATGGCATGGGGCAATATTATTGTGTCATCTGATGCTACTGAACTGGCATCACTCTCAGGTCAGATAACTTTTAGTACAGTTTTTTGTGGAAGTTCCTCAATGTCTACAAGGGAACATAGCTGTCCGTCAAAGTCTGGATCTTGGTATGATAAGCTGAAGTCAAAGTCTAGCTTAAACTTTTCTTTTATCATTGTTTTAAGCTCATCCACAGATTCTGGGCATGAAGACAGAGTCATCTTCCTCACAATGTCTGTGGAGGTATGGAGATGAAATATGGAGTTTTGACTTGCCATTTCCTATTGTTAAAAAGAAGAGAAAATGCATTAATGAGCTGATGGTAATTTGTGTGACCATTATTCTCCATATTGTTCCTGTATGGCTATTATTGGTGTAACGGATCAAATATAATCCATGATTCGTACGGCTCTTCCCCCACGATTCGGGACGCACGTGAACTGCGGATCGCCAAAGTTTAACCACAACAGTGTGGAATACAGTTTTACTGCTGCTGTTACTTTTTACAGTAATAATTCCCTCAGTCTCAATGCAGAGTTGCCGTGAAAGACCAGCCGTCCGTGACGTGAATGGGGTGTGAGGATAAATCCGCTACGGTTTGCAAACACTGTGCCACGTGTCAAAATACAAGTCCTCAACATAAAACAGACCATGTTAGAATAGTCACTATTACAAACTAAATAGCAACACAAAATACTTTCAAACTGAAAGCTAAAATTATTGTCTCCCATTCGTCTCTCTTTTATCTTTTTTGCTGATCCGAAAAATGATCCGTTCTGTGACTCAAAAAACGAGTTTTGTGATCCATTACACCACTAAAGGCTATGTTCACATTAAAAGCCTCACTGATCAATTCTGATTTTTTTTTTTCACACTTCACATTAATAACTGTAAAAGACCTGTATCTGTTTCTAATGTGAGTCTGTCCCCTGAAATGGCAGTGATTCATTTATGAACGACAAACAAAAAACATCACATTTGTGAATTGATTTAGTGCTGTGCTTTTAAAAAAAAACAAAAAACAAACAAAAAAAAACAGCAAAACAAGCCATCTTGACCTGATCATGTACAATTGATGAGCTGTTTGCTGTCCTCCTGAGCAAAATGTGATGCATACATGAGCTACTAACGCGTTACGAACGCGCATTTTGCTTTGTGAGGACAGCAACAGCTCACGAAATGCACATGATCAGGTCAAGAAGGTGACCTGATAACGTACTTCAGCTATTGTTGGCACTGCTGCAGAGCACTAAGCTTATGTGTACAGGCAAAAAGGCACAAGAAACCCAATATGACTGTTCTCATTCATGTCACATGGGCACAAATTGGATACTTATCCAATCTAGGACCACATACGAAAGTGACTCAAATCTGATTTGAAAAGATCGGATTTGCCCTGGTCATATTCAAGTCACTTCAGATTTGTAATGTGAACGTAGCCTGTAGGTCTACATTTCCCCCTTTAATCCTCCAAGTCTCTAATCAAAATAAATCTTTTCTGTGTTAACAGCAAATGTCCATCGATAGTGTATGCTGTGAGACTTGCTGTATCATTTAAGTCTGGAGGCTGAAGCACAGAGAAGTTGTCTGAGGATGTTAACTCAAATGATCTTAGATGCTCACTGTACCAGCACTCGCAGTTTCTGCAAAGTCCTCCTGCCTGCCCTGCAGAAACAAACATTTCATTTGCAAATTCTGTGACATTTACAGAAACCTTTGATGTACTGTATATGTTTTGGCTATCCATCTTGGTCTCAATGAAGTCTTTTGCCACTTGAGGCAGAGTAGAAACTTGGACAGAGGTGACTCTTGAGGCTTGTATGTGGGGTCTGAAATATAATGGCGCATTGAGATGATACGCCATCATGTATTGATGCCTGGTTGCAAGACTTTTCAAGACGTTCTTGAAATTCTGTGTGTCATGTATCACCCTTTTAAAAAAGCGGTGTTTCCCCTCGAACCTCATGGTCCATAGGTGAACCAGAGGCCCAAAACACTTCGTTAGTTCTGGTTAGTGCTCAACATAATGATGCTTGGGTCTGAGCTTAAACTCTGGAAACACTGCTTTAAGACCCTGTCTGTGATCAGTTATTTTAGCTTGCACGTACTGGATGGATTCCTTTGTGAAAGACGGAGACAACACTAGCTGCACAATTTCTTTAAGGTTCATCAATACACCCCATGCTTCATCTCCCATGCAGGGACTTTACTTCCTACCATAAGTGGTAATAAGCTCAGCAAAGTAGAATTTTCATGTCCATTCCCATCAATGCTTAGTTTGGCTGCAAAATTATTTGGGATTTGTTGTGGTTTATCAAGCCTATCAGAGTGCTGATATGGAAATGTGCAAATTTTCATGTTTAGATCGTCAAGAGTAAAATACTTCAGTTGAACCATTTTATGGATGCACAAGGCCAACTCAACAGGCACAATACCCTCAAACAGATCATGCAGTATGTCTGGAGGGAACCCAGTAATGGGGTGAAAATGCTGCAATGCCTTGCTGAGAGCACACTCACCTGTAACACCAAAATGGGTTACATATTCTCCATGTACAACATTTTGCACATGAAGATCATGGCAGGCCTTTTCTCTCATGCTAAACTCTCCTTCAGAAACTTCACTGTCCTGTATTTGGTCTGAAGTACAGCAACAGAATCTGCAAACATAGTTTCCTCAAAAAGACTGCACAAAGCCTGCAAGACCATGAGCAGCCAGATTGTCAGCTGCCACACACAACATAGTGCCCCTGATACACTGACCAAGAGTTTCAATGAAAATGCCATCCTGCTCAAGAGTGTGCAAGTCCATCAATAAAGGTGACCGAACACTTCCATAACCACACATCTGCACATCAGATGCTTTGCATAGCAGAGGTAACTGTATGACATGTAGGCTGGACCTATACTCACTGGGTATTTTGGCAAGCAACCAATACACTGCACAAAGCTTGTGGATCTTACTAGCCGTACCTAAGGGATTTGCTAGTTCAAGGTCATCCACATACAAAATCAGTGATAATTTCAGCTCTCCTGCTGTTGACAGTAACTGGTTTTCTTTGAAATACGTTTCATCTTCATGAGACATGTACATTCCAGGTGATGATGGTTTGCTTTTTTGAATTTTATCAAGAAGATCTGTATTTTTAAACATAGTTTGAAGCATCTGCAGTATTGGAACATACACTGCTGTGTGCCCGCTAGAATCTACAGTATATTGCTCTGGCATTACCTGCACCTTCCACAGTAGCACTGACAAAGACATTACACTTCATGATAGCTTCCACTAATTCATTAAGAAGAACTTCACTGAAAGACTGATCATGCTCTTGCAAAACCTTGATGACTGAGTCTCTCACAAGAGGTTTGGACAGTGAGAATATCTCTACCAAATTGTCTATTATGTCTTGAATAGCTGTCGCTGATACATGAAGAACACTGTGCATTTTCAAGAACAAAGAAGCCAAGTTGTTTCTCAGTTGTGCTTGTAATTCACCAGTGTCATTTCTAGATTAATGAGGATTACAGTCAGGAGGATACAGCTCATACAAATTCTGAGAGGAAACAGCCTCATCAGATTCAATCTGACCATGCACTGGGGGGCTGTCAGTTTCTGTCAATACAATTTCATTCTTAAAATTCGAGACATCACTGTCTGGATGACTCCTACTTTTGTGTGTATCGAACGAAGAATACACATTAGTACGATAGCGACAATTTTGGAATGGACAATCCACCATCTCGTGTTGTTTTAAATGTGTCCTTAAATGACTGAGTAGAGTTTTATCATCGAATGGCTGCTTGAATCCACACAAAGGACAGATGAATGATACACGTCTCATCTGATTTCCAGCATGCACAACTGTCTGAATATCTACCTGTGTCAAGTGAATTTTCAAAGCATTTATGGACTGAAATGTGCAGACACAGTCATCATAGAGACATGGCAATGGACTGACAGAGGAAACACTGCCATGATGCAAATGATAGTGTTCAAGCACCTGTGCCCTTTTATCAAAGAGAGCAGCACAAAGTTTGCACTTACAAACCATTGATTTTTTTTGTGCCAATACACATTCACATTTTAGTAAAATAAATGCCTATTACATTAAATGTCGATCAACATACCAGACTTAAAACTCCATATATCAGTAAGCTGCATCAGTTTTAGCCTGAAGAGACAAAGATGGAAAAGTTAGTTTGGCTGCAATATTGGCAAAAACAACAGGAAAAATATCAGTTAAGCATTTGACACAAATCAGTTATCTAATTTAACAGGCATTATGTGAAATATACTGTGCTCTCCCTGACCTCATAATACAAAGCAACAAAAAACAAATGCATTTGGTTGGAGGAATCTTTAAAATTGTATTTCTTTAATTTGTTACATCTTAAAAAATGGGGAGCAACAAAGAAATGCCTCAGCTGAATAACACAAGCACTGCTTGTGGGACTTAGCCAAACTCTTTAAAACAGATTCATTATTTAACCTCTTCGCAGAATAATATTAATAACGACAAAATCAGTTAAAATATAAACACAAGCCAACTGTTACATTCTCAGGTTTTGAACAAAATAACGTGAGAAAAGTTGCTTGCTTTAATCTTTGTTTCTCCATTAACGTTTAACGTTAGATTGTGGTAAGTTACCAAGCAGTAACTTAAATACCTAATTAAATACCAATACCTAAATATTAAATGAAATGTTATTTATACACCGGCTTCAACTTAAACACTCAACTTCAACTTCTACCAATTTGCACATTCAGTGACACAGTTTAAAATTAACTCGTCATATTCACTTTTCAAATGCATAAATATAACTGCTAAATCACTGAATACAATACAGATGCAAAAAATAACGCTACACAACAGTAAGATATGGTGCTAAATGAACAGATAGCTCACCAAAGTAGCGCCCAAAGAGAAAACCAGTATCGAGGGCGGTCAGCAGCAGGAGAAAGTTTGCAGATTCAGAAAATTGCTGCATTCCACATCGCGTTTCAACTCAGACTTCACAAGCACTCCCACGGCGAATTTCCGAAAAGAAAATATCTCACGTTATATCATAACTTGAAAATTGTTCACAATTTTCTCCACATAATTCAGCCTGAGGCGTGCAGAGTAAACATGGCGGACGTGCTCACATGGAGGAGCACGTACGGACGTGCGTGACGTCAGGCGGTATTCCTGTACAATTATTTGAGTGCAATGACAAAAATAAATTAAAGTGGTTTAGGACTGTAAACTTAGAATGTCAAATTAGTACAAATTACGCAGAAAAATAGAGGCGAATTAACTTTTTTATTTTTTTGAGTTATTACAACCAAATTGATTTATCAAACTTTTACTGTTCGGTTTTACAGTGCACGTACTTTACATATTAGTAAAAAGCAAGCCGTTTTCCATTGTTATAGTAGAGTTTTCATTACTCAATTAACCACCAGCCGACTTGAGCTGTACAGAAAATAAGGGCAATTTACTGTTGCCTACCTGCTTTTAAAGGCCCCATGATAGAGCTGAACAGTGACTGCCCACTTTTTAGCAGCTCTGGTTATGAAAGTAAAAATCTCATTAATTTCCTCCACAGACATTTTTTAAAATCCTTAAATAAAGAGTTTTAAGCACTCAAGCAAACCAGTGAGCTGCGAGACAAATCATGACCTTACAAACATTAAATTGGTGCAAAAAAAGATTAGAAAAATGAACAAAAAGGTAAAGGTGCAAGACTGTGTACTTACAAAGCACTGTGAATGGTTTCAACCAATCAAGTTCACTCCTTTTTTCACCTACTTTTGCAATTTTCTTTATATTTTCTCTTCAGTGTTTTTGTAGATATTACGCTTTTATTTTCTAGACAGTACAGCCTTATGCACATATAATACTCATTGATTTGGCACCAAAGGACAAATATAATAACTGAAAGGGAGCCTGAAGGCTGGAGAAAGTTTGATGCTGCGTTAATGTGTGGAATAAAGGGGATTTTTGTTGATCTGTGTGGAGTTCATGATGTTTGTCCCTCCACAGCCCTGTACTCGCTGTCTTTCTAACTCTGACAGAACCAATCACCTGCCCCCCTCACACAAACTGCGTTCCACTACACGGCCGGACTCTTTTGAGCTCTCTTCTCCTCTGTATCCCTAAAAAACTCATCATATCCGACAGTGAAACCGCGCTGCTGCTGATCGCTGACAGACGCCGCTGTGCTTCGTGCTTTTCTGGCGCTAAACCACACTGTTTAAATCGCCATGGTAACAGCGAAAAATCTGATTCCCTATGGTGATTATGAATGGGATTTTTGTTTCCAGAACCAGACTGTTCTCAGCTCTATAACTTAATGTTTCAACAGTAACAGTGAATAAAACATTATGGGTATATATTGTTTAATATTACTTGTTATCTTTTCCTGAACCCGTTTCCCGGGCGAAAACGAGGATAAGAGGATCTTTCTCTCCTGCGCTGGTGCTAGCTTCTTTAGGGTAATGCCCAGTCACTTTCACCTGCTCTTTTACCGCATCAAGTCACGCTGAAGCAAGTATAAGTTCTAAAGCACGTCGGCATTTATTTTCGGTTCATGCACTCAAGCAAAGCTTAAGGTAAAGTAAAATAAACAGAGGGAAGAGGGAAGAACTATGTGGTATGTAAAGTTAGCATTACAGAACGTAGCAGAGAGAATCAACAGTCAGCAAGTCCCCTCTAGTTCTGTCGTTATTTTTCCAACATGGCGATGATTATCTTTTACGCATAGTCCTATTGCCCTGTAGATAAATAACACACACACACACACACACACACACACACACACACACACACACACAAACACACAATACATGGCTCACCTTACCCCACTGCGTTTTCAGGCTAGTTCATCATCTGTGAACACAGAAAGTATTCAAATGTCTAGCAGTTCATTTTCAACATTTTACAAACCAATAGATTAAGTAGTTTTTTTATCACCCAAGACAATTGAAGTGACCTGCCCTGTGATGCGATGGAGTTATTAGTCTTTTCATTTTCTAGCCGACTTAGCTGGGAACAGCTAACAGCTAATTAGCTATAAAATTTGTGTTACAGGAATTAATCTGTCAATAAGAAAATATTAATGAACATTAACAAATATTTAATAGAAAGAAGACTGAAGTAGCTAGCTAATGAACTGTATCGTATTGTAAGGAATAACTTCATGTTGCTTTTAGCTATCTTAAGTAGCTAGGTACCTAGCTAGCTAACATTAACTTCACTGTAAAATGCCTGGGAATACAAAATGGATTTCTGCATTTTTGTGCCTTTATGGTAACGTTAGCTAGCGAATCTCGATGTGATAACCCTTATAAATAAATTAGAAACCTTTAAAACTAAGTATTTACAGAATACAGTGCTGCAGTGTGTGTAGATAATGCCAACTAGCGCTAGCTAACACAGCTAAGTTATATGCTATTCAAATGACTTACTAAGTTAACCTTTTAATACAAAGCTTTTAATTAATTTTTGCTAGTATTAGATCCCTATTAGAAACTGTTTACAGTAATCTAAAGTCATTTTACCTCATGACATAATTCCAATGAGAATTCCAATGAAGGTGGGGTCGCGCCAATGACGCATCATCAGTGCTATTTTTTGTATAAGCAGTGATTAAATAACCTTTTCCAAACAAATCCTTATTAGTTTACGACATTTTATTAGAATAAAATACAACATTGCAGTATTTGTTTCTTAATAATTCGGTGAGGATAATATCACTGCGATTGCAGACAGGCTGTATCTCAAATGACTCCTTACTCCCTGTATAGTGCACTATATCACTTAAGCAATTTTGACGTCTTCAAGTAAATAGTGCACTATATGTCAAGTAGGGAACTGTGTGCACCTGCCTGAAACCCAACTGGCTCTTTGCAAGACATATTATGCACTGTTTGGTTTGAGTAGCCGTTATTTCAAGACCTACATAGTGCACTATGTACTTCATGATTGTACAGGTATGGTCACACAAGCGAAAATAGCCATATCTTTTCCGAAGAATTTTTTTTTACTGTCTGTTCCCACACATATAAACGATATTATATGGTGGAAATAGATGTTTATAATCAGTATAATGAGTTCACGTTAAGAGAACACGGCATAGCGTTTCCGGCCTTTCTAAAGCTTCTGAGCGCTTGTGGAGCGCTGGAAACGCCTTTTCAGAGTGAAGAAGCGCCTACATCCACGATATAGGCGCTTGTTTACTCTGAAAAGGCGTTTCCAGCACTCCACAAGCGCTCAGAAACTTTAAAAAGGCTGGAAACGCTATGCCATGTTCTCTTAACCTGAACTCATTATAATGACTATAAACAGCCATTTCTGCCATTAAATATCCTTTATATGTGTTAGAACAGACAGTAAATCACATTTTCTTAAGGACAAATATGACTATTTTCACTTTTGTGACCACACCTACACAATCATGAAGTCGTGGATTAAGGCGCTTCTTCACTCTGAAAAGGCGTTTCTAGCACTCCACAAGCGCTTACACGCTCTAGAAAGGCTGCAAACGCTATGCCGGGTTCTCTTAACGTGAACTCCTTATAATAATTATAAACAGCCATTTCTGCCATAAAATGTCGTTTGTTCATGTGGGATCAGACAGCAAAACACATTTTCTTGAGAACAAATATGTCTAGTTTAACTTTTATCACCACGCCTGTACAATCATGAAGTCGTGGTTATAGACGCTTCTTCACTCTGAAAAGGCGTTTCCAACACTTCCCAAGCGCTCAGACGCTTTAGAAAGGCTGGAAACGCTATGCCGTGTTCTCTTAACGTGAATTCATTATAATGACTATAAACAGCCTTTTCTGCCGTACATTATCCATTATATGTGGGAACAGACAGTAAATCACATATCTTTAAGGAAAATTATGACTACTTTAAATTTGGTGACTAAACCTGTATAGTCATGAAGTCGCGGGTCAAGGCGCTTCTTCACTCTGAAAAGGCGTTTCCAGCACTCCACAAGTGCTCAGACGCTTTAGAAAGGCTGGAAATGCTATGCCATGTTCTCTTAACGTGAACTCTTTATAATGACTGTAAACAGCCTTTTCTGCCATAACATATCCTTTATATGTGTTGCAACAAACAGTAAATCAAATTTTCTTCAGAAAAAATATGACTATTTTAAATTGGGTGACTACACCTGTACAATCATGAAGTGATTCTAGTCGCTTCTTCACACTGAAAAGGCATTTCCAGCACTCCACAAGCGCTCAGAAGCTTTAGAAAGGCCTGAAAACTATGCAAGATTGTCTCAACGTGAACTCATTGTAATGCTTATAAACCGACATGTTTTCCATGGAAAAGTATACGTATACCTATACGACAAGTGTGTGGGAACAGAGTAATTCACATTTTCTTGATAAAAAATATGACTATTTTCACTTGGGTGACCACACCTGTACAACCATGAAGTAGTAGTTTTCGGCGTTTGTTTATACTGAAAAGGCGTTTACTGCACTCCACAAGCGCCCAGACACTTAGCAAAAGCCAGGAGCGCTATTCAGCATTCTCTTAACGTGAAGACACCATAATGAATATAAACAGGCAGCAATGGAACAATGCGTTAATCACATTTTCTTGAGACGTAACACTAAAGTATTACTTTTGAGTAACCAAACCTTTACAATCATGAAATCGTAGTTTCAGGCGTTTGTTTACACAGAAAAGGCGTGTGATGCACTGCATAAGCGCCCAAACGCTTTAGAAAAGCCAGAAGAGCAATGCAGTATTCTCTTAAAATGAAGGCATTATAATGATCAGAATAAGAAACTTCTGCAATAGCATACCCTTTGTCTCCAAAGCAACTGACCTATAATCAAATATTAATGAGAAAGAACACTAAAGTACATCAAACCTGTACAATACGGACATATTCCTTATGTAGGCTTCTAGCTTGTCTGAAGCGTGCTTTTCCTTGTTAACAAACGCCTAAAACTAATATTTCTTGATTGTACAGATTTGTTCACCCAAGTTAATGCTTTAGTGCAGAATTGTCTGTTTCGGATCACTGTAATGAGTTCACGTTATGATTATACTGCATAGCGTTTCTAGCCTTTCTAAAGCGTTTTAGCGCTTGTGGAGTGCTGGAAACGCCTTTTCATTGTGAAGAAGCGCCTAAAACCACGACTTCATGATTGTACCGGTGTAATCACGCAAGTTAACGTAGTCATATTTTATCCGAAGAAAATGTGATTTACGGTTTGTTCCCTTACATATAAACGCTCAGCAACCGAAGAGCTTGCAAAAGGGGCTCGGGCCAATTCCCGTATGTATTCTCAAGCTTCTTTTGTTGACATAAGAAAGATTTAAATCTGGAATTCGTGTTCTCAGACTCTGGTCCATAGCCCATTAACACAGAACTAAACCTTAAGACAGGGACACTAAAATTTGATTTGAAAGACCTAATATCCAGGCCATGTTCCAGTAGTACGAGACATCCATTTGGACTCTAAAGAATAAAATTTGGATTAGGGGCTCTGAGGCCAGGTCCCAGCACAATATCCCCAAGACAAAATCCCTTAAAATAAGGCCAAGACCCAACCTCTTAGCATAGGAAGTATAATATTTGAATAAAAATTTGGACACCAAAGCCCAGGGTCTTTTAAGTGAACTTCTTAACTGAGGCCAAGGATGAAAAGAAATTGCAATGAAATCTCTGAGCCAATACCCAGTATGAGCCCTTTCATTTTGAAAGAGTTTAATGGGACTTCTAAACATAGGCCCAGAGGCCTCTATCCTAGTACAATACAATAGGGAATTAATATTTTGAAGACAAGACTTAGTAATCATCTCCCATACTTATAGGTTTAAAATAATATTTAGTTTGAGCTTTGAGCCAAAAGTCATGGGCCCACTATACAATCCCCAACCCTTAAGTACAGTGAATATAATATTGGAATGGGAGCTTCAAGTCGTAGGTTTTTTAACGAAAATCCCAACCAATTCAGATGGCTGAAAGGAAATTGTGAATGCAACTCTGAAGGATCTGCTACCAAAGACTAAGCCATTGAGACTGTCAAGAATCAAATATGGGATGGATGCTCTTAGGCCTAGGCCCAGTGTTCTCTCACGAACATAAAACACCTTAGAATATAACAAGTAAGCTAAGGCCCAGGCCCAGGCCAAGGGTACCCTGTCAAATGGCCTCGAAATAATAAAATCTGGGGCATGTTTTTGAGGCAATAGCCAAGGACCTAAAACCAAGACTTCAGGATAGAGAGTATAATAAATCCCTGATTAGTCTCCACGATTGATACGAAATTGCAATGAAATTACTAAAGCCCAAAGAAAGAACAATTACCCATAACGCAGATTGTTAGTGTCTAAAGATTAAAAATTTGAACAGGTGCCAAGGCCTAACATCATCTGAACTGACATAAAAACCTTATGATCACACCAAGAAATTTTGTTTATTTATTTGAAGCCCAGGCCCAGGGTCTTGTTCTCAAGCATCTTTCGTTTAGCTAAGAAAGATTAAAGTCTATGATTTGTGTTCTAAGGCTCTGGTACGTAGCCTTTTAACAATGAACTAAACCTTATGTTGAAAAGAAAGACCTAACACTAAGACCAAGACCCATGAATCATGAAGTCGTGGATGTAGGCGGTTCTCTACACTGAAAAGGCATTTCTAGCAGTCCACAACTGCTAAAATGCTTTAGAAAGCTTAAAATCGCTATAGAGTACTCTCTAAACCTGAACTCATTATAAAGATCAGAAACAGACATTTCTGCAATAACATACCATATCTCTCCAAAGCAACTGATCTATAATCCAATTTGTCGGAGATAGAATGCTAAAGCATTAACTAGGAAGACCAAACCTGTACAATATTGACCTCGTCCTTATGTACTCTAGCATACAATGAAAAGACGTTTATTGCACTCCTCAAGCGCTCAATTGCTTTGGAAAATCCAGGAGAGCTATTCATTGTTCTCTTAATGTGAAGACACCATAAAGCTTGAAAACAAACATTTCTGCCAAACAATACCTTTTATATATAATGGAACAGACCTTAAATCACATATTCTTAATTAAAAATATGACTACTTTAACTTCAGTAACTAGACCTGTACAAACATGA
The DNA here is from genome assembly GCF_904425465.1 of Colossoma macropomum. Classification (NCBI taxonomy): domain Eukaryota; kingdom Metazoa; phylum Chordata; class Actinopteri; order Characiformes; family Serrasalmidae; genus Colossoma; species Colossoma macropomum. The sequence continues at coordinate 27,044,924 of NW_023494791.1, read as the reverse complement.
AGTCGTGTATTTAGACGGTTCTTCACACTGAAAAGGCATTTCCAGCACTCCTCAAGCGCTCAAATGCTTTAGAAAGGCTAGAAATGCTGTGCAGTATTCTATTAATGTCAATTCATTATAATGATCAAAAACAGACATTTCTCCAATAAAACACATTTTAAATACAATGGAACAGACAGTAAATTACATTGTTTAGAGAACAAATATGACCACTTCACTTGGGTGACCTGTACAATCATAAAGTCATGGTATTCGGCATTTCTTCACACTGAAAAGGCGTTTGCAGCACTCCTCAAGTGTTCAAACGCTATAGAAATGCTGGAAACGGTATGTGGTATTCTCTTAACATGAACTCATTATAATGATTATCAACAGACATTTCTGCCATAAAATATGTTTTGTATGTAATGGAACAGACCTGTAATAAAGTTTTCTTATGAAAAACGATGTCTACGTTAACTAGGGTGACTACACCTTTACAATAATGAAGTCGTGGTGTAAGGCATTTCTTCCCCAGATAGCAAAAATCAGTCAAATGCCACATACCAAGCATGAATCTCCTCAGCCCAGACTCAGTTTGAATCTAGGCCCGATTCCGCATACCAGTATTTATTAGATCGGCCCACGTCAGGCCCGAATGACTGGCCCGCGTCCAGGCCGAGTACTGCATGCTGTGACACTCGGCACAGCCTCGGTTTGAATCTAGGTCTGATTCTGGTCCAACTGTTCGGCTCACATCCGGGCAAAATACCATATGCTGTGATATTCAACAATCCCCTGGAGAACCACTGCTCTGCACGTTTGAGTGTTTTCCCTGCTCCAACTCACCCACGTCAACAAGGGAAAGTTTCGTTAATGAGATGACTAGTTGGGATCACGAGTGTAGAGAGTAGGGGAAACACAAAGGGAGCAGGGGAGGCTCCTGGACCAGGGTTGGGAAACACTACTCTACAATCTAAAATATAAAATTACATTTTAAGGAATTTGTGTACGGGGCGGCACGGTGGCGCAGTGGGTAGCGCTGTCGCCTCACAGCAAAAAGGGCCTGGGTTCGATTCCCGGCCGGGTGACCAGGGTCGTTTCTGTGTGGAGTTTGCATGTCTTCCCCGTGTCTGTGTGGGTTTCCTCCGGGTACTCCAGTTTCCTTCCACAGTCCGAAAACATGCAGTCAGCATGCTAAATTGCCCCTAGGTGTGAGTGAGTGTGTGGATGTATATGTCTGTTTGTCTGCCCTGCGATGGACTGGCGACCTGTCCAGGGTGTATCCTGCCTTCCGCCTGATGACAACAACCATGACAAGAAAATAAACTTTTCAAAACATTACATTTTATTACATTTCTTTGAGAACAGCATGTGAGCAGACAACTGCTTCTTAATTATAGTCCTTTTTATTATTAATTATGTTCCTAGCAACCCACAGACTTGAGTTTTGTCTACTCCCTCCTCACCCCACCTGATCCAGCTCATGAAGGACTTCAGGATCAGGTGTGGGGTAGAACACAGGTGAAACTGCAGTGGTTGCTAGGAGCATAATTAGACATTTAACACCTAACATTTAAGAAAAAAAAAATACTTCAGATACTCACTTTGTAGAAAATGTAGAAAATATCCCTACTTGGCATCAACTAGCAGGCCTCCCTGCACCCCTCGTAAGAGGCAGTCATTTTGCCCCTGCTTTTTCAAATTTTCTGTTCCACCTTGGATGGTGCAGCAGTTACATTCTGCTGCCTAAATGTACCCAAATGTTACTGCAGTGCCATTTAATGTGAAATGGAAACTTAAAAAAAAAGTTAACATTAGCCTTAAGTTTATCAACGACTCCCAGACTGATAAACCAGAAAACCTGGCCACACTTTCAATTAAACACTCTCTTCAGGTCATGTATAAAGATATTGTAAGCAACACCAGGGTATATATTGCTCTGCTTTACCCCATCTGCTAATGTAAGAATAACTACTCTTGGGACCATTCTTCAGATAAAGCCATTTTTGCTGAGTGTGCTGCTGGTACTGACCTGATGGGATGCCTGACAGGTGAAAGTCTATAAAAAAGAAAATACAATCAGGTCAAATGCATTTTCAAAATCATTTTGCCACAGAATGAGTGCAGTAGGCAAGAATATCTCACTGCAAATATTGAATGACTCATTGTGTTAGTTCCTTTTGTACATCTGAATTTTGTTCTCTTTCTAGCTTGGACTTCTCTTTAATAATGCAAATTCAAAAGCATTATTAGACAGTGAAAATGCATATAAGGTAAATTACATTGTAATTATCGTAGTTGACACCAATCATATGAAGCATAACTATGCAACTCTAAAAATGCATTTTAATTTAAATAAAAGCTACTCATGTCAGTACTAGTTTACCAAATGACAAGTTAAAATAGCTGAATTGAATTTGAACTGCATATATGCGTGGGAAATTTAAATGCAAACATACAAATAAATTGACATTTTGCATTTTGCATATTATATTTACATTATGTATATGGTAAGTGGAGCTGAAAAAATTGGCAATGAGTGTAGATTCAAGAAGGTGTACTTAATGAAGTGTCAGTCGATATATATATATATATATATATATATATATATATATATATATATATGTCGATATATATATATATATATACATACATATATATATGTATGTATATATATATATATATATGTGTATATATATATATATATATATATATATATATATACAATTTATCAAAATCTAAGGTTTCATAAATCAGAAGTAGTTTTAGTAAAGTACGCTTTGTTTCCTTCGCTCTCCTGTCCTGATCAGCACTGATCTGCTCCTTAGACCTATATCTTTAGCTGACATGCTTTTAATATTAACTGATTTATTTGAAGTGCTTAATAAAATCAAATATTAAATAATGTAATATTGTAGGCCTGGGAGATATCTAAAAATTCTCAATGTCTGCTGTAGTTTTAGTTTATATGCTTTTGTAAACATTAACTGTTTTAATGAAAATCTTTAATAAAACCACATATTAAATGATCTTTTGAAAATTACTTCATCTGTCGTTTTAATAGATGTTACTGCAAACACGTGCTCATAAACCTCTGGTGCAGATTTATGACAACTTGCATGCTAATCACACTCCCTACTAGAGAATCTTTAGATTGCAAGTGATTTCCAAAGCCATGCCTGTGTGCTTTACATATTAATAAAAAGCAAGTCGTTTTCCATTGCTATAGGAGAGTTTTCATTACTCAATTAACCACCAGCCGACTTGAGCTGTACAGAAAAAAAGGGCAATTTACTGTTGCCTACCTGATTTTAAAGGCCCCATGATAGAGCTGGACAGTGACTGCCCACTTTTTAGCAGCTCTGGTTATGAAAGTAAAAATCCCATTAATTTCCTCCACAGACATTTTTTGAAATCCTTAAATAAAGAGTTTTAAGCACTCAAGCAAACCAGTGAGCTGCGAGACAAATGACCTTACAAACATTAAATTGGTGCAAAAAAAGATTAGAAAAATGAACAAAAAGGTAAAGGTGCAAGACTGTGTACTTACAAAGCACTGTGAATGGTTTCAACCAATCAAGTTCACTCCTTTTTTCACCTACTTTTGCAATTTTCTTTATATTTTCTCTTCAGTGTCTTTGTAGACATTATGCTTTTATTTTGTAGACCGTACAGCCTTATGCACATATAATACTCATTGATTTGGCACCAAAGGACAAATATAATCACTGAAAGGGAGCCTGAAGGGTGGAAAAACGTGGTGCTGCATTAATGTGTCGAATAAAGGGAATTTTTGTTGATCTATTGATTTGTTCATGATGTTTGTCCCTCCACAGCCCTGCACTCGCTGTCTTTCTAACTCTGACAGAACCAATCACCTGCCCCCCTCACACAAACTACGTTCCACTACACGGCCGGACTATGATTTTTAGTCTGAGCTCTCTTGTCCTCTGTATCTCTAAAAAACTCATCATATCCGAGAGTGAAACCGCGCTGCTGCTATAATAAGGGAATAAAACGCGATTTTTCGGAAAGGAAGCTGAAACCGGACTGATTCGTAGCTTTAATTGGAGCATACCATCCTCTCACAATCTCGTAGCTCAACTGGCTTGATAAGAATCTAATTCCCTATGGTGATTATGAATGGGATTTTTGTTTCCAGAAGCAGACTGTTCTCAGCTCTATAACAATGTTTCAACAGTAAAAGTGAATAAAACATTATGTGTATATATTATTTAATATTACTTGTTATCTTTTCCTGAACCCGTTTCCTGGGCGAAAACGAGGATAAGAGGATCTTTCTCTCCTGCGCTGGTGCTAGCTTCTTTAGGGTAATGCCCAGTCACTCTTTTACCGCATCAAGTCACACTGAAACAAGTATAATTTCTAAAGCACCCTTCCAAAGTTCTATTAGCATGAGCCAGCCATTTGGACTCCAATATTATAGTTGCTATTGTTAAGG